>NC_135805.1:73190178-73892280 GCF_964213995.1 Mustelus asterias
GGTGGTGGTAGCTTATCCAGGGCCAATCATCCAGCAGTCTATTCTGACCAATGATCACAGGTCAGGTACTCCAAATGATAGGGTCGTTACCACCTCCCCTATACGTCATCCTACTCAAGATCAGCTATTTAGTTTATATCATACTAAGGCTCATGTCCTGATCCTTTCTAAACAATTCCATAGATAAGGAGATGAATAAGGTGACATCCTAATAGCTTAGGAATGTCAACAGGTCAACCTGAACGAATACTGTTTAGAGGTCAATGTGTTTAGAAATCCTCTTTCCAGACGAAGATTCAACGCTGTTTAGAAAATACTATAAAGGTTATTCTATATTCTGCAGAAATTGCCTGTTTATGAAGGGCCCCAATTACTTACATTTCCAAGAAGACAGTTAAAGTATTGCAAGAGTGCCTCAAAATGGAAATGCTGCCTGAAGCCTTCTGAAAGTTTAAAAATATAGAATGGCTACAGCTTTCAGACAGTGCACTGAGTGTTTGTATCAGGCACACCCAGATGTGTTGTAAGTAAAGTCTATCTAACAGTGCACATTAATTCAGTGTTGGACAGGGTGTCTATCACACCAGTGTAATATTTCCATTTACTACACCAGTCAGCCTTGTGGTCTTCTGTGAGACTGTCAATTCAAGCACAATTAGCACTAAAATAATATTTGAATCTATCTAGGCTTATGTCATGTACAACGTTTAGGCTGAAAACTTTGGTTCCAAAGCCCCCATTGCCACAAACACATGTCTGCTGTTGGCCTCATTGATGCTGTGAAAATCACCATAGTCCCAGAGGCTGCTCTCCCTTTGAGGGGGAGAGCTGACTGGTGGTCATTTAACCCAAAGTTCACCACACCTCAGGCGAGGGTCAAGGTTGAGAAGATGGACCTTCATGGATAACCTCAACTGGTACAGGAATTGACCCTGCGCTGTTGGCACTGCTCAGCATCACAAACCAGCTGTCCAGCCAACTGAGCTAAACTGTCTCCTCTTCATCAGTGCTATTTGGTAAAGTTATAGCATCGCATGGGCGAAGGGAGCATGCAGAATAGGCATATCATGATATCAATGATCAAAAGCCATGCTGCCTGCATCAGAAGGAACAGCATAGGTTTCTTGTGCATCTCAGTGCGCAGTTTCTGGGGTTACCCAGTTTTGCCCTTGTATTCCATATCTCAGTGTTCCACATTGAATAAAACTGCTGAAATAAAATTCACAAAATCGTGTGCTGCATTTGAACAAGGTTTCCAAATTTATAATAATCAAAACTCCATCTTGAGTAAATCAATTGGGACAATGGACAACTTAATAATGTTTCACATGAATGAGTTGCCTCATGAGTAATCTGATGCTGACTGGTATTCACAACAAACACATCAACAATCTTAGAAGGCCACAAGAAAACATGCAAGGCACAAAATTAATCTCTCACGATAAAGTTATTAGGAATTTTGTTCAGGAAAAACTGATCGGCAAAGGTTTTGCTACTTGAGAGAGGGAAAAGGAAAGCATAGCTTTACATCAGTTCTACCATAGCAACATCTCAGCTGTGTTAAACCATCCCATTCTGAGTTTGTATATAATAAACTTAAAGATGTTGGTTGTTTTGACACTAATCTTTAAAGCGGTCAATGGTTTCAGGTCTTCATAAGCAATTACACAAATGTTACATTTATAAAGGATTGAGGCTGAATTTCTGTGCATATTCTTCCGATTGTCCACAGTGATTTCAGTGGAAGATCTACAGAAACCACAGAGAAAAAGCATGGAGGTGATTTAGTGCCTGCATTCACCATGAACGCAAATGGCAACTCGTGCACAAAATCCCACAAGAGCAGGAAAATGACAATCTCACTGACAAGATCTTGCTTTCATACTTTCCCTGTCCCCTGTCAGTGACATAACATAAGTGCCTAGAAAGGTCAGGAACTTCAGTTAAATATATTTAAATATGATTAGCAGGCTTCCCCATTGTATTGTCCCCCAACATTGCGAATTTCCCCATTGCCGACATGGCAAGGTTCACAACTATTTAAAAAAAAATTTGGCATGTCTGCTTCAACTCTCGCCAACTTCTACAGAGGCACCAGAGAAAGCATTCTTCCTGGTTATGTCACAGTTTGGTATGGCTCCTGCTCTGTCCAAGACCGCAAGAAACTACAAATAGTCGTGAATGAAGCCCAGTCCATCACTCAAACCAGCCTCCCATTCATTCACACTGCCTACACTTTCCGCTGCCTTGGAAAAGCAGCCAGAATAATCAAGGACATAGTCTCTTCCACCTTTATCCGTTGGAAAAAAGATAGAAAAGTCTGAGATCACAGCCCAACCGACTCAAAAACAGCTTCTTCCCTGTTGTCATCAGACTTCAGAATGAACCTACCTCACGTTAAGTTGATCTTTCTCTACACCCTAGCTATGACTGTAACCCTACATTCTGCACTCTCTCCTTTCCTTCCCTATGTACGGTATGCTTTATGTAGCACACAAGAACAATACTTTTCACTGTATCTTATATATGTGACAATAAATCAAGTCAAATCAACTAAATGGTAACCATAACACAGGGAACCCACCGGAAGTGCACAAGTAAGTAAGCATTACCCCCAGGGGAGTGGGATATAGCCAGACATTGCCCCCTGACAGTGAGGGGGCAGTGCCAGGGCAATGCAAAGAAAGGAGGTTTCAGTTGGAAGGGAGGGGTGGTTCCTGAGAGGAGGGATGGTTCCCAGGGGGAAGGGACATAGTTGTGTGTGGGAGGAGGTCGGTGAGGGGGGGGGGGGGGTCTCCCTCTCTGTGGGGGTATCTTTTTTTATTATTTTAAGATAAAAATGACACTTTGCCACTGGAGAGCCGACATAGCTGGTTCGGTCAGGCTCTGCCGGCCAACCCGAGTGCTTCAGACACACCTCCAGCATTTTTTTAAAACTAAGTGTTGGAGCAGACAGAAAACCGGTGTGCAGCTTACCAGCTGCACTGTCAGCTTTTCTCTCCATATTTTCCAGCACTTTACAGTGCTGAAAATCTCCAGCCAGGCTTCCTTGGTCAAGTCTCTAATGCCATCAGTGCAGAAGATGACCTCACTCCGTTCCCAGGTAACCTCAAGGAGAAACAGTCAGCAGAATCGCTAAAATCTGTCTGTTCCATACATCTGCCAGACGGCACTCTTTTCTGAATGCAAATTACAGGTCAGGAGAAGCAAGGCTGAGTCTGAAGATTTGGTCATGAGTTGGGTTCCTATCAACCTCTGCAGCACCAAAATTGTAATCACTATAGCATGTCTGGGTGCTGCTTAAAAATGGTGTCCAGACCTCGAACCCTTTTAACCGATGGCGCATTCAGAGACTTCCTTTCCATCATATAATTGGCTGAGCCCTGTGCCTCAGGTGTCGCATTTATTGGCTGGCTGTTGTTGACCAGCCATTCTTGTCATGACCAAAAATGTCACCCAGTTCCAGGTTCACTGCCGCATTCCGCATGTAGTCTCACCACTGTAAATACAGTTTTAAAATAACTTATTTTATATGTTATATCCTTGCAGTTCACCCTAACATTGTTTTTTGATTGTTGTGCTTATAGTTTTAGTGAGCTGGTCATGAAAACACCAAGATTTCTCTCCTGCTGAAAGTATGTTACCATTTAGTACACAATGCACATCAATCCTACCATTGCCAAATCTCCTCACCTTCCTTTCCCTGTATTAAATTGCATAAGCAACTTCTCTGTGGCTGATTTCTATTGTCACTGGAAAAAACTTTAATTAAAGTGTATTGGGTTTTAGTGAAGGCTGATTTGTATATGCTGAAATGAATTGTATTGCGTATTTGTAAGAAAGTATTTAGTGATGATAAATGAGAACCAATGATTACTCTCAAAAATGAGATTTCTTTCATTCTTTGGGGGGAAATTACAATGATTGTGTTGGAGAATTTTATACCTACTGCTGCAAGTCACTCAGATTTTATGTTCGCTGTGGCAATTCACATGTCTGCAAATATAATTAAATGAATATTAAATATTAATGCAAATGAGGTTTACGATGCCAATGAAAACACAAGTTTTTCATTTGGACATATTACAAGCTTTTCAATCTCATGGTTGATGGTTTCTGAATAGATATATCTATTCAAAGTGTATTGTTTTGAATTATGTCAGCATTTTATAACAAAAGTCATTTGTCATTATTGTGGTCTTTTCAAGGAATGCTAAATAAACTTTAGTTTTACTTCAGCCTGCCCATTTCCTCACAGAACTTACTCAACATTTGGATTGTTTTCATGGGTACTGGGAAATTTAGTTGCCTTCAACTGCCATTGGAAGTGAACTTTTAATGTTGGTAATATATTTTGATTTTACATATTTCATTCCTTATGGGTAATTTGAAGCCCACAGCACAATTGGGAGTTTAGCTGTTAAACCAGCCTATCTCTTCCAAACGATTGCTCAAATATTTCCTGTGGAGAAGCAGTACACACATACAAATCCAGATAATTATCTGTTCATCAATTCTAGGGGTCAGTCACAGGGCAATTGCTCAGGAGAAGCACACTGGGAGTCACATAATTGACAGATTATCTGGGAACAGTATGAACTGCACTAGGGTGTGATTTTAGCTAAGCAGCTATGGTATAAATTGGGCGTTTGGGCTGTAAACTCCTTGAATAACTTTCAGCTACAGATATCGTGAATAACTGCCATGAAGGATTTGTTCAAATAGCAAACACAGACAAAAATAGAATAAGTCAATACTCAGCTGCATAATGCGGCAAGTCCACAATGAGTACAATATTTGTAGATGGGAGGTGCAAACTCAGCACACTTTTCCGGCAGAGGTTCATGCATCCTGTGAACGTCTGGAACTGGGGAAACTTGTTGGCACATTATCATATATTATTTATAATGGGAACCGCTGTTGCTGTTCTGTGTGCTTCACAAGCCATAAATGAAACAAATACACAGATAAGTGAGAAATTGGCCTTAGACTGACCATAATCTGCACAGTGAGGGTACAGCAGCTCAGCATTTGCATTTTTACCATTCTCATGGTCATACTCACCGCGACATACCTTGCAGATAATGTCCCAACAACACCATCACCATGCCTGGTTATATCCTGTCCTACCGACAAGACAAACCCAGCAGAAATGGCAGCACAATAGTATACAGTTGGAACGATATTACCTGGGAGTTCTCAAATTTAACTCTAAACCCCATAAAGTCTCATGGCATCAGGTCAAACATGGGCAAGGAGTAACCTCCTGCTGGTTGCTCAGCTAATGTATTAGTAATCCTCCATGTTGAACACCACTTGGAGGAAGAACTGAGGTTGGCTAGGGCACAGATTGTACTCAACTTGGGGGACGACAATGTCCATCACCAAGTTAGACTCAATAGCACCACCACTGACTGAGTGAGCCGAGTCCTAAAGGACATAACTGTTAGACTGGGCCTTTGGCAAGTGGTGGGGGAACCAACAAGAGGGAAAAACCTATTTGACCTTACCCTCACCAGTCTACCTGTTGCAGATACATCTGTGCTTAACTGTATTGGTAGGAATGCACAATCCATAGTCTTTGTGAAGACAAAGTCCCATCTTCACATAGAGGATACCCTCCATTATGTTGTGTGGCACCACCACAGTGTTAAATTGAATAGACTTTGAACAGACCCAGCAGTTCAGAACTGGGCATCCATGAGGTGCTATGGGCCATCAGCAGGAGCAGAATCGTATGCGATCACAATCTGTAAACTCTTGGTTCAGCATATCTCCCACTCTATCATTACCATTAAACTGGGGGGGGGTTCTACCCTGGTCCAGTGAAGAGTGCAGGAGGGCATGCCGGAAGCAGCACAAAGCATATCTAAAAACATGTTGTCAACCAGGTGAAGCTGCAATGCAGGATTATTTATATGCTAAACATTGAAAGCAGCATGCATTAGAGTTCAGTGGTCCCACAACCAATGGATCAGATCTCAGCTCTGCAGTCCTGCCACATCCAGTGGTGGACAATTAAACAACGAACCAAAGAAGGAGGTTCCATAAATATTCCTATCATTAGTGATGGCGGAGCTCAGTACAAAAGTTAAGGCTGAAGCATTTGCAAAAATCTTCAGCGAGAAGTGCTGAGTGGATGATCCATTTTAGCCTCCTCCTGAGGTCCCCCAAATCACATGTGCCAATCTTCAGCCAATTCAAATCATTCGATGTGATATCAAGAATGGTTGAACTCACTTTGCAGAATGCAAAGCCTGTGGGCCCTAACAACATTTCAGTAATTGTACTAAAGACTTGTGCTCCAGAACTAGCTGTGCACCCCCTTATCCAATCTGCTCCAGTACAACGACAACACTGGCAACTCCCTGGCATTGTGGAAACCTGCCCTGGTATACCATGTCAGGAGAAAGCAGGGCAAATCAAATCTGGCCAATTACTGCTCCATTAGTCTATTCCCCATCATCAGCAAAGTGATATCAAGCTGCATTTACTCTGCACGAACCTATTCACTGACATTAGTTTGGGTTCCATAAGGACCATTCTTCTGCTGATCTCATTACAGCCTTCATCCAAATAAGGACAAAGGAGCCAAACTCAAGAGGTAAGGTGCAAATGACTGCCCTTGACATTAAGGCAACATTTGACCAAATGTGACGTCAAAGAGTCCTTGCTAGAAGTCCTAGGAAATCTGGAGTTAATGGGAATTGGGGAAAATGGTTGGAGTCATACTTGGCATAAAGGAAGATGGTTTGGTTGTTTGAGGTCATTTTTTTCATTCCCAGGACATCACTGCAGGAGTTCTTCAGGGTAGTGTCCTAGGCCCAACCATCTTCAGCTGATTCATCAATGATCTTCCCTCCATCATAAGGTCAGAAATGGGGAATTTCACTGATGATTTCACAATGTTGAGCACCATTCATGATGCTTTAGATACTGAAGCAGCCTGTGCCCATATGTAGAAAGACCCAAAGAACATTTTAGACTTGGGACAATAAGTGGCAAGAAACATTCACACCACACAAGCGCCAGGCAATGATCATCTCCAACAAAAGAGTATTTAACCTTATTCCCATGATATCTAATGGCATTACCATCACTGAATCAACATCCAGGGGGTTACATGTGACCCAAAACTGAACTGGAACAGCTATATAAATGCTGTGTTGACAAGAGCAGGCCAGAGGCTGGGAATTCTGCAGAGAGTAAACTCATATTCTGACTTCCCAAAGCCCTGTCCCCCATATACAAGGCACAAGTCAGGAATGTGATGGTATACTCTGCACTTTTATGGATGAGTGCAGTTCCAATAAAAGTCAAGAAACTTGACACCATCCAGCCCACTTGATTGACATCCCTTTTACCACCTTCAATATGGACTCTCACTGCCACTGATGCACAGCGGCAAAGGTGTGTAACATCTACAAGATGTACTGCAGCATTTACCAAGGCTCTCTTGACAGCACCTTCCAAACCCATGACCTCTACCACCTAGAAGGACAAGGGCAGCATATGCCTGGGAACACCACCATCTGCAAGCTTCACTCCAAGCCACACAACATCCTGACTTGGAACTATACTACCTTTCCTTCACTGTTGCTGAGTCAAAATCCTGGAACTCCCTTTTGGAATAGCACTATGGGTGCATGCACAGGAACTGCAGCGGTTCAAGAGCACAGTTTACCACCACCTTTTCAAGGGCAATTAGGGATGGGCAATAAATGCTGGCCTAGCCAACTATGCCCACACATCCTACACCACCTTGACTGGAGCGCAAAGGAAGATGGTTGTGAAGAAGGTGGCTCACCGTCACCTTCTCAGTGGCAATTAAGGATGAGCAACAAAATTGCTGGTCTAGCTAGCGATGTCCATGATGGGAACATTTCCAATTATTCCACACAAGGGGCCCATAGGAAAATTACAGAAAGATAATGTTTGGCACAACATTAAACATGAATTTCAAAATAAAGTTGAGGCGTGAAGAAAAGAAACAACTTGCTGAAAAGACAACACCAAAGCAATAAATTGATCATTTAGAAAGAATAATCAGGAAAGATCACCATTAGAGTGTGAAAGGGACAAAGTGTAATTGTCTGGCTCACTCCCAATCTCCCGATGCTCACTCACCGTCATGTGCTGTATGAGTGGATTTAAATGGGCATTGGTGTGTGGGGCTGAGGGTGAATGGGAATTCTGAGACTTCTACTGAGCAGGACACATACACACACTGTCAAACTCACTCACTTTCTCTCTCCCACATACTCGCATTTGCTCTTCCAGCCTGGCAGCCAGCCCCAAATCAGTCCAGCCTGCCAATCTCCTCCCACACTTGGCCCTGCACAGCAGTCAGCCTGCTCCCCAACTCAGCACAGCAGTCGGTCTCTTCCCTACCCAGACCTGCATGCCCTGATCCAGCCCGGCAGTCAGCCTCTCTCTCCCCTACCTGGCCCTACCACCAGCCTCCCTCTGGCATTTTGCAAACCAACTCCAAGGGCCACACTGGGGTGCTTCGTGGACCAGGCCATTTATTGGACAAGTGCTGCTGCTTTTTTTACGTCAGAAAGGACACATCAACACCTGCCCTTTGTTGTCAGCAAGTACTTCTTGACATCATTCCTGATTCATTCTCACAATTACCTCCTTTCAGATCAGCCATGATTAATTGAATAGCAAAGTAGGCTCACGGGGCTGAATTTCTGACTGCAGTATATATCTTCCCATTTAATTTCTCATAAACCTCCATAAAGTAATCTCTCATTAGCCTTCTTACATTCACAAATTTAGTATTAATCAAAATATAACTATTTGAACAGTTTATATACAGCAGGAAATGTTTTTTCTTCTCAGAATAATCGCTGTAGACCAGACAGAACCTTTTTAATTTGTCATCACTTATTCCATTCCATTTTGAAGCCAGTTTTGCAATATAGCCGGTTACTTTGCTGCAAATTGCATATCGGTAAACCCTTATCTTCTTCAAAAGCTGCCAATGCTATGATGCATCTGAAAAAGTCAAATAAACCGGAATCAGCGGGTGCGATTCTCCCAAAAGTCCTTAATTAGTGGGAAAACTGTTCTAGATCATGACTGTTTTTCAATGCAGCTTTCGACCTGAATCTCCACACTCTGTGAAATGCAGGGGTCACAATCGGGAATTTGTTTAAAAACCGGGGGGGGGGAGCTATTCACACCAGAGTCTGACCATTCTGGAACTCTGCGCATGTGCAGTGGCCCCGATCTGTCAGTCTCCCCATTTGCTGGGCAGCCCGGGACCTCCACAGTGCTGCCCCTCCAGCTCCCCCCCCACAGCCTGATTGCAGCCCCCACAACAATTCCTAGGCCAGCCCTGACCTTTCCCGCCCCCGGAGCGCCCCAATGTCCAGCCCATCCTCCCCCCCCCCCCCCCCCCCCGCCAAACCCGGCAGATCCCCCCCCGGCAGACCACTCCCCCCAGCCCACCCTGATCGCTGCCCTCCCTGCAGCCCAGACTGATCCCAATGCAGAGTGGCAGCGGGACCCCCACTGATTGCCCCAAGGCCCCACCCACAATAGGCCCCCCCTTGGCACTGCCTGATGCCCAGTGGGCAGTGCCAAGGTGCCCCCTGGGCATGGGCACTCTGCCCCTTGAGCAGTGCCAGGGCACAAGCTGGCACTGCCAGAGTGCCCATGCCCAGGGGGCACCACCTGCGTCACCTGACCCCCTGGTGGGGGGGGCCCAATTGCACCCCCCCCCTTCATTCTGGCGGGGTCTCCTGCTAATTCCCCGAACATGGGGAGCTACTCTAAATCCCGCCGGAATGAAGAACTCCTGGCGGGGTGGGAGATGGTATCAAGCCCAGCAAGTTCCGTGCCAACCCAATAATTATATGCAAAATATATTTCAAATACATTTTTTAAAAGATTCAAATGATTTACCTTTCTTCCCACCCGTTTCCGGCACGGTCTCGACTGCGACTGTTCTCTGGCTTTGGGAGAGGCGCATGCTTCCCTGGCGCACGTGCGAATCCCGACACACGATCCTCCCGACCGGACCCGCCAGAAAAGTTGCGGGTTGCAATGGGAGAATTGGGCCCAGCATTTCTGTTAGCTTCTTACTACTCCTGCAATTCATTTTAATTATCCTCAATTAGCTTTGTGTGGCATAAAAACAGAAATTATTGGAAAAAACTCAGCAGGTCTGGCAGCATCTGTGGAAAAAGAAACAGAGTCAGCTTTTGAGTCCAATATCACTTTGGAACTAAAGGGAGGTAAGAATGTGATGGATTCTATACTGTTAAAAGGATGATGGGTGGTAGTTTACATCAAAAGGGAAGGTCTGGGACAAGCTAGAGGATGGTAAAGTTCAAAGAAAAGTTTGGACAAAGGTTGGAACAAAAAGAATAATGGATATAATATCCTTGGTTTGTGCTAACACTGAAATTTAAAGTTTATTTATTAGTGTCACAAGTAGGCTTACATTAACACTGCAATGAAGTTACTCTGAAAGTCCCTGAGTTGCCACACTCCAGCACCTGTTCGGGTACACTGAGGAAGAATTTCGCATGGCCAACGCACCTAACATGGAGTATCCGGAGGAAACTCATGCAGACACGAGGAGAACATGCAGACTCTGCACAGACAGTGACCCAAGCTGGGAATCGAACCCGGGTCACTGGTGCTGTGAGGCAGCCCATATTTAAAGAATCTTGCAAAGCAGTAAGCAAAACATTAACCTCATTGAGAAACATCTTGAAGAAGCTTCGCTTTGCCATGAGGTTCAGCAAGAGAACAAGATCATGAGATGTTGTGTCACTTCCTGTGATGATGTTTATTGTGTTTTATTAGCATTTCACACAGTTACAATTAACTCCATATATCCACACTGCCAATCCCCTTCAGCATTTTATATATCTCAATTCGATCTCCTCTCATGCTCCTAAATGCCAAGTCTAAACTGTTCAATATCTCACCATATGACAAGTCTTTTATAATAATTCTTGTTCACCAGATAAAAGAAAAACAACACACTTATTTACAAGCAAAGGCTATAAAGAGGCTTGCAGCCTTATGACTGTGACTAGCTCCTGAGAAGGTTCTGGAATAGAAACCCAAGCTCACCAGGGTGATCCCCACCCTGCTCCCCAATTGGTTCCCTGGGTCATGTGACCACCCACTCTGCCGATTGATCCTTCAAGGGACAAGCACCACATCCTTCATTCCTGGAATCAATCTAGTGAACCTTCTCTGAACCGTCTCTAATGCATTTACATCCTTCCTTGAGTAAGAAAACCAAAACTGTGAACAGTACTCCAGATGCAGTCTCACCAATACCCGATACAGTTGCAACAGCACTTAAATTTAAGTTTAGTTGTTAGTGTCACAAGTAGGCTAACATTAACACTGCAATGAAGTTCCCTACTTTTATATTCTATCCCATTAGCAATGAATGCCTGAGTTCAGTTCCACAAGATTCCAGCTTCAAGCAGCTCGTGGGAGGCCATGTGACAGACCTCCCACTTCTTCTCCGAGGATTTTAGACAAGGGATGTATTTTTCCAAGTCTGGAATCTTGAAACATTTAATAGAGGAGCCAAGGTCCCTTTTGTCCTTACAGACAGACTGTCTATGTGGGCTAGAGCTCTGCTTAGAAATGTAAAATGTGATGGTGCAGCTCTTTGGAATTTGATCTTATGCAGTCACAGAAAGCATCAATGCATCTTTAAAGATTTTTAAAAGTTTATTTATTAGTGTCTGAAGTGGGCTTACGTTACCACTGCAATTACAGGAGGCGAAGGAAATTTGGCATGTCAGCTACAACTCTCATCAATTTTTACAGATACACCATAAGAAGCATCCTTTCTGATTGTATCACAGCTTGTTGTTGCTCCTACTCTGTCCAAGACCGCAAGAAACTACAAAGGGTCATGAATGAAGCCCAGTCCATTGCGCAAACCAGCCTTCCATTCGTTGACTCTGTCTACACTTTCCGCAAAGCAGCCAGCATAATTAAGGACCCCATGTACCCCGGACATTCTCTCTTACACCTCTTCCATCGGGAAAAAGATACAAAAATCTGAGGTCACATACCAAGAACAGTTTCCTCCCAGCTGCCACCAGAATTTTGAATGGACCTACCTCATATTAAGCTGATCTTTCTCTACACCCTAGCTATGACTGTACCGCCACATTCTCCTTTCCTCCTCTATGAGCAGTATGTTTTGTCTGTATAATGCACAAGAAACAATATTTTTCACTGTATACTAATTCATGTGACAATAATAAATTAAATCAAAAATCCCTTCCTCGCCACACTCCGGTGCCTGTTTGGGTACACTGAGGGAAAATTTAGCAAGGCCAATGCACCTAACCAGCATGTCAATTGGACTGTGGGAGGAAACCAGAGCACCTGGAAGAAACCCACATGGACACAGGGAGAACGTGCAGATTCCACACAGACAGTGACCCAAACAGGAATCGAACCTGGGTCCCTGGTGCTGTGAGGCAACAGTGCTAACCACTGTGTGCCACCATGCCAACCTATAACAAGGTCTCTGCTGTTTTTCTGAAAGGTTAGAAATTCCTCTGGCATTAATCATGGCTGATCAGTATTTGTCCTTTCTTGAGAGAAATATAATTTTATAAATTAGCCAGGCTTACATATATGCAATATATATAAATATGTTCTTTTCTGTCTCCTGTTTTGGATAGTATACTAAATTGAAAGGCATATATGTAAATTGCTGCTTCACCTCGAGTGACTGTTTGGGACCCGAGATCGTGAGGAGAGGGAAGATAAAGGGGCAGATGTTACACCTCCTGCGATTGCATGGGAAGGTGCTGTAGGACAGAACTGTCCATTATTCTGGCATTAACACTTACTCTGGACTAATGCTCTGTCCCTTTGCCCTTTGTTCCATGACATCTTTATTCTTTAAACTTTCAATACCACCACCCCCCATCTGAATAACACAAAAACCTATCGCATTTCTACCTCCCATTAGTTCCACAGAAGAGTCATATTGAACTCAAAACAGTAACTTTGCTTCTCTCTCCACCAATGCTGCCAGGCCTACTTAGTTTTTGCCAGCAATTTTTTAAATTTCAGATTTCCAGTATCTGCAGCATTTGCTTTTATTTTAGCTTTTGTGTGTGACTTCCAGCCTTCACTAATTTTGATGTCTTGCATAACAAAATTACATGCGTGGAGGTAACATTCATCATCCATGTTCCATCCTAGTTAAGACCGGTGTACACTTTTCATATGCAAAGCTATATTAATCAGTTTTTCCTAGAGGCAGTCCTTGAGAAAGTATTTACTATCTGAAGTGACAGGGCAGATTGTTCACTTGATCCCAGATAATCTGTCTCTGATCGCATTTGCTGTTCAGTAACAACAGCTCTTTCTTTCTGGCTGTTGTCATCAATTGTAAAGGTATTTTGCTGGTTTCTCTGACAAGTAGAGTGTCTGTAACCTGTTTGCGGCTATGCATTACAATCAGGGAGATAGATGTCAGTAGTGTCTCCTGCAGCAGCCAAGAAGGAAGTGTGGTAAAAATGTTAAGGGCAACTGTGACTTTAACAAACATTGACAAAGCCCCTGATCCAGCAGACTGCAAGTGTTGCAACTGGCTACATAGGTCAGCACCTGCTTATCTAGTGTTTTATAACTTCATCCTGTAATGCTCCTGCAAACTGTCAACCATATGAACTGTTAGTATTCAAAGTGGAGGTGGATGAATATTTGATTGATCGAGGAATAGAGGGCTATGGGGAAATGGCACAGAAAAGGAGTTGAGGCTGGCATAGGTCAGTCATGATTGTATTGAATGGTGGGGCAGCTTAAAGGGCCTGGTTAAGGCCTCTGCTATCCCATTAATACAGCAGCTTGGAGATTAACGCATAGATTCCTGTTTGTCCAAAGAACCAGAGGTAACATGAGGAAATTTTATTTTTACATAATGGCTAGTTAGGATTTGGGTTGCACTGTCTGACAGACTGGTGGAAAAAGTAGTCTTCAAAAGAGAATTGGATAGGTACAGGGAGAGAAAATTGCAGGGATAGGGGGAAAGAGTTGGGGAACTGGTAATAGCTGGCTTATTTTTCAAAAGAGCTGGCACAGACTCAATTGGCTCATTGGCTCCTTATGTGCTGTACTACATCACAGAATATATATGTTACACGCTGATTTCAATTGATGGAGTTGAATGGTTAAATTTGCAGCACAAGTCAGATACTAGCCTTCCAGCCAGCTTTGAAAATGGGTGGGGTTTTTTTATTTGTTCACAGGATATCGATGTCACTGACTAGGCCAGCATTTATTGCCCATTCTTAATTGTCTTTGAGATGGTGGTGGTGAGCTGTCTTTCTGAACTGCTGCAGTCCAAGTCGTGTTGTACACTCATCGTGCAGTCAGAAAGGGGGTTCCAGGATTTTCACCAAGTGACAGTGAAGGAACGGTGAGTTAGTTCCAATTCAGAATTGGGGGGAATTTGCAGGCACTGGTGTTTCCGTGCACCTGCTGCCCTTGTCCTTCCAGGTGGTAGAGGTCAGAGGTTTGGAAGGTGCTGTGTTTTTAAACCCACACCAAGGCAGTATGATTTCTGCCAGATCTTCATTGTCCAGAACTGATAACCTTGTTTTCAACTGCCTGTACTCTAATCTCTGGAATTTCCTCCTAAACACCACCATTCTTCTCTTTTAAGACCCTGCTTAAAAACTATGACTGGAATTTTCCGGGCATTTCCACCGGTGGGACCGTCTAGTCCCACCAACGGTGAACCCCCGTCGTGGGTTCTGTGGCAGCAGGGGGTGCATACAATGGGAAACCCTATTGATGTTGGCAGAATCTTCTGATCCTGCCTCCGCCGCTGTGAAACATGCTGCAGTGGTGCATGGAAATTCCTGCCCTATCTCTTTGACCAAACTTTCCCTTTCCTAATATCTACTTATATTGCTCAAGATCTAATGTTCCTGTAAAGTGCCTTGTGACATTCAATTATGTTAAAGGAGCTAGATAAGATAAATTGTCATTGTTGAAGAACAACAAAACTGACCCCCAAATTAAAAAAAAGCAGAAGGGTAAACAGAAATAAAAACCTTTTATCGCAAATGCAATTACTTTAAAGTAGCAGTGAGAATTGTGAGATGATGCTGAGAGAAGCTGGGCTTAGAATCCATTACATGGTACATTGAACCCACCACAGGTATGTCGCAAAGTAATTCCAGGAGCTCTGCCAAGTGCAGTGTGGCAAGTCAAGTTGACTGCCTGATGCTGCAAAGTAATGTAATAATTTTTTAATTGGAATTTCACTTACTTGCTCATTTTGTTCTGAAAACAGTCAATTAAGGCAAAGCTGTTTGAAACCAGACAAGAATAGATTTGTGTCTAGTATCCATTATAGAACCATCAGTCCATGATCACTCAGGTTTCACTAGTTTTTGATTATTGAGTAGCAATCTGAAACGCCAATGAAACATGAATGCAAGTAAGCCCAGTTTTTACTGCAGGGATTGTCCCACATCCTATCTCTGGAGGACAGGATTGTTCCAAGAGATAAATATATTTGGTAGCTTTCTATTAGTTTATGTACAATTACGTTACATAGATAAACAGCAGCGAAACAGGCCTATTAGTCCAACCAATCCATGCCAGTGTTTTTGCTCCATTCGAGCCTCCTCCCATTGTTTTTCATTTAAAACTATCATAACTTTTTTTTTCTTCTCCCTCATATCCTTGTTTAACTTTTCCTTAAGTGCGTGCACACTATTTGCTTCTGCCACTCACTGCAACAATGAGTTACACATTCTCACCACTCCTTGGATAATTCTTTTGAATTTCCTATAGGATTTTTTGGCGACTATCTTGATGGCCTGTAGTTATGCTCTTCCCCACAAGTGGAAACTTTTTCTCTCTATGTATTCTAAAAAAAATACACAAACATAAGAATTAGGAGCAGAAGTAGGCTTGGCCCTTCGAGCTTGCTCTGCCATTCAGTAAGAGCATGGCTGCTCTAATTGTAACCTTAACTCCACATTTCTGCCTAGCCCTGATAACCTTTCGCTCCCTTGCTTATTAAGAATCTACCTACCTCTACTTTAAATTACACATAATTTCAGCTTCCACTGCATTTTGACGAAGAGAGTGCCAAAGACCCTCAATCCTCTGAGAAAAAAAATCATCTCTGTCCAATATTGGCAAACCCTTATTTTTAAACAATAGCCCAATAAGGATTTTCCCACAATAGGAAACATCTTTTCCACATTGACCCTGTCCAAGATTCCTCAAGATCCTAATGGTTTCGGTCAAGTCACCTCTTACTCTCTAAACTCCAGTGGATACAAGCCTGGCATGTCCAACCTTTCCGCACAAGGCAACCCACCCAATCCAGGTATTAGTTTAGTAAACTTTTTCTGAACAGCTTCCAATGCATTTACATCTTTCCCCTTAAATAAGGTGACCAATACTACACACTCTACACCAAAAGTGATCTCAGCAAAGCCCTGTATGACTGAAGCATAACTTCCTTGCCTTTGTATTTAATTCTTGCAATAAAATGTAACATTTAATTAGCTTTTCTACTTACTTGCTGTACCTGCACACTAGCTTTTTGTGTTTCTTGCAATAGGACACCCTGTGTCCCTGTGCATCTCAGCTCTGCAGTCTCTCAACATTAATAAATGCTGTTGTATTTTTCCTTCCAAAATGGACAATTTCCTACTTTCCCACATTATACTCCATTTGTCAGGTGTTGCCTACTCACTTAACCTATCTTTAGATTGGCTAAGATTGGCTAAGAGGGAGTTGAAGAGCGAGCTTAGAAGGGCTAAAAGGGGACATGAGAAGACTTTGGCGGATAGGGTTAAAGAGAATCCTAAGGCGTTCTATAGGTATGTCAAGAACAGAAGGTTGGTTAGGGCAAGTTTAGGGCCAGTTATAGATGGCAGAGGGAAGTTATGTGTGGAACCGGAGGAGATTGGTGAAGCATTGAACCAATATTTCTCTTCGGTGTTCACGCAAGGGGACATGAATATAGCTGAGGAGGACACTGGGTTGCAAGGGAGTAGAATAGACAGTATTACAGTTGATAAGGAGGATGTGCAGGAAATTCTGGAGGGTCTGAAAATAGATAAATCCCCTGGTCCGGATGGGATTTATCCAAGGATTCTCTGGGAGGCAAGAGAAGTGATTGCAGAGCCTCTGGCTCTGATCTTCAGGTCGTCGTTGGCCTCTGGTATAGTACCAGAAGATTGGAGGTTAGCGAATGTTGTCCCATTGTTTAAGAAGGGGAACAGAGACTTCCCCGGGAATTATAGACCGGTGAGTCTCACTTCTGTTGTCGGCAAGATGTTGGAAAAAATTATAAGGGATAGGATTTATAGTTATTTGGAGAGTAATGAATTGATAGGTGATAGTCAGCATGGTTTTGTGGCAGGTAGGTCGTGCCTTACTAACCTTATTGAGTTTTTTGAGAAAGTGACCAAGGAGGTGGATGGGGGCAAGGCAGTGGACGTGGTATATATGGATTTTAGTAAGGCGTTTGATAAGGTTCACCATGGTAGGCTTCTGCAGAAAATGCAGATGTATGGGATTGGGGGTGATCTAGGAAATTGGATCAGGAATTGGCTAGCGGATAGGAAACAGAGGGTGGTGGTTGATAGTAAATATTCATCATGGAGTGCGGTTACAAGTGGTGTACCTCAGGGATCTGTTTTGGGGCCACTGCTGTTTGTAATATTTATTAATGATCTGGATGAGGGTATAGTTGGGTGGATTAGCAAATTTGCTGATGACACCAAAGTCGGTGGTGTGGTAGACAGTGAGGAAGGGTGTCGTAGTTTGCAGGAAGACTTAGACAGGTTGCAAAGTTGGGCCGAGAGGTGGCGGATGGAGTTTAATGCGGAGAAGTGTGAGGTAATTCACTTTGGTAGGAATAACAGATGTGTTGAGTATAGGGCTAACGGGAGGACTTTGAATAGTGTGGAGGAGCAGAGGGATCTAGGTGTATGTGTGCATAGATCCCTGAAAGTTGGGAATCAAGTAGATAAGGTTGTTAAGAAGGCATATGGTGTCTTGGCGTTTATTGGTAGGGGGATTGAATTTAGGAGTCGTAGCGTTATGTTGCAACTGTACACAACTCTGGTGCGGCCGCACTTGGAGTACTGTGTGCAGTTCTGGTCCCCACATTACAGGAAGGATGTGGAGGCTTTGGAGAGGGTGCAGAGGAGGTTTACCAGGATGTTGCCTGGTATGGAGGGGAGATCCTATGAGGAGAGGCTGAGGGATTTGGGATTGTTTTCGCTGGAAAGGCGGCGGCTAAGAGGGGATCTTATTGAAACATATAAGATGATTAGAGGTTTAGATAGGGTGGATAGTGATAGCCTTTTTCCTCTGATGGAGAAATCCAGCACGAGGGGGCATGGCTTTAAATTGAGGGGGGGGTAGTTATAGAACCGATGTCAGGGGTAGGTTCTTTACCCAGAGGGTGGTGAGGGATTGGAATGCCCTGCCAGCATCAGTAGTAAATGCGCCTAGTTTGGGGGCGTTTAAGAGATCCGTAGATAGGTTCATGGACGAAAAGAAATTGGTTTAGGTTGGAGGGTCACAGTTTTTTTTTTTTTAACTGGTCGGTGCAACATCGTGGGCCGAAGGGCCTGTTCTGCGCTGTAATGTTCTATGTTCTATGTTCTATCTATATCCCTTGTAGCCTCCACGTGTCCTTTTCTCATCTTCCTATCCTACCTATCTTTGTGTCATCAGCAAATTTAGCAATCATATCTTTGATCCCTTCATTCAAGTCACTTGTATAAATTGTAAAATGTTGAGGTCCGAGCACTGCTACCTGTGGCAAACCACTCATTACATCTTGCCAACCATAAAAAGATCCATTTATGTCTATCCCGTGTTTCCTGTTAACTAGTCAATCATCTTCCATGCTAATATATTACCACCTACACCATGAGTTTTTATTTTTCACAATAATGTTTGGTGTGGCACCTTCTCAAATGCCTTCTGGAAATCTGATGTAGAGTATATCCACCTGTTCCCCTTTATGCACAGCACGTAACTCCTTCAAAGACCTCCAATAAATTGGTGAAATATTGACCTGCAATTTCCCCAGAGTGGCAATCAGCAGCGGATCCTTATTTATTTATATCTTCTATAGTGAGGACTGATGCAAAATACCAGTTCAATTTATCTGCAATCTCCTTATTTTCCATTATTAACTTCCCAGACACACTTCCTGAAGTACCAACTTTCACTTTGGTAACTCGTAACTTCTGAAATATGTTTAGAACCTCTTACTATCTGTCTTTCTTTTGCGCTCTAATTTTCCCTTCCTTTGCTGTATTTTTCAATTTTCTGTCGAATCTTCTGACCTGCTACACATCTTTGCGCAATTATATGCATTTTCTTTAAGTTTGATACAATCTTTAATTTTTTTTAGTTAACCACAGAAGGTGGGTCCTACCCTTGGAATTTTTCTTTCTCATTGTAATATATCTATTCTGTGTATTCTGAAATATCCCCTTAAATGTCTACCACTTCATCTCTATTGACCTATCCCTTAATTCAATTTTGCCAGTCCCATTACTTGCCTCACTGCAGACACAATGAGCCAAATGGCCTGCTTCAGTGCCATAACAATTGTGTGATTACTGAGAATAGTTTTGTATTCCAGATTTAGTCACTGAATTTAAATTCCACCAGCTACCACGGGACTTGAACCTGTTTTCCCAGAGCCTGGAGTTTCAGAGTTTTAGTCAAGTGTACGACTGCTATGCCACCATCTCTCCCAAATTTTAAAGACTTCTATTAGGCCACAAGTCAGCCTTTTTCCCCAAGGGAAAAGAGATCCACTGTTTTCACCCTTTTCTGACATGTGTACCCATGCATTTCTGGAATCACCCACACTATCCACACTATCTCCCGCACTTCTATGTCCTTTTATCATGTAGAGACCTGAACTGCATACAGGTATGCTCCATCTTATAGTCTAACCAAGGTTCAATACAGGTTAAGCATAACTTTCCTACTTTTCAATTCTGTCCCCCCTAAAATAAAGCCAAGTTTTTTTTCTTATTCTTTTATGGATGTGAGTATTACTGGTAAGGCCAGCATTTGTTTCCCATCCCTAATTGCTAGATAATTGCAGAGACAATTAAGAGTCAACCACATTTTATGGAGTCACATTAAGGCCAGCCTGAAGGTTTTTTAAATTTTGTTTCTTTCTCAGAGTTACAAAGCGATTAAACAGAGTGAGTAGGGTAAGCCCTTAATCCATCTCCTTGCTTGTTCCAAAATCTATTCAAATTGAATCCAATTCATAGTCGCCACAAAAGATATATACTAGAGTAAAGTAAAGTTTATTTACTTGCCACAAGTAGGCTTACATTAACACTGCAATGAAGTTACTGTGAAAATCCCCTAGTCGCCACACTCCGGCACCTGTTCGGGTACACTGAGGGCGAATTTAGAATGGCCAATGCACCTAACTAACACATCTTTCATACTGTGGGAGGAACCCGGAGCACCCGGAGGAAACCTATGCAGACGCGGGGAAAATTTTCCAGACTCCACACAGACAGTGACCCAAGCCAGGAATCGAACACAGGTCCCTGGTGCCGTGAGGCAGCAGTGCTAATCACTGTGCCATCGTGCCACCCCTAGATCAAAGCAAACAAATACAAACAATACACCTGACCTCAAGCTTGATCCTAGCCAAAAGGCTAAACGGATGGGTCTTTTTATCGTTTTTTTTATTCAATAAAATCTAAACATTAGATTTCAGCTCCTCACTTCAGCTCTATCATAGCCAGACCTGGAGACAGGGACTGTTTCAGTTTTTTAGCCTTTTCTTTATCCATGACTAGCGTGTATACCTGCTGCACCACACATTGAATTTTACATTGTCCTTGTTCTTAATTTTCACAGATTTTGCATCCTTTCTTCTTGCTGTTAACAAAAATCCTTTGATATCTGCAATTATCCAAGGCACGGTTGCAATGAGTCTAGCGGTGGGGAGACAAAGTGTGCTCTCAGCCTTTACTATAACCAATGATGGTTTCCTGGTCATCAATTGAGACTAGCTTTCCTACTAGCTGCCTTGTTGGGATTTGAATCCATGTCTTCACAACATTAGCCTGAGCCCCTAGTTCAGTGACATTACCAATGTACCACAATGTTTTGCTAACGTGTGGTGTAACGTTTAGTCATTAGTGCACTTGTTCTCCTACATTCCTTTGTTTTTGTACCCGACCTAGGTTTGCATCTTCCAAGTAATACATGACCTCCCTATTCTTCCTACCAAGATGTACTACCTCACATTTATTTCTGTTGAACTTAACTTGTCAGTTATTTGTTCATTCTGCAAATTCAAGTATAGTAGGCAATGTAGATTTTTTATATTTAGTATTATGCATATGCCTCCAACCCTATCTTTACCTCTTCTTTAACACCTCTTGGGGCAGCAACAACAGACAAAAGCAAGAATTTGACATTTCTCATTTTAATAGGTGATCAAGGTCTTTTTTTTACAGAATAAAGAGTTAACGGAAAAATGTGTTAACTGCCTCTGGACATTTTTTATGTGGTGTAAGGTTATTGTACAAATGGGATACTTATTTCTTGTATCCCATTAGTGCTAAACATATTATTTTTACCAAAGTAATTTTTCTCCATCCTAGTTTTGTTGCAAATGCTTTCCAGTTCACACTGTGGAAACATTCCACAATGCACACATCTGCTCACAGGAGTAGTGAAAATTTGTGTTCATCAAAATGTGCAACAACAGTTAATTTCTCACTCTTTCAACAATCTAGTGGCAATTATTGTTGACTTATTGGCAGTTTGTGCTATAGGCACATGCCGACTAGATTTTAAGCTGCTCATTTCCTTTACAAATATAGAGATAATTTTCTCAGTTTGCACTATCGGGAGAGAATCTCACCCACTGGCAGCATTTATTAGAAAATGCATGTAATTCTATGATTATGCCCTACTGGATGGACAAGGATTCCTACTGTCAATGCAAACTCCAAGAATCAAACCCAGGATCCTGAGCTGAAAGGACATTGTTCCAATTTCTTGCACCATCCAACAAATGATTTGATCTAATATTAGTACTCAAAGAACTAGAAACACTACCTTTTTGCTTCATTTATCATTCCGTTTCCTTTCAAAACCCTTCGCAAAACCCTTTATTGTTCCTTCACCCCTGTTGAACCATCCCCATCCCCCCTTCCCAATCCTGCTTGACAGACCTGTTTTATTTCTTCTTCAAGGTATTTTCCTGCATGTTAGGAGTGCAAAGAAATTGCCATTAGTAAAGTTCTTATCAGAGAATCATAGCTTCCCACAGCACTGAAACCATTTAACCTATCAAGGCCACGCTCGCTTACTGTAAAGTAATCCAGTTCCATTCCCCGCTCCATCTCCATTCCCCAGCACTAATTTTCCTCGTGCCCATCTAATTTCCTTTTGAAATTATTAGTCACCTTTGTTTCTTGCACCTGCATTGGCAACAAGTTCCAAATCATTACCATTCATAGTGTAAAAAAGTTCTTTGTCATATTCTTCCCTGCTTCTCTTGTTAAAAACCTTAAATTTATGTCTCCAAGTCATTGTATCATCAGCTATTGGAAGTAGTTTTCCTTTGTCTACCTGACGTAAGCTTGTCATAATCTTGTACCACTCTATCAAATCTCCCCTCAGTATCCATTGCTTGAAGGAGCAAATCAATATCCTTACCCAAAGTAAATGGTGTTCATTTGCAATGCAATTGTATCCAGGGCAGCAGCTGCAATTGCATGGTGAACTCCTTCACTGATTTCAATAGACTTCCAAGACATGGAAAACAAAAACACTTTTCAAAAGATATGCTAAAGTGATTCTGATTCTACCAACTTTGTTGTTTTTAACTTGAACAGCGGCAATATTTCCCACATTTCTGTAAAAAACATGTCTTTATCAAATCTAGCCTTTCAGCAATAAAGGTAATAATGTAGAGTGGAAAACTGTGCAGAAAGTTTAATGTACAAGTATTGAAAAGCTTGCTTCCAAAACAATAGACTTTGCAATACTTAAATACCACCAAACTAATTTTAAGGGATATTTGCAAAGCAGCCAGGCTTGATTCACTATCTTACTACCAATGTGTCATCAATGAATAGTGCACTGGGGCCATATTCCCACTGTAACTCATGACATTCAACACTGGATGCAGTTTGCAACATTTTGCATGAGGTAATAAAGAAATTGCATTTTACAACCATTGTCCTATTCTAATAAAGCTTGCGCCTCACAAAATTAGGCCTGCTGAAAATCAGGAACATGAGATTGAAGCCAGATATGACAATCTGTGCCAATGAACTGCCACGTTGTCAGCAGACCTTTTTGGAATTGAGGTTAATCTCATTTCTCCTTTAGCTATTTCTGTCATTAATAAATTTCACTGATCAAAATAGCAGCAGGCTTACCACAATTGAATTAGTGAACACTTACATTGCCTTACAGAAGTTGCTACATGGCACATAGAACACAATATGCAAATTGCTTTTAATGTAATCCAAAACAAAAATCTATTTTTATGTAATTGCACATGAAGTGCATCATGTTAAATATATCTTCCATGGCTGCAGTGGCAGCATGTAGCCATATTCAAGATTCCAGATGAGGTACAACTATAATCACAAGATTAAATTATCCTCAGCATCCTCATACTCCACTTGATTTTGTATTCGCATGACAGCACTGTGTCTGCACCTACTTGGACTCATGTACTTCATCGCTCAGCTCCCTGTCTAATGGACTTAGCCAAGAATTCTATATATAGGCTTGACATTATCCAACATATAACACCGCATTTATTTACATTAAATAACATTTGCCAGAAGTATGCCTATTCCTCCAAAGCAACTAGATCAGAGTGCTACCTATTTTTTGTTTTGCAGTTGTAGTCGTATTCAAGTTCACAGTGAGTCAGCATGGTCCATGATTGAAAAAATGGCATGAAAGATATCTCTGGGGACAATGGGGGAATTCAGTCTGAACAAAGAGAACTGGTTTGGCTATGAACAAAGATTGCACATTTGCTGAAAGTGAATAAAATAGGGGATGAGGATAAAGTAAATGTTTTTCTCATCATGAAGGGGCCAAATGCTTTTAAGATGGTGTCTAACCAATGTTGCTTGTGAGATCCCAGCCTTATGGACTATCCTGAAATTAATGAGATTCTGAATCATATTATGGCACAACTAAAAATGAGAGTTGCATTCTGTGAAAGACAGCAGGTGCCATGTGCAACTGTTGCAGATGACATTTTCGAATTTAAAGAACTCTCTCATAACTGTGGGTAGTGCGAACTTAGAAATCAACCTTAGAGATACATTAGTAGGAGTCAACAAAACTCAGGCCAAGCTTTTGAGCAAAGGAAATTAGCTGATATAAAAGGAGACCACAGCCACATAAATTATAGAAAGAGAGTGTTGTAGATTGCACGGGAGTTACTTCCCTGAGCTGGCAGGGGAGGTTCACCAGATTTCAGCTGGATCCAGGCCACAGCCACCAAGTTTACACTCTGAGTCAAAAATGTGGAAGTTACCACTGTCCTGGTAGCGACCAGCAATTTCAATGCCCCATCTTCAGTCAAAGTGCTATTTCTGTGAAAGATTGGTCATGCAGGAGTAGGGAAAATAGTATGCTCCAGGTCATGGTAAAGCTCCTGGTTACAGCCATGCATCAGGTTGATTTCATGGTAGATCTGAAGATAGTTCAGGAGTCTGAAAATTCTCAAATGCGCATATGATAGATGTGGAAACAGAAGTTGATGTTATCCAACAGGAAGATTAAGAGTTGTATTCTCACAAAGAGAAAGAAAATGGCCCATGAAAGGGAGGAGTAACAGGGCTGATCATGAAATTCCAGTACCCACAGTAGAAACGAAAGTCTGAGATTCACAACTTACTTTCACCGTTAATGCATCTGCAGCCATGCGTGTTGTCTCAGAAGGAGAGTACAAAAAGTCCCTTACGCAAAACTGGTGTGAAACTGATTAGTTATTCCAACTACAACAACGTGTTAGGTGAAGTAAGTGTTAGAGTGGAATCACAGAATTACATAATTGTTGCAGCAAGAAGACCATTTTGCCCATCATGTCTGCACTGACCGAGTTCCATTCTCCCACCTTCTCCCCACAACAGTGCACATTTATTATTTTCAATAACAGTCAAATTCCCTTTTGGATGCTTTAATTAAACCTGCCTCCATCAAACTTTCAAGTAAAGCATCCAGACCCCCAACCATTTGTTGCATAAAAAAGCTTTTCCTTATAACATCATGGCTTCTTTTACTAATTTCTTTAAATCTGCGCCCACTTGTCCTCAATCCTTTCATGAATGGGAAACTTTTCTTCCTGTACACTCTGTCCAGACCCCTCATGATTTTGAATAACTGTATCAAATCTCCGCTCAGCCTTCTTTTCTTTGAGGAAAGCTTCTCCATACAATGGTATATGATGATACATCCTATTTCTTACCATTGGTAGCAGCAAGAAAGAGCAAATTCACTGATGGAAAGAACCTGGCTTAAAAAATGGTTAAATGACCTGAGTTATTTACAGTAGGAATCAGTAAGTCTACTTATGTCATTTACATGCTAAGAGAGCACAAAGCAATCTTTGAGTGAGGAAGACCAAATGATAAAATTGGGCATCCCCATATATCCATAGAATCCCAACAGTGCAGGAGGCTATTCGGTCCATCGAGTCTGCATCGACTCTCCAACAGAGCATCCTACCCAGCCCCTTCCCACCCCCAATGCCCCAATGGAGTGATGGGCAATTATTGGTCAGGTTAAATTTGTGCTGCTTTTTGTGGACAAGACAAACCTTGGCAAAATGTTCCACAATGCCCATACAATCAAAGCAATTCAAACAGCTCAAGTCTTGGTCATGTGACGGTATGGTTTTGGGTGGAGCATTCAGCTAAAGATGTGCTTTAAGGACCCCAATTGAAAACCCTTTTTGTATTTCGAGCAGGTAACCGTGGAGGGCGGCACGGTGGCACAGTGGTTAGCACCACTGCCTCACAGTACCAGGGACCCCGGTTCGATTCCCGGCTTGGATCACTGTCTGTGTGGAGCCTGCACGTTCTCACTGTGTCTGCATGGGTTTCCTCCGGGTGCTCTGGTTTCCTCCCACAGTCCAAAGGATGTGCTGGTCAGGTGCATTGGCCATGCTAAATTCTCCCTCAGTGTACCCAAACAGGTGGCCGAGTGTGGCGACTAGGGGATTTTCACAATACCTTCATTGCAGTATGGAAGTAAGCCGACTTGTGACACTAATAAATAAACTTAAACTTAGATGAGGAGTCACAACAGCTTTGTCTTTGTTCAGAGCTGGCTGATTGATGCAGACGTCTCTTCCAGGAGGTTGATGAGTTAGCTTTTGTCCATTTTTAAAAACAAGATTTCAACAAGAAAGTTTGGAAGAGAAACACATTTTTAAGAATTTTTGCCTTTACACCTTCCGGGCATGACATGCCTTCACCTTTGGGAGAGAGAAATTAATTTAATTTAATTTTTCATGTTTGAGGAGAAGAAAAAAATAAGGACGTTTATATTCATTCTCTCATTCACTCCAAAAAAAACCACACAACTGGCGGGGGGACATGTCGATTCTCTGCTGCATTCTCAGAGTTTATGCACAGGGCAGGTTATCAACCAATGTGAGTAATTTCTTTTGTCAATTGAAAGGTTGCAAGATCTAACTCCAGAATATTGGGGCGGAGTTACCTCTGCTCTGGGGTTCAGCGATAGCAGGGTACAGCATGTGCTGGATTTCTCCCTAATCCAGACTAAATGGTCAGGGCTCAGCTGGTAGGCCTTCGATTCATTGGTGGTGATTTATTCTCCCACATTCACATCATGGAAGCCAGTGGGGTACACTCCACTGGATCCCTGTAAATTCCTTTAAATTTCCTGAGCATCCTCCAGCTGCTCTTGGGTCAGGGTTGCAGATGGACATTTGAGATGCGGGGGTCTGCCATCCTGGCCACCGGGGAAACCTCCTGTCCCTCCTTCTTGATTGACCGCTACTGAATATCCTCAGATGTGTCCACCCTTTGGAAGACACTCACCAGTTGACTGAGCTCTGGGTTAAGTCTGGTTCTAACCGCACTTGAACTCCACTTGTGGCAGTCCCAAGGGTACTGGAGTTTCAGGGTTGCTGTCTTTCCCTAAGCTGTTGCCTTGGGGAGGGGTTGGTTTCCAACCTATCTTATTCTGTTTGGGGCACTGCTGCCCTCAGGTGGCTGACCAGCTCCTGCTGCACTGCCCTGCAGTTCACCAACTAGGTGAGGCATCTCCCCATCATCATCATGTCTGCTTGGGACTTTCCGTGTTCCCATGCTGTGGTTGGAAAGACGTGTGGACTAGCCAGACCTCCTGTTCATCCCACAAAGATATAGGCTTTTTTCTTTTTAAAGCATTCTGTCTGGTTTGGGACCTTTTTTGTCCATGTTATGTCCTATATATTGGGGAAATCCTCACTCACAGGATAGGGCTAGCTTCTACTGCTTTGCCCTGTAGCTCTTCAACTAGATGATGCAGTTTCCTCATCAGCTCTGGGGGTATTTGAGCACCTTTTGGGTTTACCTCCAAATTCAGGAAGGCGGGTTTGGGCAGCCAGACTTCCTGCTCCCCCAACAGGTTCCTTCTGTTTTAAATCTGGGCAAGGTAGCTTCATCACCAAGAACTTTTTGGAGACTTTTCTGACATCCCTCTTCTAAAATAGAAAAGAAAGTTTCAGACAGCCAGAACTCAGGCTCATTCAACAGGAGTATGAGCTCCTTGCTGTTTAAAATTGCTGGCTGACTGGGGACTTTCTGTGCCCCGATTTATCCCCCAGAGGAGGATTCTGGTAAAACAGCTCCTGTTTGGCTGCATCTCTTTCAAACTTTGCTACTCCCATCCCAGCCTTTTTGCTTCCACCTGACTGAGTACTGCCCACCTGTTCTGAATTCCTCGGAGTTAATTGCAACACTTACTCTGCCTCTTGGGTGGTGGCAAGCGTGGACTTGCTAATGGGGTATTGACTTTCCCGATTTAGTTATTGCAGGAGTGGCTCAGTCCCTCTTCAGTCCCATGTCCTGTGGAACACCAGGCTTACATGGGGCTGGTTAGCTTCTACTGCTCTGACATATGGCTCTTTGACTGTGGGAGACAACAAATAGTGAGGGAGCTGTCTTCCACAGTCAAAGAGCCACAGGGAATGGCCCTGTTCCCTGTTTAATTTGATGTGGAGATGCCGGCGTTGGACTGGGGTGAACACAGTAAGAAGTCTCACAACACCAGGTTAAAGTCCAACAGGTTTATTTGGTAGCAAGTACCATAAGCTTTCGGAGCACTGCTCCTTCGTCAGATGGAGTGGAAATGTGCTCTCAAACAGTGCAAACAGACACAAAATCAAGTTGCAGAATACTAATTAGAATGCGAATCCTACAACCAGCCAGGTCTTAAAGGTACAGACAATGTGGGTGGAGGGAACATTAAACACAGGTTAAAGAGAAGTGTATTGTCTCCAGACAGAACAGCTAGTGAGATTCTGCAAGCCCAGGAGGCAAGCTGTGGGGGTTACTGATAATGTGACATAAATCCAACATCCCGGTTTAGGCCGTCCTCATGTGTGCGGAACTTGGCTATCAGTTTCTGCTCAGCGACTCTGCACTGTCGTGTGTCATGAAGGCCGCCTTGGAGAACGCTTACCTGAAGATCCAAGGCTGAATGCCCGTGACTGCTGAAGTGCTCCCCCACAGGAAGAGAACAGTCTCGCCTGGTGATTGTCGACTGGGGGTCTCAGTGCATGGCATTGTGGACCATGGGGTGGGGTAGAGGGGGATTGTTGGTGTGTTGGTAGAAAGGCGGGGGTCGGGCGGGGTGGGGGGAGTACCACTAAACGGAGCCAAACCTTTTGGGGGGGCTGCTTAATATTCAATGATTAAAGTCGCTGTTGATGATGCAACCCAACCCCCCACACCACTTCTCACCTAAGGGCTGAGCAAGGTAACTTTTCAGTCTATCCCTCTGCCTCTGAACTCCTCCCAACAGCCTGAAAACTGAGCCTGAGCGGGAAATGGCCCTTAAGTAGCCATTAATATTGTGGAGAGATTGGGGCGTGCAGGGTTCTTGTGGGAAGGCCACTCAAGGAATTTTACGAGCCACACCCCCCCCTGCAAACTCACCAATGAGGGGACGTAAAATTAGAGTTGCTAATCAAAGTCAAAGTTCAAATTTGACATGATATTGAGAGAACGGAGTCAAGCTAATGGAAATAGATGAAGATACCAACAGAAAGAAATAAAAAGAAGCCATCCAGGTTAATTGAAAGTATGTTGGAAGGAAGAAGAAATAAGTGGTTCTTTTCATTACTTCTTTTCAAATGATGCTATTTCTGTTAAACGCCCACTGATATTAAGGGAAAAAAAATCGAAGTTACTAAAAAACATCGGTCATATATGTTTTTGTGATTACAGTAAAAATAAATAAGCAACATAACCTGTTAAATGTCAGGCATTGTTGATGTTCTTTATTCATTGATGCGCATCAATTGGACACGAGGCTCAAAGCTTCGGTAAAAGAAGGCTTTTATTAACTAACAATGGAACTATCAGAACTTTAACACACTATCCCAGACTGAAGGGGTCCCGTCCGAGCAGGGGGTCTTATACCTCTCCCAGGAGGTGGAGCCCGACTGGGATGTGCCACAACAGTAGCAACCACAGGTGTATCAATCCCACCCTAGCCCAACAACAACATTAGTACAATCCCACAGTAACCTATATACATTCCTATAGTGCTGGCCAGCCCTGGCCCAGTACTATCCAGTGGGAACCAACGATGGTTCACCACATTCACCTCTCCTTTGAGAACAAAGGCCGGCGGGGTACGAAAACAGACTAAAATGTCAACAGATTATAAGTTCAGACGGTCTGGAGGACTGCACCGTCGTTGTGACCTCCTCAATACCGGCGGTGACACCGGAGTAGGCACTTGCGGTGGCGTTCTCCCCAAAACGGCGTCCAGCTGTTCTCCCACGGACTCACAGGCCGGTTGACCCTGATGAGACGGTAGTGCAGGGGATCCTGACACATTCTGCGGTGGCAACGATCTTCGGGGCTCAGGCAAGCTGTGCATTGGAGTAAAAATGTTAAGCACTGGTCCCGATGCTGTCCGCAGTACGTCCGGGGGAGAAATAAGGGATAACGGATTCGTCACTGGGGGTATGGGAGCGACAGGAGTTGCTACGTCCCCTGTGGGCGCCAGGTCTCGGAACGAGACTGTGTCCTCTCGCCCGTCAGGATATGCCACATAGGCATACTGAGGGTTGGCGTGGAGGAGGTGGACCTGTTCGACCAAGGGGTCGGACTTGCGGGCCCTTACATGTCGCCGCAGGAGGACGGGTCCTGGGTACGTCAACCAGGCTGGTAAAGATATCCCCGAGGAAGACTTCCCAGGGAATGAGAACATCCTCTCGTGGGGAGTAGCATTGGTTGCCGTACACAGGAGGGAGCGAATAGAGTGAAGCGCATCAGGGAGGGCCTCCTGCCAACGGGAGACTGGAAGGCCTTTGGACTTCAACGCCAATAGGATAGCCTTCCAGACTGTAGCATTCTCTCGCTCCACCTGTCCATTACCCCTAGGGTTGTAACTCGTGGTCCTACTAGAGGCAATCCCGTATGAGAGCAGGAATTGCCTCAAGTCATTGCTCATGAACGACGAGCCCCTGTCGCTATGGATATAGCTGGGGTACCCGAACAGGGTAAAAAGATCACGGAATGCCTTGATCACCGTGGCAGCCGATGTGTCCGCGCAGGGGACAACAAACGGGAACCGGGAGTACTCATCTATTATGTTCAGAAAGTACACGTTCCGATCTGTTGAGGGAAGGGGGCCCTTAAAATCAACACTCAGCCTCTCGAAGGGGCGAGTGGCCTTGACCAAATGTGCCCGGTCAGGTCGGTAAAAGTGCGGTTTGCATTCCGCGCAAATCCGACAGCTCCTTGTCACCGACCTGACGTCCTCCACCGAGTAAGGCAGGTTGCGGGCTTTGACAAAGTGGTAGAGCCGAGTGACCCCAGGATGGCACAGGTCATTATGGAGGGCGTTCAAGCGATCCTCCTGAGTACTAATTAGAATGCGAATCCTACGAGAGGGCATCCGAGGGCTCATTGAGTTTCCCTGGACGATACATGATATCGTAGTTATAGGTGGAGAGTTCAATTCTCCACCGCAAGATCTTGTCATTCTTGATCTTGCCCCTCTGTGAGTTGTTGAACATGAACGCCACGGACCGCTGGTCCGTGATCAGGGTGAACCGCTTCCCCGCCAGGTAATGGCGCCAGTGTCTGACGGCCTCCACAATGGCCTGGGCCTCCTTTTCCACCGCTAAATGCCGAATTTCGGGGCCGTGGAGGGTGCGGGAAAAAAACGCGACGGGCCTGCCTGGTTTAGTGTGGCGGCCAGGGCGAAATCAGATGCATCGCTTTCCACCTGAAAAGGGATGGATTCGTCTACCGTGTGCATCGTGGCTTTCGCGATGTCATGTTTCAATTCCTTGAAGGCCAATTGGGCCTCTGGCGTGAGTGGAAAAGTCGTGGACTTAATAAGCGGACGGGCTTTGTCCGCGTAGTTGGGGACCCACTGCGCATAATAGGAGAAGAAGCCTAGGCATCTTCTCAGTGCTTTTGCGCGAGCGGGCAAGGGAAGTTCAGCAAGGGGGCGCATACGGTCTGGATCAGGGCCAATGACCCCGTTTTCCACCACGTATCCCAGAATGGCTAACCGGCGCGTACGGAATACACACTTCTCCCTGTTGTAGGTCAAATTCAGGCGAGATGCCGTGCGTAAGAAGTTCTGGAGATTTGTGTCATGGTCCTGCTGATCACAGCCGCAGATGGTGACATTATCCAGGTACGGGAAGGTAGCCCGCAACCTGTTCTGGTCCACCATTCGGTCCATAGCACGCTGGAAGACCGAGACCCCATTGGTGACACCAAATGGAACCCTAAGGAAATGATACAGACGACCATCCGCCTCAAAGGCCGTGTATTGTCGGTCCTCTGGGCGAATGGGGAGTTGGTGGTAGGCGGACTTAAGGTCTATGGTGGAGAACACCCGGTACTGCGCAATCTGATTGACCATATCAGATATGCGCGGGAGAGGATACGCATCCAGCTGCGTATATCGGTTAATGGTCTGACTGTAATCAATGACCTTCCGGGGTTTGTTCCCGCTCTTGACCACCACAACCTGTGCTCTCCACGGACTAACACTGGGCTGTATGATCCCTTCTTTGAGGAGTCGCTGAACCTCAGATCTGATGAAGATCCGATCCTCAGTGCTGTAACGCCTACTTTTAGTAGCGATGGGCTTGCAGCCTGGTACCAGATTCTGAAATAAAGAGGGTGTGATGATCTTTAACGTAGAAAGATTGCAGGCGGGGCGCTTTGGACAATTTGGAGACTGCAGCTGTTCTCCCACTGTCAGCGAAGGGAGTGGCCCACCGTACTGTAGGATTGCACTCTTCATGTGGACCATAAAGTTTAGTCCGAGGAGAATTGGTGCGCAAAGATACGGCAACACAAGGAGTCTGAAACGCTCGTAAATTGTGCCCTGTACTTTCAAAGTTACCACACAACGTCCTAGCACAGCGACAGACCGGGACCTTGATGCCATAGAGATTGTCTGTTTGGCAGGTTGAATCTGGAGTCCACACCTCTTCACAGTGTCAGGGTGGATAAAACTCTCAGTGCTCCCGCTGTCAAACAGACAATAAATCGCATGATTGTTGACCTGGATATCCATCATCGAACAATCAAGCCTGTGAGGCTTAGCCTGGTCCAGGGTGATCGACGCCACCGTTGGTCCTTGAACGTCACTGCAGGCAGCTGAGGTCGATGCTGAGGACCCCTGCTGGTCGCTCATGGTCATCGTCGACCAAAATGGCCGCCCCCATGAATCGCACATGGGTGAGGGCGCCAAACTTAGCGACCCCTGGTGGTCATCCTCCTCCGACTCTGTCGACCGCAATGGCGTCGTCCTGGACTCGCACATGGACGAACCCAGTGAGGACTTCGACGACGATGGTGATGATCCCCGTTCCGAAGGGTCACAGGCCGCACTGCCGTTCCTGGGCTTCGATCTGCACACCTTCGCATAATGCCCCTTTTTACCGCATGCGGTACAGACTACCGCTTTAGCTGGACACTTTTGTCGGGTATGTTTGGCTCCTCCGCAGAAGTAGCACCGCGGGCCGCATGGGGCTGCAGCCGTCGTCTGGCCCACATGGGAGCACGCCATAACACTGCACTTCAAGCCCGAGGGGCGAGGAGGGATTTGCGACTGCTCCTGCCACGTTGTCTCCACGTGGTCCTCCAGATACAGGACTAAGCTCTTCGAAGCCGACTCGAGCATTTCAGCTAATTCCATGGCTTGGGTCAGGTTGAGATTACCCTTTTCTAGCAGCTTGAGACGGATGTATGAAGACCCGACCCCGGCCACAAACGCATCTCGGGCGAGGTCGTACATGCTCTGCTCAGCCGACACAGCTTTGCAGTCACAGCCCCTGACTAGCTGTAAGAGCTCATTGGCGTAATCCTCCATGGTTTCGCCTGACTGCCGACGTCGTGTCGCGAGGAGGTAACGAGCGTGGATCTCGTTAGGAGGTTTCGTATAGCGCTTTTTTAGAAGCTCGAGGGCCCTCGGGTAAGTGGTGGCCACACGGATCGCGAGGTAGACTGTGTCACTTACCCTCGCATGGAGGACCCGGAGTCTCTCATCATCTGTGGTGACCGCTGCGGAGGCTGCTAGGTAATCTTCAAAACACTTCAGCCAGTGGTCGAAGGTGTTAGAAGCGCCCACCGCACGTGGATCTAGCGTCAGACGTTCTGGCTTGAGGATTTGCTCCATACTCTCCTTTCTTTTTTTTCCTTCCGTCGAGAGTTTAATTTTAGTTAATAAAATTGATGCGCATCAATTGGACACGAGGCTCAAAGCTTCGGTAAAAGAAGGCTTTTATTAACTAACAATGGAACTATCAGAACTTTAACACACTATCCCAGAGTGAAGGGGTCCCGTCCGAGCAGGGGGTCTTATACCTCTCCCAGGAGGCGGAGCCCGACTGGGATGTGCCACAACAGTAACAACCACAGGTGTATCAATCCCACCCTAGCCCAACAACAACATTAGTACAATCCCACAGTAACCTATATACATTCCTATAGTGCTGGCCAGCCCTGGCTCAGTACTATCCAGTGGGAACCAACGATGGTTCACCACATTCATATTGTATTTTGTGAAATCACATTTGTACCATTTTACATTTTAATGTATATTTTTTAAGTGAGAAGGGAGTGTGGTTTACTACAAGATCTAAACATTTTGTTCTAATGCCTTCTCTGTTCTGTGCTAAATTAAATAGCGAACAGGGCTATTCCCTGTGGCTCTTTGACTATGGAAGGCAGCTCCCTCCCTATCAGTTTTACTGGGAAGGTGTAAGGAAATTTATACCCATGTTTACATTTTTCTGTAAATAAACCTGACAGGATTTGCTGGATGGCTTTCCAAGGGTGCGGGGAACCCATGCAACCTACATTTAATCCCTGAGCCACCACTAAATTGCATTGGACTCAGACATATTGGATACCAATTGGCTCATTAATTGACATAATGCTGCAGTGGGAATCACATGTCAGCCTCTCCACCCTCCAACTTAATTGAGGGACATCTTGTGGTTGTTGGGAGACTGACTTGGGGCCCTTCCATAATTAACCCACCATCTTTGACATCACAACATGCTGCATTTAATCCAACCCGTTAGCTCTGTTTTTCTTGCCATGGATGCTGCTAGATTTGCTGAATGTTTCCAGCATTTTCTGCTTTGTTTATTTCAGCTTTCCAGTATCTGTCGTACTTTATTTTTGTGTTGTTGTATCTATTTGTTTCCTCACCTTGAGTTCTAACACCAACATAGATCTCTGTGGCAAGCACAAACCTATGTTCAGCATCTACAACATTATTGTTTACCATTAATATATGACCATTAACATTGATCAATTGTTCCAATCTAGATTCTTGTGGAACTCTAAGTTGCCGCTTTCTGATCTTAACAGGTTCAGACACGTAACCTTTGAGAAATAATGAGACAACACAGAAAATTCCCATTTAACACTAATGTCTTCATTGGTTTTGTCAGAGATCCAAATTAGTAATACAATGCCAAGACTGTGCAATACAATGCTTTGATTAATTATGAATCAGTTAGCCCTGCAAAACAATGCCAAGTGCGTTATAGGAGATTATACACACAATCACTTTGAGCAGTCATGTTGATTGCAGATCCTTCCATTATTTATCAGGCCACCCTCTCTTCTGACTGTTAGCAGCAAGGCTCCATGAAGAACAGCTTTTATATCTTTCAATAATGAACGGATGTTTCACTTACAGGACCTCACGGTTCTATTAAAATTTGCCTTAGCCCATGCTGTATGTCGAGTTATCATGGAGTTAGAAATCCTTGATGCTATTGTTGCCTGGGTGGCCTGATAAATAATGGAAGTATCGACAATTGACATGACTGCTCAAAGCGATTGTATGTATAATCTCTTCTAATGTACTTGGCAGTGATCAGGTGAGAGAAAAGGCTCCCCATTTTCTCCTCTCCGTGTTTGGCCACATCAGAATTTTTGTTTAAATAGGATATACTTGCCAATTCAGTGAGTATTTAACTGTTTATTTACTGTGACCATAAAAGACATGGTCCAACAGGTTTTCTGGACTTTAAAAAAATGAAAAGATGATAGTTTTATTGTACTTCACCCAATCGAAGTACAGAAATAAAAATTCACCTTCAAGTAAATAGATTACGGAGTGGAGAAGATATATTAGGTAATTTAGAATCCAGTAAAAACAAAGGGGTATATGACACTTGAAGGTTGGTGGCATGGCTAGCTTTACGTCAAATTCAACATTCCTGCTGCGTTCAATCAATATTCCTGTTTCTTTCGACATTAAAGTGGTTTAAAGTTGTAAACTGATGACTTGTATGTTCTTCTGGAGACAATTGCTCTGGGTTGATTTCCTTAAAAAATTTCTGTGGCTAAATCAGCAGCTAGGGTTCAAAACCTTGCAAGCTATGGAGAGAGAGAGAGAGAGAAAAGGAACCCACTCAAAGGAACCCACTTCAGTGTCTCAGCTACTTGCCCAGTTCTGCGGAGCAAACAGGTGCTTAAAACAGTATGATGGCACGGTGGCACAGTGGTTAGCACTGCTGCCTCACAGTGCCAGGGACATGGGTTCAATTCCAGCCTTGGGTCACTGTCTGTGTGGAGTTTGCATGTTCTTTCCGTGTCAGTGTGGGTTTCCTCTGGGTGCTGCAGTTTCCTCCCACAGTCCAAAGGTGTGCAAGTTAGGTGGATTGGCCATGGTAAATGTGCAGGGTTATGGGAATGAGGTGAGTGTGGTGGTGGGCTTGGGTAAGATGTTCTCCAGAGAGTTGGTGCAGATTTGTTGGGCTGAATAGCCTCCTTCTGCACTGCATGGATTCATAAAGGTTTGACTTGAACTTCTTTCTCCAACTGCCCAGCAAACCAAATAGGGTCATAGGTAATGTATTACAACTATAACAAGAATAGATCATGGCTGGGGATTCCTCACTCAAGCAGGGTCCCATTGCCCAGTAATCATTTCTAATGATTTGTCTTCAACCAGTTGAGTGCCCAGTTGATCGTCTAGACATTTTGCTAATGGGATACGAGATGGCTCCCATTCATTGTCTGTCAAGGTGAATATTCCTGGTGCGGCTTTTCAGACAGGTTGTCTTTATCTCAGAGGTTTTGGAAATGTGCAGCAAATGCACATGATGCAAATATGCAGCCATCTTGGACTGTGATCCCAAGTCACTGGAATGTGGCTTTAGTCTTTCTTCAAAAAATCATTTAGGCATTTCAGGCCAGTAAATTCAAAGGCAAAAATTTTCTGACCATTCGCACTGTTGGGTTTCTCTGGTCCCGCCAGCAGCATACCCCTGCCGTGGGTTTCCTGCCCTCCACTGCTGAGAAAAATGCTGAGGGGAAGCCAGGGAATCTCGCCCAAAATCTCTTTTTGATGGAAAGTATAGTTTCACAACTAACACTGTCCATCTTTTTAAAAATTCATTCACTAAATTTCCATCACCTATTCAGATCATTATCATACACACCGCAGCAGAACACCCTCCTTTTCTTCTTTTATTGTCACACATTCCAAAACCATGAAAATGAAACAATCAGAGTCACTCAAATTACTGACTTCTTGCTGAGTTGTTGTCTGGTAAGTTTTAAAAAATCATGATAGTAGAAAGCACAACACAGAGCTAAGATAACTTCTCTACATTTCAAAATAAGATGATCCCAGAATCATCAATCAATGTCAGCTTGACTCAACTTCTTGCAGTTTTCAAATAAATGTAATACTTCAAACAGTTCATCAGACAATTCTGATTTACAATCTATCTACAATGGGGGCGTTGCTTTCTTTCATGCCACTTAAGTCAGCTGAATTGGCATCCTTTTCAGTTTGTTCCAGCCCTGGTTCCTCTTATCAGACTTCAAGGTCAGTTAATTTCTATCTTTCACAAAACTTCCAAGGTCTGCTGACTCACTTCAAATGCAGATATTGCACCGTGACCCTTTTCAGACTGATACCATCTGGCTTTATCAGTTGCTTAGAAAGCAAAATTATCCGCGGTCCTCAGAATGTCTCACATCAGTGACTTTTTAATTTATGGTTCCTTTTTAACACAGTCCTCAGGTTCCCAAAGCTTGCTGGTAAATTTTAGCCACATTTCTAACCAAGTAACCACAGTAAACAGCACTTTGTACTCTAGCTGAACTGTTAAATAGTTTTTGCAGGTCTCGGCCACAGGTTTTGCAGTTCATCAGGGATATTCCAATTTTTACAACTTCACAAGTGCAAAAATGTTTCAATTAATGATGTTCCTCCGCTTCTGTGCCAGCCATAACTCATGGGGCCCAATCTTACCATTGCATTGCACCTGTTTTCAGCACGAAAACTTGGTAAAGTCGGGCGTGAGGCGAATAGCATAATCTGCGCCTATGTCCGCGCCGATTCCCCCTTTAACAAGGCCCGAAAATGGCCGCAATCGGGACCGAGCTCAAAATGGGCGTGACGTCAATCTAAATGCATTTGCATGATTTAATTTGACTTAATGGGCTGGACGCCCAAACTTACCTGCATTTCCCCTTTATCACTATGTTCACCCACCCAGATTTGGCGCGAAACAGACCTGCTCGGCAAAAGTCTGTTTCGGATGCTCCAGCTTCTGAAGAGGTAAGTTCAGAGCTTCTGGCAGCTCTCTAACTCAGACCGGTGGTAGGGGGGGAGGAGAGAAGTGGGTCAGATGTATCTCTGGTGAGAGGGGGGAGGGGAGGAGGAGGGAGGCCTGATCGTTCACTGGTGGGGGGGAGGTGGGTCAAATGTATCTCTGGTGAGGGCCAGGGGGTGGCGTGGAGGGGGGTGGGGGGGTGGGAGGAGGAGGGAGGCCAGATCATTCTCTGGTGAGGGGGGGAGGAGGACGGAGACCAGGTCGTTCTTTAGTGGGGTAGTGAGGAGGAGGGCCAGATGGATCTCTGGTCAGAGGGAGCGGATGGGGCAGGGGGGTCCGCTGCCATTCTGCGGGCGATCGGTGGGGTGGGGGGGAAGTGGGGTGATGCACTATCAATCACGATACGAAGACTCCAGTGAGTGAGTGAAATTAACAGGCTTTTATTCACAAAGAACAGGAGCACACCCTTGTAGCTGACCTGGCCTAGACTGAGGCGAGGAGGAGGAACCATCACCTTTATACCTCACTCTGGGTGGAAAGGGAGGAGTCTCAGGTGGAAAGGGAGGAGTCTCAGGTGGAAAGGGAAGAGTCTCGGGCCAGGTGCAGCATGGGTGTGTCCAGGCATACACATGTAGTTACAGTGGTTCACCACATGGGGCAGGGGATCGAGATCAGTCTGGGTAGCGGCGGGGGGGGGGGGGTGGAAAAGGGGGACAGTTATGCTGTGGGGATGGGGCAATGTCTGTGGGTGCCGTTGCTCCCAGGCCGCTTTTTGCGGCCCAAGAGGGATGTGACAGGGGAGCGTTTTTCAAATATTTTTTACTGCGTATGCGCAGCTGAAGGCTCCGATCGGAGCAGCAGCATTACGGGCACGATAAGTCCCACCCACAGCACAATTCAGATTCATGACTTTTTTTTCAGGCTGAGTGCGTATAGGAACATATTTACAAGTTGGATCTGAATCATGCCCAGATTCAGCACTTAGAATGAAAATGGTAAAATCGGGCCCTGTGGATAACACTTTCTGAGTCACAAGGTTCTGGGTTCAAGTTGCACTCCAGGACTTGAGCACAAATGTCTTGGTGACAATCCAAAGCAGTCCTGAGGAAGTGATGCTGTCTCTTAGATGAGACATTAAACTGAGGCCCCATCTTCCTGTTCAAGTCAATGTAAAAGATTCTATGACACAATTTTAAAGAAGAGCAGAAGAATTATCCCCAGTGTCCTGAAAAAAAATTACCACACAATCAACATTACATAAACAGTTTATATGGTCATTATTGCATTGCTGTTGTCTGAGTTTGCTCTATACAAATTGACTGTTGTGTTTCTTAAATTGCCCAGCGATGACACTTCAGAAGAACTTCATTGGCTGTAAACTATATTGAAACATTCCCAGTGAATGTGAAAAACAGTATATAAATGAAAATCTTTTGCTGGGTGATGCGCTACTCAAACACGAGGCCTGAAGCTCGGTAAATGAAAGGCTTTTATTTACTGTAATGAAGCAGCCAGTAATTATATACACTATCCCAGACTGAAGGGGTCCCGGCCAGAGCAGGGACTCTTATACCTCTCCCAGGAGGCGGAGCCCAACTGGGATGTGCCACAACACTACAGTACAAAGGTGTAACAACCCCACCCCAACCCCAACAGCAACAATAGCACAACCCAACAGTAACATATGTACATCCTTGTAGTACTGGCCAGCCCCTGGCTCAGTACTATCCAGTGGGAACCAACGATGGTTCACCACACTGGGATTTTTTGGGCAGGACCAGAAACTGCTGCCTATTCTTTTTTTTGCTTACATGTTTGCAGCCAGTTTGCTACACAAACCAGGGTCTGCCCTGCTATTGGTTAAGACTATTTTAAAAAGTAACCTATGGTGTGGCAGCCTGTCAGAAGCTTTTTGAAAATTCATGTAACGTTGACATGACTACTTTCGTTACGAACTAAGTTATGTGTTCAAAAGAAATTCAACTAGGCAAGGGCGACATGGCTTTCTTTTCAGAAGTCATGTTGGGCAACTCTAATAATGCCTACTTTTTCCAGGTGGTTAAATAAGACTTCTTTAGTGATCTTTTAAAGAACTTAAGTCATTTTTTTTGACCTTTTAAAATATTGATATTACATTACTGCCTCCAATCCCGGTTCCTCGTGAATTATTAAATATATAAAACAAGAACTCACTTAACATATCCCACATGTTTTTGGGGAAGAATGCCATCAGTCACAGCATCTCAATCAGATTTGAGAACTTTTCTTTCATCTTATATTACTTCACATGTGAAATACTCTGATTAAAAAGCTTTCATATCAACACTGAGCATTCAAGTCGCATTGACTTACCAAGTAGCACTTAACATCTATGTCCCAGTAGTTTTGACGTTTCTGGAGATGGGTAAATGAACAAGGACAGGCCCCTGCCAGTGCTTCACCGAGGTAAGTGTACTGAAGCACAAAGTACTAAAACTGGAATGTCTGCTATATTGCCGGATGAATGGCCATCATATCCACCAAAGTGCTCCCCTCCCAGTTGAACCTGTCAATCAGGATGTCTTCCAGGCAGGACCTGATCAGTGACATCGCACACACACGTGGAGGTAAAATTCTATATGGAAGGGGAGAACCCAACTTCCAGGTTTCTGTGCGTTATCAATGACCCAGATCTTAGTGAGCCAGCTAACTTAAACTGCAGCACAAAACTCTTGTTGACAATAACTAAAGGTTTATACAGGTCGAGCATAACTTTCTTGCTTTTGTCCTCTATACCACAGTTTATAAAAGTCAAACATTCCATATGCTTTTTAAAACATCTTTCTCACCACGTCCTGTCATCTCCAAAGATCTGTATACATAAACCATTAGATTTCTTTGTTCCTACATTGGAGTGATTTTCTGCCAGCCTTCACTGAGGGTGAAAATGGCAATGCTGGTAGAAAATCTCACGAGACTACAGGAACAAAACTTTCGGTGGCGAAATCTCATTCTGTGACTTTCCCCTGGCGATATAATGAGGGTCCTGCCCAGAAAGGGTGGGAATCTAATTTAAATCCATTTTAATAAATTTACATTTGCCTAAAGTCTTCCCTGCCATATGTTCCCGCCAAATAAAGAATTATCAATGAGGTTTACAGCAGGCATTTAAAAACATGAAACAGTTGAGGGGAATCTGGGGGGGGAGAGGGGGGGGACAATGGTAAGCATAGCCCTCAGAAGGAGAGAGAATGCCCAGGCAGTGCTCTGGGGCTGTGCTCCCTGGCAGTGCCAACCTGGCAGTGCCAGGGCAGGCCCTCTGGGGAGCTCTATTGAGGGAATTCGCCTTATGTGTTTGGGGGGGTGGGAGGGGGGGGGAGTTGCCCCGGTGCTTGTGAGGGGGTGTTCCTCATATTCGTTGGGGTGTTTGGACAGGTTGCTCTGATGCTTGTTGGAGGGAAAGGTGGGGGGGTTGCCCTGGTGCTTGTGGGGGAGGGTTCCATGGGGGGAAGTATTGTTTTAATGCAGATTGAGGCACCTTTTAAAAAATACATTCCAATTTTTATGCAGCCGGTGTTGCCAGCTCAATCAGGAACTTACCCCTCCAACGTGATGGCAAAAATCAAGCCCGAGATTTTCTGTTCTCAGAGTGCCAGAGAATCTGAAGAAAAGACTTGGCTGTTTTAGAACTTAAAATGATCATTAATAGCCAGTTGAGTAGCCTATACCAGTGAAGAGGCTGGCACTATCTTAAAAGTGATCAACAACTAAGCACTCGAAGGATTTCTTTGTTTCTGGTAATAGATCAATTTAATTATGCAAGTTGAGGTCCTAGGAGAGCAAAGAGCATATTAGATAGAATTAGTTGGACCATGCATTGTGCATACTATGATAATTTTGATGGATGACAGTGGATAAGAAGCTCAAACAAGGTAAGGTTGCTCATTTTGGGGAGAACAAAAAGCAGAAATGCTGCTCCAGACCATGCAAAATAAATCTGATCTGTTGTGGACTTCGGACCTTCCACTTCAGAATCAGGACAAGTTTGCCTGATCCCATCCCCCAGTTTCCCTTCTAACCCCACCTCCCTGGAGCGGCATGCTAGCACAGTGGTTAGCACTGCTGCTTCACAGTGCCAGGGACCCGGGTTCGATTCCTGTCTTGGGTCACTGTCTGTGTGGAGTTTGCACATTCTCCCTGTGCCTGCGTAGGTTTCCTCCAGCTGCTCTGGTTTCCTCTCACATTCTGAAAGACGTGCTGGTTAGGTGCATTGACCCAAACAGGTGCCGGATTGTGGCGACTAGGGGAATTTCACAGTAACTTCATTGCAGTGTTAATGTAAGCCTTACTTGTGACTAATAAATAATAAACCCACCCAAAATAAACTGGTGGTAGAGGCAGTCCAGCACTGGCCAGCCTTAATCTGACAAGCTGCATTGCAAAGTCCACTTGATGCCTAACATCAGCTCACTAATCCATTTTAACTAGGCTGTTGCTTCAATGTCATGGACACCTCTTCACTGCATGTAGTTAGTTGTCATGCTCAACTGGTTAGTTGCCCAAACGTGTATATCAACCCCTTATTTTCTTAAATCTCTCATTCAAATACAATTTCCTGTGTCAGTTGGTTCTTGCAAGGTACCACCAATCCACTTAATGCAGGACTAAGTGGCAAAGTGAAAATTCTCACCAAGCTTAGAACTTGACAATTCAGCTGATTACTACAGAGATTAGCAGTCATATTAGGAAAGAGGAAAATAATTAATATATACATCCTGAATAATCCACAGGCAGACTGAAGCAGGGAGCCGTGGAGGCAAAGGCTCATAAATAAGGTTGGCATTTCAAAACAGTAGGTCATCCTCTGTGTTTCCTGCCTATGTAGAGTTTTGTTGAAGCTGGAAACACCTTACATCCAGAAGTGCCGAGTAGATGAAACATCTTGGCTCTCCTCCTAAAGACCACAGCATCAAAGATGCCAGCCATTCAATTTACTCCACATGATATAAAGAAATGGCTGAATCTAAAGAGTATGAGACCTAACAATCTCCCAGTTGTAGTGCTGAAGAATTGTACTTTGGAACTAGCTTCGCCTCTGACATCTCCCATCACTTTCTTGATAATTGAATATAGACTAATGGGGTAGGAATCAGATAAAATAGACAAACTTGTCCTATTGTCACAGGATTTGTCTGGGAAATTTTCCACTTTGTTAGCTCACTGCTTCTGTTGCAGTTGTGTACACTCAATCATCAAGAAAATGATGGAAGATATCATCAACAGTACTATCAAGCTGCACATAGTCATTAATAACTTGCTCACTGATGCTCAGTTTGAGTTATGTCAGGACAACTTGGCACCAGATCTCATTATAACCATTGTACAAAGATCAACATAAGAGCTGAATGCTAGTCAGTTGGTACATGTTTTCAGACTTTTGTATCTTTTTCTCGAGGGAAGAAGGTCGAAGAGCGTATGTCCAGGGTGCATGGGATCCTTGATTATGCTGGCTGCTTTCCTGAGGCAGCGGGAAGTGTAGACAGAGTCAATAGATGGGTGGCTAGTTTGCATGATGGACTAGGCTATGTTCACAACCTTTTGTAATTTCTTGCGGTCTTGGTCTTGGAACCATCTACTGAAGCTGTGATACATCCGAAAAGGATGCTTTCTATGGTGCATCTCTAAAAATTTGTGAGAGTTGTAGGAAGGATGTTCGAGTCCAAGAAAGAGTGCAAAGAAGATTTACCAGAATGATACAGGAATGAGGAATTTCAGATACAAGGAAAGATTAGAGAATTTGGGCTTATTCTCCTTGGAGCAGAGAGGATTAAGAGGTGACCTTATTGAGGTATTCAAAATTATGAACAATTTTGACAGGGTAAAGAAGGTTATTCTGTTTCCATTGGTATGTTTGTAACTAAGGGCCACAATTTCAAGATGGTCAGCAAGGAGTGAGATGAGGAAAAACTTCTTTACTCAGAGAGTTGTTGGGATTTGGAATGTGCAGTGGTGGAGGCAGATTTCATAGGAAGTTTTAAAAGAGAGCTGGATACATATTTGAAAGTGATGAATTTAGAGGGCTACGGAGATAGGGCTGGAGAATTGGACTAGCTGGGTAGCTCTTTTGGGAGCCGGTGCAGACACGATGGGCCTAATTCTGTGCTGTAAAATTTTATGATTTCCAACAAGAGAAGCCAATTATCTCCTTTTGATATTCAATGGCATTGTCATTAATCAATCCCTAACCATCAGTCTTCTAGGGGTCACCATTGCTCAGAAACCTAACTGGACTAGCAAAATAAAGACTGTGACGACAATAACAGGTTATAGATTGGATATCCTGCAGTGAATGACTCACATCTGACTCCCCAAAGCCTTTCCACCACTATAAGGCACAAATCAGGGGTGCGATGGAATACACTCCACTTGCCTGGATGAGTGCAGCTCCAACAACAATATGAAGTTTGATACCACCAAGGACAAAGTACCTGCTCAATTCCTCTACCACCAGCCCAGTGTGATTGGGAGAGGATGTTTGAGGGTGAGTCCACGTCTGGCATGTGGGAGTCTTTTAAGGAACAATTGATAAGGCTGCAGGATAGGCATGTGCCTGTAAATAGGAAAGGTAGGATTCGAGAGCCGTGGATAACCAGGGAAATTGAGGATCTGATTAAAATGAAAAGGGAGGCGTACGTTAAGTCCAGGCAACTGAAAACAGATGGAGCTCTGGAGAAATACAGAAAGAGTAGGAAAGAACTCAAACGGGGAGTTAGAAGGGCAAAAAGAGGTCACGAGATGTTCTTGGCAGGCAGGATTAAGGAGAATCCTAAAGCATTCTATTCATACGTTAGGAACAAAAGAGTTGTCAGGGAGAAAATCGGACCTCTCAGGGACAAAGGAGGGGAATTATGCTTGGAACCCAAGGGAATAGGGGAGATACTAAATGAATACTTTGCATCGGTATTCACGAAGGAGAGACACGTGTTAACCGGGAGTGTCTCGGAGGGAGGTGTTGACCCATTAGAGAAAATCTCCATTACAAGGGACGAAGTGTTAGGTTTTTTAGGGAACATTAAAACTGACACAGCCTCAGGGCCTGATGGCATCTATCGTAGACTGCTCAGGGAGACGAGAGATTAAATTGCTGGGCTTCTGACGGAAATCTTTGTCGCTTCTTTGGACACAGGTGAGGTCCCTGAGGATTGGAGGATAGCGAATGTGGTCCCGTTGTTTAAGAAGGGTAGCAGGGATAACCCAGGAAATTATAGGCCGGTGAGCTTGATGTCTGAGGTAGGGAAGTTGTTGGAGAGGATTCTTAGAGACAGGATGTATGTGCATTTAGAACGGAACAATCTCGTTAGTGACAGACAGCATGGTTTTGTAAGAGGGAGGGCAGGGCGTGCCTTACAAATTTGGTGGAGTTTTTTGAGGAAGTGACAAAAACGGTTGACGAAGGAAGGGCCATGGATGTCGTCTATATGGATTTCAGTAAGGCATTTGACAAAGGCCCACATGGCAGGCTGGTTCAGAAGGTTAAGGCTCATGGGATACAAGGAGAAGTGGCTCGATGGGTGGAGAACTGGCTTGGCCATAGGAGACAGAGGGTAGCGGTTGAAGGGTCTTTTTCTGGCTGGAGGTCTGTGACCAGTGGTGTTCCACAGGGCTCTGTACTGGGACCTCTGCTATTTGTGATATATATAAATGATTTGGAAGAAGGTGTAACTGGTGTAATCAGCAAGTTTGTGGATGACACCAAGATGGCTGGACTTGCGGATAGCGATGAGCATTGTCGGGCAATACAGCAGGATGTAGATAGGCTGGAAAATTGGGCGGAGAGGTGGCAGATGGAATTTAATCCAGATAAATGCGAAGTGACGCATTTTGGAAGAAATAATGTAGGGAGGAGTTATACAATAAATGGCAGAGCCATCAAGAGTATAGAAACACAGAGGGACCTAGGTGTGCAAGTCCACAAATCCTTGAAGGTGGCAGCACAGGTGGAGAAGGTGGTGAAGAAGGCACATGGTATGCTTGCCTTTATAGGATGGGGAATAGAGTATAAAAGCTGGAGTCTGATGATGTATAGAACACTGGTTAGGCCACATTTGGAGTACTGCATCCAGTTTTGGTCGCTGCACTACCAGAAGGACGTGGAGGCATTGGAGAGAGTGCAGAGATGTTGCCTGGTATGGAGGGTCTTAGCTATGAGGAGAGATTGGGTAAACTGGGCTTGTTCTCCCTGGAAAGACGGAGAATGAGGGGAGATCTAATAGAGGTGTACAAGATTATGAAGGGGATAGATAGGGTGAACGGTGGGAAGCTTGTTCCCAGATCAGAAGTGACGATCACGCAGGGTCACGGGCTCAAGGTGAGAGGGGCGAAGTATAACTCAGATATTAGAGGGATGTTTTTTACACAGAGGGTGGTGGGGGCCTGGAATGCGCTGCCAAGTAGGGTGGTGGAGGCAGACACACTGACATCGTTTAAGACTTACCTGGATGGTCACATGAGCAGCCTGGGAATGGAGGGATGCAAACGATTGGTCTAGTTGGACCAAGGAGCGGCACAGGCTTGGAGGGCCGAAGGGCCTGTTTCCTGTGCTGTACTGTTCTTTGTTCTTTGTTCAATCTACAAGTGCACACCAGCAGACTCACAAAACTTCTTCATTAGCACCTCCAAAATCTGCTACCTCTACTGCTTAAAAGGACAAGGACTTGGTAGCATCACCACCTGCAATTTCTATTGCAAATTGGACACCATCCTGAGTTGGAAGTACATTGCCCTTCCACCTTCATTGTTAAGTCAAAGTACTAATAGTCTGTCCCTAACAGCACAATGGGAGTATCTTTGCCAAATGGACTGCAATGATAATAAATTATGACCTTGCCGTTGATACCCACATAATTAAATGAAAAGAAACAGCCATCCACCTCTATAGCAGTATTACTGCACATTCACCTAGTCTCCTAATTGTACTGTCAGAAAAGGTAGCAGACCTTCAGTTGGCAATGGTAGGTCCACAATGGTCAGTGGCAGAAGTTTGTAGTGAAAGCAACTTTTTAGATTTCCCTCACCTGTCTCCAGTAATGGTCCAAATGTGAAGTAAGCATCGAGCCCAGAAAACCATGCAGAAAATAACCTCTGTTATTCTTCGTGAAATCATGAAAAGAAATCAAAAGAATGAATTTAAAATTTTACTATAAGTAACAAACAGAAGAATTGTTGTGAATATACTTAACTTTAATAAACAGAGGGAATCTTTCTCTAAGGGGTTCATGTTTACTGAGTGTATTAACTTATCCTCATAGCTTCTCTTGCTCTGCTATCGTAACTTGTGGTGGATGTAATAGTGTCCCTTGCGGTGGAATAATAAAAGCTCTGAGAAAATTTCCAGAGTGCTGGCTCACCATTTGATGTAAAGTCTGTGGAGTTCTACAGAACAATTGGTTATAATTCAAGTTGAACAGGCAGGAGCTGTTGAAGATTTACATTTCTAAGTATATGAGCCCTTAGTCACATTATGCGCAAGTGATTACAAGCAGAAAATATTCGACACCTCAAATATTAAATTTGGAAAGTAAACTGACAGTTCTATTAACATTTTGTGTTGTTACATCATTAAATAACAGATCAGCAAAACATCGGCTTTACAGTGACAGTTAACTAGGCTAACTATTTCTGGTGCATATCATGTGCAATGAAATATGTAGACTTCAAAAAATGTCAATGCAAAAAAACAAAGTTTCATAGGTAATGGCCCAGAAATTCCTTGGATTTTCTGCTGTTGAACTGGTATAACTACTCCAGATAGGCAAAGGATTCCCTATTTCTGAACTTAAACAGAGTTTGATCTACAGTTGCAACAAATTCACTGCGATGCAATGGCAGAAAGTTTGAAAAAAAATCAAGGGCTATAGTTTATTTAAAGGCAATACAATGCTGAAGCAGTTGGGACATTCATTTTCTAACACCTTTTTTCTGTTGAAGATTTTTGGCACTGTAATATTTCAATTGTCCCTTTACAAGTTTGGATTATGTTTCTATTTGGGAAAAGGAAAAGAGGGATGATTTGCAATTTCATGAATGTTGAATTTGATGATCAGCCATGTTCAAAGTGAATGATGGAGCAGGCTCAAAGGGCCGAACGGCCTCCTCCTGCTTCTCGTTTCTATGTTTCTATAACTTGAAGCATAACTTTACAGATTAATTAGAAAATTCAGTCATAGGTGTGTTCTGTGCCTCTGAAATATGCAGGGATAGCACCCCAGAGGGGATAAATCAACAAATAATAGTGGTGGTCAGGGGGAGCGGGGTGGTGGCTTTAAGAAAGGTACTGCGAAAATTATGGGAGAGATTTTAACCTTCATTTGTTGGATGAATTCAAATAGCGTAAACAGGACAGTTTCTTCGAACAATATGTACTGGAACCAACCAGAAAACAGGCTATTTAAACCTGGTCATGTGTAATGAGACAGGATTAATTAATGACCACAGAGTAAAGAATACTCTAGTTAAGAGTGATCATAACATGACAGAATGTCACATTTTGTTTGAGGGCAAGAAATTTCGGTCAGAAACTCGTATCTTAAGCTTAAATAAAGGCATATGAATACTGAGTTGGCCAACATAGAATGGGAAAATAAGTTAAAAGGTGAGATGGTAGAAAAGCAGTTGCAGACATTTAAGGAGATATCTCATAACTCTCAGCAAAGAAATATACCATTGGGAAAGAAAGCTGCTATGAGAAAGATGCATCATTCATCACTAAGAAAGGAAGTTAAAAGCGGTATCAAATTAAAGAAAAAATGTACATTGCTGCAAAGATTAGTGATAGCCCAAAAGGTTGATAAAATTTTAGAAATCAGCAAAGGAGGGGGATGTTGGTACATGAGAGAAAACCAGTAAGAAGTATAAAAACAGACAGTAAAAGCCTTTCCAAGTATATAGAAAGAAACAAAGAAGCGTTGGTCGCATGAAGGGTCAGACTGGGGAATTAATAATGGGAATCAGGGAAATGTCAGATAATTTGAACAAGTATTTTGTATCTGTCTTCACAGAAGAAGACACAGAAAACATCCTATGAATCATCGAACATCAAGAAACAAAAGGGAGAGAGAACTCAAAAGCATTATGATCATTCAGGAAAATGTACTAAGAGAACTAATGGAACTAAAGGCTGACAAGTCGCCTGGACTTGATGACCTGCATCATAGGGTCATAAGGGGTGGCTGCATAAATAGCATATGCATTGGTTATAATCTTTCAAAACTCCCTAGATTCGGGAAAGATCCCAGTAGATTAAAAAACTGTAAATGTACCACCGCTGTTCAAAAATTCCAGTCAAAATGTTTGTAAAAGGATATTGATAGATTATGTGAGGGGGTAAAAATGTGGCAGGTGGAGTATAATATGGGAAAATGTGAGATTGTCCACTTTGACAAAAAGAATAGAAAAGCAGAAAAATGTTTAAATGGTGAGAGAACGAAAAATGCTACAGTAGAGCGTGTTCTTGTACGTGAGTCTCAAAACATTACCCTACAGGTAGAGCAAGTAATTAGGAAGGCAAATGGAATGTTGACCCACATTACAACGGGGATGGAGTATAGAAGTCAGGCAGTTTTGCTACAGCTGTACAGGGAACACACCTTGAGTATTTTGTCTAAATTTGGCCTCCTTACTGAAGAAGGGATATACTTGCATTTGAACTAGTTCAGAAGGTCCACTCTACTGATTGCTGGGCTGAAGGGGCTGTCTTATGAGGAAAGTTTGAGCAGGTTAGGTCTATATTTATTGAAGTTTAGAAAAATGAGAGGTGATCTTACTGAAACATAAAGTTCTGAGGGAGCTTGATGATGGATGTGCAGGGAGTTTCCTTTCATGGGGAAGCAGGAGGTTCAGTTTAAAAATGAAGGGTCTCTCAATGTCATGTACAATGCTGGTAATATACATTGCTGTCGCGCTTTCAGGATAACCGCTCAAATTCTGAGTTTGATGCAAATGTCTTCAAACAATGTGAGTTCATCACACTCATGGTGATTCTGATCCAGCTCTTCCCCTATTTTATGAGGTGACTTGGTTTTTAGGACCTAGCTTACTTTCTGCAATACGCTGTCACCAATTCTGCCTTGAACTCCTTTCAAGTAAATGTGGTGCTAATGGGATCGAAGAATCCCACCAGCGTGAACAGCCAGAGAATTCCGGCCATGATTTAAATAGCAAACTTTCGTATGGTTCTGATTGTGTTACATCAATAACTACCCAGGAAATGTTAGAAGAATTAAAACCACACAGTTCTGAGTTCTGGGTAATTAATGTACAGACCAATACCAATTCCACCCCCCCCCTCCCCCAACACACTCACACACACACACACACACAGAGTTTAGTTTGGAGTGACTCATTGACTCTTATTGTATTGTACTACTGTATAATAAAACTGATTTGATAAGGGCTATAGGTCAATCTTTTGAAGCTCTATTCCTTGAATTTCCTTTGAAAAGCTTATATAATTTGGATTCATCTTTCCAGGTGTCTGACTCCTTAGTTGTCTTTAATTCAGTATTTTTGATTGATGCTGCAGTCCATGTGGAAAGTACACCCACAGTGCTGTTAGGAAGAGAGTTTCAGGATTTTAATCCAGTAACAGTGAAGGGATGATGATCTAGTTCCAAGTCAGGGTGGTATGTGACTTGGAGGGGAACGTGCAGTTAATGGTGTTGCCAGGCATCAGTGTCCCTTGTCCTTCTAGGTAATAGAGGTTGTGTGTTTGGAAGGTGCAATCAAAAGAGCCTTGGTGAGTTGCTGCAGTGCATTTTATAGATGGCACTCACTGTTGCAACTGTTCATTGGTGGTGGAGGGAATGAATGTTGAATATGATGTATGGGGTGCCAATCAAGAGGGTGCTTTTTCCTGAATGGTATCAAGTTTCTTGAGTGTTAATGGAGCTGTACTGACCCAAGCAAATGGAGAGTATTCCATTACATTCCTGACTTGTGCCTTGCAGATGCTGAACAGGCTTTGAGGAGTCAGGAGATGAGTTACTTGCTGCTGAATTCCCAGCATCTGAACTGCTCTTGTAACCAGAGTGTTTATATGGCTGGTCCAGTTCAGTTCCTTGTCAATCTTAACCCCAAGAATGTTGGCAATAGGGGAGTCAGCGAGAGTACTATAATTGAATGTCAAGAAGAGATGGTTAGATTCTCTTTTGTTGGAGATAGCCATTGCCTGGCACTTTGTAACACATGTATTACATGTGGCCTGGTACTGCTGCATATGGAGAAAGACTGCTTCAGTATCTGAAGAGTCGTGAATGGTGCTGAACATTGTGTAATCATCAGTGAACATCCCAACTTCTGAACTTATGATAGAGGGAAAGTCATTGATGAAGAACACTACCCTGAAAAACTGCTCCATGGATGTCCTAGGACTGGGATGATCAACCTCCAATAACTACAACCATTTTTGTTTGTGTTAGGTAAGACCGCAACCAATAATGAGTTTTTCCCTGATTTCCATTGACTTCAGTTTTCTTCGGGTCTCTTGATGCCACATTGGTCAAATGCTACCTTGATATCAAGGGCAGTCACTCAGGGATGGGGCAAACAAATGGGCATGGAATTGAAGATATGAGGGAGATAGATGGTGGCAGGGAAGCAGGGGAAGAGGAATGATAAAGAGGGCAGTTCAAAGTGAAAGAGTAGGGAGACACTAGTAAATAAATGATGAAGGGAAGGTTGCGTGGGATGAATGAGGTATAAGGGAAGAATGGGAAAGAGGTTATGGGGATGAAGCAGGGAGGAAAGAGATGGAGCAGGATCCTGAGAGTGAAGATAATGGTAGAGCGCATTTAAATAAGGAGTGGAGCAAGATGAATCAGATGAATTCCTGGGATGAAGAGGTTGTTATATGAGGTTGGGCCTGTACTCATTGGAGTTTAGAAGAATGAGAGGTAATCTTATTGAACATATAAGATTCTCGGGGGCTTGACAGGATAGATGCTGAGAGGATGTTTCCCCTTGTGAGGGAAATTAGAACTAGGGGGCACGGTTTCTGTATAAGGTGTTTCCCATTAAACTTAGTGATAAGGAGGAATTTCTTCTCTCAGCAGTTGTTAGTCTTTGGATTTTTTTTACCCCAGAGAGAAGTGGAGGCTGGGTTACTGAATATATTCAAGCCTGAGTTTGATATATTTTTAATTGACAAGGGAGTCAAGGGTTATGGGGAACAGGCAGGTAAGTGAAATTGAGGTCATGATCAGATCAGTGATGATCTTACCGAGTGGTGGAACAGGTTTGAAGGGTCAAATGGCTACTCATGCTCCTATTTCTTATGGCTGTGCATAACCTTGGTGTCCTATTTGACTCTGGGATGACTCTCAAAATCCATATTTTTTATCATCTAGACCACTTACTTTCACCTCCATAATATTTCCTGCCTTGCCTGTACTGGTCCATCCACTGATGATGCATCATTTGTTTCCTTCAGAATCTGACTATTCCAATGCTCTCCCCCAACTTCTACCCTCCATAGACTTCAGCTCACCCAAAGCTCCGCTGTTTTTATGATAACTTGCATGAAGTTCCATTCACCTATCTCCTCCATGTTCACTTACCTACACTGGCAATGCCTCAGTTTTAAAACACTCAATATCTGGTTCAATTCCCTCCAAGAACACCAACCGTGTAACTCTCCAAGAATTCAATATTCCTCTCACTCTAGATCCTTAAGCATTCATACTCATTTACTCTAACAGTACTGGCATTACTTTCTGCCATCTCAGCCTTAACTTATGCAATTCCTTTCCTAACTGTCAATGTCACTTCACCTCTCTCTCTCTCCTCATTAAGACACTCTTAAGACACTCCTTAAAATCTATATCTGTGATCAAATATTTTCCCACCTGTCCTAAAATCTCCTTCATTGGATTAGTGTTAAATTTTCTCTGAGAACAATGTTCTGAAGTGCCTTCAGATGGTTTAACTATGCTGAAGGTCCTATGTAGATGCAAGTTGTTGTCTATGGTTTAAAATAATTTATTTAAAGGAACGGTCGGTGTGTTTTCCCTTTTGTATCTGTTAATTCAAGGGAAATTTTGTTTCAAGTATAAGGAGTCGAATCAATACTTTTTGCAAAATTATAGAAGTAGCAGTGGTCCATCAATGTAAACAGCCCCCACATATCAAGTATAAAGCAGTCAATGCTGTTTTTTTATTCTGTAAATGACTCTGATAGTATTATATGAAGCCACAGAGAAACTCTCCAGCCATATCATAAACTGAAGTATAGTTTTTTTTAATATCCTACTGTATCAGTGATCACTGAATCTTTGTTTGGACCTGACAGGGTCACATGCTGTCATTTTTCATGCATCATTAGGACAGATTTTGAAAAGTGAAATGTTCTGATGAAATGAATAGGTAATAGAATATGAAGAATTATTTCTGAATCTACAGGCTGCCTGGCTGTCAGCAGGGAACCAACATGATGTATAACACAAGCTGTAAAATTTATTCAGTACTTAATTTATTGGGCTGGTCACTTAATATTAAGAATGTAATTTGAAAAAAACTTCTGTTGATGCAACTGTGCTGTTGTGCTTTATGAAAATTACACCCACACAGTATATCATCATATTATTTATTAATTATATAGCTTTACGTACAAGATTGCTTCTGAGGTAAGCAACACAAATTGGGGTCCCCTTACTGTACTGACTATTAAGAATGCTGGATACTTAGAAATATTCACACTTCGCTCTTGACATTTAAATTACTTTCTTGAATGGAATGTTTGGCCTACTAATTTGCATTAGTTAATCAATAATTATGCACCAGGAAGCAGAGATGAGAACTTTGGGCTTAGAATTTTTATGTGACCCAACGAGGAGAGTGAAGTGGAACCGGAAGCAAGTGCCACTGGTCCACCCAGTCTGACGTCTGTTCTCAGTGGGATCTCATGCTGACCGGTCACGTCATCATCTGACGTGGTTGGACATGCTGATGCCATCTTTAAAGTACCACTAGCACTGAAACACTGCTACAGCCCTTTATGTCCAGAAGCTCATGTCCCACTCACTCTACAGTAGCCTCAGAAGGCCTTCAGACAACAGTCCAGACCTGCCATTGGGAGAGGGCCAAGAGGTGAGTGAGGCAAGCATAGTGAAGGCTGGAGGACAGAGGGACATATTGGCATGGCAGGAGGAAGGTCCTGGAAGGCCCCATGATTCAGTAGTGGCTCCCTGTGGGTTCTCCCCAGGGTACACGGGCAAGGCTAGAGGTTCCCATCCCAGGACAAAAAGTAGAAGACCTCCCTGCCTAACCAAGCAAGCATGGTTGGAGGTCGTAGAGGGAGTCAGTGGCTGTAGGCTTGTCTGGAGAATCAGGCTGCAGTGCCTCAAACTTGTCAATGACCTTCTCGGCTCCGCAAAAGTGAGTACTACATCGTGAGTCCCTTAACAAGTCAGTCAGTAAATAAGCGTGAAGGTGCATTTGTGAGGAAGGGTTGCCCAACCATGTTAATGGGGTGAGGCTATGAAAGGAATGGATGCAGCTATTTCAAGGGGTATGAGTCTGGCACTGCTAACGCTCGCAAGGCCAATTCAGTTGCCCACTGCTAGTAACCTTAACAGCAGCATCTGGGGGGGCCAGCCACTGAGACATCATTTTTTGTGGGGCAACTGACTTTTCTCTTCCATGCTTGCACCAGAGAAGATGGCCCATAAGACAAAAGAAAGGTTCCAGATCAGTGACAGGATTCTTTTCTAGCTATCGTAACATGGTGGAAGAGGAGGAGGCTCCTGAATTGACAGGACAACATGATGGTCACTCCAGTGCGGATGGTGAGGCAAGGGTGTGGTTGCAAGAAGGTATATTGTCTCATGAGGGGCCACAAGGGAGTCTTGGAGAAGCACATGGGATGGCGCTCCTGTGCCCTTGAATGTACATACATCAGTCTGAAAACCATCCAATTCTGGAGGCCTGTGTTTAGAAGCCCAAAACCCAAAGATCTTACTGTTCTCCCACAGGTCAACCACAAAAACAGAGAGCTTCTGTCTCTGGATAATCTGAAGGAGTTGTGAGTAAGGCTAACTCCCTATCCACATTACAACCAAGAACGTCTGTTACAGAAACAATAATCTGCTTGATATAAAAGCAGTAGAAGAAATGGGTTGCCTCATGTTAAGTATGGAAAAAAGAGAAGCATCAGCAATCGTAAAGTGATGTTGATAGTATCTTGTTCTGACAAGTACCTGAATTTTTGCTGTGTGTTATAACTAAAGATTATAGCTGATAATTTTCTCAGACAAGAGTACTTCACTAACTTATCTGAGGTGCAATGGAAGGTTTCTTTAATGACTTGTGTTGGACTTAGGAAAACAAAGCTAACACCAACTAGTGAAACTGGAACTCTCTTTCATATTAACTAGTTTGGCTATCATTAAGTTATTTTTTATACCCTCTCTCACGAGTCTCCTTCTCCAGTTCACTCTCTGACTGTCATTCACTCTTACATTTAAATTTTAACGATCAGCTGGCTGATGGTTAGAGAGGACCATTTGGTCACCTGACAGTGCTGACAAGAGACCCAGTACAATTGGAGGGCTGGGCCTCGTTGCCACCTGACCAGTGGACTGTGTATCAGAAAAGAGAATGCCCCGGGATAGCACACCAGTAGAAAAAAATAAAATCAAAGGTAGGAAGGAGTGAAACTTGTTCTTAGGAGAAGAGGGAACCTGGTGCAGCAGCAGCCTAGAATATTTTTATAGAGACCAGGAGAGCATTCTTGTTTCAGCCTGCTAAGAAGTTAATAAACTTTACTGCTAAAATGCCCTTCAATTGGACCGACATCTATTACTGTATTTGATGTTCTGTGCACGCTCTATTTACTACGCACATAGTAAAAGGTAAACCACCCAACTCAGCTGGGTACTCGAGCTATATGGTGGTGATTTATACCAAATGGCAAATCCCTGGCAAATCCTCATCAAAGGCTAATCAGACAAACTCCAACACACTTTTCCAATGGATAATGCGCAGCTCCTGAAATGAGTGCAAAAAAAGACGACCATAGGAAAGGTAAGAGTAGCAGCCCTCGATATCAAATTGTTCAAATATGGCACCAAGCAAAAGTGAAGTCAATGGATGATCAAGGGGGAAACACTCCAATAGATACAATTAAAGCTGGTGAAATAGAATATGGCTATGGTTGGCAGGGGCCAGTCATCATAACTCCAGATATCATGACTGGAGTTCCTCAGAGAAGCGTCCTGGACCAAACTATCTTTAACTGCTTCATCAATTAACTATTTTAAAATTCATTCAGTCATGGGTTCCAGGTGTTGCTTGCTAGACCAGCATTTATTTTCCATCCCTAATTGCCCTTGGGAAGGTTGTGGTGAGACGCATTCTTGAACCAGTGCAGGTGTAGGTACACCCACAGTGCTGTTATGAGGGAATTCCAGGATTTTGTCCCAGCAACAGTGAAAGAATGTCAGGATGGAGTGCGACTTGGAAGGGAACTTGAAGATGGTGGTACCCCCATGTGTCTAATGTCCTTGTCCTTCTAGGTAAAAGAGGTCATGGGTTTGGAAGGTACTGTCGAAGGAGAATTGTTGAGTTGATGCAGTGCGCCTTGTAGATGGTATACACTGATGAACTGTGTGGTTGGTGGTGGAGGCAGTAAGTGCTGAAGGTGATGCATGGGGTGCCAATCAAGCAGGCTGTTCAGTCCTGGTTGATGCCAAGTTTCTTAAGTGTTGTTGGAGTTTCACTCATCCATGAAAGTGGAGAATACTCCATCACATTCCAGACGTGTGTCAAAAGGCTGTAGGAGTCAGGAAGTGAGTTTCTCTCTGCAGACTTCACAGCCTCTGACCTGCTCTTGTAGCCACAGTATTTATATGGCTAGTCTGGTTCAGTTTCTGGTCAATGGTAACCCCCGAGGTGTTGATAGTGGGGGATTCAGCAATTGTAATGCCATTGAATATCAAGGTGAGTTAGTTAGGGTCTCTCTTGTTGGAAATGGCCATTGATTGACCCTAGTATGGCATGAATGTTACTGCCACTCATCAGCTCGAGCCTGAATATTGTCCAAGTCTTGTTGCATGTGGACATGGTTTCAGTATCTGAAGAGTCGTGGATGGTTCTCAACATTGTGCAAGCTTCCATGGATATCCCTACTTCTGAACTTATGATGGAGGGAAGGTCATTAATGAAGCAGTTGAAGATGGTTGGGCCTAGGATATCTACCCTGAGGAACTCCTGCATTGATATCCCAGGGCTGAGATGATTGACCTCCAACAACGGCAACCATCTTCTTTGTGCCGGGTATGACTCCAATCAGTGCAGAGTTTTCACTCTGATTCCCATTGTCATCTGTTTTTCTGGTGCTGTTTGGTGCCACACTCAGTGAAATGAAGTCTTGATGTCAAGGGCCGTCCCTCTAACCTTGCTATATACTGGAGAATAATGCTAGGGAGCATGGAGGGTTTAAAACAATGGAGATTTATTAATACGTGTGTGTTCTCTTCCATGGCTGCTTCTTCTCTGCTGTTTCCCATGTTGGGAACTTATGATATCACTTCCAGTGAACACATGAATGCATTACAGCAGAGCTCAATTAGTATTAATACAAATGTATAACATACCTCACCTCTAAAAATTAAGCTCTTTTGTCCATGCTTGAACCAAGGATGTAATGGGGTCAAGAGTTGAGTGGCCCTGGCAGACATAAGATCTAGATTTGGATATTAACAATTTCAGCTCCATTTACAACTACTTCAATAGTCAAGCAGCCCATTCTCGTCTATAACAGGGTATGAGTAGCGTCCAGGCTGAGTTCCTAAGTATCATTACGTCAAAAAAGTGCCAGGTATTGATCATTTCAAACATGAAATCCATTTCTTTTGGTCTTCAATGGCACCTCCGTGTATGGTGCTTTCCATCAACATCTTGAGATCGCTATTAACTAGAAATCTAATTGAAGCATGGCTACAAGAATGAAACAGAGACTTGGTAATGTGCAATCAATGGCCCACCTTCTGACTAATCAAAGTCTCTCTACAGAGCTCCAGGCAAGAGTGTGATGGAATATTCACAACTGCATTGGTGCACGGTCAGCAGCATTTAAGAAGCTAAAGTCCATCCTGGACAAAACAGTTTGTTTGATCACTATCCCTGCTATTGGACTCTGTTAATAAACAACCCCCACCAGCAATGAACTGTGTTTCACTATGTACAACCTCCAACGTGCACAGCAGCTCCATTCACTTCCTCCAAATAAAAGGTGTTGCTATGGATACCCACGTAGATGCTAGCTGTGCCTGCCTCCTTGTGGGATATGTGGAACATCCCTTTTTTCAGTCCTACTGAAGTCCCATCCCTCATCTCTTTTTCCTGTACACTGATGACAGTATTGATGCCACTTCCTACTTTCGCCATGAACTGGAAAATTTCATTAAGTTTGTTTCCAATTTCCACCCATCTCTCACCTGCACCTGGTCCATTTCTGACACTTCCCCTCCCTTCCTGGACTCCTCTGTCTTCATTTCTGGCGGAAAACTATCCATTCATATTCACTACATGCCCACAGACTCTCATAGCTACCGAAACATATGGATATAAGAAATAGGAACAGGAGTTGACAACATGGCCCATTAAGCCTACTCTACCATTCAATACAGTCACGGCTGAACTTGGACTTCAGATCCATTTTCCTGGCCCCTCCCGATATCCCTTATTTCCCTGACGGACCAAAAATCTTTCTATCCCAGCCTTAAATGTATTCAATGATGGAGCAGCCACAACTTTCCGGAGTAGAAAATTCTGAAGATTCACAACGCTTTAAGTGAAAAGGTTTCTCCTTATCTCAGTCCTACATGATTAACCCCTTATCCTGAGTCAGTGCCCCTCACCATGTTTTAGATCCCCCGACCAATGGAAACAATCTCCCAGCATTCACCCTATCAAGCCCCTTCAGAATTTTGTAGATTTCATTGAGATCACCTCATATTCTTCGAAATGCCAGGGAATATAAGTCTGATTTACTCAGCCTACCATCATAGGTCCAATTAAGTGAACCTTCGCTTAACCAGACTTTCTCACACACACCTTTCTGCAAGGACAGCATTCCAGTCTCCCAGTTTTTCTATTTCCATTTCATCTGTTTAGACAGTGCAACCTTCCATATTTGTGCTTTTGATTAGTTTTCCTTTTCCTCAACTGAGGATTCCCTCCCATGATGTTTGATAGGGTCCTTCACCGTGTCTGATCAATTTCATGCATTTCTGATCACCTTTCCCCTTCCCTATCAGAACCATCATAAGGTTTCCCTCGTCCTCATCTTGAACCCCACCAGCCACCATATTCAATCAATCATCTGCCATTTCCATCACCTCCAGCAGGCTGCCACCACCAAAAACATCTTTCAGAATTCTGAAGGGACCTTGTCTACTCGTTAGTCACCCCCACCATCCCCTTCCTTTCATACACCATCTTTCCATGCAAGCACAAGAGATGCAATACCTGTCTTTTTATCTCCTCTCTGTCACCATCCATCCCCAAATGGGGCTCCCTCCAAATTGTCCTCACAGGGTTAGATCACGTCCTATCCCACATCCAGCTAATACTTCTAAATTTCTGTTCTTACTCTGTTCTGAAGAAAGATCATTGACCTGAAACTGTTTACTCTGTTTCACTCCACAAAGGCTGCGTGAAGTGTTGAGTATTTCAGGCATTTTCTGTTTTCTGACATCATCCGATCCAAGTCATCTGTCATTCTGACATGGACATATGTCACAATTTTCTCATTAAATTAATTTCCACAAAGACAAGTTCCTTTCAAGATCTTAAATGATTTTATCAACCTTCTTTGTCATTTCCACTTTAATGTTTTCTTTATTCGCATAAGAACCAGACACAGATAATCCAAGTGAATCACTCTTCATTTGCATGTACTAAGGTCAGAAGTGACAGATTAATTAAACATCTCATTGCCAATGGTTTCAATTGAATTTAACTTGCCATACCGTAATTAAAAATGATACCAGTTTATTATGATTCTGCTGCTTTCAACGTTAAAAATATCTTCTTTTTAAAATTAATTTCACTTTAATATCCTGAAAATTGACACTTAATTAAAAAAATATTTTTCAATCTTACATTGGGCCATAGTTCTAATTTACATTCTATTTCAATGTGACCTATTATCAGTGTTGCTTTCTACTTTGTTCAAAAATTGGTTAGCAACTCTTTTTACGTGGCCTCTCATTTTTTTTAGATATATTCGTTATTGGGGCACGAGCGTCAGAGGCAAGTTGCACATTTATTGCTCGTCCATCATTGCCCTTGAGCAGGTGGTGGTGAACCTCTTTTCATGAACTGTTGCAATCCATCTGGTGTAGATATGCCCACAGTGCCATTAGGGAGGCAGTTCCAGGATTTTAACTCCGTGACAGTGAAAGAATAGTGATATGGTTCCAAATCAGGTTGCTGTGTGACTTGGAGGGAAACTGGCTATTCTAATTCCCCCCCTCCCCCCGGATTCTGTGGGGTTTGAAAGGTGCTGTTGGAGGAAGCTGCGTCATGGAAATGGTACACATGGCTGATATTATATGCCTGGTGGAGGAAGTGAATGTTTAAGGCAGTAAATGGGGTGGGGGGGAAGCAAGGTGATTGCTTTATTTTAGATGGTGCCGAGTTTAAGTGTTGATGGAGCTGCATTCATCCAGCCAATTGGAGAGTATTCCATAATAATTCTGACTTGTGCCTTGGAGATGGTAGACAGGCTTTGAAGAGTCAAGAAATGAGTTACTCTCTGCAGAATTACCAGCCTCTGACCCTCTCTTGCAGCCACAGTATTTATACACCTGGTCTAGTTAAGATTCTTATAATGGTAACCACCGAGATAGTGTTGGTAGGGATTTCAGCCATGATAATGGCATTGAAAGTCCAGGAAAAATGGTTAGATTCTCTCTTGTTGGAGATTACAATTGCCTGGTATTTGTATAGCACAAATGTTATTTGCCATTTATCAGCCCAATCCAGAATGTTGTCCAGGTCTTGCTGCATATGGACACACACTGCTTCAGTATCTGGGGAGTTGTGAATGGTACTGAACGATATGCAGTCATCAGCTAACATACTCCTTCTGACCATATGTTGGAGGGAAGGTCATTGATGAAGCAGCTGATGATGGTTGAGCCTAGGATACTATCTTGAGGAACTCCTGCAGTTATCTCTTAGGACTGAAATGACTGGCCTCCAACAACCAGCACAACCTCTTCATTTAAGACCATAAGATAGAGGAGCAGAATTAGGCCACTCGGCCCATCGAGCCTGCTCCGCTTTTCAGTCATGGCTGATATGATTATTATCCCCATTCCCCTGCCTTCTCCCATAACCGTTGATCCCTTTATTGATCAAGAACTTATCTATCTCTGTCTTAAAGATACTCAATGACCTGGCCTCCACAGCCCTCTGTGGCAATGAGTTCCACAGATTCACCACCTTCTGGCTGAGGAAATTCCTCCTCATCTCAGTTTTAAAGGAGTGTCACTTCACTCTGAGGTTGTGCCCTTGAGTTCTAGTCTCTCCCACTAGTGGAAACATTCTCTCCACGTCGACTCTATCTAAGCCTCTCAGTATTCTGCAAGTTTCAATTAGATCCCCCCTCATCCTTCTAAACTCCATTGACGAGAGGCCCAGACTCCTCAACCGCTCTTCATATGACAAACCCTTCATTTCTGGGATCATTCTTGTGAACTTCCCGTGGACTCCCTCCAAGGCCAGCACATCCTTCCTTAGGTATGGGGCCCAAAACTAAGTATGATTCCACCCAATGGAGAGCTTTCCCCCTGTTTCCCATTTACTTCATTTTTGCAAGAGCTCCTTAATACTACCCTCAGACAAATACACACTTACATCACTGCTGGAATTCAACTATTTGTCCATATTGGACCACAGTTCTAATAAGGTCTGGAGCTGAGTGGCCCTGGAGGAACCTTAACTGAGCATTGGTGAGTATGTTATTGCTGAGAAGATACCATTTGGTAGTATTGTTGATTATACCTTCCATTACTTCACTGATGATTGAATGAAGAGAAAGGGTGGTAATTGACCAAATTAAATTTGTCTTGCCGAAAGAGTTCCTTATTTACTGCCATTTGCAGTACAACCTCCTTTATCCCTTAGGCAAATGACAACCTCAGTAATGTCTGCCACCCACCTTTTAGGTCAGGCATGTTGCTATCTCAGTCCCACCCGCTTCCTGTATTTGCTGTTGAAAATTGGCTAATTAACAACTTTGTACACCAGAATTGCAACAGGTGCATGTTTGCATGGTTGGCACATGATCATGATATGGGTCCACACCCCAGAAGTGAAACCTCATCCAATATTAATGGGCGGGATTTTACAGCCTCACTTGGACGAGACCGGAAATTCCTGCCCCAGGTCAACAGAGATTTCCGTTGTCGGACCTTCGCCCGCTTTGATTCAGTGGCAGGCAAAGTGATAGAGATCCGGCCATGTGTCTGTAATGTAATCATGTGGGGCGGCACAGTAGCACAGTGGTTAGAACTGCTGCTTCACAGCTTCAGGGACCTGGGTTCGATTCCCGGCTTGGGTCACTGTCTGTGTGGAGTTTGCACATTCTCCACGTGCCTGCATGGGTTTCCTCTGGGCACTCCGGTTTCCTCCCACAGTCCAAAGATGTGTGGGTTAGGTTGACTGGCCATGCTAAAATTGCCCCTTAGTGTCCTGAGATGCGTAGGTTAGAGGGATTAGCGGGTAAATATGTAGGGATGTGGGAGTAGGGCCGGGGTGGGATTGCGGTCGGTGCAGACTCGATGGGCCAAATGGCCTCTTTCTGCACTGTAAGGCTTCTATGATTCTTCTTCTATGTCCTGTTAACAATTCCCTTGCACCTAACAAAATACTTAATCTTAATAAATTTATCAAAGTTCACTAATCCCGCGGTGAAGTGTGCAATATTTTCACAGGTAAGCACTTTGCAATGTAATTTTAAAAATGTTTGTTTTCAAACTGCTTCTTACTATGCAGGTAATTATTACTTTCTAGAAAATTAATATTTTGTCCCACTTTTTACCATTGAATCAATAAACCAGTGGACCATAATTTGCTGTGAGACTATTGGAATTTGCAATTATTAATGCACAAAGGGTGCAGCAAATTCCCGTGAGGGATGTTTACAATTCTAGTGAAGAATGTTTGCACAATTAAATGAAAATATCCAAAAGTTGCTGTTCCAGTTGTGCTACCTTGCTTCTTGCCTCCTGAAAACAACTCCTGGCTCACCACGCGAAAGTACTAGGGTGGCACAGTGGCACACTGGTGAGCACTGCTGCCTCACAGCGCCAGGGACCCGGGTTCAATTCCCGGCTTGGGTCACTGTCTGTGTGGAGTTTGCACGTTCTTCCCGTGCCTGCGTGGGTTTCCTCCGGGTGCTCCGGTTTCCTCCCACAGTCCAAAGATGTGCAGGTTAGGTGAATTAGCCATGCTAAATTCTCCTCAGTGTACCTGAACAGGCGCTGGAGTGTGGCGACTGGAGGATTTTCACAGTAACTTCATTGCAGTGTGAATGTAAGCCTACCTGTGACTAAAATAATAAATGAATGGTTTGAGCTTGTAATTTTTGTGCTGTAGACGTATGATTAGATAATTAGATAATTAGCTGTTGCCCATTTCTGCCTAAGTTACCTTTTGATAATGTGATAAATGTTAGTTATTGCCAAATAAACTCTCTGACAGTGAAAATTGACCAAGACAAATGTGCAGTTTCATTCTGGTAATAGTAATTGGACAGAGAGGAAAAAGCATTTAATCTGTCATTTTTGTTTATTTTTTTCTTTCTGCCTGCTTTTCTCTTAATCTACTCTTCCCTTCCGTCTATTTATTTTACTTTATGTACCTGATTTGACATTGAATTCACTGACTTCAAGTTATGCTTCCTGTTCAGCTCTTGCGCTGTTAATTTCACAATCATTCAATTTAATTGGTTAAGGAAACAGTCACTTGCTTTGTTCCCTCTCATTTCCTCTTGCTGCAAGGTTGTCAGCTTGCACTTTCAGCAACCTTCCACACAAATGAAATTTTAAAACCTAAAAACGCAAGGCAAGATCTAGCAACCGCAGATGTCATTAGTTGATCTGCTACAGCAAAGTTTGGCCTATTGTCATAATAGCTCACGGGATCTTAAAATAAATCAAAGCAAACTCACTTGTATTTACTCCTGGCAGGGTTATGGTGAACTTTCAAGGCTTGTCATTTGTTCAACTCATTTACACTTCAGATCTGGAATGAAGCATTAGACTCTTAGCTTAACGTGGCAACTGAAGAAAGCTGCATCAATGACCTTTATATGCATAACATTAGCTATTTTTCTCAGTATTCGCAAAGTCAACATTAGTGGAGAAGGAATAGTCAAACCAGCTTTAACTGCTGAAAAATTAAAATGAGCTAACTCCAAAAATGGGTAGGGAATCATGGTCAGTGATTAACTCATGTCTCTCCATCCCATGGCAGGCAGCACATTGGCATGATTTTGCATGTTTGCAGTATTGAACCTATATTATCCCACTTTCATTGGCTACACACATCAGTGAAGATCTTTAACAGCAAGATGTCTGGTAAAACCGGAAGCGAAGGGTCAGCCAAGGCCAAGGCCCGCTCCCCCAAAGCTGGCCTGCAATTTCCCATTAGCTGCATCCACCAGCTGCTGTGCAATGTGTCCGGACTGGAGCCCCTGTCTGCCTGGCAACTGAGGTCCTCAAGCTGGTCATCAGTGCAGCCCAGAATCACAATAAGAGCTGCGTCATCCCTGCCAGCTGCACCTCACCATTTGAAAATATGAAGTGCTCAACAAGATGCTGAGAGGGTTCACCATAGCCCAAGGCAGGAGCCTGCCTTACATCCAGCCTGTGCTGATGCCCTAGCAAGATTTATGCCTAAAGGATAAGATGAAAAAAAGATCAGCAGGGGCCCAGTTCTTTGTTGCTTTTTAAATGCAGCTTGCATTTTTAAAAGGGAAGTGCATTATGGCTGAAAGAAGTGATAGGAGCTTTTTCAAAAGACAATCTGGGCTGCGATAACATGAGCATTGACTAAATGTGTGAGAAAGCATCACAAGAGTTATCAGTCAATGCAGTGAGGTCTTGGTGGAAGCAGTAGAAAGAAGGAGAGACATCCTGTAATTCTTGGAGTGCCAGGAGACTCTCCACACATCTGCTCAAGAGGCAGTAGGAATAATTGGCAGCAGAAATAAATGACAGGAGTGTTATTGCAAGAAAATAGATGCAGTGCAGGAAGAAATTCAACAATCTCTCAAGAATTTTCAAGAGGAATAAGTTTGTCTGGAAACTGAATATTCTACCAACTGTAACATTAGCCCCATTCAGTGCTCAATTTACTACATCCTAATTACTCCCTGACCAACAATCTCTATTATTCAATATTCAACCAAGGGGAAGCAGTGGCTCAGTAGTATTACCGCTGGACTAATAATCCAGAGACCCAATGCACTGCTCTTGGACCCATATTCAAATCCACCATGGCAAATCAATAAAAAGCTGGAATTAAAAGTCTCATGATGACCATATTCTGTGTCATAAAACCCATATGGTTCATTAATCTTTCAGTTTTACCCTTACCAGCTAACCTACATGTGACTCCAGACCTAGCAATATGGTTGACTCTGAAAGCCCTCTAAAATGGAAGTCAGTCCAATAGACAGACCTGTGAGTTTGGATGCCTGGAACTCAACTCCTTCAGCAGGTTCTCTTCTCCCAGCTCTCCATTGGCCAATGCCCTAAGGACAGCCAAATGAAAAGGTATAAGTAGATTTTAGAGTGGAGGGCATTCAGAGTTGGACAAGCAATGAACAGAGGGAGGAAGAGGAGGAGGAGTTGAAGAAGAAGGGCTCTCAGCCGGTTGGCCATATAGCAGAGGTTGCTTAGGGAGCCATTCTCTTAGCTCAACTTCAGCGAGGACCAATGCAAGAGATGAACTCGCTTCACTAAAGAGGTCATGACTGAGATGAGCCAATGTTGCGGCCTCTTCAAGGCCACCCTAACACATGGAGACATTAACACCACTGACTGGGAGGAGAAAGACGCAAACCACTCAGCATACCTCCACCTGGTCAATCAAGATGCAAACTGCTTCGAGATTCAGTGACTTTACAGTGAGGCGGAATAGCGGCAGCAGAGGAAGGGAATGGAAGCGAACTCAGGGTTGTAAATTCAATTGTCCCACAACATGCCTCCTCTGTGAAAAAAAACTTGGAGATCCAGAATTGGGGTGCTGAGTCACCAAGACTCACCAAGGCTGACAGGCGACTCTGTCCATTAGGTTTTGAGATTAAAGATCTGACGAAGGGTCATCCAGACTCTCAACATTAACTCGATTCTCTCTCCACAGATGCTGCCAGACCTGCTGAGATTTTCCAGCATTTTCAGTTTTTGAGACATATTGTTTACAAGTCAAAGTAAAGGGATGAAAACTTTACTCACCTTCAAGGTAGAGGTAAATACAGCAGCAATGAGAATAAATAAACCTGCTACCTTGTAGTAGTTCCTGATACCTTTAAGCGGTGTTGGTGGAGTATGGCTCTTCCTGTCATTTAATGGTGTGTTCTGCCATGCAAGATTAAGGCAAGCAGTAGGCTGGAGCATGGCATTCAAAGTTTGGAGCATCAGTGTTACACACTGATTGATCTCATAATCTGCTTACTCTGAATGCTACTGGTGGGTCATGAGGCACACAGGCAAAAAAAAAGCCTTCACCAAGTTGGCTTTGGCACACTTTCTATTGGGTCTTGAATGCTATTTTCCATTCAAGAGGCCATGCAGTATTTTAAAAATTGTTACTATGGAGACCAATTTCTCCCCAGTGTCTTTTGCCATCACAGTTTTTATTCATACTTTATACAATTTTGCAAAATTGAAAAAGAAAGGAACATATAATACAATAGTTTGTAACAACATTTATGGTATAACTGTTGTACATACTTACTGACAATTATAAGTTCTGTAATTTGTCTCAGTGGAGATTCCTACATATATGTGCAGATAGGTGGACCTATTAGTAAACAGTGTGATAATAAATATTGTTAGAAATGGTAACAGATATTTTAAACTGATATTGGTTATGTAAGCTCACTCATTCTCTGATGCACCTATTTCAGGAAGTGAAGCATCTCTAACAAAGATTAGTGCAATGAGCATGAAACAGATTGTTCAGTTATTGATTCAATATATACTTAATTATAAAAATCAGGCTTGATTATAAAGTGACAGCTGCAGCAAACTAAATAATTAAATGTGCCACTTGGATGAATGGTATTTCACCCATTTTACAACTCTGATACGTGCTCTACTTGGTTGTTATCTGAATTTAAAAATGAAAGCATTTTTTTAAGATTATACTAAACAAGCAGCAAACAACTAACTGTAATTGATAGCCCAAGCATTAGTTGCTTCCCAATCAGATTATCATATCTTCCAGGACATGCTAATATTGGTGAGGTTGTTAGATCTAGAGGGACTGATGCGCGATTAATTCACTCGGGAGGCTAGATTGTACCCGAGAAATAAAGGCTTTTATTACTAACAAGAATGGAGCACACTATATACAATACAATCCCAGACTAAAGGGTCACCAGGCACTGCAGTGACCTTTATACTTCCCCTGGTAGGCGAAGCCAACTGGAGTGTACCACAGAACAATATCAACAGGTAGAACAGCCCAACCCTAACCCCAACAGTGACAACAGTAACATATCTACAAACCCCCATAGTGCTGACCATCCATGGCTCAGCACTCATAGTGGTAACCAACTATGGTTCACTACAGGGACTGCAGTGAGCACTGCCAAAGGTCTTTGGAGATAGAATACTGCCATGGACCTGATTACAGAAGAAGGCTGATTTAGGGAACTCTGATCATCCACAGCCAGAAAGGGGAAGGTGTGGCGAGTAGGATAAAAGAAGAAACATTATTTGAAACATACATTATAATATCTTTGTTTCAGTAGTTGTGATAACTAAGGAAGCCCAACTGGAAAGGAACATAATTTATTTACAGAATGCAAAGTAAATCCATTATCATGTTATACAAACACTAGTCCCTGCCTGGGACAAGTATTAAAGGCTTCGGTAATAGATTCGAGCTGGGCAAGCCATTGCCTGTTAGAGGGGAACTCGTATTCAACGAGCCCCACAGGGAGATCAATCAGAGATTCCCCATGGATCTTGTGGAGGTTATCACAGTGCTGAAAATCCTTACTTAAAAAGATAAATGTGAATAATCTATTTTGTCTGTTAGGGCCACAACAGTTCAAGCATTGGAGGGCAGTAAGTCACAATGGAATTGTGAAGATACCAAGGTTGATGAGTGTGGTGAACCATCGTTGGTTCCCACTGTGGGGTTGTTCTAATGTTGTTGTTGGGCTAGGGTGGGATTAATACACCTGTGGTTGTTACTATTGTGGCACATCCCAGTCGGGCTCCGCCTCCTGGGAGAGGTATAAGACCCCCTGCTCGGGCGGGACCTCGTCAGTCTGGGGTGGTGTACTTACGTTCTAGTAGTTCCATTGTTAGGCTATAAAAGCCTTCAGTTACCGAAGCCTTGTGTCTTGAGTTCAATTGACGTGCATCAATTTTATTGCCTAACACTAAGCTCTCGACGGAAAGGAGAGTATGGAACAAATCTTAAAGCCAGAGCGTCTGACGCTGGATCCACGTGCGGTGGGCGCCTCTAACACTTTCGACCACTGGCTGAAGTGTTTTGAGGACTACCTGGCAGCCTCCGCAGCGGTCATCACAGATGACGACAGACTCCGGGTCCTCCATGCGAGGGTAAGCGACACTGTCTACCTCGCGATCCGTGCGGCCACCACTTACCCGAGGGCCCTCGAGCTTTTGAAAAAGCGCTACACGAAACCTCCCAATGAGATCCACGCTCGTTACCTCCTCGCTACACGACGTCGGCAGTCGGGCGAAACCATGGAGGATTACGCCAATGAGCTCTTGCAGCTTGCCAGGGGCTGCGACTGCAAAGCTGTGTCGGCTGAGCAGTATATGTATGACCTCGCCCGAGATGCGTTTGTGGCAGGGGTAGGGTCTTCGTACATCCGTCTCAAGCTGCTAGAAAAGGGGAATCTCAACCTGACCCAAGCTATGGAAACGGCTGAAATGCTTGAGGCGGCGTCGAAGAGCTTGGTCCTGTATCCGGAGGACCACGTGGAGACAACGTGGCAGGAGCAGTCACAAATCCCTCCTCGCCCCACGGGCTCGAAGTGCAGTGTTATGGCGTGCTCCCATGTAGACCCGACGACGGCGGCAGCCCCATGCGGCCCGCGGTGCTACTTCTGCGGAGGAGCCAAGCATCCACGACAAAAGTGTCCTGCTAAAGCGGTGGTCTGTAATCAATGCGGTAAAAAGGGGCACTACGCGAAGGTGTGCAGATCAAAGCCCAAGAACGGCAGTTCAGCCTGTGACCCTTCAGAACGGGGATCATCACCATCGACGTCGAAGTACCCACGGGGTTCGTCCATGTGCGAGTCCAGGACGACGCCATTGTGGTCGACGGAGTCGGAGGAGGATGACCACCAGGAGTCGCTACGCTTGGCGCCCTCAACCATGTGCGATTCATGGGGGCGGCCATTTTGGTCACGACGAACAGGAGCGACCAGCAGGGGTCCTCAGCATCGACCTCAGCTGCCTGCAGTGACGTCCAAGGGCCAACGGTGGCGTCGATCACCCTGAACCAGGCTAAGCACCACAGGCTTGACTGTTCAATGATGGACATAAAGGTAAATGGTCGTGCAATTTATTGTCTGTTTGACAGCGGGAGCACTGAGAGCTTTATTCACCCTGACACTGTGAAGAGGTGTGGACTCCAGGTTCAACCTGCCAAACAGACAATTTCTATGGCATCACGGTCCCGGTCCGTCCCTGTTCAAGGACGTTGTGTGGTAACTCTGAAAGTGCAGGGCACAATTTACGAGCGATTCAGGCTCCTTGTGTTGCCGCATCTTTGCGCACCAATTCTCCTCGGACTAAACTTTATGGTCCACATGAAGAGTGTGATCCTACAGTACGGTGGGCCACTCCCTTCGCTGACAGTAGGGGACCAGCTGCAGTCTCCAAATTGTCCAAAGCGCCCCGCATGCAATCTTTCTACATTAAAGATCACCACACCCTCTTTATTCAAGAATCTGGTACCAGGCTGCAAGCCCATCGCTACTAAGAGTAGGCGTTACAGCGCTGAAGATCGGATCTTCATCAGATCTGAGGTTCAGCGGCTCCTCAAAGAAGGGATCATACAGCCCAGTGTTAGTCCGTGGAGAGCACAGGTCGTGGTGGTTAAGAGCGGGAACAAACCCCGGATGGTCATTGATTACAGTCAGACCATTAATCGATATACGCAGCTGGATGCGTATCCTCTCCCGCGCATATCTGATATGGTCAATCAGATTGCGCAGTACCGGGTGTTCTCCACCATAGACCTTAAGTCCGCCTACCACCAACTCCCCATCTGCCCAGAGGACCGACACTACACGGCTTTTGAGGCGGATGGTCGTCTGTATCAGTTTCTTAGGGTTCCATTTGGTGTCACCAATGGGGTCTCGGTCTTCCAGCGTGCTATGGACCGAATGGTGGACCAGAACGGGCTGCGGGCTACCTTCCCATACCTGGATAATGTCACCATCTGCGGCCGTGATCAGCAGGACCATGACACAAATCTCCAGAACTTTTTACGCACTGCATCTCGCCTGAATTTGACCTACAACAGGGAGAAGTGTGTATTCTGTACGCGCCGGTTAGCCATCCTGGGATACGTAGTGGAAAACGGGGTCATTGGCCCTGATCCCGACCGTATGCGCCCCCTTGCTGAACTTCCTTTGCCCGCTAGCGCAAAAGCACTGAGGAGATGCCTAGGCTTCTTCTCCTATTATGCGCAGTGGGTCCCCAACTACGCGGACAAAGCCCATCCGCTTATTAAGTCCACGACTTTTCCACTCACGCCACAGGCCCAATTGGCCTTCAAGGCATTGAAACACAACATTGCGAAAGGCACGATGCACGCGGTAGACGAATCCATCCCTTTTCAGGTGGAAAGCGATGCATCTGATTTCGCCCTGGCCGCCACACTAAACCAGGCAGGCAGGCCCGTCGCGTTTTTTTCCCGCACCCTCCAAGGTCCCGAAATTCGGCATTCAGCGGTGGAAAAGGAGGCCCAGGCCGTGGAGGCCGTCAGACACTGGCGCCATTACCTGGCGGGGAAGCGGTTCACCCTGATCACGGACCAGCGGTCCGTGGCGTTCATGTTCAATAACACGCAGAGGGGCAAGATCAAGAATGACAAGATCTTGTGGTGGAGAATTGAGCTCTCCAACTATAATTACGATATCATGTATCGTCCAGGGAAACTCAATGAGCCCTCGGATGCCCTCTCGCGTGGAACATGCGCTACTATGCAGGAGGATCGCTTGAACGCCCTCCATAATGACCTGTGCCATCCTGGGGTCACTCGGCTCTACCACTTTATCAAAGCCCGCAACCTGCCTTACTCGGTGGAGGACGTCAGGTCAGTGACAAGGAGCTGTCGGATTTGCGCGGAATGCAAACCGCACTTTTACCGACCTGACCGGGCACATTTGGTCAAGGCCACTCGCCCCTTCGAGAGGCTGAGTGTGGATTTTAAGGGCCCCCTTCCCTCAACAGATCGGAACGTGTACTTTCTTAACATCATAGATGAGTACTCCCGGTTCCCGTTTGTTGTCCCCTGCGCGGACACGTCGACTGCCACGGTGATCAAGGCATTCCGTGATCTTTTTACCCTGTTCGGGTACCCCAGCTATATACATAGCGACAGGGGCTCGTCGTTCATGAGTAATGACTTGAGGCAATTCCTGCTCTCATACGGGATTGCCTCTAGTAGGACCACGAGTTACAACCCTAGGGGCAATGGACAGGTGGAAAGAGAGAATGCTACAGTCTGGAAGGCTGTCCTATTGGCGTTGAAGTCCAAAGGCCTTCCAGTCTCCCATTGGCAGGAGGTCCTCCCAAATGCGCTTCACTCCATTCGCTCCCTCCTGTGTACGGCAACCAATGCTACTCCCCACGAGAGGATGTTCTCATTCCCTCGGAAGTCGTCCTCGGGGATATCTTTACCAGCCTGGTTGACGTACCCAGGACCCGTCCTTCTGCGGCGACATGTAAGGGCCCGCAAGTCCGACCCCTTGGTCGAACAGGTCCACCTCCTCCACGCCAACCCTCAGTATGCCTATGTGGCATATCCTGACGGGCGAGAGGACACAGTCTCGATCCGAGACCTGGCGCCCGCAGGGGACGTAGCAACTCCTGTCGCTCCCATACCCCCAGTGACGAATCCGTTATCCCTTATTTCTCCCCCGGACGTGGCGCGGTCAGCACCGGGACCAGTGCATAACAGTTATACTCCACTGTACAGCTTGCCTGAGACCCGGAGATCGGCGCCATCGCAGAATGTACCGGGATCCCCTGCACTACCGCTTCATCAGGGTCAACCAGCCCGTGAGTCCGCGAGAGGGCAGCCGGACGCTGTTTTGGAGAGAACGCCACCGCAAGCACCTACTCCGGTGTCACCGCCGGTATTGAGGAGGTCACAATGACGGTGCGGTCCTCCAGACCGTCTGGACTTATAATCTGTTGACTTTTTTTTAGTCTGTTTTCGCACCCCGCCGGCCTTTGTTCTCAAAGGAGGGGTGAATGTGGTGAACCATCGTTGGTTCCCACTGTGGGGTTGTTCTAATGTTGTTGTTGGGCTAGGGTGTTCACACTGTGGGATTGTTCTAATGTTGTTGTTGGGCTAGGGTGGGATTAATACACCTGTGGTTGTTACTGTTGTGGCACATCCCAGTCGGGCTCCGCCTCCTGGGAGAGGTATAAGACCCCCTGCTCGGGCGGGACCTCGTCAGTCTGGGGTGGTGTACTTACGTTCTAGTAGTTCCATTGTTAGGCAATAAAAGCCTTCAGTTACCGAAGCCTTGTGTCTTGAGTTCAATTGATGTGCATCAATGAGTATTCTAGGGTTTTACAAGAATAAGGTTTGGGGCGAGAGAGTAGAATATTGCCTCAGGAGGTGAAACAAGTATGGGTTGTGAGAGGGCAGTTTGAATTTGGTTTGCGGAAAGAGTCAAATGGTCTTTTTCTTTTATTTGTTAATGGGATATAAACTTTGCTGGCAAGGCCTACATATATAGACCAGCTTTAATTGCCTTAGGGAAGTGGTGTGAGCAGCTTTCATGAACCAGTGTGGCCATGTTGTGTAAGTGCACCCACAATGATGTTAGGTAGGGAGTTCTAGGATTTTGAACTAGAAGTGATGATGGATCAATGATATATTCCTGAATCAAGACTGTTACAAAAACAAAGTAAATAAGATTGTTCTGTTTTGGTACTGCCTCTAATTTAAGGTAAAATAGAGAAATTAAGATGGAGTCATGTGATCTGCTCTGAATTATGTCTGCCAAAATTGGTGAGTTGATTGCTGTCGGGATATTGAACCCAAGTTAATTTACTGGAAGGTACAAGATGTTCACACCTGTCGACAATGTTAAGAGTTGTGCTGACTGTGGGTATATTGTTTGCAAGTCTCACAGGGACGTATTAGGAATGTTAGTTCAAAGTATAGCCATTTGTAAAAACTGTGTGTTTAATTCATAGAATGGAATGGGGGTCTAGAAGATATCCAATTTTCATTTCTACCTGGACACATGGTCCATGTAATTCATGTTGTCATGGAAATGGGCTTTGTGAGAGAAAAAGTCAATAGCAAGCCATTGTAGTATGGAGTAGTGGGTTTCTAAGATATCACTGAACCTCACAGACATAGGTCAGCCTACCACTATCTGGGAGGGAGAGAGAAGGGAGAGAGAGAGAACTACCTTGATTGTTATTTTTCCACTAAAACAATAAAAACTGAACCATTAAATTTTAAACTGTGGTTGCAGAATAAAATCCATAGATATTGGAATTCTAAAACTTAGTAGAATCATCAAAATCCTACAGCTCACTTGGAAACAATGTAATGAATAAAGGAATGAACAAAACTCTAGATTAGTAAGTTGAATACTTAGTAAAAATATAATGGATTAAACTATAAACAGCAAATGAAAGATAACTTGTGTTTAGTCAATACAATTGAGATAAAATTGCACAATTTGGAATGGATTAATTATATTGAAATCCCACTGGTTTTAAAGGACTATGTTAAACTTAGTCAAAATCAGAGTACATGATGGTATTTACTTATGTTTCCCCTCAACATCGTAGACAATATCACAACTTTTATTTTGCTTAAATGTCTTGGGAAAACTGTGTTTTGTCTGTAGACAAGAGGAAGTTTCAGATAAACTATAAATAACATGATTGGTAACAAGTAAGCTATCTGTTGAAACGCAAAAGAATGAGGAATCTGGGTGAGAAATAAGTCATATGCAGTTGCTCTGTCCAGTAACAGACTTAGGGAAGATATAACAACACAGATTTACAGTTATTTTTAGAACTTGATGACAAAATGAACCTTTCAGACAAACTAACCATTGAGTTTTGATTTGCACTCCTCAAGCAAGTTTGAATGCTATTTCTATCTTGGAAAAATGCTTGCATCTTATTGTCAGTAAAATTACTTAGACCCTGTGAAATTGGGCTCTGTACTGGCGTGTTGTTAGTTCTAGAGAAGCCCCAATGGCCTACAATGATGCTACTCACATTCCGATACAGCCCACATGGCACCACATTTTGTTACTGCTACTGGGGCAGGGGTTTTGTTTTTGCACTGAAAAAATCAGAAGAGGTGTGATCAAATGCCATTTGGGTTGCTCTGACACTATCATCAGTGGGAGGTATGAGAGTATGAGATTGAGAATGTTGGGCATGATATCTGAGTGCTTGAGCCTGGTGTTGTGATCGGGTTATGGTGCAGCAAGTAGTGTGAGACAATGGTAATGGATAGAAGATATCATGTGAGAAATGCATTCATTCATCTTGGCCATCAACAAAATCACTACGTTTCATGTGGCATTGCCAAGTCCTTGGGCTGTACGTTAGAAGTTTATCTTGTTTGCCACCTGCTCCCGAGGCGTCTCCCCTGTTCAACTCCATTATTAAGGCCTCCAGTGCCTGTCGATAAATTGTGGAGCTCTAACACTCGGCTGTGCAGCTAGTGTCAGTGATTCAGTACAGCTTCCTTTAAAAGGGATAGACAGTCTTTAAAAAATGGAAACTATCAGCTACACATGCTGACAGAGGACACTATTCGGTCCCCTTTCATGAGAGCAGCGAGCCATCTGCACAGGTTACTCAAAGTTTGCATGCTGCCTGCCTCAATAGGAACAAGTGCAGACAGAGCTCCACTCACAACCATTGTACCAAGAACAAGTGCAAACCAATTTTTAGCTCAGAATCTTTAAAACTATTCTAAGATGCTTCAGTCTTGGTCGAATTTTGGCTTTTGTAATGAGCAGATATCAAATTTGCTTTATTTGAGGTGGCAGAAGAAAGATTTTGTTTTCATTTTCATGGCAGTACTTTCTGGTCAAGTACTGCATGCAGTAAATATTAATTTTATCTCACAAGGGCAGCACGGTGGCACAAGGGTTAGCACCGCTGCCTCTGAGCCAGGGACCTGGTTCTGTTCTGGCCTCGAGTCATTGTCTGTGTGGTGTTTGCACGTTTTCCCCATGTCTGCATGTGTTTCCTCTGGGTGCTCTGGTTTCCTCCCACCGTCCAAATATATGCAAGTTAGGTGAATCGGCCATGCTAAATTTCCCCTTAGTGTCAGGGGGAATAGCCTGGGTAGGATTGTTGTTGATGCAGGCTCGATGGGCCTTAATGGCTTCCTTCTGCACTGTAGGGATTCTATGATTCAGTGTTTCTCTGGCAATCTATTGGAAAAATGTGTATAGGACGCACTTCCTTGTTCATCTAATGTCTCAGTTTCGGTGACAAATTTATATTTGTCGATTTACAAAAAAAAATCAATAACCCAAGTTATGGAGGGGGTGGGGGGGTGCTCATATGAATTTTTTTGATTGCTGGCCTCATGAAAGAATCCTATTTCTGTGAAATTTACATCTTCCATACTTTGCTGATATTTCACTGTATCAACTAGGCTGAATCTGGGGCAGTTTTTGTGGTGCAGACATGCATCCACTGGGAACTGAATAAAGTCCCTCACTGATTTCACTTATGACTTTTATCCCATCTGTCTACTTTGTATTCAAACTGCTGTCCCAGAGGTAAAAGGACAGTGCCCAGTGGTACATTTGGCTAATCATTCCTCTAATTGCATTTTATGCAAAGGTTAATCATCACTGTCTGTTGAATATCTGTTTTAAAAGGGCGTTGTCAGCATAAGAGCGACTTTGCATTGTTTTAATTAAGATTCCGAGAGGTGAATATACAGAAACTAGTTCCGGGAATTTAGGTTACTAAATCAGCTGTGCCAGCCATGGCTCAGTTGGGAGCAGCCGTACCTGTGAGTCAGAAGATGGTGGGTTCAAGACCAATTTCAGTGAGCATAAAGAGTTTGGCTGACACTCCAATATGGTACAGTGGGAGTGCTGCACTACCAGAGGTTGCATATTTCAATTGCATTGTCAAACTAAGGTTCTGTCTGCTGTCTGCGGTGGTTGTAAAAGGTCCCATATGGCACTATTGCAAAGAAGAGCAACAGAGAAATCCCTGGTGTTCCGTGCAATATTTATCCCTCAGTTAACATCACAATAATGGATTACACAGTCTTCATTACAATTCTGTTCGTGTGAACTTGTGTGCAAAATTTGTTGGCACATTTGCTACATTACAATGGTGACTGCTCTTCAGAAGTACTTGCCGTGAAATTCTTTGAAATTTCCTGTGGTCGTGAAAGGTGCAATAAATGCAAGTCTGTCTTTTCTTTTCCAAGTCACCTTCCTTTGTCTCAGCAAAAGACTAATCCAATTTTCCACAAGGTCAAGCCTGCAATGGAATAAGGACCAGCTTCAGCTGTGTAAAGGTTGGAATCCAGAATCCAAATTAAACTAGTGACAGGTCAGAATCAGAACTATAATCAATGCCAAACAAGCTTCAGATTATATTTCAATAAAGTGTGCATTGAGACATTTTAAAAACAGAATAACAAAATACTCTGCATGAATGTAAGTTCAGTGTTCTTGAAAAGCAGGTGGATTTTAGGAATAGCTGTATCGGACATTAAAAGATAACACCTCAGGTTGATAAAGCTGCTTCTTGATTCAAAGCTGAAAATCAGCTGCTGCAGGTGGGGCAAAGACTACAAGTGATGTGCAGGAAACCCGAGTTAAAGCTCTCAGAAGGTTGTAGTGTTGGAGTTGCAAAGATAGAATGGTTAAGACCATGAGGGATGAGAATTTTAAAATCATGGCATTTTCTGGGAACCACAAAGGTGATGGGTGAATACAACTTTCTATGAGTTGGGATAAGGGAACACAATATTGTCCATTTTATATTTCCACGTTCTCATCTCAGCCCCTTAAATTCAGCTTTCCTGGTCTTTGAGAAGGACTTGTAGTCACTATTGTTTGGCTCTGGTTCATTCCTCATTAGTGGATCAATTGACAAATCCTCCCCTGTTGGTCTTCTTACTGATTTAGAAAGCAGTCATATATACATTGTAGGAATTCCATTTCCTGACCCACTTTAGCTACCTTATTTATTAGTTTTTGTTTTAATTTATGAAACACATCACTTTCCTCTGAAACAGTTGTCAATGACATCTTTGACTTGAGAGTCTTTGCCTACAATCCTTGGCAACTGCACAGCTGCAGCTAGCTTACAACCCTGCAAGATTTTCCTTCTCAGTCTATTTTGTACAGGCCTACCCATTCACCAGTTTCTTGTTGTCAGATGATGCTCAGCACAGAGGGCTTTTACCAATTTAACATACTGTGACTCATCACAATTGCCTGCCAGGAAACACAAATGAGCCTGTCGTTTGTCCAGCATCTTGACAGCTTCCCAGAGAGCACAACACAAGCCATCGTGGATGTATGCAGTTTTAAGAACTTCCTGAAGTGCAGTGTTAACATCCATGACAACACCAACAACCTCTTCTGGCCAATTAATTTTGGGATATTTGAAATTCCCCACGATAATTCTATTTTAACTAATTTCCCTATTATGATTAAGGAGAGTATAGCAGTGGTGGAGAAAGAGGATGTCCCAGAGGAGTCAAGGACAGAATCTATTTGGCTAGAGCTAAAGAATGAAAAACATGAAAAGACGTTGCTCAGTGTTGTCAATGGGTCATCAACTAGGGGGAAGGATGTAGAGGAACATATTTGCAGGGAAATTACAAAGAGGAAAATGTGCGTAAATCCAATCACTAAGAATCCTCTCCAGTAGCTTCCCAACCACCGATGTGAGACTCATCGGTCTAATTAATGCCTTTAACACTCAAGAGTTGGAGGCTGAAAGAAAGGTATATAAAGCAGCACCTGCTTCCCTCTCCACACCAAATTCCCAGTTGGAACTCATTCTGTTCACATTATGGGGGTTTCACTGACCAGTTAAAGGAGTGGTGAGAGCCCACGACACTTCTCAGGGAGGTCCAATGCACTTTAAGTGCAATCAAGACTCCTATAGGGTGGAAATCTCACCCCTAGGAGCAGCTGGCCAATCAGAGAGTAGTGACTGTTGCCAGTAACACTCTGAGGCCTTAAGGGACCATCACTGGATTCCCAGAAGCAGATAAGTGAGGTAAGATGGAACTTGCAGGTGAGAAGGACGGATATTGGAAACAGAAAGAGGTGGCTTTCAGCAGCAAGCCCCTCCCTGATGGCAGGCCCCTCAATCAGGCACTGCAAGCCTGTCAATGAGGGACCCCCAGTTGGCCACTGGATAAACAAACAGGGTTCACTGGTTGACTTTTGGGATGTGGAGATGCCAGCGTTGGACTGGGGTAAACACAGAAAGAGTTTTAACAACACCAGGTTAAAGTCCAACTGGTTTATTTGGTAGCAAATACCATTAGCTTTTGGAGCGCTGCTCCTTCGTCAGATGGAGTGGAAATCTGCTCTCAAACAGGGCACAGAGACACAAAATCAAGTTACAGAATACTGATTAGAATGCAAATCTCTACAGCCAACCAGGTCTTAAAGATACAGACAATGTGAGTGGAGGGAGCATTAAGCACAGGTTAAAGAGATGTGTATTGTCTCCAGACAGGACAGCCAGTGAGATTCTGCAAGTCCAGAAGGCAAGCTGTGGGGGTTACTGATAGTGTGACATAAACCCAACATCCCGGTTGAGGCCGTCCTCATGTGTGCGGAACTTGGCTATCAGTTTCTGCTCAGCGACTCTGCGCTGTCGTGTGTCGTGAAGGCCGCCTTAGAAATCATAGAAACCCTACAGTACAGAAAGAGGCCATTCGGCCCATCGAGTCTGCACCGACCACAATCCCACCTAGGCCCTACCCCCATTTCCCTACATATTTTACCTGCTAATCCCTCTAATCTACGCATCCCAGAACACTAAGGGGCAATTTTTTAGCATGGCCAATCAACCTAACCTGCACATCTTTGGACTGTGGGAGGAAACCGGAGCACCCGGAGGAAACCCACGCAGACACGAGGAGAATGTGCAAACTCCACACAGACAGTGACCCGAGCCGGGATTCGAACCCAGGTCCCTGGAGCTGTGAAGCAGCAGTGCTAACCACTGTGCTACCGTGCTGCCCCGCGGAGAACGCTTACCCGAAGATCAGAGGCTGAATGCCCGTGACCGCTGAAGTGCTCCCCCACAGGGAGAGAACAGTCTTGCCTGGTGATTGTCAAGCGATGTTCATTCATCCGTTGTCGTAGCGTCTGCATGGTTTACCCAATGTACCATGCCTCGGGACATCCTTTCCTGCAGGTCTTTAAGACCTGGTTGGTTGTAGAGATTCGCATTCTAATCAGTATTCTGTAACTTGATTTTGTGTCTCTGTGCCCTGTTTGAGAGCAGATTTCCACTCCATCTGACAAAGGAGCAGCGCTCCGAAAGCTAATGGTATTTGCTACCAAATAAACCTGTCGGACTTTAACCTCGTGTTGTTAAAACTCTTAGTGACTTTTGGGAGGCAGTTTTGCAGAATATGAGTTATGGGTTCCAGGCCTATAATTGTGTAATCTCAACAGTTGCCATTCCAAGTCACCATTCTAAACAAAAATCACAACCATCATAGAATTTCAGTGCATTTTCTAACTAGGTTGCTAATTTTGTTGGTAATTGTGAAGCAAAAAACTCAAAATGTATTTTATGTTTTACAGTTCCATCAACAATTAGCTTGTTTTGTGCATTGAAATCTATTTTGTTGCTTTTGTTGCTTTGTCTCTGCATTAACCCCTGGCTTAATTGAAATAGCACCACGTAATATTTTTCAATCAGCTTCAGAACAGGAGTGCATAATTCTTCTCGACAACCAACCAGATATCCATATTTTTCACTTCAATAAGGTGCAAGTCATAACTATTAAGTATCTTCAAATAAATAATGTACATCAGTTAGGCTATTATTTATTTGAGATTCAAGTTGCAAAATGGTGTCATAATTTTCCACCCGCTCTGTGAAAATCTAAGAGAGACTTCTCTAAGTATAGCTGATTGATAAAATATGTATTTGCAATCCAGTAGCAGAATAAATTGCTTACAAAGAACTGCTGAAATTTTCAGCAATTTCTACTGAGACAGGCAGTCGAAGTAAATTATTGCGATCATTGTGCACTAACCCTGTACACATGATATCGGAACAAATGAATTGTACTTGGTCATGCTTTTTATTTTAAAGGCCATTTGTTACTCCTGCCACCGTAATGAATTTGACAGCATTAACAATTGATGATTCAAACTTAAAAGTCAATCCAGTAGCAGAATAAATTTTCATAAATGACCTGGATGAGGAAGTGGAGGGATGGGTTGGTAAGTTTGCTGACGACACCAAGGTAGGTGGTGTTGTGGATAGTTTGGAGGGATGTCAGAAGTTGCAGCGAGACATAGATAGAATGCAAGACTGGGCGGAGAAGTGGCAGATGGACTTCAACCCGGATAAGTGTGTGGTGATCCATTTTGGCAGATCCAATGGGATGGAGCAGCAGTATAAAATGAAGGGTACCATTCTTAGCAGTGTAGAGGATCAGAAGGACCTTGGGGTCCGGGTCCATAGGACTCTTAAATCGGCCTCGCAGGTGGAGGATGCGGTCAAGAAGGCGTATGGCGTACTAGCCTTCATTAATCGAGGGATTGAGTTTAGGAGTCGGGAGATAATGCTGCAGCTTTATAGGACCCTGGTTAGACCCCACTTGGAGTACTGCGCGCAGTTCTGGTCACCTCATTACAGGAAAGATGTTGAAGCCATTGAAAGGGTGCAGAGGAGATTTACAAGGATGTTGCCTGGATTGGGGGGCATGCCTTATGAGGATAGGTTGAGGGAGCTTGGTCTCTTCTCCCTGGAGAGACGAAGGATGAGAGGTGACCTGATAGAGGTTTACAAGATGTTGAGGGGTCTGGATAGGGTGGACTCTCAGAGGCTATTTCCAAGGGCTGAAATGGTTGCTACGAGAGGACACAGGTTTAAGGTGCTGGGGGGTAGGTACGGGGGGATGTCAGGGGTAAGTTTTTCACTCAGAGGGTGGTGGGTGAGTGGAATCGGCTGACGTCGGTGGTGGTGGAGGCAAACTCGTTGGGGTCTTTTAAGAGACTTCTGGATGAGTACATGGGATTTAATGGGATTGAGGGCTATAGATAGGCCTAGAGGTGGGGATGTGATCGGCGCAACTTGTGGGCCGAAGGGCCTGTTTGTGCTGTGGCTTTCTATGTTCTATGTTCTAAGTTATTACTCATAAATCATCATCATACTTCAATATACTGTACAGTTTTCTTCTATCTTGCTGATATTGGTATAGTGTACTTTTCATAAAGGTGAATACATCTCTTTCTTAACTGCAGCACTGAGAATAAATGGCTTATCCTTTTGATTCCTTTTCCAATATCTCAGAAGATCCGCAAGGCTCTATTTTGTACATATTGTCTTCCTTCATCATATCAATGACCTCCTTCAATTGTTATTCAGTCCTATCTATTATGTAGCTGATGATTACACTCATCATCAACAAACCTCAGTTGTTTAAATCTCCAATCACCTTGCATTGCAGGGATTGAATCACTGCAATTTATTTGTTGTTTGCCCTTTTATTAATTCTAGTCTAGCATTATCAGGTGTTATCTTTGGCTCTATACAATAACACTTCTAACTTCAGGTAACAATGCTTTTCGTTTTAATGTGACCTTTGTTGTAACTCCCACATCTGTTTGCTTGTGTCTTACAAGCTTTTATTTTCACTGTCCTATTTTTCCTTCCTTGATAATTCTTAACTGTTATGCCCACATTTGTCCATCAGTGAAAGATTTACTCCTATGCTTGTGAAGTAGATTCTGGCATCTCCTTTTCACTTAATGCTATACAAGATAATGTTTACCATCAACTCTCACTAGCACCATTTAAAGGAATCATCATAGGACTTACTGGTAAGGTGCTTTTGATCTTATTTACTGGTGGAGAGTTAATGGATGCACTATGTTTTGTTGGAGGAATACTGAAACATTGTCAGAAGCTAATGGAATTTGATGATTAGTCAGCAGATAGACTGCTATCACTCATGGGGGCTATGGTTTCAGTCACTCTTTGGCTACAACAAGATAGAAGTATGGAGCACAGGCAACAGAAAGGGGAAACCATCTAGGGTTTTCAGAGAGCAATTCTCCCATCTCAATCTCAGCTGTGAGCATTGTCTAAGGTACTAAGATTCAGCAAGGAGTGGTGACTGAACTGTGCCTTCTCCAGCAACATGGTTTGCAGTCACAGAACATGGTGAGGATTGAACTGACAGTGGCCATCATGATAACCGCTTCCCTCAATTTCTATTGCAGCAGATCCTTCCAGACTGGAGTCAATGACATTGCCAACCTTTGACAGTTTATGTGCAACACTGCATCAAGAGACCATGTGCACAAGAAGAGGAGAATTCATAGTCATTTCTTTGACCAGAAAGAAGCACTAGAAGTGGGTGTAATAGCACCTTCTTGTGGCTCTTTGTGTGTGTATGTATATAAACAATAGTTGGAATAAACCAGTCCGGTTGGGTGCTAGAACATCGTGCGTATTTCTCTTCCTGCACCTAGTGGTACACAAGGCAGAATTTCATTTGTGTCTATAGTGAGGTTTTACCTGGAACAGGTCGCTAGCCTTTTGCCAGAGACTCATAGATTGAGGGGTGACACTTTGCATTAAGCATAGCTCACTAGGAGTCTCACCCATTCTTACCACCTACCATTGGCATGTCTTAGAAGGAATTTTCTCACATTTAACTCAACCTGTCAGCCACATTGTGAACATCCATCCTTATTCATCAGTTCTGGAGTGGGACTCGAAACCAAGACTCCTGGTTTGGAGGCAGGTATGCTACCCACTGTACCACTAGCCCTACTTGGATCCATGTATATGCACAAGTGCTTTTGTCCTGCCAAGATATCTAGTGACGAGAGTTGGATTGTGGATTTCCTTAGCTGAATAAAATTGAATTCAAGAAGTTTCCTGCAGATGAACCAAGGATCGTTTTGCTGAGAAATAGCCTGAGGAAGCCTGTCATCGAAGAAAAGCAATTTGTACATGGGTGGACTGGTCTTCCAAGATGATGCATCAAAACTCTTCTTGAGTGACTGGGAGAGTACAGATGTGACTGAGGGCCGATTTTACCATCAAGTTGAGATCGTTCTCGGGCGCAAAACTTGGTAAAGCCGGGCATGAGGTGAGTAGTGCGATCCATGCCTGCCCCTGCGCCGATTTCCCCCTTTACCAAGGTCTGAAAATGGCCGCGATCGGGACCGCCCCTGAAATGGGTGTGACGGCTATTTAAATGCATTTGCATGCATTTAAATTGACTTAATGGGCTGCACGCCCAATCTTACCAGCAGTTCCTCCTTTACCACCACGTTCGCCCATCCAGAATTGGTGTGAAACAGACATGCTCCACAAAAGTCCAATTCGGGCACTCCAGTTAGTAAGGAGGTAAGTGCCGAGCATCCGGTGGCTCTCTGCTTGAGATTAGCGGGGCGGAGGGGGAAGGTGGGCCAATGGCTCTGTGCTTGAGATCGGTGGGGGAGCGGGGGGAAGGTGGATCTGACGGCTCTCTGCTTGAGATCGGTGGCAGGGGGGGAGGTGGGTCCGACGGCTCTCTGCCTGAGATCAGTGGGGGGCAAAGGGGGTCCGCTGACATTGTGCATGAGATCAGTGGGGGGAAAAGTGGGGAGGGGCTTGCAATCGCTCTGGGTGATGCAGGGGATGGTGGGATAAGGGGGTCAGTAATGTTGGTGGGGGGTGGAGCAATGTCTGTGGGGGCCAGGGGGAGGCATTATCTGACCCAGGAGCAGCATTCTATCATTTCTTTTTCTGTGCATGCGCAGTTAAAGGCGCTGATCAGAGCTGCAGGATTTTGGGCGTGTTAAACTCCGCCCACAGTCTTCTGCAGCGAGATTCGGAATCGCTGATATTTTTGCAGGCACCTGAGAACGGGTCTAAAAGTCAGGTCTGAAACACTCCCAGATTCAAGTCCACCCAGCACTTAGAATAAAAATGGTAAAATAGGGCTCTGAGAGTCTTTTGGAGCATTTATGCACTGGCTAAAGGTGTCTGTTCACTGCTAATTATATCTTCAAAGATTTTGACAATCCAACTCAACAGTGGGTGAAAAGAAAAGAGCAATATTTTTGATGGAAGCAGTCCTACAAGTGTTTAAACATTCAAGAATTTGCTCGCCCCTCCTCAGCCAATCGACATGTCACTGTCAGCATTTTGTGTAAACTTTAGCAGCTTTACAATCCCAAGCCATTGGAGAATGCAGACTGCTATTATAGAACAAGGAATCAGTTATCCAAAGAGGACATTGGAGAGTTTATAATGGCTTTGAAAAGCCTGCCCATTCATTGTAACTCAAGAATTTCAAGAGGGAGCATTGCAGGACAGATTTGTGTGCAGTTCAAAAAGTGAATGCGTTCAGCATATAATTTCTGACATTGCCAAAATTAATTTTTGACATAGCTTGCCAAATAGCATTGTCCACGGATGTGGTGAGCATGACTCGAGAGAGGTTAGTGATCTGCAGAAGTAAATAAGCTGCAGCTGAGTAAGCCAAAGGCCTGAAATGAAGGCAGTTAATAGCAGCAGTGACACTATAAAGTCCTTACCAGTGCTTGGGCCCACATTGGGCACAGAATTGTGCATTTATGAAGGCAGAGTGCTGTAGATGCAGGAAGACAGTCATCTTCTCAAGGCATGTAGGAAGAAGGTAAATGGAGAAAATACTGGTTGGAGGAAACAGCAGTCATTGCATATGTTTGTCAAGCAACAGCAGATCATAGAATCCCTACAGTGCAGAAAGAGGCAATTTGGCCCATTGAGTCTTCACCAACCGCAATTCCTCCCAGGCCCTATCCCCATAACCCCACTTATTTGTCCTTTTAACCCCCTGATACTAAGGGGTAATTTAGCATAGCCAATCAACCTAACCCGTACATCTTTGGACTGTGGGAGGAAACCAGAGCACCTGGAAGAAACCCACGCAGACATCAGGAGAAAGTACAGACGGTGACCCATGCCGAGAATCGAACCTGAGCCCCTGGCGCTGTGAGGCTGCAGTGCTAACCACTGTGCCACCCATGAAAACATGAATCAAACAACAGCTAGCAAAACTCTAGATATTTTGCATAGTTTGCTTGCTGCTTATTCCCAGAGGAAATTGTGTTCAACAACAGACCTCAGTTTTGTTCAGAATATTTGTAAAATTCATGAGAATGAATGGAGTAAAACAAACTATAGGCCCACCATGTCATCCTGTTTCAAATGGAGCAGCAATACGCACAGTACAAATTGTTAAGCATGCTCTTGTTAAACAAATTCTTGCTACACATTGGAAGTAACGTCAGCTGTCTTTTTATCACAAACAGGTGAATTTTTTTATTCTTTCTGACAATGCACCTCACACTATACAGCTGAAGGCCAACTGATATGTTTCTTAGAAGACAAATATCTTGACCAAATAGGTGCAAGGACCATATAGACAGCCTGGAACAAGGTTTTCATTGATGTAGTCACATTTAGCATGGTCAATAAACCAGACAAAAAGAGAGCTATGATAGGCGAAGGGTCAGAGAAAGAAGTCTGAACCAGAAGGTCAGGGTGAAAGATCACCATCATAAGCAGTTGAGGAGGCTCCCAGGAAGCGTCATGAAAATATGCGGTCCTTATTTGGCACTTATTTGGTCAAGATATTTGATAGTATAAAGGTTAAGTTTGTACTTGGGTCATGTTTTAACCTCAGGTTCATGAAAAGATGGAAATTGGGAAGATTTGAATGAGTCTGCTGAATTGGATAGTTGCAAAACGAATAAGTACCAATAGTTCTTTCAACACATTGTGCTTGAACTCAACTGAAATCTGAGTCAGAGTCTAAGACACATATGTTTATTGAAATGGAAAATTCAACTGAAGATTAAGGGCAAAATCAGTTTTTTTGTTGGAGAAAACTTGTCAGACTCAGGCCTTGATGGGTCAAGGTCCTTCCCTAATTTCTGGAAGTTTGGGTCAAGAAATCCTCTTAGGAATAGGAAACCAGTGGTTAAGTTTAATTTGTAAAATGAAAAACAGGAAATGTGTATATATTGCGTGGATTGTGAACATTGTCGCCAGGATTCTCTGGCCTTCCCAGGGTGTTTTTCTTGGTAAGAAGTCTCACAACACCAGGTTAAAGTCCAACACTTTTTCTTGGTGGCAGGAGGTTTAAGGTTTTTTTCAAAGTTTATTTACTGGTGTCACAAGTAGGCTTACATTAACACAGCAATGAAGTATGAAAATCCCCTAGTCGCCACATTCTGGTGCCTGTTCGGATACACGGATGGAGAATTTTACATGCCCAATGCACCTAATGTGCACATCTTTGGACTGTGGGGGGAAACCGAAATACCCGGAGGAAACTCGCGCAGACACGGGGAGAACATGCAGACTCTGCACAGACAGTGACCCAAATCAGGAATTGAACCCAGGTCCCTGGCACTGTGAGGTAGCAGTGCTAAACACTGTGCCACCATGCCGCCCCAATGGTGATGCGCCATTGACTAGCGGCAGTATTTTCTGTTGCTGTCAGTAGGATTTTCCATTCATTCCACCCCATGCTGCCGGGAAACACGTGGCGCAGTTTCATTGTCGGCAGGACTACTGATGTGAAGAGCCAGAAGTTCCTTCCCATTGTAACTTTTTTGTTTAAGGAGGGAGGAGTGTAATAGCACCCTGTTGTGGCCATTTACATATGTATGTGTGTACATAAATCAAAATCAGAATTAACCAGTTGAATTGGGTACTCAAACTTCATGTTTATGCAGAAGGGTTTTCGTCCTGCCAAGATATCACAATGGACATTTGGCTTCTCCAGGGTAACAAGATTTCTAATGGAGTAGGAAACCATGGCATCTGCCTCTGTAGACACCTCATATGAACAGGAAATTGTTTTGAACCACAAAGGGTGCTGCTCCCTTAGCATACAGTTGGTGTGCACCCATGCATTGTGCACAATGTGAATGCCCGCTAACCTGTAGCAGCCACAATTCTTTTATCCTGCACCAGACAACAATTCCTGCCATATTCCAGCCGCCACAACAAATCAGAGTCTGTCTATTTGGCGACAAGGACTTCCAGCTCTACATGTGGCTCATGACGGCCCTCCATCATCCAAATACACATGGACAGCACTCTACAACAAGATCCATACTCCCACTAGGAATGTCATGGAGCAAATAGCCAGTGTTCTAAAATAACAGTTTTGTTGCCTGGTCCACGAGAGGGAAACTCCACAATACTCACCAGAGCATTTCTCCAAATTTGCATTGGTCTGCTGCATCCAATTGTTAACTTTAAATCTGAGATTGATAGATTTTTATATTAATTATAGCTATTAGGGGAAAGGCTACAGCTCTCTAAAAATGATCCCCACATTACCATTCCTGAGTTTGTACAAGTGCTTGGTGGTTTGTGCTATAAAAGTGCTCTATAAAGTTGCGGAAGACAGCAGGGAATGGGTGGCCCTTGTTACTTGGTTGCAGTGAGCAGCAGAGGAGGGGGAAAGAAGGAGGTAAACAATACCTTCTCTTTCTGGTTGGTCTGTCCGTAATCTATTCTTCCGACTGTAGGTCCAATGAAATCAACCCCAATTCTCCAAAAGTCATACTTTGCTGTCTCTCACATTACATGATGTGGAGATGCCGGCGTTGGACTGGGGTAAGCATAGTAAGAAGTCTCACAACACCAGGTTAAAGTCCAACAGGTTTATTTGGCAGCACTGGCTTTCGGAGCCCCAAGCCCCTTCGTCAGGTGTCGATGATCCGGTACGTCTTGCAGAGGTTGCTGTGGCAGCGTTGTGTGATGTCGTGGTCACTGTTCTTCTGCAGGCTGGGTAGTTTGCTGCGGACAATGGTCTGTTTGAGGTTGACCGGTTGTTTGAAGGCAAGAAGTGGGGGTGTGGGGATGGCCTTGGCAAGATGTTCGTCTTCATCGATGACATGTTGAAGGCTCCGGAGAAGATGTCATAGTTTCTCCGCTCCGGGGAAGTACTGGACGGCGAAGGGTACTCTATTCGCCATGTCCCGTATTTGTCTTCTGAGGAGGTTGGTGCGATTTTTCACTGTGGCATGTCGGAACTGTCGATCGATGAGTCGAATGCCATATCCTGTTCTTATGAGGGCATCTTTCAGCGTCTGGAGGTGTCTGTTGCGATCCTCCTCATCTGAGCAGATCCTGCGTATATGGAGGGCTTGTCCGTAAGATGCAAGAAAGCAGACAAGATACCGAACGGACTAAGGATCACGAACCCACTCAGGTCAACCTGTAACACAGACTACGCTGAGAGACTTTGCCGTCGCACCTCTCTCACCCTCCTCAAACACCTCATACACCAGCTCTACAGCAAACGCCGCAACCTGGAAACCAAGATAGAATCCATATTCTCAATTTGCGCTCAGGACGCAGATCAGCTGCAAAATATTGCCAAGCAGACGAGACAAAGGAACTACGCCATCTACATGCACACCAAGAACAGGAAACTTGAGAAACTCGGCATCATCACCAGCAGCAACCAAGCCTCCCCCGCTACCACAGTAGAAAACAGGACTACTGCAGGGAAGTCCATTGTCAATTTGTTGGACTACACACTTCAACCAGATGAAATCGAAGTTCTCAGCCAAAGGCTTAATTTCTGCACCACCACTAAAATAGACCCCATCAGTCTCGCAGCGGACACAGAGGAATTAATCAGGCAAATGAGGCTGCGGGAATTCTTCCACAAATCCCAAGAGGCCAACAGCAAACACAATGAGACAGCCAACGAACCGGAACAGCTGACAGAGAGATCCGCGGTGCAGCGACCGAAGAGGAAAGAGTCGAATTGGACTCCTCCGGAAGGCCGCTGCCCTCGACTCGACATGTATGCCCAAGCCATCAGGAGGTGCGTCAATGCCAGATTCATTAGCCGCACTCACAAGACAGCCCCGAACGTCACCCAAGCACAACGCAACGCCATCCGTGCTCTCAAGACCAACTGCAACATTGTCATCAAACCAGCAGACAAAGGAGGGGCCATCGTCATACTGAACAGAACGGATTACTGCAAAGAAGTGTACCGACAACTGAACCACCAGGAACACTACAGACAGTTACCCGCAGATCTGACCAAAGAACACACCCGTCAACTCAACAGACTGATCAAGACCTTTGATCCGGACCTTCAGAGCACCCTCCTTGCTCTCATCCCACGTACTCCCCGCGTTGGAGATCTCTACTGCCTCCCGAAGATACACAAGGCAAACACACCCGACCGTCCCATTGTATCGGGCAATGGGACCCTGTGCGAGAACCTCTCTGGCTACGTTGAGGGCATCCTGAAACCCATTGTACAAAGAACCCCCAGCTTCTGTCGTGACACTACGGACTTCTTACAGAAACTCAGCACACATGGAGCAGTTGAACCAGGAACACTCCTCGTCACAATGGAAGTTTTGGCACTCTACACCAGCATCCCCCATGTCGACGGCATTGCTGCATCTGCCTCAGTACTCAACGCCGACAACTGCCAATCTCCAGGTGCAATTCTACAACTCATCTGCTTCATCCTGGACCACAACGTCTTCACCTTCAACAACCAGTTCTTCATCCAGACACACGGAACAGCCATGGGGACCAAATTCGCACCTCAATATGCCAACATCTTTATGCACAGGTCCGAACAAGACCTCTTCAACGCACAGGACCTTCAACCGATGCTATACACTAGATACATCGATGACATTTTCTTCCTTTGGACTCATGGCGAACAATCATTGAAACAACGACATGATGACATCAACAAGTTCCATCCCACCAACAGACTCACCATGGACTACTCTCCGGAATCGGTTGCATTCTTGGACACACGCATCTCCATCAAGGACGGTCACCTCAGCACTTCACTTTACCGCAAGCCCACGGATAACCTCACGATGCTCCACTTCTCCAGCTTCCACCCTAAACACGTTAAAGAAGCCATCCCCTACGGACAAGCCCTCCGTATACACAGGATCTGCTCGGATGAGGAGGATCGCAACTGACACCTCCAGACGCTGAAAGATGCCCTCATAAGAACAGGATATGGCATTCGACTCATCGATCGACAGTTCCGACATGCCACAGTGAAAAATCGCACCAACCTCCTCAGAAGACAAATACGGGACACGGCGGAAAGAGTACCCTTCGTCGTCCAGTACTTCCCCGGAGCGGAGAAACTACGACATCTTCTCCAGAGCCTTCAACATGTCATCGATGAAGACGAACATCTTGCCAAGGCCATCCCCACACCCCCACTTCTTGCCTTCAAACAACCGCACAACCTCAAATGGACCATTGTCCGCAGCAAACTACCCAGCCTTCAGGAGAACAGTGACCACGACATCACACAACCCTGCCAGATCATCGACACGGATGCCATCATCTCACGTGAGAACACCGCCCACCAGGTACACGGTACATACTCTTGCAACTCGGCCAACGTTGTCTACCTGATACGCTGCAGGAAAGGATGTCCCGAGGCATGGTACATTGGTGAGACCATGCAGACACTACGATAACGAATGAATGAACACCGTTCAACAATCACCAGGCAGGAGTGTTCCCTTCCAATCGGGGAACATTTCAGCAGTCACGGGCAGTCAGCCTCTGATCTTCGGGTAAGCATTCTCCAAGACGGCCTTCACGACACACGACAACGCAGAATCGCTGAGCAGAGACTGATAGCCAAGTTCAACACACATGAGGACGGCTTCAACCAGGATCTTGGGTTCATGTCACACTATCTGTAACCCCCACGACTTGCCTGGGCTTGCAAAATCTCACTAACTGTCCTGGCTGGAGACAATACACGTTTCTTTAACCTGTGCTTAACCCTCTCTCCACTCACATTGTCTGTATCTTTAAGACTTGATTACCTGTAAAGACTCGCACTCCACCCATTATCTTGTAAATTGAGTTTGTGTCTTTATATGTCCTGTTTGTGAACACGAGTCCTCACTCACCTGAAGAAGGGGCTTGGGGCTCCGAAAGCTAGTGCTGCCAAATAAACCTGTTGGACTTTAACCTGGTGTTGTGAGACTTCTTACTGGTCTTACATTACAGCCATGACTCAGTTGGTAACACTCGTGCCTCTGAGAAAATTGTAAGTCCCACTCCAGGAGTCGAGCACAAAAATCAAGGTTGGCACTTCAGTGCAGTACTGAAGGAATACTGCATTGTCAGTGGTATTCTCTTTCAGACAGTATGTTAAGCTGAGGCTAACAGTTCTTAGCGCAAGCTTCTAACCCTCACTTCAGCCTGATAGTAGAGTACAGAAGCCCTCAGTGAAAATTCTGCCCTAAGGTGGCAGAATACATTGTTAGCTGGCTTCAAGACAGAATGTGGAGATGCCGGCGTTGGACTGGGGTAAACACAGTAAGGAGTCTAACAACACCAGGTGTTGTTAGACTCCTTACTGTGTTTATTCAAGACAGAAAGCAGAGTGGGAGTAAAGGACTGTTATTCAGAGTGGCAGAAGGTGGTGTCCCGCAAGTGGTGTTCCACAAGCATCAATGCTGCGACCGCTGCTGTTCACAATTTCATTCGCGATTCAGACTTTGGAATCCAAAACATAGTCAAGGATTAAATCTCGAAGCAATGGACTTGCCCACCATCTGGAAAGTCAGAGCTGAGCCTGTCTCTGACGGCCCTGGAAGCCACAATAGTATTTTACTGTAAAATTAAGCAGTTCATGGCCTGAAGTCATGGCTCTGTCCCCATGAAGCAGGATGTCTCACCTTCAAGAGCTGCCAGCCTTCCATATGGCTGTCAGCTCTTCAGTCCCTGGGAGCAGTAGATATTGCTGAGATGGTAATCAGTCACCAAACTGGAGCAGCCATAGAGGCTCTGGTGAGGGTAGGGAGTGCAGCAAATATTGGGAGGGTGAGAAGGGTGGATGTTATGCAAATGTGGGTGGCCCCTTTCCATTGGTGGGAGCCAGAACAGATGGGTCTTGCAGTTTTGGTCACCATATTACAAAATATAGAGGCAACGGAGAGAGTGCAAAGAAGATTTATAAGGAAGGTACTGGAAGCACATGGGTATACATATCAAGAAAGGAATGACAGGCTGGATCCCTTCTCTCTTGGAAAAAAAGGAGTCTGAGGGGCAACCTAATCAAATTTTTAAAAATTATGAAAGGTTTTCATAGAGTGGATACAGAGATAATGTTTCATCTTACGGGGAAGAGACCATCAATTTGAGATAGTCATCAAGAATTCAATAGGGAAATCAGAAACTTCTTTATCCAAAGAATGATAAGAACATGGAACTCGCTACCACAAGGTGAAGTGAATAGTATAGATGGAGTTAAGGGGAAGCTAGACAAGGGAGAAGGGAATAGATGGTTATAGAGTGGGAAAGATGGGAGGAGGCTCAAGTGGAGTGTAAATGCCAGCGTGAACTGAATGGTCTGTATCTGTGTCTTTGTATGTAACTGTGCTGCAGAATTGTAAAATAAAAGCCTGTCATAGTTGTGCTGCAGAATCACACCAACTAGCTAACATCCTGACTTCTCCAACACGATCAGTGTATGTGTACTTTTTTACTGGGAACAGTGAGGGGCGAGTAGTTCTCAAAATCGCAATATTGATTCCAAACTCCATGAAATATGATTTCTTCAAATTGAAAAAAGCCAAAGGAAGTGCCTGCTGACAACCCACCAGCCTCTTCAATCATTGAATAAGTATCTCTCTATCTCTATACCTTATCTGAGGAAAGCATTGAGAGAGGCAAAGACACAGAATAGGAACGGCACACTGGTTAGCACTGCTGCCTCACAGCGCCAGGGACCTAGGTTCGATTCCTGGCTTGGGTCACTGTCAGTGCCGGAGTTTGCACATTCTCTCCAGGTCTGCGTGGGTTTCCTCTGGGTGCTCTGGTTTCCTCCCACAGTCCGAAAGATGTGCTGGTTAAGTGCATTGGCCATGCTAATTTCTCCATCAGTGTACCCAAACAGGTGCCGGAGTGTGGCGACTGAGGAATTTTCACAGTAACTTCATTGCTGTGTTAATGTAAGCCTACTTGTGACATTAATAAATAAACTTTAAAAATGTTTTGGATGGGCAACTTCAATGTCTGGCATGAAGAGCACCATGTAGTACCACCACTGTCTGAATCAGATTGTCAAAGGACGAGGAAATCAATATGACAAAATAGTATGCTTGACCTCATTCTCAATCACTTATTAGTCACAGGTGCCTTTCTTCCTGATGGATGTAATGCAAATAACATATCTCCTGCTATTATTTTAGTAAAACAGCACACAGGAAATTCTATTGCAATCCTAGAGTCCACTGCTCCTATGTGCTATGACAAGTTAAAATTGTAGGAGTTATTTTTATTGGTCAAAAATGCAAATTCAAGTAGCAGCAAAAGTCATTATAGATCTTCAGCAAGCATCACCAGCCCCATTACACAACGGTAAATTGCAACAAATCTCCTCTCCTGAACTTGAAATAGGCATTGCAAGAAAATATAAACTGCCCAAATGCCTGCCCATATAATAGAGCATGATTCTATGAAATCAGCAGGGAGCACAATGTTACTATGGATTGAAAGAAATCCTGTCTTACTGAAGATTTGCTGCTTTAGTGGCAAAGCTAATGCTTTACCTAATATACTCATAATATTAAGCTGCCGAGAAAGCTTCTATACCAAGTTAACTGTCTCTGTTGTGGCTAATGTCCAGGCAACAGACAATGTTGGGGATATATCACAGAGGCTTTATCATGTTATTCACAACATAGTTATTTTAATACATAGGGGTTCAAAACATGTGGGTGCATTGTGTGTCAATAAATGGGTCCCAATACTGTGCCTGGAACCAGTCCTCTTTAGTAGACAACATTTATTTAGAAAACAGATGGAGAAACATCAGTTATCAATTTTGCCTTCTGTTTGCTATATGCAGATTAAGACATGGGAATAAGACCATTAATTATAGAAGGTGTAACATGAGACAGGTACTTAGCGAGAACAACATATTTACTTTCTAATTCTTTGGAAATTACCTACAGTATGTTTTATGTTGTAATTCAATTCTGTTGAGATTTTATTTACCATTCATTTCAGAATTATACTGTATTAGCAACCTATTTCACTTTTTATCCTTAATTTAGAAGGGCTTTGATTCAGCAAATTACTGCAATTCTTGCTTAGTTTACAAATTGATGAACAAATCTCTCGAGATTAGCCTCTTCGTGAGCAGTTTGTGAAAATGACAGACAAGCCGAATATGATATGTTATTCACTGCTTTATAGAAATGTAACTTTGCTCATGATGTCAATTGCAAATAATAAACACCATAACCTTAAAACCTTGATCCAGGATTACAACCATGTTATAGAGGAATGGTTCTTTAATTTATTATTCACTAGGCTGGAGGCAGTTCAATAGTGCAGGCATCTGCTCAATAAGGATAATTAGCATAAATGCCAAAACCTAGATCTTACACAGTTTGCAGTTACTTGGCTAGCTTTGACCTTAAATATGTGTGAGTGAAAGATAGCATATGAAAGCACACTTAGCAACTCTGAAACCATGGATACTCACTGGTTCATTAGGAAATACTGTACAATATTGATATCGCTGCTTTGCTGCATTCATCAGACAAAAGACAAATATTCAAATTGATCAACCTCAGCTTCCAAAATTCACTAACAGCTTCTGCTAATATTTTAACAGTACAGGTGAATAAATAACCTTTGAATATTGGACAAGTTAGAAGAATACAAAGCTGAACAAAAACATACATGTTGCAGTTTACATGAAAAACCCATGAACCCGCGCAATTTTGAAAGCTGGACATTACAAGTCACTTGCCCACAAGCTTCTTGTGAATTTTTGCTCCACAACCAGGATGGTATGTTGCCTCCCAGGCGCCAGGGTCCAGGATATCTCTGAACAGACAGAAAGCATTCTGAAAGGAGAGGGTGAACAGCCAGAGGTCGTGGTCCATATTGGTACTAACGACATAGGCAGGAAGAGTGATGAGGTCCTGCAGCAGCAGTTTAGGGAGTTCGGTAGAAAGTTAAAAAGCAGGACTTCGAGGGTTGTAATCTCAGGATTACTCCCTGTGCCACGTGCTAGTGAGGCGAGGAATAGGCAGATAGTGCAGCTCAACATGTGGCTAAACAGCTGGTGTAGGAGGGAGGGTTTCAGATATCTGGACCATTGGGGTCTCTTCGGGGCAGGTGGGACCTGTACAAGAAGGACGGGTTGCATCCAAACTGGAGGGGCACAAATATTCTGGCCGGGAGGTTTGCTCGTGTCACACGGGAGGATTTAAACTAGTTTTGGCAGGGGGGTGGGACCCAAAGCAAAGGTGAATTAGCTGAAGGGGAACCAGAGAGTAGGGCCAGTAAGACTCAGAGAAACAGCAGGCAGGGTGGGGTTGCAAATCAGAGAGGGCCTGGTGGACTGAAGTGCATTTGTTTCAATGCGAGAAGTAAGGCAGATGAACTTTGAGCTTGGATTAGTACTAGAAACTATGATGCTCTATCATTGTTCCAGAGGAGCAGCTAGAGAGGTGATTCAAGTGAGGAAAGCTAGTAGGAAAGAGGGATTTATAACTTAATTTGTTTTTCTTTCTTTTTTCGGAGTTTTTGTAAGGCAGCCGGAAGTCTAAAGCCGGAAGTAGGCCCCAGTGAGACATGGGAAGTTTTTTTTTCTGACGTCAGCCAGTAGCGTGCGGAAGGTTTAAAAAGCAGGCCGCTCTATCCAGTGGGCAGCGGAGTGAGAGGGAGCAGAGTGGGACAGCTTTGGCTCAAACAGGCTTCAGCGTGAACAGGCAGAGGCGAGGGTAGGTTCCGGTAAGTTGTTATTGTTTCTTCAGAGTAGAAAGAATGCCAGGCAGGATGTTGGAATGCATCTCTTGCATGATGTGGGAAGTCGGAGGTCTCCCTGACAACGACACCTGCAGGAGGTGCATCCAGTTGCAGCTCCTAACAGACCGCGTCAGGGAACTGGAGCAAGAGCTGGATGACCTCCGAATCATTCGGGAGAATGAGGAGTTTATAGATGGTAGCTTCAGGGAGGCAGTTACGCCAAAGGCACAGAGCACAGGTAATTGGGTTACCGTCAAGAGAGGGAAAGGGCAGGCAGAGCAGAGTTTCCCTGTGGCCATTCCCCTCCACAACAGGTATACCAATTTGGATACTGTTGTGGGGGATGCCTTACCTGGGACAATCTGCGGCAGCTGGATCTCTGGCACTGAGTCTGGTTCTGCAGCGCAGAAGGGAGTGTGGAAGAAGAGGAGAGCGGTAGTGATAGGGGACTCGATTGTCATAAGTGCAGACAGGAGGTTCTGTGGTCGTGACAAAGACTCCCGGATGGTTTGTTGCCTTCTGGGTGCCAGAGGGATGTCTCTGATCGCGTGCACAGCATTCTGAAGTGGGAGGGTGATCAGCCAGATGTCATGGTACACATTGGTACCAATGACGTAGGAAGGAAGAGTGAGGCGATCCTGAAGTCTGAGTATAGAGAGCTTGGTAGGAAGTTAAAAAGCAGGACCCCGAGGGTAGTAATCTCAGGATTGCTACTTGTGCCATGTACCAGTGAGGGTAAGAGTAGGATGCTCGGGCGGATGAACACGTGGCTGAGGAACTGGTGTAGGGGGCAGGGTTTCAGATTTCTAGATCATTGGGACCTCTTCTGGGGCAGGTGGGACCTGTACAAGAGAGACGGGTTACACCTGAACTACAAGGGGACCAATATATTTGCAGGGAGGTTTGCTCGTGTTATTGGGGAGGGTTTAAACTAGATTTGCAGGGGGATGGGAACGAGAGTGCCAGGGCAGATAGTGGAGCAGGGGTGAAAATAAATGATGTTAATAGTTCATGCAAAATCACAAATAGAAGGGTTGTGTGTGGTGGTAATAATCTTCTGAGGTGTGTCTACTTCAATGCCAGGAGTATTGTGGGGAAGGCAGACGAGCTGAGGGCGTGGATCGACACATGGAATTCTGACATCATAGCCATTAGTGAAACTTGGCGACAGGAGGGGCAGGACTGGCAGCTCAATGTTCCAGTGTTCCGATGTTTCAGACGTGATAGAGGCAGAGGGATGAAGGGTGGGGGGTGGCATTGCTAGTCAGGGAAAATGTTACAGCAGTGCTCAGGCAGGACAGATTAGAGGGCTTGTCTACCGAGGCCATATGGGTGGAGCTGAGAAACAGGAAAGGTATGACCACATTAATGGGGTTGTATTATAGACCACCCAATAGTCAGCGAGAATTGGAGGAGCAAATCTGCAGAGAGATAGCAGACAACTGCAGGAAACATAAAATTGTGATAGTAGGGGATTTTAATTTTCCACATATAGATTGGCACTCCCATACTGTTAAAGGTCTAGACGGGTTAGAGTTTGTAAAATGTGTTCAGGAAAATTTTCTAAATCAATATATAGAGGTACCAACTAGACAGGATGCAATATTAGATCTCCTATTAGGAAACGAGTTAGGACAAGTGACGGAAGTGTGTGTAGGGGAACACTTTGGTTCCAGTGATTATAACGCCATTAGTTTCAACTTGATCATGGATAAAGATAGATCTGGTCCTCGGGTTGAGGTTCTAAACTGGAAAAAGGCCAAATTTGAAGAAATGAGAAAGGATCGAAAAAGCGTGGATTGGGACAGGCTGTTCTCTGGCAAGGATGCGAATGGTAAGTGGGAGGACTTCAAAGGAGAAATTTTCAGGATTAAAGACAAAGTGAATAAGAATAAGGAACCTTGGTTCTCGAGGGATATTGGAACTCTGATAAAGAAGAGAGAGATGTATGACATGTATAGGCAACAGGGAGCAAATAAGATGCTTGAAGAGTATAAAAAGTGCAAGAAACTACTTAAGAAAGAAATCAGGAGGGCTAAAAGAAGACATGAGGTTGCTTTGGCAGACAAGATGAAGGATAATCCTAAGAGCTTCTGCAGGTATATTCAGAGCAAAAGGATAGTAAGGGATAAAATTGGTCCTCTTGAAGATCAAAGTGGACGGCTATGTATGGAACCAAAAGAAATGGGGGCGATATTAAATGGGTTTTTTGCATCCATATTTACTAAGGAAACTGTCATGGGGTCTATGGAAATAAGGCAAACAAGTAGGGAGGTCATGGAACCTATACAGATTAAAGGGAAGGAGGTGCTTGCTGTCTTGAGGCAAATCAGAGTAGATAAATCCCCAGGACCGGACAGGGTATTCCCTCGGACCTTGAAGGAGACTAGTGTTGAAATTGCAGGGGCCCTGGCAGATATATTTAAAATGTCGGTATCCACGGATGAGGTGCCGGATGATTGGAGGATAGCTCATGTTGTTCCGTTGTTTTAAAAAGGCTCAAAAAGTAATGCAGGAAATTATAGGCCGGGAAGTTTGACATCAGTTGTAGGTAAATTATTGGAAGGAGTATTAAGACAGAGGATCTACAAATATTTGGATAGACAGGGACTTATTAGGGAGAGTCAACATGGCTTTGTGCGGGGTAGGTCATGTTTAGCCAATCTATTAGAGTTTTTCGAGGAGGTTACCAGGAAAGTGGATGAAGGGAAGGCAGTGGATGATGTCTACATGGACTTCAGTAAGGCCTTTGACAAGGTCCCGCATGGGAGGTTAGTCAGGAAGGTTCAGTCGCTAGGTATACATGGAGAGGTAGTAAATTGGATTAGACATTGGCTCAATGGAAGAAGCCAGAGAGTGGTAGTGGAGGATTGCTTCTCTGAGTGAAGGCCTGTGACTAGTGGTGTGCCACAGGGATCAGTGCTGGGTCCATTGTTGTTTGTCATCTATATCAATGATCTGGATGATCATGTGGTGAATTGGATCAGCACGTTTGCTGATAATACAAAGATTGGAGGTGTAGTGGACAGTGAGGAAGATTTTCAAAGCTTGCAGAGGGATTTGGACCAGCTAGAAAAATGGGCTGAAAAATGGCAGATGGAGTTTAACACGGTAAGAAGTCTCACAACACCAGGTTAAAGTCCAACAGGTTTATTTGGTAGCAAGTACCATAAGCTTTCGGAGCACTGCTCCTTCGTCAGATGGAGTGGACATCACACTTCGTCAGATGGAGTGGACATCACATTTCCACTCCATCTGACGAAGGAGCAGTGCTCTGAAAGCTTATGGTATTTGCTACCAAATAAACCTGTTGGACTTTAACCTGGTGTTGTGAGACTTCTTACCGTGTTCACCCCAGTCCAACGCCGGCATCTCCACATCAGATGGAGTTTAATGCAGACAAGTGTGAGGTATTGCACTTTGGAAGGACAAACCAAGGTAGAACATACAAGGTAAATAGTAGGACACTGAAGAGTGTAGTAGAACAGAGGGATCTGGGAATACAGATACATAATTCCCTAAAAGTGGCGTCACAGGTAGATAGGGTCGTAAAGAGTGCTTTTGGTACATTGGCCTTTATAAATCAAAGTATTGAGTATAGGAGTTGGAATGTTATGGTGAGGTTGTATAAGACATTGGTGAGGCCCAATTTCGAGTATTGTGTGCAGTTTTGGTCACCTAATTACAGGAAGGATATTAATAAGGTTGAAAGAGTGCAGAGAAGGTTTACAAGGATGTTGCCGGGGCTTGAGAAACTGAGTTACGGAGAAAGGTTGAATAGGTTAGGACTTTATTCCCTGGAACGTAGAAGAATGAGGGGAGATTTGATAGAGGTGTATAAAATTATGATGGGTATAGATAGAGTGAATGCAAGCAGGCTTTTTCCACTGAGGCTAGGGGAGAAAATAACTAGTGGACATGGTTTAAGGGTTAGGGGGGAAAAGTTTAAAGGGAATATTAGGGGGGGCTTCTTCACACAGAGAGTGGTGGGAGTTTGGAATGAGCTGCCAGATGAGGTGGTGAATGCCACTTTTAACATTTAAGAAAAACTTGGACAGGTACATGGATGAGAGGGGTGTGGAGGGATATGGTCCAGGTGCAGGTCAGTGGGACGAGGCACAAAAATGGTTCGGCACAGGCAAAAAGGGTTAAAAGGCCTGTTTCTGTGCTGTAATGTTCTATGGTTCTATGTACTTGCCATTACAGAGACTTGGTTAAGGAAAGGACAGGATTGGCAGCTTAACATTTCAGGATAAAGATGTTTCAGGCGTGATAGAGGGGGATGTAAAAGGGGTGGGGGAGTTGCACTACTGGTTAAGGAGAATATCACAGCTGTACTCCGGGAGGACACCTTGGCGGCCTCATACAGCGAGGCAATATGCGTAGAGCTCAGGAGTAGGAAAGGTGTAGTCACAATGTTGGGGGTTTACAATAGGCCACCCAACTGCCAGTGGGAGATTGAGGAACAGATGTGTAGGCAGATTTTGGCAAGGTGTAAAAGTAACAGGGTTGTTGTGGTGGGAGATTTTAATTTCCCCTATATTGACTGGGACTCACTTAGTGCTAGGGGCGTGGATGGGGCAGAGTTTGTAAGGAGCATCCAGGAGGGCTTCCTGAAACAGTATGTAGATAGTCCAACTAGGGAAGGGGCCATACTGGATCTGGTATTGAGGAATGAGCCCGGCCAGGTGGTCGATGTTTCAGTAGGGGAGCAGTTTGGGAACAGTGACCACAATTCAGTAAGCTTTAAGGTACTGATGGATAAAGATAAGTGTAGTCCTCAAGTTAAGGTGCTAAATTGGGGGAAGGCTAATTACGGCAATATTAGGCAGAAACTGAAGAATATAGATTGGGGGCAGATGTTTGAGGGTAAATCAACATCTGGCATGTGGGAGGCTTTCAAGTGTAAGTTGATGGGGATTCAGGACCGGCACATTCCTGTAAGGATGAAGGATAAGTATGGCAAGTTTTGGGAACCTTGGATAACGAGAGATATTGTGAGCCTAGTCAAAGAGAAAAAGGAAGCATTTGTCAAAGCTAGGAGGCTGGGAACACACGAAGCAAGTGTGGAATACAAGGAAAGTAGAAAGAAGCTTAAGCAAGGAGTAAGAAGAGCTAAAAGGGGTCATGAAAAAGCATTGGCCAGCAGGATTAAGGAAAATCCCAAGGCTTTTGACACATATATGAAGAGCAAGAGGGTTGCCAGGGAGAGGGTTGGCCCACTCAAGGACAAGGGAGGGAATCTATATGTGGAGCCAGAGGAAATGGGCGAGGTATTAAATGAGTACTTTGCGTCAGTATTCACCAAAGAGAAGGACTTGGTGGATGATGAGTCTGGAAAAGGATGTGTAGATAGTTTGAGTCATGTTGAGATCAAAAAGGAGGAGGTATTGGGGTTCTTGAGAAACATCAAGGTAGACAAGTCTCCAGGGTCTGATGGGATATACCCCAGAATACTGAGAGAGGCAAAAGAGGAAATTGCTGGGGCCTTGAGAGAAATCTTTGTATCCTCACTGGCTACAGGGGAGGTTCCAGATGATTGGAGAATCGCCAATGTTGTTCCTTTGTTTAAGAAGGGGAGCAAGAATGATCCAGGTAATTACATGCCGGTGAGCCTTACATCAATGGTAGGGAAATTATTGGAGAGGATTCTTCGAGACAGGATGTATTCCCACTTGGAAATAAGTGGACGTATTAGTGAGAGGCAACATGGTTTTGTGAAGGGGAGGTCGTGTCTCACGAACTTGATCGAGTTTTTCGAGGAAGTGACGAAGATGATTGATGAAGGTAGGGCAGTGGATATTGTCTACATGGACTTCAGTAAGGCCTTTGACAAGGTCTACATATTGATTGGTCGACTCAAATTGGACGTGGAGGGCTTGAGGAAGAGTTCTTGGAATGCTGTCGGGATTGTTTCATTGAACAGTATGTTACAGAACCTACGAGAGAGCGAGCTATCTTGGATCTGGTTCTGTGCAATGAGACAGGTAGGATTAAGGATCTTCTTGTGAAGGATCCTCTTGGAATGAGTGATCATAATATGGTGGAATTTCTGATACAGATGGAGGGTGAGAAAGTAGGGTCCCAAACCAGTGTCCTCTGCTTGAACAGAGGGGAGTACGATAGGATGAGGGTGGAATTGGCTAATGTAGACTGGGCGAGCAGACTGGTAGGTAGGACAGCTGAGGAACAGTGGAGGATTTTTAAGGAGATTTTTTTAAGTACTCAGCAAAAATATATTCCAGTGATAAAGAAGGACTGTAAGAAAAAGGATAACCGGACGTGGATAACGAAGGAAATAAAGGAGAGTATTAAAATAAAATCAGATGCGTACAGAGTGGCCAAAAATAGTGGAGAATTAGTGGATTGGGAAAGCTTTAAAGAAAAACAAAGAACGACTAAGAAAGCGATTAAGAAAGGAAAGATAGATTATGAAACTAAACTAACTCAAAATATAAAAAATGATAGTAAAAGTTTTTACAAGTATATAAAAAGGAATAGAGTGGCTAGAGTGAATGTTGGACCCTTGGAAGATGAGAGGGGGGATTTAATAGTGAAAAACGAGGAAATGGCTGAGACTTTAAATAAGTTCTTTGTGTCGGTCTTCACGGTGGAAGACACAAATAGTTTGCCGAATATTAGAGATCGAGAGTTGGTGGGAGGGGAGGTCCTTAATACAATTACTGTTACTAAGGAGGTGGTGCTTGGTAGACTAATAGGACTGAAGGTAGACAAGTCCCCGGGCCCGGATGGAATGCATCCCAGGGTACTGAAAGAAATGGCTGAGGTAATAGCAGATGCATTAGTAGTAATTTATCAAAATTCGCTGGACTCTGGGGTAGTGCCGGCTGACTGGAAAACAGCTACTGTTACGCCGCTGTTTAAAAAAGGAAGTAGACAAAAGGCGGGTAACTACAGGCCGGTTAGCTTAACGTCCGTAGTTGGGAAGATGCTAGAGTCCATTATTAAAGAGGAAATAACAGAGCACCTGAATAAGAATGGTTCGATCAAGCAGACGCAGCATGGATTCATGAAGGGAAAATCGTGTTTGACGAATCTACTGGACTTTATGAAGATGTCACTAGTGCGGTTGACAGAGGGGAACTGGTGGATGTGGTGTTTTTAGATTTCCAGAAGGCGTTCGATAAGGTGCCTCACAAGAGGTTGCTGCAGAAGATTGGGGTACACGGAGTTAGGGGTAAGGTGTTGGCGTGGATTGAGGATTGGCTATCTAACAGGAAGCAGAGAGTTGGGATAAATGGGTGCTTTTCTGGTTGGCAGTTGGTGACCAGTGGCATGCTGCAGGGATCGGTGCTGGGGCCTCAATTGTTTACCATTTACATAGATGATCTGGAGGAGGAGACTGAATGTAGGGTATTCAAGTTTGCTGATGACACGAAGGTGAGTGGGAAAGTGAATTGCGTGGAGGACGCGGAAAGTCTGCAGAGAGATTTGGATAGGCTGAGCGAGTGGGCGAGGATCTGGCAGATGGAATATAACGTTAGCAAATGTGAGGTTATCCACTTTGGAAGAAATAATAGTAAATTGGAATATTATTTAAATGGTGAAAAATTACATCGTGCGACTGTGCAGAGGGACCTGGGGGTCCTTGTGCACGAATCGCAAAAACTCAGTCTGCAGGTGCAGCAGGTGATCAAGAAGGCGAATGGAATGTTGGCCTTTATCGTGAGGGAGATAGAATATAAAAGCAGGGAGGTCTTGCTGCAACTGTACAAGGCACTGGTGAGGCCGCAACTGGAGTACTGTGTGCAGTTTTGGTCCCCTTATTTGCGAAAGGATATATTGGCCTTGGAGGGAGTGCAGAAAAGGTTCACCAGGTTGATACTGGAGATGAGGGGTGTGGCTTATGAGGAGAGATTAAACAGATTGGGTTTGTACTCGTTGGAGTTTAGAAAGATGAGGGGTGATCTTATAGAGACATATAAGATAATGAAGGGGCTGGATAGGGTAGAGGTGGAGAGATTCTTTCCACTTAGAAGGGAAACCAGAACTAGAGGGCACAGCCTCAAAATAAGGGGGGGCCGGTTCAGAACAGAGTTGAGGGGGAACTTCTTCTCTCAGAGGGTAGTGAATCTCTGGAATTCTCTGCCCATCGAAGTGGTGGAGGCTTCCTCGTTGAATATGTTTAAATCATGGGTAGATAGTTTTCTGATCGATAAGGGAATTACGGGTTATGGGGAGCAGGCGGGTAAGTGGAACTGATTCGCTTCAGATCAGCCATGATCTTGTTGAATGGCGGGGCAGGCTCGAAGGGCCAGATGGCCTACTCCTAAGATGTGCGGGTTAGGTTGATTGGCCAGGTTAAAAAAAATTGCCCCTTCGAGTCCTCAGATGCATAGGTTAGTGGGATTAGCGGGTAAATATGTGGGGGTAGGGCCTGGGTGGGATTGTGGTCAGTGCAGACTCGATGGGCCGAATGGCCTCCTTCTGCACTGTAGGGTTTCTATGATTTCTATGATTTCCTGCTCCTATTTCTTATGTTCTTATGTCCCTCATGGCAGTCTGGTGCAGAAGGTGAAGTTGCATGGGATCAGAGGTGAGCTGGCAAGGTGGATACAAAATTGGCTTGGTCAAAGAAGACAGAGGGTAGCAGTGGAAGGGTGCGTTTCTGAATGGAGGGCTGTGACGAGTGGTGTCCCTCAGGGATCAGTGCTGGGACCGTTGCTGTTTGTAATATATATAAATGATTTGGAGGAAAATGTGACTGGATTGATTAGTAAGTTTGCGGACGACACAAAGGTTGGTGGATTTGCGGATTGTGATGAGGACCGTCAGAGGATACAGCAGGATATAGCTCAGTTGGAGACTTGGGCGGAGAGATGGCAGATGGAGTTTAATCCGGACAAATGTGAGGTAATGCATTATGGAAGGTCTACTACAGATAGGAAATATACAGTAAATGGCAGAACCCTTAGGAGTATTGATAGGCAAAGGGATCTGGGTGTACAGGTACACAAGTCACTGAAAGTGGCAATGCAGGTGGAGAAGGTAGTCAAGAAGGCATACGGCATGCTTGCCTTCATCGGCCGGGGCATTGAGTTTAAAAATTGGCAAATCATGTTGACGCTTTATAGAACCTTAGTGAGGCCACACTTGGAATATAGTGTTCAATTCTGGTCACCACACTACCAGAAGGATGTGGAGGCTTTGGAGAGGGTACAGAAAAGATTTACCAGGATGTTGCCTGGTATGGAGGGCATTAGCTATGAGGAGAGGTTGGAGAAACTTGGTTTGTTCTCACTGGAGCGACGGAGGTTGAGAGGAGACCTGATAGAAGTCTATAAGATTATGAGAGGCATGGACAGAGTGGATAGTCAGAAGCTTTTTCCCAGGGTGGAAGAGTCAATTACTAGGGGGCATAGGTTTAAGGTGCAAGGGGCAAGTTTTAAAGGAGATGTACGAGGCAGATTTTTTACACAGAGAGTAGTGGGTGCCTGGAACTCGTTGCACGGGAGGTAGTGGAAGCGGATATGGTAGTGACCTTTAAGGGGCGTCTTGACAAATACATGAATAGGATGGGCATAGAGGCATATGGTCCCCGGAAGGGTAGAGGGTTTTATTTCAGTCGGGCAGCATGGTCGGTGCAGGCTTGGAGGGCCGAAGGGCTGTCTCCCCTGTCGAGTCTTCGTTCCAGTGTGCCTCTGAGTGTGTCCCTTTATCCCCAGCCTGCTTGCCTTTCCAGAAACTTCTCTGGCTTCCGGCCAATGAGGTCCTAGGAGGGGGTTCCAATACCCAGTGGGTTTCTTGATGTCTGCCTGACAGGACACCAGGGTCCACCCCCCAGGTGTCCATCTCCATGTTGTTAAACTTGTTATCAGGTCAGGTTTCTACAGGATCACTTGGAGACAGAAAGTCTGGCCCGATCTGGGCTTCTAACAATAGACCGATGCATTTCAATGAGGTGCCATGATCTCCTGCTAAGTCTCAAGTAGAGTGTAACGACCTTTGATGGGTGGTTGATGGGTCAGGCCCAGACACATTTGTGTATTGTACAATTGGCCTGCCTGCGGTTTGACTGTGTTTGATTTCAATGTGCCCAATTCTTTAATTTAGGATATCCAATTTTATCAGCCTTAAAACTAGGCCCTGTTTATACCACCACAGTTGGACTCTCTGAAATGACAGGATCATGAACGGTTGGACCTTGACACCCCATAGTGCAGTTGAGACACTGTTATTGAGTGGACTGCAAAGTTACTTCGATACATTTTGGGATAATGAAGATGTCAACAGACATGGGGTCACTCAGGGTGATAGGTAATTGGGGGCAAGTTACAAGAACATCTCTGATCAAGTTATGTGGAGGAGCAATCTTGAAGTGCCAAATGATTCATTTTTGCGGTTCTTCGCTGTGCACTTGTGTTTCTGATTCTGCCTGAAAGCTCTCTCTGCAAGGTCTATTCCCCATTGGAGCAGGTGTAAGGGTGCGGAGATAAGAAATCATGTCACTTTCAATGTGCCTTGCATACAAACATACTTTGTGAGGACATGGGAAAAATTTCACTTCTACTTACAGGTGCCTGAGGGAATGGGAGAATGGAATGCTGTGCAGGTTCTGATACGCATGCAAGGGGTCTGTATATCATAACAGTTTGGGGCATGCAAAGGGTCACACCACTAGCAAGGCTGACATGAAGTAGTGCAATTTAATTCAACTGTCATAAATCAAGGTACATGAGAGTAAATATACTGTGCGCTACAAATAAGAATCTGCGACCTACCAGCCAGCAGAGGATTGAAAACAAAATAGTAAAGGATAAGTATCGGCAGCTTACTCTGCCTGGGATCTGTTAGCTATTTGATTATCAGTATCTGCCGCGTTATACGGCCTCTGCATCTGCCTCCACAACACCCAGGCCCTCTTATCAGCTTCCCGTTCATCGCAGAGGAGATTCACTAGGTGGATTCTGGAGTTGAGAGGGTTGGCTTATGAGGAAAGACTGAGTAGACTATACTCATTAGAATTCAGAAGAATGAGGGCAGATCTTATAGAAACATATAAGATTATGAAAGGAATGGATAAGGTAGAAGCAGGGAGGTTGCTTCCACTGGCAGGTGAAACTAGAACTAGGGGGCATGACCTCAAAATAAGAGGGAGCAGATTTAGGACTGAGTTGAGGAACTTCTTCACCCAAAGCGTTGTGAATCTGTGGAATTCCCTGCCCAGTGAAGCAGTTGAATGTTTTTAAGGAAGGATAGATACATTTTTGAACTGTCAAGGAATTAAGCGTTATGGTGAGCGGACGGGTAAATGGGGCTGAATCCACAAAAAGATCAGCCATGGTCTTTTTCAATGGTGGAGCAGACTCGAGGGGCCAGATGGCCTACTCCTGCTTCTAGTTCTTATGTTCTTATGTCTTCACCACTGGAGGAGACATCTTGGTTCTTCATGCCTCCCTCTGCAAAGACGTCCCCAGCTTTGCATGCGGTTGTGCATGGCGCAGCAGCCAATGGTAATCCAGGACATCCACTTTGGGGAATATTGGTGTGCCCCATCTTAGAGGTCCAAATATTAAAACTTTACCTTTCGGAGTTCTGTCATCTGCTCAATGGGGGCCCTTGTGGAGGCATATGCAGCATTATACCACTCCTCAGTGACACCCGCAGACTGCAAACTAGCATCATTAACCAGGTCTTCTGGAGGCATCCCTTGCCCCCAAGGAGCCAGCCCTGAAATCACCAAGGTCTCTCAAAACCTTGTGGCACCTGGGATTGTCTCAGAGTGCAAACATAATGAGAGCTCCCTGGGAACCACATACAAACATGCAGAATTTGTCCAGTGTGATTGCATACCAGCTGCAGGCTTAAATTAAGAATGGACATATTTCCTGTTGATGAATGTATCTGGCTGATGCCAGGGAACACTCAATATCATAAAAAGCAAAATACTGCAAATGCTGTAATCTGAAACGAAAACAGAAAACACTGGGAAATCTCAGCAGGTCTGACAGCATCCCACAGATACTGTCAGACCTGCTGAAATTTCTCAGCATTTTCTGTTTTTGTTTCAGCTCTCAAAATTACATGTGTGCAGTCAATAGCCCCTTGCACATGTGAGAATCCTGTGATTGCTACAAAATCCAAAGCTCCGGCTGCCCCACTCTTGCATTCCAGACTTTGATAAATTGATGCACTCTCCTGAACACAGCTTTGATCACCTCCTGGATACACTTGTGCATTGCTGACCTGGAAATGCTGCACAGGTCCCCAATGAAGACCTGGCAGGAGCCTCAGGCAAAGAGGTTTGGGGGCAGGATGACCTTTAATGCCACTGGCATGTGATTGCCTCCAAGTTCTTGTAGATTCAGATCTTTGTAGAGCAGTTGGCATAATGCCACAACCACAATCCAGGGCGCCCTACGGCACCTCTGACATTTCCTTTCTCACATCTGCTGTTGGTGCAGTGCCTGTGGTATACCTGAGTTCAGGCCAAAGCTTGCCGTCACACTGGCCCCAGGTCACAAGCATCTTGAACTTCCTCAGGCTCCCTTGCCACTTGCTGCTCTGGCTGTTGTCCCTCCTGGCCCTAGGCTAACTTGTGCCAGTTCCACCTCATCTGGACAAGAGCCAGTAGAAAGCAAGATTGCCTGGAGCCTGCATCAAATGTGTCTGCATGGATCTGTGAACAGAGTGCAGTGATCCATCTAGTCAACGTTTTCTTTGCAGTTTTGCATCCATCTAGACATGGCCTCCTCGCCCCACCCCTTCATGGTGAAGGACATCCAAATGAATGTTCCTCTCATTCATATCTGAACTCTTTGAGATCAGAGAAGCCCAGAATTAACTTGGTCATAATGCAAAGGCTGCTGTTCCTTTTTTTTAATGATTACAGTTTGGATGCAGAACAGACTTAGTATTTTCTTAACTGGTTTTCTATGCTTTGCACAGTAGTGTTAACTTCGGATAATGCCTAAAACTACTAATTACCACCCAACTACTCTTATTGGCAGATAATCACTAAATTTAACAAATTCTCCCAGCCTTATGGTCTCTCTGTCTCATTAACATTTTTTAATGTAAGTTATCAGTTATAATAGTTATAGTAAGTTATAATAGTTGCTTTTATTGTTCATCGCTCACTGTCCAGAGAGGAAGGCCTTGGGCTTTCTCTTTGAACCACTGTTGTCCTTGTAAGAATAGTGCCTACCACAATGTTGCTATGTAAGAAATTTCAGAATATTGATCCAGTAATGATAGTACAGGAATGGCAATACCTGAAATGCATCTTAATCCATGTGATGTTAAGTCTTAATGCCTTTCCTAGTAAAAAAATAGAAAAATGTGAATTCTTCAGAACTGTCATTTGTCAACTTCATAGGCACAATTCCAAGACCAAAATTCCTATTTAAATTTGTGGTTAATAGTTCCAAGGTTACCTTAATTACACTTTGGATTTAGTAACACATGAGAAAACAAACGTGTGATGCTTGAAGGATAACAATTTTAGAACGTAAGGACATTAAAAAGAGGACCCAAAGTAGACCATTCAGCCCCTCAAGGCTGCTCCACAATTCAATAAGGTCATGGCTGACCAGATTATGGTCTCAATTCCACTTTCCCGCCTATCCCCTATAACTTTGACTGCCTTCTAGATCAAAAATCTGTCAAACTCAACCTTGAAGGTATTTAATGATCCAGCCTCCACTGCTCTCTGGGAGAGATCATTCCAAAGATTCCATTGGTTCCAGATTCCCCACCAGGGGAAGCATCTTTTCAGCATCTGCCCTATTAAGTCCCCTCTGAAACTTTTTTATGTTTCAATAAAATCATCTTTCTTTCATCTAAACTCCAATAACCACAAACTCAAACTACTCACACTTTCCTCAGAAGACACCCTAGGAATCAACCTGGTGAACTTTCTTTGAATTGGCTCCAATGTAAGTATATCCTTCTTTCAGTGAAGGAAGCCCAAACTGCACACAGTACTCTCGGTATAAGCTCGCCAATTCATGTGCATTTGTAGCAAGATTTCCCTTCTTTTATACTCCACCTTCCTTGCACCAAAGGCAAACACTCAATTTGCCTTCCTAATTACTTGCTATATCCGAATACTAATTTTTTTGTGACTAGTGTACAAGGACATGAAAATCCCTCTATACTGCAGCTCTCCATTTAAGTAATATTTTGTTTTGCCAATCTTCATACCAAAATGGATAACCTCACATTTTCCCACATTATATTTGATCTGCCAAATTTTTGCCCATTCACTTAACCTATCTATCGAGTCCCTTTGAGACACTTTGTGCCCTTCTCACAACTTGCTTTCCCACCTATCTTTGCATCATCAGCAAATTTGGCTGCAATACCCTCTTCCCCTTCACCCAAGTTAGGTATTACATGTATTAACCTTTTAATAATATCTGAAGTTGAAAGCCATTTTCTGTTAGTCAATTACAATCCAAGAAATAAGAATTTTCAGATTCCCAAGAGAAATATTTGTTTTTGTTATGGTTGTGGTATTCAAAATTGTGTATTTTCTACTTGAAGATTAGATTGAAAACTAGGAATCGAAGCAGAAACACATATGATGCTGCATCTGAATAGGATGGAGCCTATTGTTGAGATTCATCTGCAATGTTATCATATTTATGATGTTCTTCTGATTGTTTTTGAAACAGATATGTGCGTTGGAGAGACAGATCTTTGATTTTCTTGGCTACCAATGGGCACCTATCCTGGCCAATTTTCTTCACATTGTCACAGTCATTTTTGGCCTTTTTGGGACTATCCAGTTCAGACAACGATATGTAATCAGGGTGAGTATAACACTTATAGCCCTAAAAACTGTACGATCGCCTGAGTCAAGAGATAAAGACGGCAGTGAAGCTGTCACGAAAAGGATGTTAATTTTTCATGCTCTCTAAAATGGTAACTAAACTGGAAAATTGAGCAGAGAAGATCACAAATCACTTATTTCATCTTTGAATTAACCATTTGAAACATATTAAATAATGGTATAATTTTCCACCATTTGATATACTGATGTAAAGGGCCAGTTACTTTCATAAATTGATTTCTGTAATATTTCTGTAGATATGGACCATTGTTTTAAATTGATAGCCAAGACCTTACAATAAACATTTACTTTGTTCAGTTTTTGAATCAGTATGTGATTTATCAAACACACATAGATGCTGCAATTGCAAAAATTAAGTAATCAAAACGCTGAGGCACACAAAGCAATATTTAGCATTCGTGAGTAGGTAAGCAGCAGCTACATTAATGTTTTCCATCTCAGAGCTAATAAAGGTGACCATAGATACAATAGTCTGAAGATGAACCATAGCGCATTTATCATTGATCATTCTGTTTACCAGTGTCTTTGACAAGAACAGAACAAGTTTCTCATATATAAGGAGGAAGGATAGATAGAAATTCTACTTTTCTCCACCCAGCAGAGCACACATTGTGAAATTACACAACTCCAGCATGGAGAGGCTTGTGTGCAGTTCTTTGATATGTTCTTCTGATACATATTGGGTGTACTGAAGCAAATTTTCATCCCAACTTTCTTACACTACTCCCTGAAAAGTGATTTTTTGCTTTGCTTCATTTGTAATATGCCATGTGTGATTATTGAATCTCTTTAATTTGTGAGTATTAATGTTTATTTATACAAGAATACAGATCACAATGTAAATTGAATGCTTTGAAAATAGAGCAGGTAGTTGAGAATCTTTTGAGAGATGAAATTTAGTGCAAAGGGAGAAGCAGGTGTTCCATTTTGCCTTTAACACTTATAGTGTGTTTGTATATTCTTTCGACAATATGCATTTAAGACTAGAAACCCGTAGCTAATACATTTTTAAATTAATAATTTAAACAAGCTGTAAAGAAAGGGTTAATAGACTGGCTGCGAGTTCAGAGCAGTGTTTATTCTGGAAAACAAGATGGAAAATATACTTGTTAATTACAATAATGCTTATTAATTGTAGTGTCCTGTTGAATTGAATAGATCAATTTCCATTAAACTGTCAATCACAGCAAACTGGTTGGACTCAGTGCAGACTGATTGAAACCAGATAGGTAATCACAGTGGGATGGGAAGAAGTACTAAAGTAGCTGTGAATGGAAGTCAACTTGTAAATATGGTAACCAGTCAACAACTGATCATGCACCCAGCCAATCAATCTACATTCAGAAGAGGATTCTGTATGAGCTCTTTAACAAACTGATGCACTATCAATCAAGCAAAAACTAGTTTGTATGCAAGAACAAATAGGCTTTTATTAGCAAAAGACTTGGAGCACACCCATGCCGATGAACTGGTCCAGAGACTGAGGCAGGGGGTGGGGAGCAGTCACCTTTATACCTGGACCGGGGGGGGGAGGAGTCCCAGGCAGGGCCAGCAGGGGCATGTCCAGGCATGTCACACACACAGGCAATAAGCTAACAGTGGTTTACCACACAAACTATGTTCTATATGTAAACCCCTGGAAAGTCCCACATAGCAGTGCTCAAGAAAGAAGGCAAAAAATACATATCAATGAGAAGAGTTCCAATGAACAAATCAGAAAGATCTTGGTCAAAGATCATTCCTGAGTGACCTACTGTTATCTCAGCTTGATCAGCTGAGCAGTTACTGTCTGATTTAATTAAAATGGCTTTGTTTAAAGTTCCCAATTAATGTGTTGAATTTAATATGAGATTGTGTCAATTGTAATTATAATCTCTGAAATTAAGAAAGAAGTAAAATCACCTAAATTTTGGTGAATCAGCTGACACAGTGGCTAAATTCAATATGAATATGGAAGAATTAGTGATGAGATATATCACCAAAATCAATTAAGGTATTGGGGCCTTGAGTTAAGGAGATAGCCAGAGGTGGGAAAAGGTTGACAAATGGATGAAGGGTTCTCTTGATAAACTATGATTAATAGAAGCTTAATGGCTTCTGGCATATAAGGTACAAGTCCAGAGACAAGAGGAGTTAATAAAATAGTTAGGATTAGAAAAAAAAGCAGAGTTACAGAGGGAAGCCAGTGATAGAGAGGCCATAGTAAACTGGTTGATGAGTGAATTCTAGGAGGGATGGGAGAAGGTTTGGTGTCATGCTGAAAAGCACAGATGCACTGAGCTTTTGGACTAGTTGTCTGAATGGAAGCAAAAAATGTGATAAGTTAATGTGGGATTGTAAGTGGAATGAGGAAATAATGGAGAGGGACAAAATGGAAATGGAAAATTTAAATGCTGCCTTCAGGGTCTTACGAAATGTACACTGTGAATCATCGACAATGCCAGGTCCAAACACAAGCAGTGAACCAAGAAGTGAGTATGGCCAGGAAACTCTTTGTTTGATATGGCGGGGGCAAGTGGCGCTCAATGCCAGACCCTCAGTTTGGTGGATGTTGCCCTCTGCCACATGTCCTCTGGCTGCTGGAATGGCCAGAATGATGGTAACCATGGGGCAAGAGAAGTATACACCTGATGGACACAATCTGCCCCTGAACTACAACCATTGTCAGAATAAAGGCACACTCAAAGCCTAAATTGATGACTTGTCATTAAATAAGTTGCTCCTCGGGGAGAGGTACATGCAGGTCATTATAGGTGCTAGATATGGGCTAGTCCCAAGGACTGTGCCTCATTATAGTTGCAAAGTTAGTGGCTAGAAGATGGCCTCTAAAAGCGGGGCATGTGAAGGTTAAGGGAGGAAATTGTGTAGTTTAAAGTAAAAGCAAATGACCAAAAAACAGTCATGAGTAGATTATTCAAAGAGCTGGAGGAGAAACGAGAAAACTTCAAAAGATGAAATGAAGAATGGTGGACAGTGTTCAGAGAATCAGTGTTCCAATAAGAGTAGGAATGTGAAAACTTGTAGGGAAAAAGTGTACAGTCAGAAGCAAAAGGCAAAAATAGCTGAGAGAAATAATGGAGAAGTAAAAGCAGCAAGCAGAGTATGGGTTTGGGGTTCAGAAATGAATCCTAATGCCTCTCAAGTATGGGTTGGCATAGTCTTTTTGATGAATTGCCAAAAGTAGGTTAAAAGGAAGATAAAATGAAAAGACCTGCAGAAAAAAGTTAAAATGCAATGTGAAAGGAAAAGATATCTGGGGCATGTGTGAGCTCGCTTCCCAACTTGCGAATGAGAGTTTTTTTTCTCTCATTTTGTGTTTGTGTGATTGAGAAGGTGTGATTCTTTTGTTTGCAGCCTGCTTTTTCACATGTGTCAGAATCACTGCTCTGTGCACTGAACTGAAAGCTGCTTAACTCTTTGTGGCATTGAGGGGGATGCTGCTTTAAGTTTGTTGTTTGGAGTTCTTACATTTATGGTATCAGTGAGATTTTAAACCTGTTCAGGTGTTACCTTTTCTTGGAGTTCAACCTGCAGGTAATCCATTTTGCACTTTATTCATAAAGGGTGTACACAAATATAAAAGTGTTTTAATTGATTCTTAAATTTGTCCATTAGAATTGAAGAGTGTGCACCCAAAATCTGGATTTAAAAAAACTTTACCTGTGGATCTGTGGGAAGTCAGTGAAAAGTTAAATGTGAGAACAAATGTGGTCTAAAGGGACGTGGAATTAGTATTGGGATGTTGAAATCTGAATGTTCACCACCACTTTTCACATTGTTGATACATTCAGATAAAAGTATTTGCAGGAGATAATGGGTTTGAGTGAGGATATGGACTGGTAATTAAAATGTTGAGTCAGTACAGAAAGGGAAAATGCAGATAGCTCGGAAAATGGAAATTGGATTAAGTGGGGTAAAGGATGCATTAATTTATGACTGAAATGGGGAAAGGGTCTGTTTTTTACAGTTAAATGACAGCAAGGTTGCAATGTTGACTCTTGACATTCAGCTATGTGGGTGAAGTTTACAAGCTGGGGAAACTGCTGTCTTTTAACTCTTGGTGTAAGAATGTTGGCGAGGATTCTCCCAAAAACATTCTAAGTGTCGAATGTGTGTGAAAACTGGAGTGAATCGTGTTGTTTCTTTCAGTGGGAGTGCAGAGAAGGATCTCCCACACTCTGTGCACTGCTGAGTGTCCGAGCGTAAATCTCGTTGAAAGTCAGTGGGCGGGGCCGATACCTGCTGGAGAGGCTGGCAGCATAATGTTGAGTGGACCACTGTGCACGTACCGACCTGTCAGTGCTGAGACCGGTGCATGCGCAGTGGCCCTTATCTGATGGTCTCCTGATTGCTGGCCAGCTCAATCGCTGGCTAGCCCCGCGACCCCGCAACGCCGGCTCTCTCAACCTCATGACCAGATCGCTGGCCCACCAATCAGGCCCAGCCCCGACAACCCCGTCCCCACCCCCGCCACCCCCCCGCCACCCCGGCTGACCTTGATTTCTAGCACACCCCCCCCCCCCCCCCCCGCACCAGCAGTCCCAACCCCTCCTCCCCTCAGTGCCAACCCCCTCAGCCCTGACACCCAACCCCCCACCCCAATGGCCAGCCCCGATTGCTAGCCTCCCTCCCCCACCGATCCTGACCGCAAAATGTTAGCGGGACCCCTCATCCACAATGATCACCCCATCAGGCCCTATCTCACCATTAGGCCCTGCCCCCTTGGCATTGCCAAGGTGCCTCTTGGGCAGTGCCAGGGGGCCCAGGCTGGCAGTGATAAGGTGCAAATGCCAAAGAGGCACCCCCCCCCTAGCGTCTGAAACTCTGGGGGCCTAATTTGACCCCCTCTTCACTCCAGCGGGATTGGGCCGCAAGCTCCCCCCAAGTGTGGAGCTACTGCAAACCCCGCTGGAGTGAAATACTGCTGGCTAGGGAGGAGAGGCTAGCAGGCCAGAGACTTCCCGGGCCCACGATTGCATTCAAAATAGATTAAAATGACACCCTGCATATGTAATCCAGCTTTGTACCTTTTTGCTGTGTGCTACACAACCTGGTGATGCAAAGAGTTGGGGGGCGGGGGAACGCCCGGGGGGGATAATGAGGAGATGGAAAAATGCCATATCTCCGATGAGGAGGAGTTTGAAGAGGATGAAGGTGCTCAGATCCTGGAAGGTGAGAATGCAGATGATGAAGCCAATGCACTGGCCAGACGAGGCAGGTGTGTTTGTGAAGCCCTCATAACCACAAGATTCCAGGAGGATAATGATGAGGTGCAGTAAGGTCCTCCTGAAATCTTCACATTGTATCTAGGAATGTCTGACAACAGTTTGGCTGAGTTTGGTGCACACATACTGTCAGGAAACAGAGGCAATTTTAAAGAATCCATATTTCTATTTGTGGTTATTGGAAATAAGGTTTGGCTTTAGGAAAGTTTAATTTTGTGTTTTTATATTTGAAAGGGTGAATGACTTCAGTCTGGTTTAGATACATGCATGATAATGAGGGTTTACAGCGTGAAAGCAAACGAGGCTCCAAGGCAAACTAGATTGGTGCTTAGCAACCAGGGGTCTCCCGAGGACAGAAGGAACTTTTGAGTTAGTTTTTAATCTAGGCCAAGAGAAGCTGAACAGGACCAGGGAGCTGCAAAAAGCAGACTTCCCAAAGGAACAAAAGAAAGTAAAAGACGTCAGGAAGTTGAAACAAAAAGTATGTCTGTGGAAGACAGTTAAGTAAAGGAATAACGAACAAGAAGTTGTTCAGGAGAATTCAATTAAAAAGCAGAACAAATTCTCTGAGTTAAAGAGATGGTTGCAAAAGCCAGTTTTGAAGTTGGTGAGGTGAAAAACCAGACATCTGAGGTAAATCAAAAATTTGATGACATTTTAAATTTAGCTTGTGAAGCAGTAATGTTCTGTTGTCATGGTGCAGTACCTGAGAGATTGTGTCGAATCTTGAATGCACGTAGCAATCCAAGGCAGAGGACCACTGAATGGAGAGATTGAAATCCTGGATGTGAATCCTTGGTGAAGGCTTCCAATAAAAATTGTTGTTTGGAAGAACATTCCAAACTCAGAGAATGGAGTTTGGAAACACTCGTGTGGAAGTCAGAATTCCAATGATACCAGTTGGCTCACAGTGTGAGCATCTGGGAGAATTTGATGTGAAATCCACAGAAGTAGTATTGAGTGGCATCTGCCACTTGGTTTTAGAGAATGGTGTATTCACAGTGGCCTGTTGGTTTACATGCACCATGTATTTCCTGAAGACGCTAGAATATAAGGTATATTTTGTAACTTGTGTAAATTAATCTGAATATACCTGTGAGTTTTAGCTGGGTGATGGAGTGGTGTATTATATATTCTAATAAATGTTTTATTCTTCTGTTACAAGTTAATTGGCAGTCCTGTGATTCTGTTCATCAATGTCTCTAAACCAAAAAAAAGTTATGATCTGCTCTCAGGCCTAACTGTCTAATAGTAACATCAGCTGGGATTGTAACAATACCTTCTGTGAAGAAGGTCATTTCATGGAGACACTGTTGAGATAGGACTGGGCACATGGACTTTAACAGCTTTATCACCTGTTTCCTTCAGCAGCGCACTTCCATCTACCAGAATGCTGATAAGAAGAGGGAATCCCCACATCCAACGTGCTGAGAGCACACAGAGAACATCATGGAACTCCATGACACTTAGTTACAAGACTCGTGCAGCAAACACATGCCACGTTGAGGTGCTGGGATCACCCATGTGGAGAGTGACTTTGAAGCTGGATACTCACTGTGCTCAATGTCACACACTGCAGAGGGGAGAGGCCCTGGAATGGGACACTTGACTTAATTTTGTGCAGGAACCAAGGTTTCACACCTGATTGACATGAACACTGTTCATCATAACAAGGGGCCATAGATGAGGAGACATTCTTGGAAATCTATTTCCAATCGTGTCCATAATGTACAAGTGATTAACACCTGTACCCACACTATTCACTAGGTAGTCAATATCATTTCCCAAAGGTGGGGGATCTAAAACTAGGGGGCATAGGTTTAAGGTGAGAGGGGAGAGATACAAAAGTGTCTAGAGGGGCAATTTTTTCACACAGAGGGTGGTGAGTGTCTGGAACAAGCTGCCAGAGGTAGTAGTAGAGGCGGGTACAATTTTGTCTTTTAAAAAGCATTTCGACAGTTACTTGGGTAAGATGAGTATAGAGGGATATGGGCCAAATGCGGGCAATTGGGACTAGCTTACGGGTTTAAAAAAGGGTGACATGGACAAGTTGGGCCGAAGGGCCTGTTCCCATGCTGTAAACCTCTGACTCTATGTGACAACACCTTGATTTTTCTAACCCTACAGCTAAGCTTTGGTGCATTCCCAACGTCCACAAAGGAGGTGGAGGTGGTCCTCTGACTGCTACACCCTGTTGTCTGTGATAACCTTGGCAGGTGCCCTATGGAGGGCCATGGCCTGATTTTGGGATCCTGATGTGTGGCAGTGCACCCTCCTCATCCTGTGAAGCTGGAGCTGTTGGGGTCACAGGAAGAGGAGATTCAGATTGACCAGAATGTCCTAAAATCACCTGGGTGGAAGGCCACAGGGTGTACGCCTGCTGATCCTCCTCCCTACGGGTGTCCTAGGCTGACTCTTTGAGAGTAAGGGGCAGCTTGAGTGAGCTCAAAATACCCTGTTCTCTCCCTCCCCCATGTTGATATTGATGTATGTCAGAAAGTGCCTTGCGATGAGTGCAGCTCCTACAGTAGTGCAGGGCAGATGTCCCGGACCAAGGACTCCACGGCGGTTGCCATCCTACTCATGTTGACCTTGGTGCACTGGCATGTTGAAACTGTCACCTCAGTTTGAAGGCAGACAGGCTCCTCTATCATGCATTTTAATCTGAGGAATGCAACTGGCATTCTTTCCTGATGTTCCTGACTTGTCTTTGGAGCTCCAGCAACTGAGGCGTAACTAAATCTAGAGGCTCCTCATTTGAATCAGACTCAGCAGGCTTCTGGACTTCAACAATCCTCCAAGTTGCAGCACTCTGGGATATGCCAGCCTCCAGCTGCTATGGATCAGATGGTGCATTGTGCTCATCAGAATATGACCCAGAAGCTTCTTTTGAACTAAATCCCACTGAGGGTGTGTGTCTCTGTGCAGGTGAAGGGTGTAGGTGAGCGCTGTGGTCCTCAATTAGGATGTCATCAGATTCATCTTTGGGGCTTGAGGTGACGATCTCTGATGCTTCCCCAGTGTTGCCTGTGTAATAAAAGAGATTATTAATGCATGGCGGGTGACTGTTGAACAGGAAACATCACTCACAGCATGTTTGTTTGATGGATGCTGTATAGAAAGATCCTAACTTGATTGAGCACCACCAAAGAGATCATTCACCCTCTTTCAGCACTGGGTGTCTGTCCTCATTTGGATTGACCACCTCTGCCACCACCTCCTGTGCTTGATTTGTCACCTTGTATGCTGGTATTCATCCAGAGCTGTGGTAGAGCACATCATGCTGGACCTCCTATGTGTCTAGTAGGTGCTTGAGGGGCGGAGGGGGCGCGGGTGGGGGCAGGCAGGCAAATCAGAGGCCACCCACCAGTGATCTGACCAGAAACTCATGTTCCTGCATTTTCTAAAGCAAAGTGCCACATATTACAGTGGAAAAAACCACCGTTGGTATCAGCAGGTCAAATGCCACTTTATCTGCCCGAAATTGGACTTTGTCAATTTCTGGGACTTTTTTTTTCTCTTATTTTTAATCTTTAAAGAGTTGACCAGGATCCCCACAAATTCTGCTGAGGCTTGCACCCTCGAAACAACATTCCAGTTTTGCTGAACATAAAACATCACCTCACAAGACAGATGGTGAGAATGGTTTATCGGGTCCATGTAATTATGCTCAATAAAGAGATCTAGTAGCGAGAGGTGAGATCCTATCTGCAGGTTTTCCAATGTCTTGGTGATTTGGAACTACAGGCTCTGCATTTAAAAACCTTGGCTTTAAACTATTTCAGGTGATATGTTATCTTGGGTTTGATTGAGCAAGTCCCTGGGCAAGTCCATCTCCAATATGCCAAATGGGGAATATTGGGGAAATTAAGGACCGAATGCATGTGCAGTATCATCAAGCTCCATCTGCATAAAGGAAGTTAGTGGGAACTAAGCTGGAGGATGTTACACCATGAATGTATGGTGGTGTGTCCCTACCAAGTGGAATCTGATCTAGCTCTTACGCATTGTTTGGGCCGACAAGTTATGAGGGAGAAGTTAATTGTACCATAAAGGCCTTGGGGGAACAAGCACACAGCAACTTAAAGTGCCTGCAGGGCGAAAGTGAGTATTGTGTAATAATTGCTGAAAGGAAGTATGTTGAAACTTCAAGGAGAAGTTTGTTTACGCAGCCATGCTTCTGGCACCACTATGCAGATTTACAGTGATTCCCTAGGGCAGGCAGTGCCATGAGGCACTAATCATGTAGCATTCTTTAATGGTCAATAGAAGTAATGCTATGCAGATTTCTCCTCTCAAATTTTGCCCTTCCTCCATAAACATCACAAGTTCATATAAGACTGAGCTGGCACAGCAGATCTGGTGTTAGATCTCCTCGCCAAAGATGACGTTTTGAGAGCGGCAACTGCCAAGTTATGGAATGCGCTCAACATTTTCCAGAGTTTCCTCTGGCTGATCAGGTGTGGATTCAGAGTTTTGTTTTGACAACATTCAAAGACGGGCCAAGTCTCTTGTGTGCAGAATTGAAGAGATCGAGAGTGCTTTGCATCTGGTGTAGAGTGGATAACAACACTGCAAGCATCTCCAAACTGTAGATCATGTATGTATATGGTTGTCAGTTTAGTTTTGGCACGGAGGTAACAGAAGTTAAAGATTTTTCAATCAAGCTGGCATTTAATTCTGACACAGAGGGCAGTTGATCTCTCAGGTGAATAGCCACTGTCAAGCCAGTTGATTGTAAATACTAAGAGCGGCTATCATAGAGTCTTACTTGACCTCAGTCCAAGTTTTAAATGTGAGTGTTTCAGATCTCCCATTCACAACAGTTAGTCATATCATTATGGAGCAGTTGCAGGATAGAGATGAAGTTTCTTGGACATTCAAATCATTGGAGCACAATCCACAGAACCTCACAATTTACCGAGTCAAATGTTGTGACCACAATGAAGTCGTCCAGGTATCGTTCTCAATATTTTTGTTGGATTTGTCTGGCAAGACAAATTGTACCATAAAGGCCTTGAATTCACCTGAAGAAGGGGCTTAGAGCCTCGAAAGCTTGTGTGGCTTTTGCTACCAAATAAACCTGTTGGACTTTAACCTGGTGTTGTTAAACTTCTTACTGTGTTTACCCCAGTCCAACGCCGGCATTTCCACATCAAGAAAGACCATGTCAGAGATAACCTTGCTAAGTCTAAGCCACACTGTGGGTGGAATTTCATCCTTTGTTGCAGAGTCTGGCAACAGACAGGAGAGAAATGCAGCATTAAAGCCACCAGCAGCAACAGCAGCTTTCTCCAGCATGTTGTCAGGAACATGAAAGAATGGGTCCCAAGACATCATGCTGACAGAGTGTGGTGAACCATCGTTGGTTCCCACTGGATAGTGCTGAGCCAGGGGCTGGCTAGTACTACAAGGATGTACATATGTTACTATTGGATTGTGCTATTGTTGCTGTTGGGGTTAGGGTGGGGTTGTTACACCTTTGTACTGTAGTGCTGTGGCACATCCCAGTCGGGCTCCGCCTCCTGGGAGAGGTATAAGAGTCCCTGCTCTGGCCGGGACCCCTTCAGTCTGGGATAGTGTATATAAGTTCTGGTAGCTTCGTTAACAGTAAATAAAAGCCTTTCATTTCCTGAGCTTCAAGCCTCGTGTCTGAATAGCGCATCAATTTTATTTACTGTCGTTAAACTCTCGTCGAAAAAAAAAGAGAGAGAGTATGGAGCAAATTCTGACGCCAGAACGCCTTACGCTAGATCCACATGCGGTGGGCGCTTGTAACACCTTCGACCACTGGCTGAAGTGTTTCGAAGACTACCTGGCAGCCTCCGCAGCGGTCACCACAGATGATGACAGACTCCGGGTCCTCCATGCGAGGGTAAGCGACACTGTCTACCTCGCGATCCGTGCGGCCACCGATTATCCTAAGGCCCTCGAGCTTCTGAAGAAGCGCTATACCAAACCACCTAATGAGATACACGCTCGTTACCTCCTAGCCACTCGACAACGGCAGTCTGGCGAAACAATGGAGGACTATACGAACAAGCTCCTACAGCTAGCCAGGGGCTGTGACTGCAAAGCTGTGTCGGCTGAGCAGAGCATGTACGACCTCGCCCGAGATGCGTTTGTGGCCGGGGTCGGATCGTCGTACATTCGACTTAAACTGTTGGAGAAGGGTAACCTTAATCTTACCCAGGCCATCGAGTTAGCAGAGATGCTCGAGTCGGCCTCCAAAAGCTTAGTATTATATCCGGAGGAACATGTGGAGACAACGTGGCAGGAGCAGTCGCAAATCCCTCCTCGTCCCTCGGGTTCGAAATGCTGTGTAATGGCCTGCTCCCATTCGGGCCAGACGACGGCAGCAGCCCCGGGCGGCCTGCGGTGCTATTTCTGTGGAGGAGCGAAGCATACTCTGCAAAAGTGTCCCGCTAAAGCTGTGTTGTGCACCGCATGCGGTAAAAAAGGGCATTATTCAAAAGTGTGCTGATCTAAACCCAGGGAACGGCAGTGCGGCCTGCGATTCTTCAGAGCTCGGGTCTTCGTCGTCGAAGTCGTCGCGGGGTTCGTCCACGTGCGAGACCAGGATGACGCCATTACGGTCGACGGAGTCGGAGGAGTATGACCACCAGGGGTCGCTGAGTTTGGCGCCCTCACCCACGTGCGACTCATGGGGGCGGCCATGTTGGTCGACACTGACCACGAACGACCAGCAGGGGTCCTCCTCATCGACTTCAGCTGCCTGCAGTGGCGCTCATGAACCAACGGCAGCGTCGATCATCCTGGACCAGGCCAAGCCTCATAGACTTGACAAATCTATGATGAATATCCAGGTAAATGACCACGTGATTTATTGTCTGTTTGACAGCGGGAGCACTGAGAGCTTTATCCACCCAGACACTGTGAAGCGGTGTGGACTCCAGATTCAACCTGCCAAACAGACAATCTCTATGGCATCAAGGTCCCGGTCTGTTGCCGTGCTAGGGAGTTGCGTGGTAACCTTGAAGGTGCAAGGCACAGTTTACGAGCGTTTCAAGCTCCTTGTGTTGCCGTATCTTTGCGCGCCAATACTTCTCAGACTAAACTTCATGGTCCACTTGAGGAGTGTAATCCTACAGTACGGTGGGCCACTCCCTTCACTGGCAGTGGGAAAACAGCAGCAGCCTCCAAATTGCCCAACGTGCCCCGCCTGCAGCCTCTCGACGCTGAAGATCACCACACCCTCCTTGCTCCAGAATCTTGTGCCAAGCTGCAAGCCCATCGCGACTAAAAGTAGGCGTTACAGCACTGAGGATCGGATCTTCATTAGATCTGAGGTTCAGCGGCTCCTCAAAGAAAGGATCATACAACCCAGTGCTAGTCCGTGGAGAGCGCAGGTCATGGTGGTCAAGAGCGGGAACAAACCCCGGATGGTCATTGACTACAGTCAGACCATTAACCGATATACACAGCTGGATGCGTACCCCCTCCCGCGCATATCTGATATGGTCAATCAGATTGCGCAGTACCGGGTGTTCTCCACCATAGACCTCAAGTCTGCCTACCACCAACTCCCATTCGCCCAGAGGACCGACAATACACGGCTTTTGAGGCGGATGGTCGCTTGTATCACTTTCTCAGGGTTCCCTTTGGTGTCACCAATGGGGTCTCGGTCTTCCAGCGTGCTATGGACAGAATGGTGGACCAGAACGGGCTGCGGGCTACCTTCCCGTCCCTGGATAATGTCACCATCTGCGGCCATGACCAGCAGGACCACGACATGAACCTCCTGAACTTCCTACGCACTGCATCTCGCCTGAATTTGACCTACAACAGGGAGAAGTGTGTGTTTCGTACGCGCCGTTTAGCCATCCTAGGATACGTGGTGGAAAACGGGGTCATTGGCCCTGATCCAGACCGTATGCGCCCCCTTTCTGAACTTCCCTTACCTGCTAGTGCAAAAGCGCTGAGAAGATGCTTAGGCTTCTTCTCCTATTATGCGCAGTGGGTTCCTAACTACGCGGACAAAGCCCGTCCGCTCATTAAGTCCACGACTTTTCCCTTAACGCCAGAGGCCCGATTGGCCTTCGATAAATTGAAAGCCGACATTGTGAAAGCTACGATGCACGCTGTAGACGAGTCCATCCCCTTTCAGGTGGAGAGATGCATCTGATTTCGCCCTGGCCGCCACACTTGACCAGGCGGGCAGGCCCGTCGCATTTTTTTCCCGCACCCTCCAAGGCCCCGAAATTCTGCATTCAGCGGTGGAAAAGGAGGCCCAGGCCATTGTGGAGGCCGTCAGGCACTGGCGCCATTACTTGGCGGGAAAACGGTTCACCCTGATCACGGACCAGCGGTCCGTGGCGTTCATGTTTAACAACACGCAGAGGGGCAAGATCAAGAATGACAAGATCTTGCAGTGGAGAATTGAACTCTCCACCTATAACTACAACATCATGTATCGTCCAGGGAAACTCAATGAGCCCTCGGATGCCCTCTCACGTGGAACATGCGCTAGTATACAGGAGGACCGTTTGCACGCCCTCCATAATGACCTGTGCCATCCTGGGGTCACTCGGCTCTACCACTTTATAAAAGCCCGCAACCTGCCTTACTCGGTGGAGGACGTCTGGTCAGTAACAAGGAGCTGTCGGGTTTGCGCGGAATGCAAACCGCACTTTTACCGACCTGACCGGGCACTTTTAGTCAAGGCCACTCGTCCCTTTGAGAGACTGAGTGTCGATTTTAAGGGCCCCCTTCCCTCAACAGATCGGAATGTGTACTTCCTCAATATCATTGACGAGTACTCTCGGTTCCCTTTTGTTGTCTCCTGCTCTGATACATCCGCTGCCACGGTTATCAAGGCATTCCGTGATCTCTTTACCCTGTTCGGGTACCCCGGCTACATCCATAGCGACAGGGGCTCGTCGTTCATGAGCGATGACTTGAGGCAATTCCTGCTCTCCTACGGGATTGCCTCTAGTAGGACCACGAGCTACAACCCTAGGGGTAATGGACAGGTGGAACGCGAGAATGCTACAGTCTGGAAGGCTGTCTTACTGGCGTTGAAGTCAAAAGGTCTTCCAGTCTCCCATTGGCAAGAGATGCTCCCTGATGCGCTCCATTCTATTCGCTCCCTCCTGTGTACGGCAACCAATGCTACTCCCCACGAGAGGATGTTCTCATTCCCTCGGAAGTCTTCCTCGGGGACCTCATTACCGTCTTGGTTGACGTACTCAGGACCCGTCCTCCTGCGGCGACATGTAAGGGCCCGCAAGTCCGACCCGTTGGTCGAACAGGTCCATCTCCTCCACGCCAACCCTCAGTATGCCTATGTGGCATACCCTGACGGGCGAGAGGACACAGTCTCGATCCGAGAGCTGACGCCAGCAGGGGACGTAGCAACCCCTGTCGCTCCCATACCCCCGTAACAAACCCTTTATCTCTTGTTTCTTCCCCGGACACGGCGCGGGCAGCATCCGGACCATTGCTTAACCATTTTACTCCCATGTACAGCTTGCCTGAGCCCAGAAGATGGTCGCCACCGCAGGGCGTGTCAGGATCCCCTGGACTACCGTCACCTCAGGGTCAACCGGCCTGTGAGTCCGTGGAAGAACAGCTGGACGCCGCCTTGGGGAGAACGCCACCGCAAGTGCCTACTCCGGTGTCACCGCCGGTATTGAGGAGGTCACAACGACTGTGCGGTCCCCCTGACCGTCTGAACTTATAGACTGCTGACACTTTATTCTGTTTTTGTACCCCGCCGGCCTTTGTTCTCAAAGGAGGGGTGAATGTGGTGAACCATCGTTGGTTCCCACTGGATAGTGCTGAGCCAGGGGCTGGCCAGTACTACAAGGATGTACATATGTTACTGTTGGGTTGTGCTATTGTTGCTGTTGGGGTTAGGGTGGGGTTGTGACACCTTTGTACTGTAGTGTTGTGGCACATCCCAGTCGGGCTCCGCCTCCTGGGAGAGGTATAAGAGTCCCTGCTCTGGCCGGGACCCCTTCAGTCTGGGATAGTGTATATAAGTTCTGGTAGCTTCGTTAACAGTAAATAAAAGCCTTTTATTTACTGATCTTCAAGCCTCGTGCCTGAATAGCGCATCACAGAGCCTGCCAGCAACTTTGTTTTTTAAAGATCAGGGTGCCATTTTAAAAGGCCACCATAGTGTACAAATGTTAATGTGGAAACCCCCCCTTCCCACTCAGTGATTAGGAAAATTTATTATTTATTTCTCTGGATAAGTTCACTTAAGTTGTTGAGTGGACAGGTGAAAAGAGTTATCACTCTTTTGAGGGCTTTGCTTCTGTCCTAAAATTATGACAAAATAATTAACAAAATCAGCACTTTGAGGCCTCTAAATCCATCCTTTGTAGATTACCACCTTGCTGTGGTAGAGACGCTTGTGTGCTCCAATGATCCCTTAAGCAAAGCCATTAGGAGCTCATTGCTCTTAGGAGGGTCACCCATGGTGGTATATTGGGGCGGACGGGTGTTGGTGTGGTGTAGGTGCCAGACAAAATACATTTTCACTTTTTTAATTTTCACATTTTTAATCATAACTACTTTTAAGTAAACTTATTATCCAAGGTAATGTATACAACTTTTGTTCTCTCTATTTGCTTTCATTGGCTTCTTTTAGTGATTTTCCCAATCCCCTTTGTCAAAACTCTGAGGAAACAATTGAACTGTTTGTTTCTTGCTACTCCATTGTTCCATTTTAGGTGCTGAGCCTTATACTGGTAAAAAGGTCATTTTATTTTACACATTCACTTCCCTCCTGATTAAAGATTTTCTCTGTTTGATTGTTGAGATCTTCTCCTTCCACTTTATTTTTCTCAATTTTTTGCCATAATCTATGTTTACGCTCTCACTGTGCATCACATTATCAGGTTTCTATTTCTTCTCTAGACTATTACTGCAGTGCCACTGGCACATATCAGCTTCTCTCTATGATAAACACTTTGAAGGTAGAAGCTTCTCTTACAGATTAGAATTTCTGTATTTTCATCAGAGATCAGCCAGTGTCATGAAGAATCTAACTTCCTCATTCACAATTATGTCGGCTTGGTTAACCTCTGTCCCAGAATCTTCTGGCTTCAAGTTCTGCTTTTGAGCACACTGTCTTTGCTGACATTTCAGCTTGGTACTGATGGAGCACAGCATTGCTGAAGGTGCTGTTTTAGGATGAGTTATCAAAATGAACCCAATTATGCCTGCTCAGGTGCATGTAAAAGTTCACATGGTATTCTTTAAAGAAGTGTAGGCCAGCTATACTGAAATGTAGCTGGCCTACATTTCAGGCCAGCTATGAAATGCAATACAAGTACAAGAAATTTATTAGGCTCTCAAGTTGTTTATGCATGCAGAAGAGTATTTTCCCAAGGTAATTCTCCCAGGAAATTTGCAAGCAGTGCTTCTAGGTCTTCAAAAGTGGTCACTTTCTACTTTTGCTTTGCCTTACTTAAAGTTTGTTGGTGCAGGATTGTTTCTCACACATTATTCATTTATTTTTCGTGTTTTGGATTTTTTTTCACTTTTTGGTTTTCGTTATTCATAATTATAACATTTCAGTGAACTTAAATGCATTTTAATCTCCCTAAGATATCACAGTAGATGTTCCCCTAAGAATTCCTCTTGCTCACATTAAACCTGAAGATGATCATGAGTTGCATTGAAATAGCTAGAAAAAGATCAGTTTGCATTTGTAGCATGTGCGGTTCCACAAGAGATGGGTGAGATCCTAAATGAATATTTCTCATCAGTGTTTACTGTTGAGAAAGGCATGGTTAGGGAACCTGGGAAAATAAGTAGTGATGTCTTGAGAAGTGTACATATAACAGAGAAGGAGGTGCTGGAAGTCTTAAAGTGCATCAAGGTAGATAAATCCCTGGGACCTGATGAAGTGTACCCAGGACATTGTGGGAGGCTCGGGAAGAAATTGCAGGTACCCTAGCAGAGATATTTGAATCATCAACAGCCACAGATGAGGTGTCTGAAGTTTGGAGGGTGGTAAATGTTGTGCCTTTGTTTAAAAAGGGCTGCAGGGAAAAGCCTGGGAACTACAGGCGAGTGAGCCACATATCTGTAGTGGGTAAATTGTTAGAACGTATTCTGAGACAGGATCTACAGGCATTTAGAGACGCAAGGACTGATCAGGGACAGTCAGCATGGCTCTGTGAGTAGAAAATCATGTCTCACAAATTTCATTGAGTTTTTTGAAGAGGTAACCAAGAAGGTAGATGAGGGCAGTGCAGTTGATGTTGTCTACATGGACAAATGGATACAAAATTGGCTTGATGACAGAACAGTAAGAAGTCTCACAACACCAGGTTAAAGTCCAACAGGTTTATTTGGTAGCAAATACCATAAGCTTTCGGAGCGCTGCCCCTTCGTCAGATGGAGTGAAAATCTGTTCTCCAACAGTGCACAGAGACACAACATCAAGTTACAGAATACTAATTAGAATGCAAATCTCTACAGCCAGCCAGGTCTTAAAGGTACAGATAATGTGGGTGGAGGGAACATTAAACACAGGTTAAAGAGATGTGTATTGTCTCCAGACAGAACAGCTAGTAAGATTCTGCAAGATCAGGAGGCAAGCTGCGGGGGTTACTGATAATGTGACATAAATCCAACATCCCGGTTGAGGCCGTCCTCATGTGTGCGGAACTTGGCTATCAGTTTCTGCTCAGCGACTCTGCGCTGTCGTGTGTCGTGAAGGCCGCCTTGGAGAATGCTTACCTGAAGATCCAAGGCTGAATGCCCGTGGCTGCTGAAGTGCTCCTCCACAGGAAGAGAACAGTCTTGCCTGGTGATTGTCGAGCGGTGTTCATTCCACATCTTGATGACAGAAGACAGAGGGTTGCTTTTCAAACTGGAGTCCTGTGACCATTGGTGTGCCTCAGGGATCGGTGCTGGATGCACTGCTATTGGTCATTTATATCAATGATTTGGATCAGAATTTAGGAAGCATAGTTAGTAAGTTTGCAGATGACACCAGGATTGGTGGCATAGTGGACTGCAAAGAAGATTATCTAAGATCTTGATCAATTGGGCCAGTGGGCTGACGAATGGCAGATGGAGTTTAATTTAGATAAATGCGAGGTGATGCATTTTGGTGGATCGAATCAGGGCAGGACTTACTCAGTTAATGGCAGGGCATTGGGGAGAGTTTTAGAACAAAGAGATCTAGGAGTACATAGCTCCTTGAAAGTGGAGTCACAGGTTGACAAAGTGGTGAAGAAGGCATTCAGTATGCTTGGTTTCATTGGTCAGAACATTGAGTAAAGGAATTGGGACATCTTGTTGAAATTGTACAAGACATTGATACTGCATACAGTTCGGGTCACTATTATAGAAAGGATATTATTAAACTAGAAAGAGTGCAGAAAAGATTTACTAGGACGCTATCAGGACTTGATGGTTTGAGTTATAAGGAGAGGCTGGATAGACTGGGACTTTTTTCTCTGGAGCGTAGAAGGCTGAGGGGTGAACTTATAGAGGTCTATAAAATAATGAGGGGCATAGATCAGCTAGATAGTTAATATCTTTCCCCAAAGGTAGGGGAGTCTGAAACCAGAGGGCATAGGTTTAAGGTGAGAGGAACGAGATACAAAAGGGTCCAGAGGGGCAATTTTTTCACACAGAGAGGGGTGAGTGTCTGGAACAAGCTGCCAGAGGCGGCTACAATTTTGTCTTTTTAAAAGCGTTTAGGCAGATACATGGGTAAGATGGCTATAGAGGGATATGGGCCAAACGCGGGCAATTGGGATTAGTTTAGGGGTTAAAAAAGAGGCAGCATGGACAAGTTGGGCCAAAGGGCCTGTTTCCATGCTGTAAACCTCTATGACTCTATGACTTTAGCACGCTGCACAACCACCCATTAAAAGTATGTAAATTCTTTCCAAACATTAGGCAAGATAGAAAATTATAATAAAAGCAAAATACTGCAGAAGCTGGAAATATGAAATGAAAATGCTGGAAAATAGAGGTCTGGTAGAGTCAGTGGAGAGAGAAACAGTTAACATTTCGAGTCAGTGTGACACTTCTTCAGAAGAATCGTAACTTTGCAATCTACTCTTCACCAGATCGGGTTTTCTCCAAGTTAGATTGTAATTTTTGAATTGACCTCACATTCCTGATTTCACCCTTTCATCCCAACTGTGCTTTTCAAAATTCTGAGCATCCACTCTGAGCAATTACTCAATCATTTAGAGTAATGATCAGAAAATTGTGCACAGCATGTTTCTAGATTTCCAATATGCACTTTCAGCAGGCATAGCTCTTAGCTAGAAACACAATGACAGAAAATTATCTCTTGCATGTCATTTTGTGCTACAAGCAAAAATGTAGCCTTTAGATGCTATAAGTTGAAGGAGTACTAGAGCAATGACAAACGTGCACAGCTTGAGTGTCAGTAAGTGACAGTGCATCATGCAATGACTCAAAGTGTGATGTCCTCAGAGGAAGCAAGTCAGCAAGGCTGTCAAATGTGGTACATCTTGAATGTGTGCTTTACTGTGGTATGGGTATAAATGAAGTGCAATGAAATAGCATTGAGGCTCTTTTAGGGCTTAACATGGTCAAGTAGCAAATTTGGAACATGTTGGCAGACAGAATCTTGTGGTATGCAATCTTAGATTGCTTGCTTATATCTGTGGTACTGTCGGTAAATCTTAGCTCACACGATTGTCCTCAGTCCTATTTTGAATCTGTTTGATGTTGTAGTACCATGTAACACTGTACATGGGGTTAGTGTACCCATGGTAATGCCATGGGGCTAGTAATTCAGAGGCCTAGGCTATAATATTCTGGGGGCCATGAGTTCAAATCTCATCCTGGTAGAATCTAAATTTAATTAATAATTCTGGAATTGAAAGCTTGTCACAATAGTGACAATTGGCTAATTGACTGACCTACATGTGACTCCAGACCCACAGCAATGTGGTTGATGCTTAATTGCCCTCTGAAATGGCCGCGTAAGCCATTCAGTTCAGGGAATTGGGGATGAGCAACAAATGTTGACCTTGCCAGCTATAACCACATCCCATGAAAGAATAAGGAAAAAAATATAACCGAGCCTGCAAAAATTGGCTGAATAAGTTTTCTTTCAAAGTATCAATTGCCCATGAAAGGACATTCAGAAGGCACAGAGTCAACCACATTGCTGTGGAGCTGGAGTCTGGGTGGCAGATTTCTTTCCCTAAAGGACATTAGTGAACCAGATGTGTTTTTTTACAACAGTTGTTTCATGGTCATCGTTAGATTTTAATTCTAATTTTAACGTCTGCCATGGTGGGATTCGAACCTGGGTCCCCAGAGCATTATCCTGGGTCTCTGGATTACTTGTCCAGTTCCACTCAGAGGCATGAATGCAAGTAATTGACTGTAGTTATCATCCTCGGCCATCAGATTCATTAGAATTTATGATTATGTACAAGTGTATGATGTCTTCTACTTGTAGGTTTACTACTTTTAATGAATGTCTGTATCTTTCTAGCTCAGTATAAAATGAAAATAAAGATATCTGGGCTTGGTTGTGGATTCTTGATATGCATTTTTCTACTTTCTTCCACATTTTAATTCATTTTTAATTTTCTTTTCTCGTTGCAGCCTTGAGAAGTGCCAAACAGAAATTCTATATATACGACCAATTTCTGTTGCTTTGATAGCATTTCATCTAAACTTACCTAATTGACAGTGACAGCAAAATTCACCATGCAAAACCCACACCAGCTTTACCAATTAGTTGATATTTCAACTGAATAATCTTTCCTGTCAATCAGTCAACTTCAGATATGGTGATAAATTTGTTACTTTTTAAAAGAATCTTTTTATTTTTTGTAATAATATTCGCTCAGGGTATATTTATGTTTTCTGTTCTCAAATATGCAATAACATTACAATTGGTCTTGCCATTATACAAGCCAATATATGACGAGATAAATGATAATATCCCAATTACAAACCAGTTCCCTGAAATTTTCTTCAGTACCAAATCTAAATTGATATAACACACAATTCAAAAAAATTGATGAGTAAACAAAGAAGCTGAAATTTATAATTTTACCACTTTTTCTGAAAGAGATTCTGGATCTGGGTGCAATAGAAGGAATGGAAGATGGTGAGCTCATTATAGGGATCATTTTTTTTGTGTGTGCTTTTTTTCCCTCCATCACTTCCTCACTTATTATGAGTTGGCACTTATGCTTATATACAAGTTGTGTGTTGATAGTATGTAGCCAAATGAAAATGCCAACATGAATTCAAGAAAAAGTGGAAATTGAGCAAGTTGGGAAAGCTATAGCACAATAAAGGGATTCAAAAAAAAGTATTAAGGGGTGCAAAAGAAATATGAAAAGAATTAACAGTAATATGAAAGCTAATTTTTTATATATATATATGCATATTGAAAGAAAGAGAGTGGTAAGGAAATGCAAGCCCATTATAGGCGCTTGAAGTGCCTTTATTGTAATACAATGTCTTAAGGCATTTCACAGAATATTAATTAGACAAACATTGACACTGAACCAAAAAAATGAGGCATTATGAGTGGTAAGAAAAAGTTGAAGTGAAGAGGCATGTTTTAAAGATCATCTTAAAGGAGGAGAGAGTGTCCAAGGAAGAAATTCCAAAGCCTAAGGACCAGACAGCGGAAGGTTCAGCAGCTAATGGTGGGGTGAAATAAATCAAACATGTAAATAAACTGGAACTGGAGGAATGCAGAGTTCTCAGAGGGTTGTAATGCTAGATGCAATTATGGAGGTATGTGGCAGTGAGGTCTGGAGGGACTTGAACATATGGATGTGAATTTAAAATTTCATGTTGATGGACTGTGAATCAATATAGGTCAGGGAGCACAGGGGTGTGGGATGTGGTATGAGTTAAAATATGAACAGCAGCACATTGAATGAGCTCAGGTTTATGGAGGTTTGGAGATGGGTGACCTGCCAAGAGAGCAAAGATTGAGTCTGATGAGAACAAAAGCTTGGATATGAGTTGCAGCAGCAGCTGAGCCGAGACAGGGATGGGCGATATTACAGAGGTGGAAGTAAATCATAAGAACTAAGAGCAAGAGTAGGCCGTTCAGCCACCATTCAGCACGATCATGGCTGATCTCATCTCAGCCCCAACTCCACTTCCTGCCCTTCAAACTCTTACTCATTAAAAATCTGCCCATCTCTTCCTTAAATTTACTCAAAGTCCCAGCATCCACCAAGCTCAGGGGTAGTGAATTCCACAGACTCTTGACTCTTTGAGAGAAGTAATTTCTCCTCAGCTCTGTTTTAAATCTGCCACCCCTTATCCTAAAACTATGACCTCTTGTTCTAGATTTCCCTACAGGAGGAAACATCCTCTCCACATCTACTTTGTCAATCCCCCTTATCATCTTGTGTACCTCAATTAGACTTCCTCTCATTCTTCTAAACTCCAGGGAGTATAGGCCTAAACTGCCCAATCTCTGTTTGTAAGACAAACCCCAGGCTGGATTCTCCAACCTCGCCCGCAGCTGGGATTCTCGGGTCCCGCTGTGGTGAACGGAGATTTGGCTGAGCACTAAATTCTCTATCCATTGACAGTGGTGACTGGAGTAATCAATCTAGTGAACCTCCTCTGAACCACATCCATTGGAACTACATCTTTCCTCAGTAAGGGGATTAAAACTGTATATAATATTCTAAGTGCAGTCTCACTAATACTTTGCACAGTAAAAGCAACACTTCGCTACTTTTATATTCTATTCCTTCAGCAATAAACGCCAAGATTCCATTTGCCTTTCTTATTACCTTAGTACCTGCATACTAGTTTTCTGTGATTCATGCACCGGGATCCCTCTTCACCGAAACACTCCAAAGTTTCTCTCCATTTTGATCAAAATTTCTCTTTGTATTTTTCCTATTAAAATGGATAACCTCACACTTATCCAAATTAAACACCATCTGCCAAAATTTTGCCCCATTCAGTTAACCTATTCATATCCATTTGTAAATTTCTTAATTTCATTATCTCAACTTTCTATCCCACCTATTTAAGTGTCATCTGCAAATTTGGCTATGGTACCTACTATCCCTGCATCTAAGTGATCAATATAGATCGTAAATAGTTGGGGCCTGAGGACCAAACCCTGTGACACATTACTAGTTACATCTTGCCAACCAGAAAAAGACCTATTTATCCCCACTCTCTGCTATCTATTGGTTAGCCAATCCTCTTATCCAAGCGAATAAATTTCCCCCCCGATCCCATGTGACCTTATGTATTAACCTTTTATGTGGCACCTTATCAAATGCCTTCTGGAAGCCAAGATTTATACTACGTCCATGGGATGCCCATTATCCACCTTGTTTGTTACATCTTCGAAGAACTCAAGCCAATTAGTCAAACCAGATTTACCCTTCATAAAACAATGCTGACTGATGGATTGCATTTTGACTTTCTAAATGTCCCGTTATTATCTCCTTTTTAATGGATTCTAAATATTTCCCAACGATAGATGTTAAACTAATTGGCCTGCAGTTTCCTACATTTCACCTCCCTCACTTTTTGAATAAGGCTGTTATGTAGCATTTTTCCAATCCACCGGAACCATCCACGTCCAAGAAATTTTGAATGCTGTAACCAATGGATCCACTATTTCGGCTGCCACATCCTTTAATACCCTAGGATGTAGGTATCATGCCCAGGGTACTTGCTTGTCTTCAATCCCAATAATTTGCTCAGTACTTTTCTTTAATGAGGATGATAGTTCTAAGTTCCTTCCTTTCGATAAACTGCATTTTCTATTACTATTGGGATGGTACTCATTTCCTCCATCGTAAAAACGGAGGCAAAATATTGATTTTGTGTCTCAACCATTTCTGTATTCCCCATTATTAACTCCCCAGTTTCATCTTCCAAGGGACCACATTCACATTAGTTACTCTCATGCCTGGTGTCGGCAACCCCCGAGGTGGCTGGGTAAGGGATGGAGTTGGAGGTGCGAGGGAGTCCAGAGGGAAATTGGAGGTGGTTCACTTCACCCTTGCTGAGCAAAGCAGATTGTTCATTTTCTTCTGACACTGCTGTCCCATCCTCTTTTGCAGTGAGCTAGCACTCACAAGGGCAGCCATGGCATCCTAGGTGGAGGTGGTGACCTTGCTGGAAGGTCTTCTCCTGGAGCAAGAATAGAGTGCATCCTGCTTCTGCTGGAGACAATTCAGCAATCTGGTCAGGGCTTCCTCCGAAAAGCGAAGTACGGACTTCTTGGCTGCCATCCCGGAATAGATCCAGGGCAAGTGCTGGGGAGCCATTTATGTGGAGCTCCCCAGTGATTGCAGCAATTAAGTTGTGATGGGGTGAGCAAATCAGAGGGAGCACATGTAATTATCAAAGGCATGAAAATTTTTACTAATGAGGCATAAGATTCAGTCAGAAAACACATTGGCAGTGTTGGCAGAAATTGTTCAGTTTTTCGCTCCAGAACTGACACTCTGCCTAATTCGAGCAAGATTCCGCCCACAGTGTTTTCCAGGATTTTGTCCGAGTGACAGTGAAGGAACACTGATTGCCTCTGAAAAGACTGCAGCAGTACATGTTGTGGAAGCACAAAACATGGCCTATGCCAACTTCTGGATTTAACTGCATTTAACTATGCATTTTTAGTCCAAAAGAGAAAATACGGGAAATCTCAGCAGGTCTGGCAGCATCTGTAAGGAGAGAAAACAGCTGATGTTTTGAGTCCAGATTACCCTTTGTCAAAGCCAAAAGGCATAAAGCAGTGAAAGAGGAAAGAGGGGAATAGACATACGGAAATCCTGTTGGAGAGAAGAGCAGTACTTCTTCAGGGTAGGCATTCCTGGAAGAGAAGTGGCAGAGTTAAACACTGGAAAAAGCTAATTACTGCGGATGTTGGAATGCTGCGGATGCTGGCATTTTTAGTGCTGTAACTGTCAGTTTTATGCTCTAATGACGCCAAGCACTGACAGTTTTGTCTTCATTACATCTGCAACTTCAGGGTCATTTTGTGTCCCAGTGTTGTGAAATTACACTGTGCATTTATTCCTGAGTATCATTGCTAGGGGCAACTGAGCCAGCACAGAACTGCTTCATCATTGAACCATGAGTTTGCTCCAGCTTCATGGAAATTCAAAGTTAAAATGTCATTTGCCTACTCTGTGCTAGGATTTTCATTCTATTCCATTGAAGATCACCATGAAAAATCTGGCTTAACATGTCTCTCTCTCTCTTGCAGTTTCCAGGAGAGAATTGTGCATCTATTTATGGTATGATAAATATATGCACAAAGTCTAAAATTAGTCATTTCTTTCAGCCATTGTTGAATTAAAGCTAGTACTTATCAAAAGACTTTTTTTCAATTCTGTAGAGTCTCCCTGAGAAAGTAAGATTAGCAGGTGTTTAAGCAAAGAAATAAATTTGATATAGAATGCAAATTACTGACACTGATAATCATCATTATCAAAGTGACATTTTTAAAATCCACACTTGTGTACAAAGTATAATAACTATTATTACGAATGAAATATAGAGGAATACAGATTTGGAAGAACAAACATGTTGCATATGTAAAGTACTGGTACTGATTCACTGCCAACATAATTCCAACAGCAAATCAAGATGTCCATCTCACTTTTTGCCCATCAGAATTTCTAGCATACACTAATAGGATATAGTGGTCAGGTGCCTGTTAGTCTAGTTGGAGTGATATCTATGTGGGGCTGAAACAGAAATTCACCACAGAAGTTGGTGGAGATGAATAAAAGTTAGCCCCTTCCCAGGATAACCTGTTTCCTTCGAGTACCTGAAGCAGAATTTTGTTGTCCCCCACTGGTGGGTTTGAAGGTGAGGTAACTCATCAAATGCAGCACTTGATCTGCCTGCCCCCTGCCGGTCATCCCAATCCTTTCCTCCATCTCATGGAGGTGATGGAGGTGTTGGGTGGCCCACCTTCTCCTCGAGTCTATTGAGGTCCTTTTTTGGCCAGTTAATGGCCACTTAATTGCTTCATCCATCATCCCCCCTCCCCCAACTATTTTAATTGCGACGGAGAGGTCCACACCAGGTGGGTAACTTGGCACCTTGCACCTGGGAGGGCTGGTGTCAGGCTTGACAGGGGGTGAAACCTTGTTTGTGGGACTCCTGTGCTCATCGGAGGTACCTCACCAAGGTCATACCCCATCCCGCACCATAATCCTCTTCCCAGGCCTCTCAAATCCTACTTCCCACCTCTCACAAGCCCTTCTCTTGAGACCTGTCAGGCTAATACTATGGATTTAGCTGAAGTCCAGCCTCCAATAGCTCCCCTTCTTTGGCAACTATCTGAGGTCCCAGTAGTGACCAGCACTTGGACCTGGCACTGACTACAGAACTGCTGGTCAAATGAATTGGCCGGAAGGTCTCTAAGATGGGACTTCCTCCCTGGATGGGGACTGAAGTCCAGTCCTTAGCCAGTTAATGCCCCACAAAATGTTAAATGCCTGCGAGACAGTCGGTATCAATAGAAATGTGTTCTGTGACAAGTCTCCGGCTGGTAGAGCAGGAAATCCCGCCATGTGAAGAATTTTGCAGCTACCTGCTGTAAGGAAGTAACTAAACTGTACTTAATGAGTGCAATTATCACTGGTTTTAGATGCTATATGATCTTCCAAGGGTGTGTGGAACACCAGTGGCTCAAGAGGTAGGACTACCTGGAATTCTAGCATGTGATATTGTCTTGGTTCACAATTCTTTCTGACTATTTCACCATGGAAATGTTTTATACTTTGCTGATTATTGTGGTCTCCCTGCACAATCCCGTGCCGATTTGTGGAAGCATGTGTAGTTAAGAAGAATTTAAATTATAGAATGGGCAGTTGTTTTGCACAGATCTCAAATGATGTCTTACAAACCTCACATCCATATCTCACAGTTTGAAAACACTTCCAGCTATTTAATCATGACAGCCACATCAACAAAGCATATTGCATCACACTCACTAATACATTACCCTCTGTCTTACAGGGTAAGATCCCTCACAAATAGAGGTAGTAGGTACTAACTAGCAAGGGCAGCTGTTCTTACCCCCATGGAAAAAGACAGTGCTGTCTGACATTGGAGTGGCCATTTCTGACATATAATAAAATATGTAAAGTTTATTTTTGATGGCTTTTATTTTTGTATGGTGGCCAAGTGAATATTGTGATGGTAAGTGATAGTTGGAATGTAATTGTGGGACTGTTGTGGAATGAGGAATTGGGGTTGTGTTTATGGTACCATAGCTGAATGAGTTTTCCATGGATAGCTCAGGCAGAAAGAGGTTTTGGTTGCCTCCTGCTTTCCTCCTTCTCATGCTTCTGCTCCTCAACTTCTTGCCAGATAACTGGTGGAGAGGGCTTTCTGCAGCATACCGGAGACCACCACAGATCTGGACATCTGCCAAATCCAAGGCTGTTCCAGAGCAGTACAAGGAGCAGAAGTATGTTTAATCACTCCAAGGGTCAGCTTGATCACATTTTGTATGACAGCATAGCATTCATTGTATGTTGCCCTCCTGTGTATCAGTTGCACATCTGACTCATGAGCCACATTGCCAAGGATACTCTTGTCATGCAATAGCTATCCTTTGGTTTACTGTGCTGTTTCAAATGCAGATGGTATAATGGCCTGCCACTAAATCAAGGCATTATGCCAGGATGCTGGAAATCGATTTGCATGATTCTCTGCTGGACATGGACGGAGTTGAATCCCTTTCATAATAGGGTGTCTGCCAGTTCACTGTTTTATTGACAGCTTCAAGCAGTTAAGACCCTTTGATGTGACTCTATCAATTCCAATGTGATATGTGCATTGAATGCCATTCTGGGAAGGGCATTAGCAAAGTTAAGTCCAGCTTTTCACTCCTGGGTTAGGTGCACTGATTTCTAATTCAGCCCGTCCCACCTGGACTGAAAATTCAACATCTGGGCAGCCATTTTTAAAGGTTGGGTTGGTGGAGCTTGGAATTCGCCTACCTCTGCACGCCTGATCTGGGAGTGAAAATCGGGACCCAACTTTGCTAATGCCCTTCCCATTAAGGAATCCAATGCATACATTGTAGACACCAATTTGTACATCCAAAGCCACTCATTGCATCCAATGTATGGGGTGCTGTGGAGCCTATATATTTTCAACTTCCTGATATTTAACAGCCATTCACAACTGTTGTAAGATAAATATTTTATTTACTGGTACTGGACTCTGTATTCAGCTGAGGACTGTACGTGCCGGATTTTTTTGCATTTTGGACCCTACAGCATTTACTTACAATGCTTAAAATAAAGTATGAAAAATAAAGAATAAAAGGCTTTATTTAAATTGCTACCCAGGGTGTCAGCTTTGAATGTAGCTCATTTTCAGGTACTTCTGAATTTTGGGACACCAGATAAGGGGCCCATTAACTGTATTCTGTTTTAGGTTGATGTTCAAACGGATTTGAACATTGATCCCAGACAGTTTTTCTCTGATTCATCATTCCTAAGGCCATTAGAGAGATTAAAGCAGTGGGTTTTATTGGAAAATGCACAACGTCAAAACTAAAATATGTAGGATGCTGTAAATCTGAAACAAAATCAGAAAAATGTGAAAAATACTCAACACCATCAGTGTAAAGAGAGAAACTGAGTTAACCTTTCAGGACTTTGATCATAACTGGAAAGAATTAGTGATTTAACAGTTTATTGACATGTATGGAACCAAGGGAAAAATGTGTGTTGGGTTAGGTGGTGGGGGAGGAAAGAACAAAAGGGGAAGATCTGTGATAATGTGGAAAGCAGAAACGATAAAATTTAAAAAGAGAGACTGGTGCAAGGCAAGAAGAGGGATGTTAAAGGGGCAATAAAGAAACAAAGGATAGTTCCAGAGGGATATCAATGGCATGAACTGAACCATTACCTGCTGTTTGAGGGAATCCAAGTGCTGGTTTGATCCTGGTATAAATCTCAATGATATTCTGATGAATGCAGTTGGGTGTTACTTTACTTTTTTTCAAATGTATAATTTATTAATAAAGGTAAAGTTTATTTATTAGTCACACGTAAGGCTTACATTAACACTGCAATGAAGCTACTGTGAAATTCCCCTAGTCGCCACAGTCCGGCGCCTGTTCGGGTCAATGCACCTAACCAACACGTCTTTCGGAATGTGGGAGGAAACCGGAGCACCCGGAGGAAACCCACGCAAACATGGGGAGAACGTGCAAACTCCGCACAGACAGTGACCCAAACTGGGAATCGAACCTGGGTCCCTGGCGCTGTGAAGCAGCAGTGCTAACCACTGTGCTTGTGTCAACATCTGCAAAATTCTAAGGTTGATTAAATTTATACCACCCTGTTTAAAAAAGATATTGAAAGTTTATTGTGCCAGCCATATGGCAAGTTTTTATTTATTTGTAATTAGTATTAAGGCCGGCATGGTGGCACAGTGGTTAGCACTATTGCCTCACAGCGCCAGGGACCCGGGTTCAGTTCTGGCCTCATGTGACTGTGAGTGTGGAGTTTGCATGTTTTCCCTGTGTCTGCATGGGTTTCCTCCAGGTTCCCGTTTTTTCCCACAGTCCAAAGATGTGTAGGTTAGGTGGATTGGCCATGCTAAATTGCCCCTTAATGTCAGGGGAACTAGCAGGGTAAACACATGGGGTAATGAGGATAGGGTCAGAGTGGGATTGTTGTTGGTGAAGGCTCAATGGGCTGAATGGCCTCCTTCTGTGCTGTATGGAATCTATTCTATGATTATATTTCCAGACTTTTCTAAGTATACATTTCACATGCTAAAACGTTAATATATAGTTTTCATGATCATGCATCATTATCTTTATTTTGTTCAAAGTAAGGCATCTTTAAATCAGTCATTTTACAAGCTGTTTTTCTCTTTTCTTCCTCTTCCACAAAGTATGCCATCTGGATGGTCCTCTGGGTCACGTGGAACGTGTTTGTTATCTGCTTCTACTTGGAGGTTGGAGGCCTTGCAAAGGTAATTTGCCACCTGATGTTCCAAAGCTGTTCACCCTTTAATAACACAAGCTATGAAATCTGACTTGAGTTCTTTAAAATGTTCTTTGTGCTGAGAATTTTTAAAGGTTGTCACATCATTCTGGATAGGTTGACACGACTGTGGCTATATCTGTTCTGTGCAAACTTTATTGTGACAAACAGGTGCAAAACATAGTGAGTTCATTCATGTAGAGAATCTGCAGGAAAACTGATTTTTTCCAGTGGCAGTTGCATTGACATTTAATGTAACTTGATGGTAGGAATTCTAAATATTTCTCTGCAATGAAGAAGTTAGAAATATAGGTACTTTTTCTCCTCAAGGGAGAGAAACTGCTTAAGTTGTTTTAAATAATGTTGTTATATTGACACATTAATAATTGCTATCTCTAGAGGAATAAATGCCATAAGACGTTGTGAGCTTTGGCTGATGAAATAACAAAGCATTAAAATGAGATAGTGCAGTGCAACTATTTCGCCTCGCTAAAATGAGATGAGTACTAATAGACTAGGATCTGAATCTTGTGCTCATTGGGTGCACACGAACCGCAGGCTCAGATGTGCACATGATATGCGCTTCTGACCACGATCGGACCCTGACCGCAATTTCACAATGTCTGGCCAATTAACTGGCACGAACATGAAAAATGCAATGAGAAAGGTTCAATACTGATGGGTGGGGAGGGAGGGTGGGCACAAGGTGAAGTGAGGGCAAGGGTGGGCATTTCCAGCGAGCCCCCTGACCGATGACAGGGGAGTTGCAATACTGTAAATGAATGAGCTAAAAGAAATTCTGCAAACTCTGTCTACACTACAACTTCAAGCACCTGACAGCAGACCACATAGGACCTCGGCACTCAAACACCATCCTTTATTTTTTATCACCCTGAACATTTTATCCTGCCCTGGAATGTGTTTGTTGCAAACTGTGAAGGCCACCTGGCCGATTGGCTTGTCCGCTAATCATAACAATGGACGGGCCATGTAAAATCACCACCAATAGCTTCCTTAATGGTCTAATTGCCTGCTTTATTGTTGACGAGCATGTTTCAGACTCCTGTACATGCACACTGACTGTAATTTTGCATACAAGTGCAATAATATCAGGACATGAGCCCATAGTCGTTCTGCACAATTTCACTGACTTCTGGGTTGGGGTGGTGCCCGCCGATCAATGTGAAATTCCAGTCTAGATCTTAAAACATGAATTAAAGAACAAGAAAGTCAAGGATTTAAAATAAAGCCGTAGCTCATTGATCTACAGTTGTGTTCAATGTTGAATTGTCATGTGAGGTTGGCTGCCACTCTTATGATCATGGCTGGGACTTTCCAGCCATTCACACCAGTGGGACATTCCAGTCCCACCGCCATGCGTTTCACGGCAGTGAGGGATTCACTCAGTGGGAGATGCCATTGACAATGGCGATACCAGAATATCCAACCACCAGCCAATGATGGGCCGCCTCCCACTGCCACGAAACACACGGCAGGTTGTGCGGTAAATCCCACCCAACATTTTTTGGTCAGAGCAGTCATTGCTAGATATCTGTCTGTGATGAAGCATTTTATTTTGGGAGGCAAGGAAGCTGTTAGCTCATCCTGCTCCCAGAATACATTCTCAGGAATATTAACAGCACATTATATCAAAGTCCTGGGCATAATTTAATGGTTGCATCAGGAGACCAGTCCACTGCCTATGAAACCAGTGTTATCCCCACCGTGGCCATTTTTGGGACGTCCAATGGGATTTGGATCCAATTGCACACTTACTCTCTCATATCAAATGTGGGAAATTTTCCCCTCAGGAAATCTTGCTGCAGTTTGGATGCCCTGCTTCTGGGATCTGTAGGGCTATCAAAGGCTGCGCTAGTACCAGCAGTGCCAATGGGAGCAGTTGTCCCTGTCAGTATTGTATTGCATTCTGCAACAGGGATCAATGATGAAGCCCAAGGGAAAATGTGAGTGGAGTGAGTTTGCCGGGGCCAGACATCACCCTGGCGATAGGTGAGGGAGGGGTTGTCGATTTGAGAGTCAGAAGGGTGTCTTATTCTATTAGTGGCTCCATCAGACATGGAGTGTGTGAGCAGGAGTGACTCCCCTACCAGGCCTCAGATACCCATTGGGGTATTCTTGACAGAAGGCTTGATTGATGTGGCCCCCGTCCACCACCAGTTAAATACCTGCGGCAGCAAAATTAGTCCCTTAAGGGCCTAAATTCGTTGAGCCTTCCTGCCCGGATTTCATTGTAGCAAGACAGGAAAGTGGCTGGATCACCACCCTGCACCTTCCTGTCTGCTCACATGGCATCCCCACCCTTACCACATCTGAACCTGCCTCTGGGGGATGTGCCCCTAATCTTAAAACTACTCTTCCTTAACTGACAAAACAGTGCTTGATTGCTGAGAGATAATAATGAACCAACATAGTTAAAGTGTCTATATTAAAATAATCCACCATACCATTCCCCAACTGAGCCGATATCTGCCAGCAATCTGTTTCTTAGCTTAGTTTTTTACACCTGCACCTATCTTCCTATCACCCAAAAACTTGCTGATTACATGCAAGTATAATCCCATAGGAATCAATATTAAGGTGTTGGTTCTTCACCATCTTTATTACCAATCTTGGTGAGGACATTGGGGAACTGTCAGCAGGTCTAATACAGATAGGAAATATAAAGTAAATGGCAGAACCCTGAAGAGTATTGATTGGCAAAGGGATCTGGGTGTACAGGTACACAGATCACTGAAAGTGGCAATGCAGGTGGAGAAGGTAGTCAAGAAGGCATACGGCATGCTTGCCTTCATCGGCCGGGGTATTGAGTTTAAAAATTGGCAAGTCATGTTGCAGCTTTATAGAACCTTAGTTAGGCCGCACTTGGAATATAGTGTTCAATTCTGGTCACCACACTACCAGAAGGATGTGGAGGCTTTGGAGAGGGTACAGAAAAGATTTACCAGGATGTTGCCTGGTATGGAGGGCATTAGTTATGAGGAGAGGTTGGAGAAACTTGGTTTGTTCTCACTGGAGCGACGGAGGTTGAGAGGAGACCTGATAGAAGTCTACAAGACTATGAGGGGCATGGACAGAGTGGATAGTCAGAAGCTTTTTCCCAGGGTGGAAGAGTCAATTACTAGGGGGCATAGGTATAAGGTGCGAGGGGCAACTTTTAAAGGAGATGTACGAGGCAGATTTTTTACACAGAGAGTAGTGGATGCCTGGAACTCGTTGCCAGGGGGAGGTAGTGGAAGCGGATACGGTAGTGACTTTTAAGGGGCGTCTTGACAAGTACATGAATAGGATGGGAATAGAGGCATATGGTCCCTGGAAGGGTCAGGTGTTTTAGTTAAGTCGGGCAGCATGGTCGGTGCAGGCTTGGAGGGCCGAAGGGCCTGATCCCATGCTGTAATTTCTTTGTTTCTTGTTGTTCTTTGTGGGTATAAGTGGGATCCCTGGATTTTTTTTAATATTTAGGAGCTCCATTGATATAACTTCACATCACTTGTGAGCACTTAAAATTTAAATACTTCAAAGTTTGCTGAGATGTTCCCTTAAAGATATATCACAAAGGATGCTCACTTCTACTTATTGTTAGCAGCAGGCTGAGTCATTTTGTTGGCTATGCTTCTTTTTCCATTTCACCATTGATCTGCAGAAGCCAAATAAGTGTCCTGCTCCAGCTCACTGGTTCTGGGAAAGTAGCAAACCACAGCTGGCTCCCATAATGAGTCAGTTGACGTTCAGAAGAAGTTGGTGAAATAATCTCTGGGAAGCATGAAAGGGTTGGCCTTAGACCTCTCATTGTTACTGATGAACAGACCATTCATGGCCTCAGCTCTGCTCATCTGAACCTTGAAATTGGGGTAATGTGTATGTCACAGCAATCTGACTTGTGAAGTTTAATGAGGCTCTTGCTTGTTTTAGGTGGTCCTCCGGCCAACATCTATAAGGGCCCTGGGCAAAATATTGGTGTGTGGGATCGGAGCAGGAAAGTGTTGGCAAAAGCAGCACTCCAATTTAAGGACTGCTGTTTTTCATTCTTGGCAGTGGACTGAGAATTGCAACATTCCTTGGCCAGTCAGGAAAGATATTGACCCCTAAAATTAAAGCAAAATACTGCAGATGCTGGAAATCTGCAATAAAAACAGGAAGTGCCAGGAATGCTCAGCCCGGCATGCTGCCAGATCTGACAAGCTTTTGACCCCACTTTGGGAATCCGGGCTGTTGCATCTTTCTCAGGGATGAATAGCAGTGACAGGCAAAGGCAGAAGCTCTGAGGCTGAAAGAAAATTTGATGGCTGTTCATTGAATAAGGAGCCATTTTGCAGACATGACCAAAGATTACAATGTTTAAGAAATGTGCAGACATAAATTAATTTAAACAGTAATAAACAAGATAGGCAATTAATTTTAATAGTATTCTGTTGTACTATTATAAACTGAACTTTGTTGAGTGCATAGCAAATGACATTGATTTTAGATATAAAACAAATGTTAAAACACTAATTTCTAAATAAAATGATGTCAGCATGAATTTTTATGGAACTGGTGTTTGAATGTATTAAACCAGTTTATTTAATTATTTTCCTTGTATATCATTATTAAAGTGCAAAATTTGAGAACTTTCATGAGAATCTTTTCCATTTCTATATTTATGTAATCAGCCTTCCAAAAGAAACGTGGAGCAGTCATTCTCAGAGAAAAGCACTGACATACTTTTCTAAGATTATGAAGATTTTTAGTGTGCAAACCATTATCCTAACTCCAGGACATAGTGTTGTAGCATATTTGCTCTGAGCTAAGATTACTGTGTGACTTTCATTCTTGCTGAGGAATTTTAATGGCTCAACCAACACCAAAGCATGAATTTCTGGCAAAAATTTTGCAGTAATTATTTTTATATTATAGCCCAAACATCATATTCTGGAGTTTTAGATTGTGCAAAAAGCTTTTCCATTAAATATACAAAAGAACATGAGGACTGATGCAACCAATCAAAGGAATGAGCAATGCCGTCTTCTGTTTCTTCTTAGGACCTTCGCTCATTAAATACTAACTGTACTCAAATGAGCTGACCTTACCTGACTGTTCAGTTTGTTAACATATTTAACTGGCACTCATGGCTATAGCACACCATCGACTGGGATCACCACGTGGAACTTGGAGTACCAGAAGGCATTAAAGGACTTTTCACTGCCCTAAAAACATCATCTTTTTTTAAAACGTGAATATTTAGTCTATTTTCAAGAGTTGGCAGTTTGGAGACAAAAAATGAACAGAAAGAATGACTTGGTCATAAGACAAAGAGAGATTGCCTTATTTTCTGGACCTGCTTCATTCAAATGCCTAATCCACTATTTAATATCTGAAGCAATGTTCAAGTAACCAAACCATTCCATGGCGAAGGGCCCTAATTTCTGTTTCACTTTGAATGCTATTATTTTCCCAGTATGATTTATAAATTACGGAATATCAATGAGGTTTCATAGAATCAGAGTAGAATGTCCATCATCATGAATGGTTTCGTAGAACCAATACTGACCAAGTTGGCCAAGTCTCAATAGACCTAGTTTCTTGACTTGGCCTGCATTAGGTGGTGAAGGAACTAACACAAGGAAGTAATCTGCTTGCCATTGTCATAGAATCATAGAAACCCTACAGTGCAGAAAGAGGCCATTTTTGGCCCATTGAGTCTGCACCGACCACAATCCCACCCAGGCCCTACCCCCAAACTGGCAGTTTTGAATAAACTGAAGGTTGATAAGTCCCCTGGGCCTGATGAAATGTATCCTAGGATTCTTTGGGAGGCAAGGGATGAGATTGCAGAGCCTTTGGCTTTGATCTTTGGGTCCTCGCTGTCCACGGGGATAGTGCCAGAGGACTGGAGAATGGCGAATGTTGTTCCTCTGTTTAAGAAAGGGAATAGAAATGACCCTGGTAATTATAGACCGGTTAGTCTTACTTCGGTGGTTGGTAAATTGATGGAAAAGGTCCTTAGGGATGGGATTTACGACCATTTAGAAAGATGCGGATTAATCCGGGATAGTCAGCATGGATTCGTGAAGGGCAAGTCGCGCCTCACAAATTTGATTGAATTTTTTGAGGAGGTAACTAAGTGTGTTGATGAAGGTAGGGCAGTTGATGTCATATACATGGATTTTAGTAAGGCGTTTGATAAGGTCCCCCATGGTCGGCTTATGATGAATGTAAGGAGGTGTGGGATAGTGGGAAAGTTGGCAGATTGGATAGGTAACTGGCTATCTGATCGAAGACAGAGGGTGGTGGTGGGTGGAAAATTTTCAGACTGGAGGCAGGTTGCTAGCGGAGTGCCACAGGGATCAGTGCTTGGTCCTCTGCTCTTTGTGATTTTTATTAATGACTTAGAGGAGGGGGCTGAAGGGTGGATCAGTAAATTTGCTGATGACACCAAGATTGGTGGAGTAGTGGATGAGGTGGAGGGCTGTTGTAGGCTGCAAAGAGACATAGATAGGATGCAAAGCTGGGCTGACAAATGGCAAATGGAGTTTAACCCTGATAAATGTGAGGTGATTCATTTTGGTAGGACTAATTTAAATGTGGATTACAGGGTCAAAGGTAGGGTTCTGAAGACTGTGAAGGAACAGAGAGATCTTGGGGTCCATATCCACAGATCTCTAAAGATTGCCACTCAAGTGGATAGAGCTGTGAAGAAGGCCTATAGTGTGTTAGCTTTTATTAACAGGGGGTTGGAGTTTAAGAGCCGTGGGGTTATGCTGCAACTGTACAGGACCTTGGTGAGACCACATTTGGAATATTGTGTGCAGTTCTGGTCACCTCACTACTGAGAAGGATGTGGAAGCGCTGGAAAAAGTGCAGAGGAGATTTACCAGGATGTTGCCTGGTTTGGAGGGAAGGTCTTATGAGGAAAGGTTGAGGGAGCTAGGGCTGTTCTCTCTGGAGCGGAGGAGGCTGAGGGGAGACTTGATAGAGGTTTATAAAATGATGAAGGGGATAGATAGAGTGAACGTTCAAAGACTATTTCCTCGGGTGGATGGGGCTATTATAAGGGGGCATAACTATAGAGTTCATGGTGGGAGATATAGGAAGGATATCAGAGGTAGGTTCTTTACGCAGAGAGTGGTTGGGGTGTGGAATGGACTGCCTGCAGTGATAGTGGAGTCAGACACTTTAGGAACATTTAAGCGGTTATTGGATAGGCACATGTGTGGTGAACCATAGATGGTTACCACTATGGGTACTGAACCATAGATGGTTATCACTATGGGTACTTGTACATATGTTACTCTTGTTACTGTTGGGGTTAGGGTTGGGGTGTTCCACCTGTTGGTATTGTTCTGTGGTACACTCCGGTTGGCTCCGCCTTCCTATAGGAGTATAAAGGTCACTGCACTTCCTAGTGACCCTTTAGTCTGGGATTGTATTGTTAAGCAGTATCCTCTATTCTTGTTGCTAATAAAAGCCTTTATTTCCTGGGTACGATCCAGCCTCCCGAGTGAACATGGAGCACACCAGGATGATAGGGAGTGGGATAGCTTGATTTTGGTTTCAGATAAAGCTCTGCACAACATCGTGGGCCGAAGGGCCTGTTCTGTGCTGTACTGTTCTATGTTCTATATCCCTACATAATTACCCGCTAATCCCTCTACGCATCTCAGGACCTAAGGGGAAATTTGTAGCATGGCCAATCAACCTAACCCGCACATCTTTGGACTGTGGTGTCTGTGTTGTCTTCACCAACCTACTAGTTGTGGATGTCTGTTCACAGTGGCGTAAGTGACCATTCCTCAGTTTGTGAAGATGTCTTGACTCCACCGTGAGGTCTTCCTCTGTTGTGTCCCGTGGTTTTAGATCAGGGAATTCCCCATAGAAATTCCACCCATATGTCTTTTGACTTTTAGAGTCAGAGAATTGGAGCAAGAGTGTTATAACATATCCCTGATTCACATTTTGGTCTAGAGAACTCCCATTTGAGACATTTTGAAGAATAGCGTCATCCTGCTTCTCAAAATGAAAATTAGTTTCTCATGAAACTGTAAATATTTTAAATGTGAAAAGTGTGGTTGTAGAGTCTTTATTTACAACTTTAATGGGTTCATTTATTTTCAATAAGCTGTTAAACTTGATACTTCATTGTATTTTGTCAACAGAATTATTTTCAAACAATAGGTCTGAATTTTACGCTCCTCCACCGGCAGATTTCCAGGCACAGGAAGGCATGAAATTGCAGAGGTGGGATTCCCTCCATCTTCCCACTTGCCCCGATCACACAGCATTTTATGGGAAGGGAAGCTTGGATGGGAAGGCCGCTGTTGAGGCCTGAGTGGACAGTTAATGGCCATTTAAGAGCCGTTTCCCACCCAGCCTCAATTTGTAGGCTGGTGGGAACATTCAACCTCCATGGAACAAGTCCTGAAAGCATCAAAGTTAGATCACAGGCAGGAAGGGAGTGGAGGATGGGGCCTCCATCAGAAGACTCTTTCTAACTAAAGCTTCCCACCTCTGCGGTTTCACGCCTTCCTGTGCCTGGAAACCTGCCTGTGGGGAAGCGTAAAATTCAGACCTACTTTAGAAAATAATTCAGTTGACAAAATACAATGAAGTATTTCTCGCTTGAGGTCCAGTGATCTCCGGACGTCCTTTGAATTCTCAGTCTCACCCTGAAAGGCCAATCATGCCCCTGGTGAACCCCCGGGCCTATCCTCCCCTCCCCACATAAGGGCCCCTTACACTTGTCCTCTGGGTCCAGCACTTATCCTCACACAGATTGGGGTAGTTCCACTTCTGTCCACTGCAGTGCTGTGGCTTTGATTTGATTTGATTTGATGTAATTTATTATTGTTACATGTATTGGTATAAAGTGAAAAATATTGTTTCTTGCGCACTATACAGACAAAGCATACCATTCATAGAGTACATAGGGGAGAAGGAAACGAGACAGTGCAGAATATCGTGTTACAGTCATAGCAAGGATGTAAAGAAGGATCAACTTAATATAAGGTAGGTCCATTCAAAAGTCTAATGGCAGCGGAGTAGAAGCTGTTCTTGAGTTGGTTGGTACGTGACCTCAGACTTTTGTATCGTTTTCCCAATGGAAGAAGGTGAAAAGGAGTATGCTCGGGAGCATGTAGACAGAGACATGTCCTCCACTATGCTTCCTGACGCCAATGACTATCAGGGCTGCAGAGATTGAAGATCTTCTGGCCTGATTGGCCGGCATCTCTCGAAGAACATAAGAATATAACAACTAGGAGCAGGAGTAGGCCATCTGGCCCCTCGAGCCCACTCCGCTATTCAATAAGATCGTGGCTGATCTTTTTGTGGATTCAGCTCCGCCCGCCCGCTCACCATAACCCTTAATTCCTTTACTGTTCAAAAATTTATCGATCCTCGCCTTAAAAAACATTCAATGAGGTAGCCTCAACTGCTTCACTGGGCAGGGAATTCCACAGATTCACAACTCTCTTTGTGGGAAGAAGTTCCTCCTCAACTCAGTCCTAAATCTGCTTCCCCTTATTTTGAGGCTATGTCCTCTAGTTCTAGTTTCATCCGCCAGTGGAAACAACTTCCCTGCTTCTATTTTATCTATTCCCTTCATAATCTTATATGTTTCTATAAGATCTCCCCTCATTCTTCTGAATTCCAATGAGTATAGCCCCAGTCTACTCAGTCTCTCCTCATAAGCCAACCCTCTCAACTCCGGAATCAACCTAGTGAATCTCCTCTGCACCGCCTCCTTTCTCAAGTAAGGAGACCAAAACTGTACACAGTACTCCAGGTGTGGCCTCACCAGCACTTTATACAGCTGCAACATAACCTCACTGTTTTTAAACTCCATCCCTCTCGCAATAAAGGACAAGGTGGGACTTCCTCCCAAGTGAGGGGCAGAAGTCCAGCCTGCAGCTAACGAATACCCATTGGAGCGTAAACTAGTTGTAGGGCAGTCGGAGTCATGTTTCCCCCACCGACCCTTCAGATGGTGAGACGCGGGCCACTTCATCCAAAAAATTCAGGCCATGAACTTACAATAATCTAAACTAGCAGCAAATTTTACACATACAAGACAATATTCTTCACTATCACATTTGCCCCATCTCAGATCATGTGCAGCCTGGAGATGAGCAACTGACTACTGAGGGTATAATAAATTCACTATTTAAAATTTAAAAGAAGTATATTAGTCTCAGGAGGACTAAGAGTGTTTCAATATAAATGAACTAAAACCTTGGAACCAAGTCCTGATGATGGCTCACATTCAAATATTCGCTTATTTCTTCCCTCTCACAAATGCTGAACAATCCCCCCATTCATTTCAATATTTTCAGTTTTTAAAATCTTAAAATACCAGACTATGAATTAATGTTATCAATAAAAAATTAACAAAGGAGTTTGGACAATGCCCTTAAAAATAGGAACTGCATTTATGTGCAGACAGCTGCCAATGATTTGCATCCCCAACCACCCACTGCCTTTGGCCATGCAAATATCCCAGCAGGACTCCAGGAAGAGGCAACCCATCATCAACTGAGCTGAACATCAAAAAAAAACAGAACAAGCAGGTCTAAGCACATGATCAGAGTCTTAAAAACAATCGGAGACAGTGCATCTTGCCTTGAGTCTTTGGCCTGCCCCCAGAACACAAGACAGCCATGTGGGTTTGGGAGCAGGAGCATGCACCTGGCATCTTCGAGCACTGCCCGGCTGAGATGCCCAATATTCGTAGCTAGATGGAAATTGAGTCTGGAAGCCATGAGCAATCCATCCCATCTTACTGAAACACTGAACCTGCAACAGCTACAAGCACCAAGTCCATTTGCACGGTTAGAGAGAGTCCCGGAAAATCCAGTGGTAATGTAGATATTGCAGGGACTTGATGTAACAGGTCTCTGCCCTTGTCAGTGCCTGGTTAAAAACTGATTTCCCAGACACAGGTCAGAGAAAAATACATCCTGACATGTTTGTATGATATTCATGTGTCAGCTATTTATGTTAAAGGAGGTAATACTGCTATCAAAATAGCAGAAAGGGGCTTGTCTCAGAAATGGTACATCTATGACTTTATGATGCATTCTGCAAAAAAAAGGAATGTCTGGCCATTTGAGACTAGCTTACAGGTACATTTTCAAAAAGGAAGTTGCTCATAATGTAGTAAATCAAATATGAACTTTGCTGAAATTATTAAAATTGATTATGTCATCATTATTCTTGCTCAAAACAAATACGTTTCCATCACCATCAGCCCTCACTGCAAAGATCAATTAAATTACCCATGCAAATGTATCAATTTAATGATACATACAGTTGTATACCATGTGCATAACCATTTTTAGCCATTTTTATCGTATCTTTTTGTTTGTGATGACAGACAATTTGACACATTTGAGATTTAAGATAGTGTACATCAGGAAGTTTTCAGGGTGTTTAACTGCCTGGATAAATAATGTCTAGGGCAGAGCTGTCAACTGATATACCCTGCTCATTCTGATAGTAAAATATGATTAGCTTGAAAGAAAGCCTCAGGGGCCAAAAAAGAAACAGCATATCAGTGCAATACCCCCTCAGCTGTCTTTAGGTTTCTTCATGCCTCAGTGACTGAGACAGCCGTCAGAATATAGATCTACAGCTGGAATCTTGGAATTAAGTGCAGTGGGATTTAAATTTTAATAAAAATAGACTGCATGAAGAGGGAGACCATTTGTTTTTAAAAGAAAATGTCACACAAAGTATGTTGTGTGCTTTATTTAAATAAGCCTGTGTTATCATTGCTGTAAATGTTATTCATCATGTAGTGAAATATGATCAGGTTAAAACCTACATTGCTACAAAATTAATGGTTTATGCCCAAAACTGGAAAGAATATTAAACAACTCCACAACGCATTATTAAGCATTCAGGTTCACTGATAACTATGAATAATTTGAATTGATAAACCTCTTTTCAATGTTGTCTTTGTTGTCAGCTTCAGGGCACAAAACAGAATTGAAGTAAAATACTAGGTGGCCAAAATACTATTGGGTGGAATTGATCCAAAATTTGTCAAAGTCTCAGTTTCAGTCTGAAAATGGGCATGTTGTTCTCCAGCTGCATAGTTGAGATTTCTCTCCAGAGATCGCCCACACATAGGCATCAGGGCATACCCCTCTTCCCCAGCCCCCCCCACCCCCACACCCCTTACCACCACCATGCCCCATCATCACCACCACATAGGCATTGGGACACTCCCCGCTCACACACTTCAGGGCAACCACCCCTCCCACCCCAGAAGCATTAGGGCATGCAGCCCGCCGTTCCACATAAGGGGAACCACTTCAAAGGGGCTCCCCAATGGGACCCTCCGGCAGTGTCATCTTAGCACTGCCAGGTTGGCACTGCCCAGGCATGTCCTTCACCACTCGGGAGCTATACTTACCTGTGCACCTATGGCGTGATGATCATGACTGTTTTTTTTCGAAAACAAGTCATGATTCCCACTGATGTGACATCACAGTGACTCATTGGGAAGATACGTTCAGGGCAGAAGTAGTGATGTCAAGCCCTATAATGATATTCGAATGCAAGCAAATCAGGGTCACGCCCTTCGTGGGCGTGAATCTGATCACATCATTGGAGGGGGCAGGAAGATCTGAAACTGGAATCTCAGCAGCGCAAATCCCATTTTTGGCCTTTCACGCGATTTAGCAGCCATTACAGGATTTGCACTCACAGCTAGCATAGCCACTAAATTGCGGCTCTTAACTTACTGACAATCTGAGGTACTACCTGAGATAAATCTGAGGACTATCTGAGATAGAGAGAGAGGAAAAGCGGATCAGGCCACTGGACAAAGGCGAGAGTCAGGCGAGAGCGAAGGAGATCCTCATACTTGCCACCTTCACTCATGACATTAGGAGGAGTGGCTGGCACAATTACAGCTCTCATGAAGTCCATCATGTTTCACCAATGTTAACAAAACCTACATGAAGCAGAAGTACAATAATTTGCCAAGGTTGTTGTGTTACCAGCTGTATTTTGAAAGGGCAGTGTGCTGATAGCAGTCAATGACTATCGTAGGAACGTTTGCCTTTTTTTGAAAAGGATAAACTTTATTTTGATAAAAGAAGCATCTTTTTCCTTCACAGGCAGTCTGCCCATCAAACCATAATGCTAAACCTATAAAAATCTTTGGTTAGACCAGAGTTATAATTAAGATCAAATGCACCACAGCACCTAGACTTAATGGAATTTTGCCTAAATGTGCAACATTATTAAAGGAGCCAAGTTTGTTCATTGTGCATTACAACCTCGAGTCCAGCACGAGGCTGAACCAAGTTCTCCATGGCTTGAACAGGAGATTAATCGGCCAAACAAACTTTTGTGGAGCATCCCCCACATGTCTAGAACCCCTCTCCAATGGATTTCTTTCTAGTTTGTTTTCCAAACTGTCATTCTTAGATGAATGAGAAAATGATGCTGTTTTTCCAGTGAGACCAGCTTTCAACCACCTCCTATCACCCAACAGGTTCCTCCCATTCTCGCCCATACTCACTGTCTCCTAATTCCGGTTCCTGCTGTCACTTTCTACCCTCCCCCATTACTCCTGATCCCATCATTGTTCTTGTTAGATATTCCTCTGAACTCTTTAATTTGATGTCCACATGCCATTTGTTGACCTGACCCATTCCCTTCTCCAGACTATAGCCCCATGAAACCATCAAATTGCCCTCATTAATTTTCAGCTGCTGACTTAAAGGATCCACCTGCCTCCCCTGAATGTTACTGTGCTCTCTCACAACATCATGACTCAAACCCTGAGGACCAAGTGCCTAAGGTGACTATTGTGCCCTGTACATTATACTGTGCACAACATTCACTGCTCAGGGAGACTTCCCCACCCAAGACCAGGATCAAGACATGTGTGCCATGCTGAGTCCTCTAACATGGCCCGATCAGCCCCAATTCAGCTCCTCAATATTTCCCTGACAGTGTGGCCTCAGCTCCAAGTCAATCTCTTTAATATGCTTCTGACAATGTGGCTTCAGTCCAAGGATAGTCTCTTCCATGGACAGTCTTGTAACGCTTGCCTCAGGTCAGTCTTTCGTTAATTCACTCTGTTCCTTGACCATGTCCTCCATCTCACCCCTCCCCTCCTGTGTTCCCCGTACCCCGAGTCCTGCTTCCATCTCCACCCTCCCCTCTCATGCCGCACCTCCCAGTCCTGTCTCTGTTACCCCCCTCCCCTCTCATGTTTCTGCACTCCCCCTCCCCCACATTCCTCCTGGCCTTGCCTCTGTCTCCCCCACCCCCCACCTTCTCAAAGTTAGGAGAACAAAATTCCACCCATGGAAAACTGACATTTTCAAACGTGCCCCTGAATGCCATGTTTCCTGCACTGGCAGGAGTGAAATATTCCACCTATATACAAATGTTACATTTGGTTTTGTAACAAAACAGAAGATGTTAATTACACACAAATGATCAATCAAAATCCTATCACCCAACAGGTTCCTCCCATTCTCCCCCATACTCACTGCCTCCTAATTCCTGTTCCTGCTCTCACTGTCTACTTTCCCCCTGATACTCTTGATCCCATCATTGTTCTTGTTAGATATTTCTCTGAACCCTTTGATGTTGATGTCCTCATGCCATTTGTTGACTTGACCCCTTCCCTTCTCGAGGCCACACCCCATAAGACCATCAAATAACTCTCATGACTTTTCAGCTCCTGACTTACAGGATCCATGTGCCTCCCCTGAATGTTACTGTGTTCTCTGCCTCAAAATACCATGACTCAAACTCTGAGGACCAAGTGCCTAAGGTGACTGACTGTGCCTTGTACATTATACTGTGCACAACATTCACTGCTCAGGGAGACTTCCCCACCCAAGACCGGGACAAGACATTAACACAGAAAAATCTCATGTCATAAATCTAATTCTATTGTATTATGGTTAAGTTTATCAGTTTGATGGAACTATTATTTTGCAAAGATTTTACATTAAAAGCTAATTAAACTGTAGTCTAGTTTTTTATTTTGTTTCAAATTTCTAGCATCTACGGTAATTTTTTAAAATTAAACATTCTGTATATTAATCAGACATGTTGTTAGATACAGATGTGTTATTACATCTTAATCTGCCATTAGAACTGTAACATAAATAGCAAGCATTTCTAGGTTATGTTTTATCTCATTCTGGGAAGGATTTATTCGCGTCGCACTGCTTCAAGCAATGCTGTGCAGTACACATCGATTCCCCAGGGCAGGTAGGACAGTGGGCTGCTATTTGTTCAGCTTGCATGGCATTCTTCAATTATATCAAAGGAGTAGATATGGGGCAAATGGACTCTGATTTAATTCATTCTCAAAATGAAAACTTTGATAAAGTTCAACAGCTTCAATAAAATGACAAAAGAAACACAATACTGCATAATTAGACTCCTGCACACGGGGTCATCTACTGCAGTGAATGCAGAACAATTAAACAGATTCCTTTACCAACGTGCATTTCAATCTGTTCATTTTCATAATGTTTGAAGTACCTGGGCTCAGACCTAGGAAAATGTCACCTATGATTCTTAATTTATTAAAAATTCTTCTACATTTAATAATATTGGATTAAGAGGTAAAGTGTTACAAGTAAGTAGATGTAGTTCTGAAAATGAATATATAATTATGTATACTCCCTTAGGTATGTGGGACATTTGGGTTTCATGATTGTCACTGTCTTATCAAATGAATGATCAAATGGTAAATGCATTAACTCTGAAATGTGAAGTATTAAAGAGAGCAATCAGAATAATTCCAGAATCAAATTTAACATGTGGGTGAGAAAGCTTACATTACAGAAAAGGTGTTAACAGGTGTCTTTGTCATTTTACAAATGAGCACTTTTCAAGAAGTGAGACATTCAAAGAACTTCTGCAGTACATTTCTGGTAAATGAAACTTTATTATTAAAGGGCATTTCTGAGAAGCATTTCTATTCATAGCAACTTACTGTCTACACAATCCTCCACAATACAACAATAGTGCAGTCTACACTCCATTCTCTTCTGCATAAAGTGACAGCCAATCCACATTCCTGTGCTGGAAGCTGAAGGGAAATGAAAACTGTATTGAGCTGCTTCTTGAACTGCATCCCATTTGTTCTTGAGATCCATGGTGACAGCACTCCATTGCTACTTTGTAGAAGAAACTTTTTTTGTTTTCACACTGATACTTTATCAGAATTCTACACATTATATGTCATTTGAGAACTACTGATCGAAAATGCATTTAACATTCAGGCTGGCAACTATCACAAGGTGGGCGCAAACAAATTTTTCTCCGAGGTTTAAACAATGAATTAATATTGGTCAATAATATGGACTTTCACAAGTTATGTTGGCTTGTTCAATTTTCCAGCCAATCATTTAATTGAATGGAAAATTGGGTAGGTTCCTTTGTAATCCGACTTACTTGATTTTCCACCATTAATTGTGCCCAGGAAAACAAATAAAAACCCATGGACGACAACAGGAAAACCTGTTCCAATTGTTTATTAATCACGTTAAGTAAGTTACAACATTACACCAATAAACATTTAGAACTCCTGCAGTAATTAAGAAGTGTATGGATTGTGACTTATATCAATAAATGTTGAAAATATTGATGTTTGATTGATTTAAGATAACGGGTGCAATTCTCCCATTTTGAGACTAAGTGCAGTGGCAGGTGGCTCTGGCGGCACCTGTCCCACCTATCAGAATGGTGGGATCCTGCGCCAATTAAGCGCTTGGAACCTCAGTGATTATGCACTGTCGAGTTCCTCTTCGACTCTCCTGGTGGAACAGCAGTTGACTAGTCTGCCCTTCTTCAGCTGTTGTTTGGTACTAGGTGGCACGGTGGTACAGTGGTTAGCACTGCTGCCTCACAGCACCAGGGACCGGGGTTCGATTCTCGGCTTGGGTCACTATCTGTGCAGAGTCTGCATGTTCTCCCCATGTCTGCGTGGGTTCCCTCCAGGTGCTCCGGTTTCCTCCGACAGTTTGAAAGATATGCTGGTTAGGTGCATTGGCCATGCTAAATCCTCTCTCAGTGTACCTAAACTGGCGCCGGAGTGTGACAACTAGGGGATTTTGCCAGTAACTTCATTAGTGTGAATGTAAGCCAACTTGTGACAATAATAAATAAACCAAACTAAACTGGTTTCAAAGGTTCCAGCACCATATTTAAACACCAATCTGCACATTGATATCACTCTCTCCAACCCACTTTCTTCACCTGTGCAGGATGTCAGCAATCCAGAGAAAAAGGCTAGCAACCTCATGAAGAAGGTAGCACCAACTTTCAGCACCAGGGTCTTCAAAGCCCTTATTTGGAGAGTGCAGGCCCACTGTCATATCCTCTACCCCAGGGATGGCTCAAGAAAACGCACAACCTCATCTCGATGGTTCACTCCACAGTAATGTAGGTGAGAACTCACGTTAGGATTGTAAAAAACAAGTTTCTGAGAATTTGAAAGGAGGTTGGAAGATCTGCCTTTCTTGCACTAGAGGGAGAATTGCCAGGAAAACCGTCGCCATGAAAGACCATTCTGGGGTTAAACGTTATCAAGCTGGGAAAGGAAATGAATGAAAGTCAACCCTCAGGAGCTAAGAATCAGTTTAGAATGGGTCTGTGGAAAATCAAGTGGCTACTTAAGGGACAGTGTATGCATACCTGTGAAGTGGGTTTCCCAGTTGTATGAAAAATTAAAGGGCAAGTTCTGTAGTCGAAAGTTACCTACAACAATTGTGTTTAGTTGTGAGTATTTTTCGTATGTTTGTCGCAGTAGAAGTCTTGAAACATGAAATTGTCAGCTGTCAATAGGAAGTTGAATTTCTTTTTCAAGCTTACCAGGCTCTCTGGAGATTGTAACATCTAAGCAGAGCTTTGTGTATGTTCAGCATAATTTCCTTTATTTTGTATTCAGTGTCTCTATTTATGAAGTCCAAGAACCCATATGTTTTGCTAAGTACTCCCTCAATATATCCTGCCAACTTCCAGGTTCTGTGCATTTGGAACAGGGACCCTCTATCCCTGCTCATTTTTTAGAACTGTGCCATTACGTCTGCATTGCCTCTGTCTATATCTCCTGTCACCTCACACTTCTCTGTCTTAAATTCCATCAGGTGCTTGTCTGCCAATTTGGCTAGCCTACCTATACCCAATTGCAATTGATTTGGATTCAAGATTGTTATCATCAACAAGTTTTGAAATTTTAGTCTGTATTCCAATACCCAATAAGAAGTTTAACAACACCAGGTTAAAGTCCAACAGGTTTATTTGGTAGCAAAAGCCACACCCGGCACCTCCACATCATTCCAATACCCAAGCCATATGCATATGTCAAAAAAAAAGTGATCCTAGCACTAAACTTTAGGAAACATCATAGTCAACCATCATTCAGTCTGCAAAAGAATCATTTACCACAACTTGTTGTATTCTATCCATGAGTCAATCTTTTATCCAAGCTGACACTGACCTTCTTTTCCACGAGCCTCAAATTTGCAGAAAGCACAGCAGCCAATTTGGGAACAGCAAGTTCTCAGAAATAGCAAAGTGATAATGGCCAGACAATCTGCTTTTGTGATATTGTATTGATTCAGAGATAAATGTTAGCCAGGACATCAAGGATAAATAACTCAATTAACTTTTGAGGTAGTGCCATGGGATTTTCTTTTGTCCACTTGAAAATGAGACCTCGCTATAGCATTTGATCCCAAAAGACAGCACACTTCCAGTGCAGCTCTGTACTGCACTGGAGTGTCAGTCTTGAATTTTGTGCAAAAGTCTAGAGTGAGAATTGAAGCCACAATCTTCTGATTCAGAAGAATGCTACCCACTGAGCCATGGCTGACACACCGAGCACAGTTTCAGTAGTTATTATGACAGCAGGTTGCATTCCAGTGTTTAGGAAGATTGTCATCACAGAAACATAAAAATAGCCCAGAATTTGAAAAGGAAAAGAAAGACCTAACAAGACAATTTGCAATGTGCATGACAGACATTTCAGGGAATGAATTACATACATCTCCATCTGCCTGGTGAATTGAAGTCAGTAGTGGCGGTATAAAATAAGCAATTAAAGGGACATTCTGTATTATTGTAAGAAAAGGGAGAACCAGCCGTGGATAACGAAGGAAATAAAGGAGAGTATTAAAATAGAAACAGCTGCGTACAGAGTGGCCAAAAATAGTGGAGAAACAAGTGATTGGGAAAAATTTAAGAAACAACAAAGAGAGACTAAGAAAGCGATAAAGAAAGGAAGGATAGACTATGAAGCTAGGCTAGCAATTAATATAAAAAATGATAGTAAAAGTTTTTATAAATATATAAAAAGGAATAGAGTGGCTAGAGTGAATGTTGGACCCTTGGAGGACGAGAGGGGGGAGTTAATAGTGGGAAATGAGGATATGGCTGAGTCTTTAAATAAGTGTTTTGTGTCGGTCTTCACGGTGGAGGACACAAATAGTTTGCCAAATATTAACGATAGAGGGTTGGCAGCAGGAGAAATACTTAATACAATTAATGTTACCAGAGAGGCAGTGCTGGGTAGACTAATGGGACTGAAGGTGGACAAGTCCCCGGGTCCGGATGGAATGCATCCCAGGGTATTGAAAGAAATGTCAGAGGTAATAGTGGATGCGTTAGTGATTATTTATCAAAACTCGTTGCATTCTGGGGTAGTGCCGGTTGATTGGAAAACGGCTAATGTTACGCCGCTGTTTAAAAAAGGAAGGAGACAAAAGGCGGGTAACTATAGGCCGGTCAGCTTAACGTCTGTAGTAAGGAAAATGCTGGAATCCATTATTAAAGAGGAGATAGCAGGGCATCTGGATAGAAATGGTTCGATCAATCAGACGCAGCATGGATTCATGAGGGGAAAGTCGTGCTTGACGAACATGTTGGATTTTTATGACTAGGGCGGTTGATGGAGGAGAACCGGTGGATGCGGTGTTTTTGGATTTCCAAAAGGCGTTTGATAAGGTGCCCCATAAAAGGCTGCTGAAGAAGATTAGGGCACACGGAGTTGGGGGTAGTGTGTTAAAGTGGATTGGGGACTGGCTATCCGACAGGAAGCAAAGAGTCGGAATAAATGGGTGTTTTTCCGGTTGGAGGAAGGTAACTAGTGACGTGCCGCAGGGATCGGTACTCGGGCCGCAACTATTTACCATTTATATAGATGATCTGGAGGAGGGGACGGAGTGTAGGGTAACGAAGTTTGCAGACGACACAAAGATAAGTGGAAAAGTGAATCGTGTGGAGGACGGAGAAGATCTGCAGAGAGATTTGGACAGGCTGAAGGAGTGGGCGAGGATATGGCAAATGGAGTATAAAGTTGATAAATGCGAGGTTATACACTTTGGAGGAAATAATAACAAATGGGATTACTATCTCAATGGAAACAAATTAAAACATGCTACCGTGCAAAGGGACCTGGGGGTCCTTGTGCATGAGACGCAAAAGCCCAGTCTGCAGGTGATCAAGAAGGCAAATGGGATGTTGGCCTATATCGCGAAGGGGATAGAATATAAAAGCAGGGATGTCTTGATGCACCTGTACAGGGCATTGGTGAGGCCGCAGCTGGAATACTGTGTGCAGTATTGGTCCCCTTGTATGAGGAAGGATATATTGGCATTGGAGGGAGTGCAGAGAAGGTTCACCAGGTTGATACCGGAGATGAGGGGTTTGGATTATGAGGAGAGGCTGAGGAGATTGGGTTTGTACTCGTTGGAGTTTAGAAGGATGAGGGGGGATCTTATGGAGACTTATAAGATAATGCGGGGGCTGGATAGGGTGGAGGCGGAGAGATTCTTTCCACTTAGTAAGGAAGTTAAAACTAGAGGACACAGCCTCAAAATAAAGGGGGGTCGGTTTAAGACAGAGTTGAGGAGGAACTTCTTCTCCCAGAGGGTGGTGAATCTCTGGAATTCTCTGCCCACTGAGGTGGTGGAGGCTACCTCGCTGAATATGTTTAAAGCGCGGATGGATGGATTCCTGATCGGTAAGGGAATTAAGGGTTATGGGGATCAGGCGGGTAAGTGGTACTGATCCACGTCAGATCAGCCATGATCTTATTGAATGGCGGGGCAGGCTCGAGGGGCTAGATGGCCTACTCCTGCTCCTATTTCTTATGTTCTTATGTTCTTATTAATATGTTACATCTGGACTATATTTTACAGTGTTATAAATTGCAATGATTCATTTACTGGTGATTTAATAAAAATTAAGTTAGCAGATAAGATTTGAAACATCATATTTGATAAGATGCCCTTTGATCAGTTTCACAATATAATGCAAATGTCATAATTTGGTAGTTCTCTCTGCTTTATCACTAATGGCAATGAAATATTTTGACACTTTGAGCTATTTTATCATGTGTTCAGGTTGAAAAAGACACAAATGAAAATTGGCTAAAATGCTAATGAGCTAAACTTCTTGTTTCTGCAACAACTGTAACTGATAAACAATTAGCTTGCCCATTTCAGGAATTGATAAATCAATTCTGTCTGGTGATCCCAGGTGCTAGATAATTGTTTGAGTGGAAAGGATGGAGACGTTGGAAGTGAGCCAGATATTTTTGAACAGAGAACTATGGAGGCAACTTTTTACCCACTATTTGTATACTATTTACAGCACATAAACAGATCATTCAGTGCAATAGGGCATGCCAATTAAGGCAAGCAAGATAACAGCAGAATCTTACAACCCCCACCATGGAAAGTTTGGTGTCGGGAACGCATTGAATTTGGTGGGAGGGTGGCAGGTTGGACATTGTCATCTTCTCACCTCCGCCCTGATTGAGTCTGTCGCAAGAAGGTTTATGGTTTGTCAAAGCTCACCACTGAGTTAATCCAGGCAGCACCAATTTGGGGCTCTTAAGTGGGCATTAATTGTCCTGGTATGTTTGCTTGTGGGCCTGGGAGTTCCTTTGTTCAAAGGCACTCCGAGGCTGATCTGAGGGACCCTGCTGGAATGAAGGATTTTCTGAAAGCCATTCCACTATCCTTGCTACTTACCCTCCTCAGTTGCCTCACCCAAACTCCCCTGTGAATCCCCCTCCTGCCATCACTCACCTGTGCCTCGGTCCCTCTTCAATCTGAGACCTTGGGTGGATGTAGTATTTGCAACTACTATGGCCTTCTTGGTGCTGCTACTGACTGCAGAAGAGCTGTTGACCTGTGACTAGCCAGCACCCTTGGCGGGTTGGACTTTCATTCCCAGGAAGGCCTGCTACCGCCTGTTAAGTGCTTGAGTGGCACACGATGTGCCAGGTCTTCTTGAAAAGTGGTGATGGGGAGTGGGGTGTCACACTGGCTGACCAAGACCCCTGTCACTTCCACAAGATTCCACCTACAGTGACAAGTGTTTCACGATAGTAAATGGCATCCTGGTGAAAGACTGACATTATAGAAACTGCTTAACTTCTACTTATGTAAGAGAACTGAGAAACACGATCTTTAATAAGTATTTTGAGGACACAACATTGGGCTTGGTAGTGCACATTATTTAGACACTACAGGTGGTGCCCAGAGATCAAAATGGTGTTCAGTCTGCGCAAGCACACTTTTGCTGTGAATCATGCTGGGTGCCACCTTGGTGAGGGTGTTAGTATAGATGTGACTAACATCTGCATTAGGAGCAGACAGTTCAAGGCATCAGTTGGCATTCAATGGCATTGCCCTTTTGCAACTCAGCACTCCAGCCAAAGCCCTCTCTTAATCCTACATAGCTGAGCAGCAAGATGGACACCCTGATCAAAAGATATCATCAACCACTTACAGGTAGTTAATTTCTGATTAATTTCTTCAAAAGTGTTGGGTGTTTTATATATTTCCTCGCATTGTAAACACCTGCAGGGAGGTTGCGGCAGATGCCAAAAAAACCTTTTGCTTATTCTAAGGCTTCTGCACAAACCAGTTGCTCCCATCCATGGGTGGACCAGTAAGCCTTACTCTGGGACTACTGGATGACTGGAAGAAAAAGAAGAGGCCATGCCGAACAAGACAGGCTGCTAGAAGAAATGGAGGATCAGCAGGGGGATGAGTTCTCTTTGGGAGGCTACACCCACCCAGGGTTTCAGGGAGTACACTTCCAACTGAACCTCAGCAAGGAATAATGTGTGAATCATCTGGGCTTAACTAAGCTCATCCTTGGTGAAATTTGCCACCTGCTACAGCTACAACTGCAGACTTAATGCAAAGCAAGGACTGCATTGCCGGTGGCCCCAAACCTTCAAGGATCTAGTTTCGGACTCCACCACCTTGGTATCGACGGCAGCATTCTTGGCTGAACTTTGGACAGGCACCAGCAAAGGCCCTGGTGAACTGTCAGTGGTGAAAGAACAAATGCTCTCATCCTGAGAGAGGACAGTAAGTTCATGCTTCATGGAACCACTGTCACTCACCTGGAAAAATGCCACAGCATTCCCTGTAATCTGCCAGAGCACAGATTGCTGGCTTTCTCTGCACACTATAATGCACAGCCGTAGTGGCTGCATTCAAAATCTGCATGCCAGGAAGCTGACCTTGCATGACAGAAATCTGATGTTTCAATGCAGATCTGAGACATTGAGTGGTTGCTGCTTGTGCTGCAATGGAAATTGTGGTCATCAGATGCTGCATCATGATTGGGTTCATAAGTGTATTTGACCACCTCTTAGTTCCATGCTAGAAATGATGGTCTCCAAATGCTGTTCAAATCCATATCCCAAGTTGGACCCAACATTGTTGCATGGTTCTTAAATCATAGAAAAGAATTATAAAATTCCGACAGTGTAGAAAGAGGCCATTTGGCCCATCAAGTCTGTACCGACCACAATCCCACCCTGGCCCTACCCCTGTAACCCCATGTATCTACCCTATTAGTCCCCCTGACACCTAAGGGTCACCTTAGCCTCACCAATCCACATCTGCACATCTTTGGACTTTTGACATTGAGCCTTCTGACAGGTTTCCCAATACGCCAAGCATTTTGTTGGACATACCCATCAGTTTTTTTTCTGTAGGCTGTCCATTAAATTGCTCATCTGAGTTTTCTGCAGAAAAACCTGTGTGTACCTCTCTCTGGTAGCTGCACTATCCTTGCCTCCTGTTCTGTTGCAGCCCACTCATGCTCATGTCTCACCATATGCAAATTCCTCCTCTATCCTCTAAGATACTCACAGTTAGTATCCAAGCTGTTGGCTGCGAGTGTGAAATCAAGTGAGATTGCTGGGTTCATTTCTCCACTGCCTAGCTAAGTTGGATATCTGAAAGAAGCAAGGCCCATGGGTAAGCTTGTGGTGACGGGAAGGGGAGGAAGTAAGAGGTATATGTTTATATTACCTGCAATTTGCAATCACAAAACATTGTGAGATGAGAGAGAAGTGGGATGTGAGGAGTAGGATAAGGTACGAGGATACCATCACTTTCAGTGGTCTCAGCCCCATCACTGGCCACAGCCTGAGCAATGACCCAATTAGGACCAGCAATGTTTTCTTCATGGAGTTCAGGCCATGCAAGCGAGCCTTCCCCTCACTGGTTAGTTCCTCTGCCTTGTCCTGCAAGTGTGGTGTAATATGTTTGGTTGATGTAACTGTCATGTTTGAATTGAGGCAGCATGTGTAATCTGTGAGATGTGAGTGTGAGGATTGCAGATTGTGTGAGGGTGTGATAAAACTGTAATTGTTAGGATGAATCATGGTGGACAGAGATTATTGGTAGGTGAGTGATGGAGGTGTGGTGAACTGAGCTGTGGGTAGCTGCGCAGTTGCGAGGATGTGACATTTGTAAATGCATTCGCTGACCTTGATTATTCATGTGAGGTCATTGAACTTCTTGTAGTCAGTTTGTCATTAAGTCTGAGTCACACTTAGAAAGACATAACATTTCTAATTTGGGAAATTAAAGTGAAATATTGCTGCAATAGGGCGTGCCATTTTGATATTTTTTATTCTTTAGAAAACCACAGAAAAGTTATGGTACATAAAGAGGCCATTCAATTCATCGTGTTTATGTTGACTAAAAGAAAATCAAAAAACTAGCCATTCTTTGTTAATCCCACTTGACAGCACCTAGTCTGTAGCTTTGCAGGCTACAACACCATAGATCCAGCTACCTGTTAAATGAGTTGAGTGTTCCTGCCTCAACCACCAATTTAGGCAATGAATTCCAAACACCCACCACTTTCTGGGTGAAAATATTTTTCCTCATGTCCCTCTAATCATTCTACCAATTATTTTAAATCTATGCTCCCTGTAATTGACCCCTCAGCTCATGGAAACAAGTCTTTACTGTCTAGCCTATCTAGGCCCCTCATAATCTTGTACGTTTCAATTAGTTCACCCCTTAGTCTCTTCTGTTCTAAGAAAAGCCACCCCAGCCTATACAATCTTTCCTCATAGCTGCAATTTTCAAGCCCTGGCAACATTTTTGTATATCTCCTCTGTACTCTGTCCAGAGCAATTATGTCCTTCCTGGAATGTGACTAAAACTGTACACAAAACTCCAGCTGCAGCCTAACCAGTATTTTATACATTTCTAAGATAGGTAAGCAGCCATGGTTCAGGATGGTGCTCAGGTTAAAAAACTAAGAATGGTTGTGTAAGAAGTCGTGATTAGATGGTGCAAGACTTGAGTTATAAATACTTATAGCAGCATGAAGGAGGAAAAGAACAATAAATGTTAATAAACACCTCTTCAGTTGATTAAAAAAGCTTTGCATACAGTGATTGGAACCTGGAATTGACAAGAAAATTAAGAAAATGCAATTCCAAGGTATACAAGACTCATGACTATGATCCTTCACAATGTGAAATGAGATATACTTGACATTGACAACCACGTACTCCTGCTGGAAGCATGCTTGACTAGCTTTATGTTGAGAATTTTGACAGCATGAATGCTAGATCGCAACAGCTGACAAAAATCCAATTCTTTTCATATTTGATGCAGCTTTTGCAATTATTAATGATGTTGTTGCTGTCTTGATTTTAGGAAGGACAGCAATGCATAATTGGGTCAAAGCATCTCTATTTATTTTGTTTGTAACTTACGTATAAACCCCTTGAATTCAGGGAATTTCTGATCCACAACTAAATCTGGGCAAAATGGATCTGCACTTGAAGCATTTTTCACACTCCCGTACCTTTCTTTAACAATCTTTTACATATTCTGGCCTCAAAATTAGTCAGACTTGCACAACAAGTGTACACCCAAACCAGAAGGCCAGAAAGTTACTGGAAATCGTCTACAAGCTGCCAATAATGTGGATGCCAGAGGTGCCTTCTCTCTGTAAGGATATCAATATTGAGCCTACTGCCTTACTGACAGCAGTCCTCAGCAGTGGAGGAGGAGGAGCACTCTGGCTTCTGTTGGCTCTGAAATATAGTTTACTTCAAACTACCTTTTCTAAACTTGCCTGGAATTAGGAGTCACAGGGCAGCTAAGCAATCCTAAGGAGGAAGAAGCAAGCTTCAGCCTGAGTGTGACAGGCCCAACAACTGGCATGCTGATCATTGACTAATTTCTCAATGGAATTCTTCAAACGGCAGTAAGTATCTGATTTGCATAGTTAAAGTGATTAACATCAGTGATAGGCATCCACCTGGCTTTAAAAAAGAGCCCTATTAATTTTGCAGTTGGACAAATAGCAGCACAGATTTATCACAGGCTATCTCACATCTAAAGTGGTATTTTACACTAAAATTGTGAACATAATGCGAAGGAATTTGTACTCTGTATGATTAATATGTATTTCCAGTATCACTGACACTTCAAAATATGAGAATTCAACAACTCGTTACTTGTTAAAATGACTAACATGCTAATAGACTGGTTAAGAAAATAATAAGGCATTATTATTTCATGAGGCATGTTTATATGATTTTTAGCCAAGGCACAAGAAATTATTCAGATATGTGATATTTTCAGCAATTGTTAAAGTAATTCCATTTTCTATTCTTTACTGAAAAGACTTACCCATTTTGCTTTTGCTGCCATAATTTCAGCAAGATTTGTTTTAAATTCTGTTTAAATCCCAGGATTATTTATGGTTTGATTTGCTGTGAAGTATTATCAAAATGCACTGAATGACAAACAGCAATGTTGTTCCCCAAGTGAAATATTATGAACAGAACGTAGGCACTTTTTCTAGTCGACTAAATGAGCCTCGGGTTTAACTCTGACAACTTATGCAATCTCATGAATAGCAGCCCAACATCAGAATATTAGCTAAATGTAACATTTGTTCGCAATCTGCTGCCAATAGTTTCCAGAGGGTAAGTTTTACTTAAATATATTAAGGGTATATTAATATGCCCCTCTTGATCATACAAATGTGTGTATATTGAACTACATTCCTTCATTTCTGTGCCTACTATATTAGCTATTTCTTTTATAATGCTTTTCCACCATAAGTTTAAGTTTATCTATTAGTGTCACAAGTAGGCTTACATTAACACTGCAATTAAGTTATTGTGAAAATTCCCTAGTCGCCACACTCCAGTGCCTGTTTAGGTACACTGAGGGAGAATTTAGCATGGCCAATGCACTGAACCAGCACATCTTTCAGACTGTGGGAGGAAACCGGAGCACCTGGAGGAAACCCACACAGACACGGGGAGAATGTGCAGACTCCGCACAAACAGTGACCCATCCAGGATTTGAACCTGGGTCCCTGGCGCTGTGAAGCAGCAGTGCTAACCACAGTGCCGCCATAACTATTTATCATTGCTAGATAAAGACTTTTGTTCACAGGACTTGTTCTGAGAGTGTACAATCACTATTTTAGATGTGATTTCTCAGAATTTGGAGGTCATTTCTTGAATCTTTTTTGTCTTTGATCTGGACTTACCGGCCATCAACCTTCTCTGCAACATGGGAGCAGCTCATGCTGCTGTATCTTGATTCTCTGTTGAGGCGCAAAAAGACCAGCACCAACAACACCATCAGCAGGGTCAGCACCATCTGGAGCCTTATCCTCAACCAGGACTTTATGCAATTGAGCCACTGGGCTTGCAACCTCCAGAGGAAACTTGCAGCATCAAACACAACAGAGGCTGCTCACACACAAGTAAGTGCAAATCCTGTTGATACCAAACTAGTGACAAAATCAAAGAGCTCCTTCGATAAACTACACAGGACAAAACTCAGAGAAGGAATGGTGAGTTGTCCAGAGTCTTACCCACTGTCAGATGACCTTACCTCATGGAACTAGATGATGGCCTGACAACCACAAAAGAGTGAAGAGCTGCCAGGAAAGTGGCATCCCACCGGACTTTCTCCACCATCATGACACTGGCCAAAAAATGGTTACCGGCATTCTTCTCAGCTGTGGTGGAGAATGGCCACATTCCCCAGACTTGGTGTGAGGCAGTGATAATAGCCCTGTCAAAACCAGGAAAGCCAATAGATGATCATGGGAACTACAGGCACATTTCATTGCTCTGTACAACTATTAACTCCTGGAGCAGCTCATTCTTTTAAAAATTAGCTCTATTACTAACGTATCCCTCCCAATTTCAGGCTGGCTTCCGACCCCAACACAGTAGCTCTGATGAGTCCATGCTATCACCGCAAAAACTGAGGCTGGTTTTCATTGCAAACTCAAGACTATAGCTGTTTTCATCGATCTTCCTCAGGCTATGGTGCAATGTGTAAGCATGGACTGATGTTCAAACTGTCCCAGCTGTTGCTCTGTACCAAACTACTCCAGCTCCTGTGGATGTTTTTGAGCATCTGAAGGATTACCTACAAGACAAGGTCAGCACTCCAAGAGCATTCAACAATGGTCTCCCACAAGGTAGTGTCCTGATACTGATACATTTTAACATCTACAAAGCAACATGTCCATCAAATTATCACAAAATATTATTTACACCAAACTAATGAAGATAATATCAGGAACTCTGTGAGATCAATTCCAGTGCCGTGGTCACCAGCCCTCTCAAAGATCAACCCTCCTTCCATTCGACAGGATGCAGCACCATGCAGAGAACTAACTCATGTCTGCAGCAACTTTGACCTCCCCATTCACTGAGACCTTCAAGATTCCCCCAAGCACTGCAGGCCTCTACAAAATCCACTCTGGACACAAATTGAACATCTCTAACTCCATAACACTGTTGAAACCAGGAGAAAAATAAACACCTTGGCCGGAATTCTCTGTTCTTGCATGCCCTGCTATCACAGCCAGCAAGTACAGAGAATTTGGTTCTCAGCCAAATCTGCGTTCACAGCAGCAGGACCAGATAATTCCAGCCACAGACAAGATCGGAGAATTCCGGCCATTGTCTCCCACCCAACATCTCAACAATCAGGTTTCAATCTGCCCCCGGAGCATGTGGACGACCCTCAGTCAAATATGGATTGGGCATAGCCGACATGGTCACCTGATGTACAAGTGGCACCTCAAAACCTGGCCTGATTGCAACTGCAAAAACCCTGACCAAACCATGCCTCACCTTATTACATCCTGCTCCTGAGTTTGGGTCCCATCCTGGAGTCACATTTGCTCTCCAGGGGGGCATTGGACTGGTTAAGGAACTTGATATAAATGGTGTGACAACAACTTCTGCTCCTAAAGCCATGCAAAAGGAGTAAATTGACTGAAAACCAATGCTTTCTTTGACTCTTTTCTCAAAGCTGAAGGCTACTTGGCAGGCAACAAGTAATGTTGAGAATGACTGGATAAGACATATTTGAAATAATGTTTATGGTTATTATGGTTATTAATATTGGCTGTAAAAGTAATAATTCAGCAAACCTTTAGACCAATTGATTTCCCTTATGAAGCTGCCAAAGCTGAGGTTTTCAGTTTGAGGTCAGAAATATGAAGTTGGGACCAGTTTGAAGTCCCAACCTGCATGGCTTATTCCAGACACACCCACCTGGATTTTTAAAGAGCCAGGCTAATTGTGGCAGGTAGTGGGCAAATAACATTCATGCAACACAAGTGCCAGACAGTAACCATCTCAATTAAGAGAGAATTTAACAATCTCCTCTTGACGGATGTGGGTGGGAAATAAAACAGACAATGAGAGAAACTCCTCAATTGTAACGGCAGAATCATGGTACCAAATGAGCACAGCAGCTGGCGACACAAAATCGTGAGCTTACAAGTCTCAAATCCTGACCCCAAACTGCTTTTAAAATCCAGCCCAAAGAATTTCCACTACATTTCCTATTTCTAATATGTAGTACTCCATTTTGGTTTCAGTAGAGTTAGAGGCAGGCTGCTCCTCAGCTCTGACAACTAAGATGATCATAGCCGACATACTTGGGTTTTGGAGCCGGTGATGGCCCTGCCAAATACTGCCCCACCTGCACTTGGGAGCATCGTCAGTCATTATTGGGCTAGGAGGCAGAATGTGGATCTGACTGAGGCATCACCAATGAGATGGAAGAGTGGGAGATCTTTGAGCAGAGTCCTCACTTGCCTGTCTGCTTTTTTGATCTTCCCTCTCATGGGCCTGCCAAAGCTGCCAAGCTATCCAAGAGCTGGAGACCTCTTTGTTGCACTTCAGTGAGGCAGTGAACAGGCAAGGCAAGGCTCTCCTCCACCCTATTTAAGCTGGCAGACTGTATCCAGGCAATTGTGAATTTTGAGAGCAACATACAAATGGTTGGTTACCTGAAATGTCTGGCACTTGATGCAGATGGACACTCTTTCCATTGCAAATCTGAGCAAAAGCCTGAGACATCATGGCACTCATAGTGGAGACAGATTCTTCCACCCTCTCTCCAGTCATGCACTGTGCCTCTAGAAATGCTGACAGAACCCGACATGTTTTTGTTGCTCTTCCAGAATAATCATCTTCATCAATGATCAGTACCCGTATCCAGCTGAGCTGAGCTTGGAGTGTTCTGCACCTTCTACAGATTCATTAAAAGATGTGCTGGTTAGGTGGATTAGCCACACTAAATTGTCCCTTACTGTCAGGGGAACTAGCAGGGTAAATACTTGGGGTTATAGGGATAGGGCTGGGTGGGATTGTGGACGGTGCAGACTCGATGAGCTGAATAGCCTCCTTCTGCACTGTAGGATTCTATGATTCTATCAGCTGAGGGAGGGTGGTAGGTGTAATTAGCAGAAGCTTTTCTTGCCCATGTTTGACCTTATGCCATGAGACTTCATGGAGTCCCGAATCAATGTTGAGGGTTCCCAGGGCAACTCTCTCCTAACTGTGTACAACTGTGCCTGGGACACTTGTTGTAAGGTATGATTCGGCAAGTATGGGCAGGATCTTCCGACTCTACTTGCTGCCAGGATTATCCGGTCCTGTCAAAAGTCAAAGGACTTTTAGCTGGGCCGTCACATCCCCCATGGCTAGTCTTGCCGCAGTGGAGCCAGAAACTCCCAGCATGTGAAAGTGTTAGGCTGCTGCTTGATTAGCCTGTGGGATAACATAACATTACCACCATGTCATTGTTCCCTTTCAAATTACCTTGATTGTATACAGTATTTCCTCTTGTCTTTGACAACTGGTACCCCACCACCAACCTTCCTTTCCTCCCAAGGTCCTGAAGTTACATTTTTAAAGAGATAGAAACAGACTCCAACAAGAATCTCACTGTTTATATATGAGAACTTTTGCGTGTGTTTTAAAAGGGAATTCATTTATTGTGGCTTAGGTATAAAGGCTGATGATGTGTTCCCAGTGTGGAATTTGGTTTGTGCATCATACGAACATAAGAACTAGGAGCAGGAGTAGGCCGTCTGGCCCCTCGAGCCTGCTCTGCCATTCAATAAGATCTTGGCTGATCTTTTTGTGGACTCAGCTCCACTTACCCGCCCGCTCACCATAACCCTTAATTCCTTTACTGTTCAAAAATTTATCTATTCTTGCCTTAAAAACATTCAGCCTCAACTGCTTCACTGGGCAGGGAATTCCACAGGTTCACAACCCTTTGTGAGAAGAAGTTCCTCTTCAACTCAGTCCTAAATCTGCTTCCCCTTATTTTGAGGCTATGCCCCATAGTTCTAGTTTCACTCGCCAGTGGAAACAACTTCCCTGCTTCTATCTTACCTATTCCCTTCATAATCTTATATGTTTCTATAAGATCTCCCCTCATTCTTCTGAATTCCAATAAGTATAGCCCCAGTCTACTCATGGAGTAGACCTTCTCAACTCTGGAATCAACCTAGTGAATCTGCTCTGCACCCCCTCCAGTGCCAGTATATCCTTTCTCAAGTAAGGAGACCAAAACTGTACACAGTACTCCAGGTGTGGCCTCACCAGCACCTTATACAGCTGCAACATAATCTCGCTGTTTTTAAACTCCATCCCTCTAGCAATAAAGGACAAAATTCCATTTGTCTTCTTAATTACCTGCTGCACCTGCAAACCAACTCCTTGAGATTCCTGCACAAGGACACCCAGGTCCCTCTGCACAGCAGCATGCTGCAATTTTTTACCATTTAAATAATAGTCCATTTTGCTGTTATTCCCACCAAAATGGATGACCTCACATTTACCAACATTGTACTCCATCTGTCAGATCCTCGCCCACTCACTTAGACTATCTATATCCCTTTGCAGACTTTCAGCGTCCTCTGCACACTTTGCTCTTCCACCCATCTTAGTGTCATCTGCGAATTTTGACACACTACACTTGGTCCCCAATTCCAAATCATCTATGTAAATCGTAAACAATTGCGGTCCCAACACTGATCCCTGAGGCACACCACTAGTCACTGATCGCCAACCAGAAAAACACCCATTTATCCCCGCTCTTTGCTACCTGTTAGTTAATCAATCCTCTATCCATGCTAATACATTACCCGTAACACCGTGCACCTTTATCTTATGTAGTGGTCTTTGGTGCGGCATCTTGTCAAATGCCTTCTGAAAATCCAGATACACCACATCCACAGGTTCCCCATTGTCCACTGCGCATGTAATGTTCTCAAAGAATTCCACCAAATTAGTCAAACATGACCTGCCCTTCATGAACCTATGCTGCGTCTTACCAATGGGACAATTTATATCCAGATGTCTCGCTATTTCTTCCTTGATGATAGATTCAAGCATTTTCCCTACTACATAAGTTAAGCTAACCGGCCTACAGTTAGTTACCTGCCTTTTGTCTACCTCCTTTTTTACACAGTGGCATCACATTTGCTGTTTTCAAATTTGTGGGAACCACCCCAGAGTCCAGCGAATTTTGGTAAATTACCACTAGTGCATTTGCTATTTCTCCCGCCATCTCTTTTAGTACCCTGGGATGCATTCCATCAGGACCAGGAGACCTGTCTACCTTTAGCTCCATTACCTTGCCCAACACTACCTCTTTCGTGATAATGATAGTTTCCAGGTTCTCACCTGCCATTGCCTTCCTGTCATCAATTTTTGGCATGTTATTTGTGTCTTCCACTGTGAAGGCCAACACAAAATACCTGTTCAATGCCTCAGCCGTTTTCTCATTTCCAATAACTTTGAGACATTAATGTATGCACATTTTCAGGCTCACAATAGTTATTTAGGGGGTGACTGTTGACAGCTCTTTCAGGTATAAAGAGCCTCAAGATGCCCAAGATTGGGTCTTGAGCTGAAATGTAAGTTCACCTCATGCTTAATACATGACATCAAAGAAAATCTAATTGGAGTTTGCACTGTGAACAACTGCTCAGAGGATTGTTAAGGGACTGATTGCCACTTCATCCCTGAGCTGTCCTGAAATCTGCTACAAAATTCCAGCAAAAAAAGTATCTACAGATTCAGTGGAAGTGGATGCGAGGACCCAAATATATTGCTACATGAAAATTGCATTTAATCAGCATTTGCGAGCTAAACATGCAGGTTTTTGCTTTAGCGTCACCAGGCAAGTTCAAATCATGGTAATCAACAATTAGATCCATTATTATGTGCTAAAATCAGTCTTTCAAACAGGCATGTCTCATTAGCACAGCAGCCATTTAGAGCATGCTTTTAACCTGCCACCAAAATAGCTCTCTTAGAATGATTCCTCACCCTGCAACCACAGCAAATCATTTAATTGACAGCCCATAAACTACCGCTTAACTCTTACGACTGAGTAATAGAATTATTTTTTAAAAGAGTGGTAAAATGCAAGAGAATGATGATTAATTCACGTTTATCATTTCGGCAAGGAAGAAAAACCACAAATATGATTCAAATACTCTGAAAAATTATTGGTGAATCTGAAATAATACCATTTATATTTCAGAAGTCTCTCAAAGAAGTACACATATTCTATACACATGTATAATGCATTCCCATGATAACTAATTTCAGACCTGTAGCTTAGCAAAACATCCTGCTGATTTATGTGCAGCACTAATGCAATATTTGCCTCTGAAATATTTTAGTGTTGTGCAGATCTCATTAACATAATAGGAATAAGGCATATGCGGATTATACTTGCAGTTAAAATCTGAAAAACTTTTTTTAACAACACATTTCAATGTTACAGCATCTGAAATCATTCTATTGGACATGATGGGCGCGGTTTTACGGGCTCGCTTGGGCGAGGTGGTAGAGTTCCGGCCGATAAGTCTAAGCTTGTTTCTCAGAGTGGGATTTTCCCTGCATTGCAGTAAGAATGGAAATGGGTGTGAAAATCAATATTTTTCCTGCTGGCAAAGTGGCGGGTTTTCATGCCGCATTGTCCACTCCCCACATCGTTAATTATGCAGGCAAAGGAAATACACCAGATTGCTTGTAGGCGGCCTCTGATTCCTCCACCCTCCCATGACCTCAGTGCCTCTTCACTGCAGGTACCATATTTAAACTGCACCAGCCAGAGGCAGATTGACAATTCGCAGGGCCCTGAGATCACCTTAAATTTTGGGGCCACCCACCGCCCCAGAATCTGAAGGCTGAAGCCCACCTCTCACATAGACTATCTCCTCTCCACACCCCTTCCACACACCCTGGGGGTGATCTTAGCAGAGTCTGGCAATGTGTCAGGGTCTGACTCAAAACCAGTGAGAAACACGTTGGTTTTCTCTCCAGATCTTCTGGCAGTCTGTCAAAAAAAAGTGGGCGCGTTTCATGCCATCATGTAGAAGGACAGGGCCTAAACACGCCAGTAATGCTAGCTGCTCTGAGATCAGGGGGCCCTTTTTAAAGGATGCCCCAATCAGAGAAAAGGATGACCTCCCCCACCCCACCGCAGAGGTCTCAGGGGCTCTCCTACCACCCTCCGCACATGATAAGAGCTGGCATTTCCACCCCGCCCCCCCCCCCAAAACATCACTGGCTTTGGACCCCTTCCCCCCAATTCCCTATCCAAACAGCCATCGTTGGCATCCCCAGCTCCCACACCTACTTCCCCCCCCCGCCCCCCCAACCATCACCACAAATGGCATGGTGTCAACTTGGTAGTGCCAACCTCTGCCAGGGGCCTGGCCATGTCCCTCTCCTGTGGGGCTATACTCACCTTTATGCCCCTGGTGGGATACCCACGGATTGTAAACCTCCATGGGCACAGTTTGAATATACGCCGAGGGGGAATATATGGTGAGGAGGGTGGTTAATTATATTCAAATGTATGTTAATGTATTAAAAAATATGCTAATGGATTCAAATTTGGTTAATGCCCATTATGGGCATGAACCTGATTATGTTGCCGATGATGGATGACGAAAATTGGGGCGATTTCTAGATTTGACCAGAACTTGAACCCCTGCCATCGAACCCGTGCACAGAGGGAGTGGGTTCAAGATCCCACCCTCTCTTCCCCCACTCCTTGCACACACTTACTCTTCCTTCCCACATCTCACACATACTCTCACTTCCTCTCCATTTGTCACACACACTCTCTACTTCCACTCCACATACACACAGTCTCTCTGCCCACCACTGCATGCACATTCACTCTTGCCTCAACTCCCCACCCCCACACTCTCATTCCCCACCACCTCCCCCCCACCAGTGGTGTAGTGGGAAATTTTGAAGTGCAGGAGATCTAAGAAAGCATGTTGGCCACATAATTTCTCAATCTTCTATTATATTGTTTTCCTCTGTATTCATCATTTGAGTCCCCAAACATCAGTAAAATTATGCTTTTTAAGTGAACGATATTAGTGCTGGTTGGCATTTCAAACCAAGGGTCATTGAATCATTAAACCTTAGCATAGCTAGAAATTCATTATGCAACAGTTTAATGATATAATTGAAGCTCATTACAAACATGAATTACAACGTTTTACTAACAAAATTGGGTAAATAGAGTTAAGATATAGATCAACCGCAATGGCAGAACAAGCTCAAAGGTTCTTGTAACTGAACAGACGGCGGAGTTTGGCGACGAGGGCATTTTCACAGGAACTTCATTGCAGTGTTAATGTAAGCCAACTTGTGACACTAATAAATAAATAAAATGTTCCGATCTAGATATTAATGAATGGGGCTTGGCACATGTGTGCAAGCATTCATGCATCAAGCTCTTTCTCCAGTCAATTCAAATTAGTCCAGATCTCAGAAACTTTAGTCAACTAAAATAATGGCTCACATATTACGTCTCCAATTTTCTACAACATTCAAGGTTAAATGATATCAGGTGCAGCAACCTAATCATCTTCAGTGACCAAAATGAAGCTAATGCCATTTTGCACTTCCATTCAAGGATTGAATATCTAAAACATTTATACCTACCACACTACCTTTCTCAGTAGTGAAAATGAATACAAAGCTTATAGCGGCAGCTATATCTGATACCTATGCATGCAATCTTACCAATGGGATGAGGAGGGGTTGAGAGTAAGGTGGAAAGGGGATATGGGAGGGGGATGGGAGTGAGGGAGTGTGAGATGGGGCTGAAGGAGAGGAAATGGGGTAGAAGGGTTTAAACAGTTGCGATTCTGGTTCCCGCCGCCCAAGTGTGGAACACCTCCAATTCCAGATCCACCCATTCAATAGCCGCTTGGGCTGGCACTTTCTCAGATTGAAACTCCCAAACGCCAACTGCTGCTGCGTACTCATAACTACAACTCCGATCAGGTATTGCGGGCAGGGGGTCCTCTGAGTGCATACTGCCATTTTTCACTGCATAGACACACAGTGCATTTGTAATGTAGTTCCAACCGGTGATTATGTCACAGGAAACAGCTACCCTGTCCTCTGTGATTAACTCAACAAAGTGATTGATATGTAAATTCTGGAAGGAATTTCAAAGTAGTTCTATTCCTGATTGTCTGTGACAGACTCGCTCAACATTTTGGGGCCCTCTGCCATTTGGGGGCCCTGTGCGTGGGCACAGTGCATTTCATTGTAAATCCACCCTGGCACCTGTGCATACAAATCTCAATCTGTGCAGCCCACAACGCGGAGAAGGCAAGAAGAATGTCTTGGAGGTTTGGGACACTGTGGTAGTGGTGATCAGTGCCAATACTGCACAGAAGCGGTCAGCCATCCAATACAAAAAGAGGATGAATGATCCAGGTTAAGTCAACCATCTCATTACTCTCAACTCATACACTCGCATGCCCGTCACACATTGACAGGAATCTTACACATTGCCAGTTCAAGGGCCATCACCACTCAGTCTCTTACACATGCTCGCATCTCCATCTGGGTTCCTCCTCTGAAGATCGTATCCTCATCCCGTCCATGCCTCCACTCACCATCCAACCATGCTAGGCATCCATATCATCTGAAACAAAAACAGAAAAACGCTGGAAAATCTCAGCAGGTCTGACAGCATCTGTGGATAGAGAATAGAGCCAATGTTTGTCATCTGCCCTGGCATGTATCTTGCTCATACTCTTTCCATCTGTCCTTATGTAGGGCAAACCCACACACAATCGCAGGGAAAGGTGCCAGACCAGGGGTGGAGTGTCGGACCCAATGCCCTCACTTAGTTTGAGAACAGAGCCATTGGCCTTGCCAGAGAGAACACTGATCACGCCTGTGGCAACAGTGATGTCAGCATAAATGTGAGGAACCTGCACCAGATCATCCATCGGTCCACTTTACTATGAATGCACTATCCTGTTTTTTACTCAGCTGCTATGCACTAATTATCTCTATGTTCTGTCATCGGTACCTCTGTGTATGCCTCCTTTTTATAATGAGCTGTGTTGCTGTCTATCAGGTCTGGTAACATGGTTTTCCTCAGAGTTATCAAACATGTCTCTATCATGGATCCCTCATCTACGTAGCGTGTTTCCATGTCACCACATCAGTGATGTTTTGACCTTAACGTTAAGTGTACTTGTGAAATGAATTTCCTTCAAATGCTTTGCATGGTCATGTCATATTTATTCTTGGCTGCGTAAGATTGAGGCAGAAGTGTTCATAGAATCCCTACAGTGCAGAAGGAGGTCATTCGGCCCATCAAGCCTGCACTGACAATCTCCTATCTTGTCTGCTTTCTTAAAAGGTGAAGACTCGGGGGACAGTGACCCCCGGGGGGTGGTGGGTGAAGGTATAGTGCACAAGGAGAGTTGTGTTCACGCATGGAGAAGGGTCATATATCATGCAACTTGATGTGTTCTCTGTCTTTCAGCAGAGACTTCATGCCATGAACCCATACTCAGAACTCATGTGTGCTGTTCACAGCCAACCATATTTTCAACATTCAGAGTGTTCACCTGCTAAGCTCTCCAAGAAGTCAGAGCACCTTGACAGCCCAAGGTGAGGAAGCACGGCCCCTCTCAGCCACATTATTGTCCTGGTGTTCAAATGTCCAACCTTGTGCATCTCCCACTCTGTAGTTCATAGAACCATATAATCTCTACAGTGCGGAAGGAGACCATTCAGCCCATCGAATCTGCATCAACCACAATCCTACCCAGGCCCTTTTCCCGTAACCCCACATATTTACCTTGCTAATCCCCCTGACACTAGAGTTAATTTAGCATAGCCAATCAACCTGACCTGCACATCTTTGGACTTTTGTGACATGTGGAAACAAGGATTTCATCACAAACTAGGGATGCAGCACCGTGCGTCCCCTCACCTGAGCATTCAGCAAAGTCACTGATGCTAATTCCAAATGGTCATTGCTGGCAGCAGTAGAAGCTTTGAGCATGCTCTGGAAGTACACATTGTTGCCTTATAAAATGTGGACAGCAGCAATTGGACAGGAACGAGGATGTATTGAAGCTGACATTCTCTTTACCAGCAATGATGCATACCCTTGAAGGTTTCATGGTGTCTGAGCATTTTGGACTTGGCAAGGACCAGGAATTGCCATGAGGATAGAATGTCTGTGTTAAAGAGGAGCTATTTTAATGTGTGACAGGCAAGTATTTGACACTGTTGTGCTCAGGTGGTCCTCATCCATATTAAACTGAGGATAAATGCAGTCCAGGATCCCTAACTGAACGGATGTCAACATGATTTGGAAGAATGCACTACAGACAACTGAGTCATTTCTAAATGGATACACAGTAGCAGAATATCAATTGTTAGGATGTAACCAGCGACAACTTTGTGTTGGATGTGATGTGACCAATGGGAACAAGATGTAAGGATCAGCTGACCCAATAAAACATGGAACCAATTACAGAGTGATGTAATAGTCAGCTGACCAGCTGATTCACTATAAATAAGGAATTATATAGAATTGTGGGTAGCTTGGAGTGGCTCAGGACAAGGCCCCAAGTTTGGAATAATGATGTTTCTTTATTAAACCCTTTCTTTGGATTTATCAGTTGGAGTAAATTTTGTTGTATTTTCATTAGCTGCATGTTGAAGAGTTCCTTCTGAAGAAACATCAATGATTGTCTTGCCCCAAGTGTGAATTATTTCCATTGCTTTGGAAGGATCTCCTTGGGGAGCCTTGTCACGTTGAAGCCATACAATGGCTCTGAGACCATTGAGGTCGAACAACAGCTCTTGGCTTTTATAGGTTGCCGTTGTGACTGGGATGCTGGAGAGACACTTGAAGAGGCATCATCTTCTGATGCCGGGACACCCTCTTCCAGTTAGCACCTCATCACAGCAAGGACACATGCTGCCGTAAGTTCATCATCCTTAAAAGAATCAGGACAATAAGAACCTGACATGTAACTGTTTACTCTCATATTGAAGTGCATGGATCAAATGTTCATGCTGGGTTCTTGTCCTAGAGAGTGCTGCTCACTGCAAGTCGTCATCACCCTGGTGGAATCTAGAGGCTATCAGAGCCTCGCATGCCTGCCTCATCAGGCCTATGTGATGGCCTCTTCCCCTGCAGCAAAATCTGCCTTGAAGTCACCACCTTCATCCTCTTCAAGATCTTTCATTGGAGGAGATGTGCACCTCTTCCATTTCATCATCTGGCAAGTCTGCCAGTGCCAAGTTGTGCAGGGTGCAGCAAGCTATGATGGTCCATGGGATCCTTTGGGACTCTGTACTACGCTAGATCTGTCCAAGTATCAAAATCACACGTTAGAATCTCTATGATGTGCTCCACAAATGTTCGGCTACTGCCATGAGCTTTGTTCTACCCTTTCTCTGCAGGAGTCTGAGGCCACCATACAGATGTCATCAGCCACATTATCTGTGGGTGCCCTTGTCACCAAGGAGCCAGTCCTGGATCCTGTTTTGCTGTTGGTCCCTCGAAGATGCCGGGATCTACGATCTACTCAAACTGTATGAGTTGTGGATGCTTCCTGGGTATCTGGCACAAACCTGTATGATCATATCTTGTGATGACAGACCAGCTGTACATTGAGTGAGTGACAGTCTTTCTGGTCTATTGCAGTGTCTGTTGCAGGGATTTTTTTATCGCCACATGGCCTTGATGGAACCTCATGATGCATTTGTACATGGATGCTTGAGAGATCCCACAGAGGTGGAGCTTTGGAAGAAACCGGTAGAGTGGAAATTCAGAGTGGCTACTTTCACAGCCACCAGCAATGGATGCCCTCCCAGTCCCCATTGCACCAATTCCTGGAGAATGTAGCAAATGTGAGTCCCTAGATCCCTGGACGTATGGAGCCATCAGCGACATTGGTTCTCACTCATCTGCACATGAGACATGAGAGTTCTGTAGACCCTGGGTCCTGGGAGCTGCTTACGCATGGCATCTCTGTGAGCCTCATTCCCTGCATCCAGAGTAGGCCCTGCTGGCCCTTGGTCTTGGGGCTCCTTCTTACAAATGACAAAGTAATTTCTCAATCACTTGCTTTCCAATATTATCTCAAGTCCATTGTCTTTGACAGTAGAGATCGGTTGTGTGATTCTGATCTGTCTCCAGGGCTTGGATATCTCCCATACATCATGATCTCAAGATGCAATCTAAAGAGAACACTGACCAGGAATAATATGATTTCCTTCAGTGTTGATTCTATTGTTTAGCTCTGGATTCATTTTTGTTTTCGGTTGCTCCTTCATGGGCATGTTGAGAGTCAAATCTACTGAACCTTTAAATATCATTCAACCTCATCTTCAGCTATTTTAACACTTCTCAAGAAATTAAGTGTCAATTTTTCCTGTCTCAGTGTTGTACTTTATACTTATCAATATCAAATTTCACTTCACATTCATCTGTCTATTTGCATTTATTGTGCAACTCATTTTATAGTTCTGAGAATGTTTTTTTAATTTGATGTTGTTTGCTCATACAGTCACATCTGGCGCATTTTGATTGGTGATAGGAGGTTCTTTTCCAGCCAGTTTATTTTCTTCAGCATTTATCAAGGGCATATTCAGTTAAGATCATTACATTTCCTGCTCAGACTGTAATCACTTGAAGTAATTTACTTTAATAAGCATACTTTAAATTAACTACTCTAAACAAGTTTACATTTTTATACATGTATCAAGAAAATCGCCTTCTACAATCTTCATCTATAATAGGTTAACAAAACATCAGTCTCAGTAACTTTGTGTTCAAACTGAGTACAGATATCTAGGTTTCATACTTACTCGTTATGAATTAAAGTACAACTGGCAAGAGTAATTGCCTGTTGCCAAGTTCAATTGCCAATAACATTTGTCTTAAGTCTCAATGTAGCTTCTGTCAGAAGTCATATATTTTCCTCTGCATCCTTTTTATTTGTATGCAACTTTGAAAGTGGAAATTATTTTTCGTAGTCAGTATGTAAAATCAAAGTCTCAAGAAGAACTTTGGCACAATTCTAAATTGGCCACCAAATTACTTTACATATTTAAGTTATTGTTGCAAGAACACTAGCACAATAAATGAAAATTGGCCTGTATAGCAATTTTACTCCTTTGTTGCAAAAAAGCCCTTTGTTATGTGAAGGCTCTCCTATGATTTATTCCAATTAATATTTGTGAATTCTTTAGTGAAATACCCTGTCCAACTGCCTGAATATTTACTATCCTTCGGGTGATACCAATGTACTTTTTTATTCATTCAGCGGATGTGAGCAGCACCAGCTGAGCCCATCCCTTATTGTCCTTGAACTGAGTGGCTTGCCAGGTCACTTCAGAGGGTACTTAAGAATTAACCACATTGTTGTGTGTCTGGAGTCACATGTCGGCCATTCTGGGTAAGGATGGCAGGTTTCCTTCCCTAAAGGACATTAGTGAACCAGAAACCAGTGAATCAAAAATGATTTCATGATCATCATTAGATTTTTATTGAATTCAAATTTCTCCACTTGCCATGGTGAGATTTGAACCCAGGTCAGATCATTACCCTGGGTCTCTGGATTACTAGTCCATCATCAATAGTTCCCAGCATTCAGGACTCATGCCTAACATTCATACACTCCACCTCACCTTCACACAGTTTCCGATGATGCTGCCTCCACATACTTCCAGATTTCAGCTATGGCAAGTACATCAACCAAGCACAATAACTACTATTCTGCCCTCTTTCTTGCAAGAGAAGGTTGCCCACAATGGATGGGCACAAAGCCGAACTGATGGGGAACATGTATGCCTTCAGCCGAGAGCCCAATGAAGATGGTGCTCCACTTCATGGGGCCAGGTGTGACAGAGCCCGTAGTATCCAGTATCTGCCATCAGCTTTCAAAATGACAGTATGTTAGTGACATTATGCCTCTTTTCAGTTCTCACCTACCTCTCAAATTGCTATCCAGCATGATGTGCAAGCTGCAGGTGATGGAACCATGAACCGCCTGCTGCACCAATCCAACTTCACCCCACCTTATAGCATCTGTCCGCTTCTGATTTTCTTCATTCAAAGAACAAGTACTGCCAGCTGCCCAGCCATAGTAGTCCCAGGTGGAAGGAGAGAGAACAACCATCACTTGATCGGACACTCACAGTCAATAGCTCAGATACTGGCACTGCGGGAACGTTAGACAGTGGTATAGAGTCAGGATCCGTTCGTGGTGAGTCACCAGGCAGGAGTAGCCTGTGGCCAGGTAGGGGGAAAGGGTGACTTATGTGCCAGCTCACAGTCACAGGACTCAGATAAAGAGTTCAAAGGGCAACAGGAGAATGCTGATGAGGATGCACACCTAGCTGTTGATCCATTTGTAGGCCTACCAGCAGGCCTTTTATTTTGTAAATTTGTGGGATGTGAACATCGCTGACATGGCCAGCATTTATCACTCATCCCCAAATGAATTAAGAAGGTGGTTCTGAGCCACCATTTTGAGCCGTCACAGTCCATCTTGTGTGGGTACACCCTCAGTTCCATTGACCGCATGCACTTTGCTTAGTGGATGCCGTATAAGCTGCCATGCATCAGAATTGAAAGAGATTCTGCTTCCTTAACATGCACCTGGTTTGTGATCGTAAGGACATACATGTTTGGGTTTGAAATGTAACCGGTCTTGTTGACCTCTCAAGTGTTCCATAGTTATGTGACCATGCCATGGGTCTCTCACTGAAGGCAGACATCTTAAGAATAGTTCAATAAAAGTCTCTTACAGAAGCACACTAATGAAGGCTGCTGCTATTATAGAAACATAGAAAATAGAAGCAGGAGTAGGCCATTTGGCCCTTTGAACCTGCTCCACCATTCATTTTGATCATGGCTGACCATCGAATTCAATATCCTGATTCCCCCCTTCCCCCCCATATCCCTTGATCCTTTTAGCCCCAAGAAATATATCTAATTTCTTCTTGAAATCAGACAATGTTTTTGCATCAACTACGTTCTGTGATAGTGAATTCCACACATTCACCACCCTCTGAGTGAAGAAATTTCTCCTCACCTCAGTTCTAAAAGGTTTACCCGTTATCCTCAAAGTATGACGCCTCGTTCTGGACTTCCCCACCATTGGGAACATTCTTTCTAAATCTACCCTGTCTAACCCTGTTAGAATTTTATAAGTTTCTATGAGATCCCCTCTCACTCTTCTAAACTCCAGTCAATATAATCCTAACTGACTTAGTCTCTCCTCAAATGACAGAGCTGCCATCCCAGGAATCAACCTGGTATACCTTCGCTGTACTCCCTCTATAGCAAGGACATCCTTCCTCAGATAAGGACATCAAAACTGCACACAACACTCCAGCTGTGGCCTCATCAATGCCCTATACAATTGCAGCAAAATATCCCCATCCCTATACTCAAGTCCTCTCACTATGAAAGCCAATGTACCATTTGCCTTCTTTACTGCCTGCTGTACCTGCGTGCTTACTTTCAGCGACTGATGCACCGAGGACTCCAAGGTCTCGTTTAGTATCCACCTCTCTCAATTTATACCTATTCAAGTAATAATCTGTCTTCCTATTATTGCTACCAAAGTGGATGACCTCACATTTATCTACATTGTACAGCATCTGCCATGCACATGCCCACACACTCAAACTGTCCAAAACACACCTGAAGTATCTCTGCATCCTCCTCACAGCTCAGCCTCCCATCCAACTTTGTATCATCTGCAAATTTGGAGATAATACATTAATTTCCCTCTTCCAAATCATTGATATATAATGTGAACAGTCAAGGTCCTAGCATAGATCCCTATGGAACCTGACTAGTCACTGACTGCCAATCAGAAAAGACTCATTTATGCCAACTCTTTGCTTTCTATCTGCTAACCAGTTTTCTATCCATCTCAAGACATCACCTGAATCCCATGTGCCTTAACTTTACATAGTAGTCTATTGTGTGAGACCTTATCGAAAGCCTTCTGAAAGTCTAAATAAATCACATCCACTGGTTCTCCTCTTCTCCGACCTGCAACAATACATATGAACATAAGAGATAGGAAACAGAAGTAGGCCATCAGCCCCTTGAGTATGCTCCACCATTCAATAAAATCATGACTGATCAGATTGTGGCCTTAACTCACTTTTCATTCTGTGACATTCCACTGTGCCCACTAGATTTCAACCACCACAACAAATCAAAGGGTTTATCGACTGACAACTCATTTCAAGGGTCCAGTGTGCAACCCAGGCACACATGCACTGTCTGCACATAACAAGAGCCATGCTGCTACAAGAAATGTGATATAGCAGACCATTGCCTTGCTGAATCAACAATTCTGCTGCTTGGACTGCTCTGCAGGAACCCCCTACAGTACTCAGTTGAATGCTTATCAAGATTTGTGATGATCTGCTGTATACTGCACCACCTTGCCATCATGAGCGAACAACCCTTACTATTACATATCAGGCAAAAAAAGTTTATTTATTAGTCACAAGTAAGGCTTACATTGACACTGCAATGAAGTTACTGTGAAATTCCCATAAAGCTAAGGAGCAGGAAAACAAGGAGGAGGAGACTTTAAAGGAGGAAGAGGAAGGGAGATTGCAACCTAGTTAGTCCCTTTCTGCTCAAACTGTACATGAAGAACTAATTCAAGTACAAGATCAGTAACTCCAAGCCCAATCCCACATTCAGCAACTGTCCCCTACCTTCTCTCTGACAGAAAATCAACTTGTACTCTTGGCCACAATGCAAAAGTAAAAATCAACACCAAGTTAGCATGCCAAACCAAACTTACCAATTAAAGCATGCCATATTGCATGCAAAATGAAACTGATCATCATTGCGCATTGTCTGAGTGCTTGCGTGCCTTTGCCTCTTCCAGTGGTTCCACAAAGTGCTCCCCCAGTGATTGTAGCATGACTGTTGGAAGGTTGCTGACTTTCAGTGGAGGAGACTGCAGTTGACCTTGGAGGACAACTGAAAACATTCCTGGATCCAGGATGTCCAGTTTCAAACTGCTCTACCTCAGCATGGGTGGCATCAGTCTGAGCTGGCTGGCTGATGGGCAACAGCCAAGGATCTGGTGAAGTGGCAGTGATGGAAACACAAGTGCTGTCATCTTGAGAGAGGACCACAGGTTTGTACTCCAAGGAACCACTGATACCTGACCAGGACAGCACATTAACAATTCCAGTCCTCTATTGGCACACAAATTACTGTGGACAATGGGGAACCTGTAGATGTGGTGTATCTGGATTTCCAGAAGGCATTTGACAAGGTGCCGCACAAAGGCTGCCCCATAAGATAAAGGTGCACGGTGTTACAGGTAATGTATTAGCATGGATAGAGAATTGGTTAACTAACAGAAAGCAAAGAGTGGGGGTAAATGGGTGTTTTTCTGGTTGGCGATCAGTGACTCGTGGTGTGCCTCAGGGATCAGTGTTGGGATCGCAATTGTTTATGATTTACATAGATGATTTGGAGTTGGGGACCAAGTGTAGTGTGTCAAAATTCGCAGATGACACTAAGATGGGTGGCAGAGCAAAGTGTGCAGAGGACGCTGAAAGTCTGCAAAGGGATATAGATAATCTAAGTGAGTGGGCGAGGGTCTGGCAGTTGGAGTACAATGTTGGTAAATGTGAGGTCATCCATTTTGGTAGGAATAACAGCAAAATGGACTATTATTTAAATGGTAAAAAATTGCAGCATGCTGCTGTGCAGAGGGACCTGGGTATCCTTGAGCAGGAATCTCAAGGAGTTGGTTTGCAGGTGTAGCAGGTAATTAAGAAGGCAAATGGAATTTTGTCCTTTATTGCTAGAGGGATGGAGTTTAAAAACAGCGAGATTATGTTGCAGCTGTATAAGGTGCTGGTGAGGCCACACCTGGAGTACTGTGTACAGTTTTGGTCTCCTTACTTGAGAAAGGATATACTGGCACTGGAGGGGGTGCAGAGGAGATTCACTAGGTTGATTCCAGAGTTGAGAGGATTGGCTTATGAGGAGAGGCTGAGTAGACTGGGGCTATACTCATTGGAATTCAGAAGAATGAGGGGAGATCTTATAGAAACAAATAAGATTATGAAGGGAATAGATAAGATAGAAGCAGGGAAGTTGTTTCCACTGGCGGGTGAAACTAGAACTAGGGGGCATAGCCTCAAAATAAGGGGAAGCAGATTTAGAACTGAGTTGAAGAGGAACTTCTTCATACAAAGGGTTGTGAATCTGTGGAATTCCTTGCCCAGTGAAGCCATTGAGGCTACCTCATTGAATGTTTTTAAGGCAAGGATAGATAAATTTTTGGAGTAAAGGAATTAAGGAATCTATATCCCTTTGCAGACTTGGAGTAAAGGGTTATGGTGAGCAGGTGGGGTAAGTGGAGCTGAATCCACAAAAAGATCAGCCATGATCTTATTGAATGGCGGGGCAGGCTCGAGGGGCCAGATGGCCTACTCCTGCTCCTAGTTCTTATGTTCTTATGTTCTACTGGGACACTCTGCAAGCCTCTTGGAACATTGATATCCATAGGCACAACGGCAACAGTCTGAGCTTGTATGAGAATGATCTGATCTTATATGGTAGCAGGCTGACTTTGCATGACTTCTTTCAGAGCTTCCACTGCAGCACTCAGTCACTGCATCATGGTTCATTCCATAATGTGATAATAACGATTGCTACCAGTTCCGTGTTGAAAAGAATGGACTCCAAGCTCTGCACAAAACCTTGTGCCAAGTTGATTTCGGACTCCTCCGTGCATCTTAATATGGAATTCAGGCTTTTTGGCAGGTTTCCCAGTGCACTTAACATTTTGGTATTTACACCCTTCAGTCTTCTTCTCTAGTCTGAAACCAAAAGAGAAAATGCTGGAAAATTTCAGCAGGTCTGGCAGCATCTGTAAGGAGAGAAAAGTGCTAACGTTTCGAGTCCAGATGACCCTTTGTCAAAGCTAAAAGGCATAGAAAGTGGGAGATATTTATACTGCAGGTGAGGGAATGAACGATGAGTCATAGCTACAAAAACAAGGGGAAAGGCTGCTAAGGCAGTCACAGAGAGAATAGAAGGTGTGAATGGCCAAACGGCAGAGAAGCTGAAATCAGAGGGTAAGCTGTGACAGATGAAGATGTGAGGGCAGGGGGGGTATGGTTGGGAAAGAGGTAAAATAGAGAAAAGGGGGGAAAGGGGAAACAAAGGGGGAGAACAGGTAAGGAAAGGGGGGATGGGGGAAAGAGTGGGGTGGAGGAAAAATAAAGACAATAAACAAATAAAAGGTAGAGAACAGTTAAAAATTAAATTAAAGGAAAACATAGGGGTCGAGGTGGGGTCGAGCTAATCATCTGAGGTTGTTGAATTCGATGTTGAGACCAAATGTAACATGCTTTTCTTCTCTTGTCTGATACTTTGAAGTCCACATCTGAATCTGTTGCAGCAGAACCTGTGTGTGACCTCATCCATCAGCGGGTTAACATCTGTGCTGCCCATTTCCCCTGCTTTATCTCCAATGCATTTGCAACATGCCTCATTATGCGCTTCCCTCCCACTCGAATCCAATCACTCTGTGAGGTATGCACAGTGTCAGAATTCAAGCTGTTGACATTTGGACAGGGGGTGAAATCAAGTAATGGTATGTTTTCATCTTCATTATCTTCATCTTCTTCCTCCACTACCTGGCCAGTTTGTCGTTCTTGTGCATTTGAAAAGAGGAGGCAGTTGAAATGCCGGTTAGGCTAAAAAATAGCAAAGAGGAGATAAAGGACGTACTGCCTATACCTAGAGTAGATAAGTCACCGGGACTGGATGGGATGCCTCCTTGGTTCCTGAGGGAAATGAGGGTGAAAACTGTGGAGGTACTGGCCACAATCATTCAATTCATCTTGATGGGGTGGTGCCAGAGAACTGGAGAATTGTAAATGTTAAACCTGTGTTCAAAAAATAGTGTAAGAATAAACTCAGCAACTGCAAGCCAGTCAATGTAACCTTGGTTATGGAGAAAAATTTAGAGACAAGAATCTGGGACAAAATTAACAGTTACTTAGACATATGTGGATCAATTAAAGATTTGACGGTGTGGATTTGTTAAAGGCTCAGCTAACTTGATGAAGTTTTTTGACGAAGGAACAGAGAAAATGGAAGAGGCTAGTGCAGTTGGTAGGGTGTATATATACTGCCAAAAGGTTTTTGATAAAGTGCCACGTAATCAGCTTGCCAGGAAAGCTGAATAAATGAGGCAGCGGCCACATGCAACTTTGGCTAAAAATGACAGGAAACAGAGTCCTGGTGAACAGTTATTTTTTCGGAATGGAGGAAGGTATACACTCTGGGTCCTCCAGGGATTGATTTTCAGACCATTGCCTTTGCTGATATATATTAACGACGCCATCGATTAGAGCTCATGGAATGAAAGGGACGGTAGCAGCATGGATACGAAATTGGCTGAGTGACAGGAAACAAAGAGTTGTGGTTAATGGTTGCTTTTCAGACTGGAGGAAGGTTCACAGTGGATCGGTGTTAGGACCCCTGTTCTTACTGATATACATTAATGACATATATCTTGGTGCGTAGAGCACAATTTCAATATCTGCAGGTCCTACGAAACTTGGAAGCATTATCAACCATAAGGAAAATACTGTACAACTTGTATAGAGAGGTTGATGGATTGAATGGACATGTGGCAGATGAAATTTAAAACAGCTAAGTGTGAATTCACTCATTTTAGTTGGAAGAATGCAGAGACACAAATGGGACTAGCTGGATTGTTCTTACAGATAGGTAGTATGGACACATAGAGCCAACAGTTTATTTCTTTGCCACAATCGTTCTATGATTCTGTAGAAGGGAAAAGGGAGGAAGGTAAGTTTTTTTAACATCAACTGCAGCTTGTAAGTCAAAAGAGATTGTTGGATAAGGGGGAACTGGAATCTGAGAATGATAAAGAAAGGAAGACTCACAGCGACAGAAGATTGTGAGTTCAAGTCCCATTTCAGGACTTGAGTATAAAAATCAAAATGGTGACACTCTAGTGCAATACTAAGACTGTGTTACATTGTCGAAGGTTCCATCTTTCAGATGAAACATTAAACTCTCGACTCTCCATTCAGATGGACTCAAAAGATCCAATGGCACAATTTTAAAAAAGAGCGGGGGAGTTATCTCCAGTGTCCTGACTAATATTTATCTCTCAGTCGGCATCAAAAAAGCAGATCACCTCATCATTCTCACATTGCTGTTTGTGGGAGCACAAGGAATTGGAGCAGGAGTAGACCACATGATCCATTGAGCCTGCTCCACCATTCAGCACAATCATAGTTGGTCTTGGGCTTCAACTCCATTTTCCAGACTGCTGCCCTTATCTCTGGATTCGCTGTGAGACCAAAAATCTGCCTTTCCCTGCTTAAAACATATTCAATAATGAAGCATCCATAATCCTCTGGCATGGAGAATTCCAAAGATTTACTACCTTCTGAGTGATGCAATTTCTCCTCACCTCAGTCCTAAATTTTCAGCCCCTTATCCTGAGACTGTGCCCCCGTGTTTTACACTCCCCAGCCATCGGAAATATTCTCTCAGCGTTTACCAAGTCAAACCCCTTTAGAATTGAGATCACTCATTCTTCTAAACTCCAGAGCCCAATTTACTTAGCCTGTCATCATATCCCAGGCCGTTATCCCAGGGACCAATTTAGTTAACCTTCGCTGTACCGCCTCCGATCTAAGTACATTCTTTCTTAAATGTCAAAGGCCAAAACTGCACAAAGTATTCCAGATGGGAGCTTGCTGTGCACAAATTAGCTGCTGCATTACCTACGTTATAACAGTGACTACACTTCAAAAGTACTTCATTGGCTGTAAAACACTCTGTGACATCCTGAGGTTGTGAAAGGCAGCAAATAAATGTAAGTTTTTTTCAGGTTAGCTTTAAGCAGTGCAATTGTATTATGATAGTGGGCCCTTACTGATGTTCATAGCTATTCAACAGTGCTGTTAGTGAAAATGCACACAGCAATCATTCCAGGAATCGGGCAGCATGGAAATGACTTGCTGTCTGCATTACTTCCAGTGAGGTAATGTTGCAATGTGATTTGTGTTCCCTTTTTGGGGGGTATCCAATTTAGCCCCCAGTCTGCTTTTAGTGATGTTTTAGGGAAGAATGTTGGCCAGGACACTGGAAATGCTGTGTTTTTTTTTAAATAAGTGTCACGTAGAATCTTCTGAGCTTGGATATCAGTTTAATGCTTCATCCAAAATTCATCATTTCCAACAGTGCATTGCTCCCTCATTTTTGTAATGAACTGTCTATCTAAATTATGTTCTCAAGTCTGGAATGGAGTTCAAACATACCACCTTCTGATTCACAGGTGAGAATGCTGCTATTGAACAATTGCTGATACTGGAAAGAAAATTAAATGAGAGGAAGTTAATTGCTTCAAAGCTGGCATGGTGTGGCAGTCAAGCCAGTTTATAGAAGGCTTAATACAATATGTTGATTTCAGTGCTGGAAACTGCTGGATCCAGTGCTGGATCTTTTAACCTCTTGCACTCGTCACTGGCATCTGTCCTAAACTCACAGAGCTAAACTTAATCCTTAACCTATAACTTAGGTTTTTTTTTATCAATATGGCTTCATTTGGAGCTTAGCTTTTCGGTATATTTGGTTGCCCAACCTTCCTCATGTACTAAAGCATTTCTGTTTCTTTTAGCTAAACTAATTCTGCAGCAGCCACTACATTTAAACCCCAAAATGGCTGAGCAACAGCAACTTCAGGTTCAAAATGCAAGTCAGTATTAATGGTTTCAACTACTAAAAACAGGAGACTATCATCATCTGGCCTGTCAAGATATCTTTTGTTATCAGTGTGAAGCTTTACTTAGGCAATTGCTAAGCCTTGCCACACAAGTAAACCACTATCAGACCCGGTAGGATTTATATTATGGTGATATTGAAGACTCATCTGGGGACATTTAAGATCTTAAATAGCGCTATAAAAACAGTCAGGTTATCACAGCAAATTGATACCAATCTCCTATCAGTATACAAACTGTAGCCTGGAATAGTATAGCATATGATCATTTTGTTATGGAATTGCCAGGTTTCTTTCAGACTAATGTGTGTGTGTTAAACTAATTTTCCGTTTCTCTATTTCACTAAACAATTGAAACTCAATTGTTGAAACAGAGCCATTTCTGCCTCAGGAGTGAAATAGATCATCCACACTTCAGGGTTGACCGCTGATTATCCAAACATGCTGGTTGCACTGTGAAACTGCCAGAAATCAAAAAGCGAGCACAGTCAATACAGGACATAACAAAAAGAGACGAGTAACCCATAACCACCAGGCTGCAGGGTAGTGCAAATGCAACATTTGCCAAATGAAGTCAAAACAGAATGCTAACAGTCATCTTGAAATCAAGCTGTAACAGACTGAAAATACTGTACTAAAACAACAGGGCATCTTTATTAATGCACAGAAGGGAAATTAGAACATAGAACAGTACAGCACAGAACAGGCCCTTCGGCCCACGATGTTGTGCCCAGCTTTATCTGAAACCAAGATCAAGCTATCCCACTCCCTATCATCCTGGTGTGCTCCATGTGCCTATCCAATAACCGCTTAAATCTTCCTAAAGTGTCTGACTCCACTATCACTGCAGGCAGTCCATTCCACACCCCAACCACTCTCTGCGTAAAGAACCTACCTCTGATATCCTTCCTATATCTCCCACCACGAACCCTATAGTTATGCCCCCTTGTAATAGTTCCATCCACCCGAGGAAATAGTCTTTGAACATTCACTCTATCTATCCCCTTCATCATTTTATAAACTATAATTTATAAATTATAAGAACATCGGTGGAATAATGAGGAATGCAGTACATAGAAAATCTTCTCTGCAGTTCATTGACTGCCAACCCCAAGGATTTTATGTGAGAAAATCTTCAATGTGTACCCTGAAATGTCCAAACATGTTGGTTGGATTAGACGAAAAATAGATGTCAACCGAAGAAAATCTGTTGACATAGGACTATTCCATTTGATGGGCAAAGTATGAGTATCGTAAAATGGCTTCCCTATATTATTGGCCATGATTACACCAAATGCATTGGATATAGATGAGCCTTAAAGCTCTTTCCAGCCTTAACATTTATGACATGCTGCAGTAAAAGACACATGTTTGCTCAAAGACATATTCTGGGATGCAGAATGTACATTTGCTATTATTGATTCAGTTCCCCTCAAATTTCCAATATCTGAACACTACTTCTCTGCCAGCAGAACAAGGCAGCACATAGCAGAAGTATGCAAGTCCACCTAGAAGGAGGGCCCTGCAATTTCAATTCCTTGAGTGCACTGAAAAAATTCAATGTACAAGAATGGCGTCAGCACCATGGACAGCCAATTGAGGAACTTAACTGCACAATTCAGAGTCTTTTTCCACCTCCACTGGCATTTTGACCGCATCAAGAGTGCTCATTGATGTATCAGGAAACTACCAGGTAAACCCTGGTAGTCTTCCAGTGGGTCCCCAGGGAGGGGCATCTTATGTGGCTGCTCCAAGGCTCATGGAGGAAGCTGTGGCAACAATGGCTGATTTGTGACTACAATGTCAGCAGACCCCCCATCCATTCACCACAGCCTGCCTGCTTTGTCCCCGGCTGTTCAAAGGTAACTTACTGCTCTTCGAGATCGAGGTGCCCACTCATTCATTCTTCAGCTTCGGCAGTGGTTATCACTGTGCACATTATTTTGAAATAAATCTGCCAAGTGACTCACAAAATGGTTATACACGTTAGTATTCTAGGCCAGAATTGGAAGACTGATTGGATGGTGGCCTGGTGACAGACTGTTAATTGACAGCTTACATCAAAATACAACCGGAGGAGGTTGGCTTCTGTTTTCAGCCTTGGCACCAGGCCTTCATCGTATTCTAAAAAAATTCAGCCCAGTGTCTGAAATTTTATCACAGAAACAAAGTTGCCAAAGTAGCCATTATTCTAATTAGACTGAACTTAATGTGAACATTTTCCAGTGGATCCAGTGATCACAATTCCTTCGAAGTAGTGAGTACAGGTGCAATTTTCCTTAAACATCAATTTGTATCGATTGGTCAAGCTTTTGTCTCTGAATCCAGAGACTGTGGGTTTAATCCTGATGATGGCTTGAGCTCATTCAAGCAGTACTGAAGAGGTGCTGTCATTAGCAGGAGATATGCAACCTGTTCAAGTAGAAGTAAAGGATTCAATTGCACCACCCAAAGAACAGTGAGGGCGCTTTCCTAACATTCTTCATTCAGAATCACGGCATCAAAATAAATACAGTCTATCTGATGATTTTATCTTGTTTACTGTTTCTAGGACCTAGCCATGTACTAGATTGACTGTTGTGTTTGTCTACATAGAAACAGTGACTGCACTTGTAAAGTAATTTGTTTGCTGTGAAGTGCTTTGTGTTCACAAGCAAGTCTATCCAAATATGCCAGGATATCATCAACAAACATCAGAAAGCTCCGTAAAATCCAGAAAGAAACCACCAGACTGAAGACTTGATAAGATGGTATATAAATGTTGGTTTTGTTCTTTAATCTACAGTTAAAGTAATTTCACAGGAGAGAGTCTTTGTCTGGGAAGAATATTTCTATTTTTCATCCTTTTTTGATATGTTGTGTAAAAGATTGGTCAATAGGAAGCTAATAAAAATGTAAACAAGGACATTGACTAAGGCAGAGCTAGCTCGCTGTCATTTCATCTCTGATACTTTGATTTCAATTCAACCAATTCAGCTACTCTGCACCTCCTGTGTTTAATATTTTTAAATCATTTATAACACCTCAATTTGATCACTCCTCAACCTACTAAACTCAGGAAAATACAATCCTAGTTTATGCAACGTAGCCTCAAAATTGAACCCTTTTAGCTACTATCATTTTAGTAAACCAGCACTATACTCCCCCTATGACAATATATTCTTCCTAAGGTGTAGTGCCGAGCATTGAATTTAATACTCCAGATCTGACCATGTTTCAACACATTTCAAGCCTCTTGAGGTAAAGATTTACATTCCATTAGCCTTTCAGAAAATATTCCCATTTGTCATTCTTGGATCTAAAATGGATTACCTCATGCTTCCATACATTGAACTGCCGCCATTCACTTCAACCATCTATGTCCTTTTGAAACTTCCTGCTTCTGTCCACACAACTTACTGTCCCTCCTTAGTGTCACTTAGAAAATTGAATATACAACTCTCTATTTCTGCATTTATTCATTCAAGCCACCGATAGATGTGGCGAAAAGTTGTGACCCAGCACAGATCCCTGAGGGTCCCAATTGTCTGACAATCTGATCACTTGTCACATTTTGCTAATCAGAATGCAATATCCCAGCTCTGTGGCTGATCTCAAAGCCAATTTCCAACCCATCTCCTGAGGTTATCTCTGATTTCATGCACTCTTATTTGAAACATTAAATGCCAGATGACATCCATAGACATTCCCTTCAACACCTTGTGAATGATCTCCTCAAAAGGTTCGACTACAATAACTGCACATGAAGTGCCCTTTATAAATCCATGCTGACTTACTTTAATCAACTCATGATTATCCAAATGCTTGGTCAATCTATCCCTGATAACGTATCCCAATAACTTCTTTACAATTGGCATTAATTTCACAGGTGCATAGGGTCATTGTTTTTCATCCTTCCTGTCTTAAATATTGTTAGTGTTTTCAATTTTGCAATTCAAAGGCATTATTCATGAATCTGGAGAACTTTGGAAAATTATTACCGTTACATCTGCAATTTTCTCACCTGTCTCTATTAACACGCTAAGGTGGAAGTCATCACATTATGAGAATTTGTCAACCATGGCCGGAACTCTCTGGCCATTCACATCCCGCCACTGCTGCCAGTAAGAACAGAGAATTTAGCACTCAGCCAAATCTCTGTTCACTGCAGTAGGACCGGAGAATCCCACCTGTAGATGGGGTTGGAGCATCCGGCCCCATGAGTTCCATTATGTTCTTCATTACCTTATAATTTTATTTACATTCAATCCATTGAGGTCCTCCCCTTATTTGTTGATTCTATCTCAAGTTTGTTTACAATTAAAGCATAATGCAACATCTCATTGGCTGATTGCTTCTTATGCCTTCTCAAAACCCATTGGAAAAAGGTGATTTATTTTATAAAATACTGACAAGCTGACACAAGAGTTCAAATACCAATCGTCATCTGAAAAATCTGATAGTTGGCAAATTTGGTCAAATAAAATAATGCTGATGATAAATTGATTCCCTTTAATAACAGAGAAGGTTCCAGGAACTATAGAATCTACTCCTGCTGTGCTTTCTTACATTTTTATGTCAACTTTACTCATAAAAGCAACCAAAGTAACATATTCTGCAAAAGAAAACTTCTAATTCCTGGAACTGAAGTGTGGAGTACTGCTGTGTTATTTGACAGAGGAGCGAAAGCTTTATTCTACATCTAGGATTGTATTGTGCTGGTACTGTTTCCAAAGTGGACTATATTCCACCCCCAAGATTAACACCTCCCACTTCAGCAAACATGCAAAGAAATCTCAATCTCCTTTAATTTTTTTACACATTTCAACAGATGTAATTATCACAGTATGCAATCACTCTTTTAAATAATTAACAAGATGCATATGTAATTCATTTTACTAAATATATACAACTATAATTATTTTTCAAACTATTTCTTGTCTCTGATGCAGATAGAAGTGATACAGCTCTAAATCAAGTAGATCAACATCTTATCCCATTGCTGTTTTTGCCCACCTCCTTAGTTTATATTTGTCTGTTACCATTCTCATGGGAAGGGAATGGTGAGCTGGGAGAAGGGTGACAATTGGACTGTCTAGTGATGATGATCATGGGGGAGGGGTGCAACCAGGAGAAGATCTGCAGTGGCCTGCTATTGTAATGTTAAGTGCTCCTCCTGCTTCAACATTCAGGGAACTATTTTTAAGAAGCTGAACATTGTGGTTAGAATCTGCAGGTCCCTGTAACTGGTCTTATACCTGTTTCATACAGGGACCAGAATTTTATGCTTAATGATCACTTAAAGGCCTTTTCCCACCATCCTCAATTTTTAGGCTGGCGATTGGATGACAGTGGTAGCCATGATGTGGAGATGCCGGCGTTGGACTGGGGTAAGCACAGTAAGAAGTCTCACAACACCAGGTTAAAGTCCAATAGGTTTATTTGGCAGCACAAGCTTTCGATTCCCACTCCTTCATCAGGTGAGTGACTCACCTGATGAAGGAGCGAGACTCTGAAAGCTTGTGCTGCCAAATAAACCTGTTGGACTTTAACCTGGTGTTGTGAGACTTCTTACTGTGGATGACAGATCAGGGGAAATACAAAATTGAACAAAGTTCATTAGGTTTGCACTTCATTTTTAGATATGCCTGGTGCTGCTCCCAGCATGCTCTTCTGCACTCTTCATTTAAAGAGTGTTGATCCCTGGGCTTGATGGCAGTGGTAGAGCAGGGGACATGCTGAGCCGTGTGGCTACAGATTGTGGTCAAATCCAATTCAGCTGATGATTCCCAGAGGAAAAAACAATAAAACGGGCAACTAACAATACTGGTCTGAACTAGTCTTGTATACTTTAAAATGGAATACCAGTAAAACAGGAAATAAGAATTCCGGTCCACACTTTTTCCTTCTGGGACAAGCTTAACAATTATTTTGAAGCAATAAAATATGAATTTCTAGATCAAGTTTGAAATATAATTTTAGTTTAATTACAAATAATTGACTATCCCATTGTTTTCAAGGACACATGTCTCTGAACCCAATTCTTAAGGGGAATCTTGTTGAGACAATGGGGGTCACGCATACTGGCTGGAGGGCTGGTGAGTGATATGCACTGCCTTTTTTAGGGAAGGACCGCTGAACCAGCCTGACCAGTCAGGCATGGCAAGGTCAGCAGCGGACCTCTCCCTAGAATCAAGACCCTGAGAATGGAAGTCTCATCTACTGAGATCTGCCAGCCAATCAGAGGCTGGCAGCTCTTGTGCTCAACCATGCTACTGGGCTACTCATGGCTGCTACCGGAAGGACAGAAGTCCCAGGGCCCAGGTCATTGGTAAGTAATGTGGACGGCAGGGAATGTCTTTGTGTTTGCAGAGTAGGGTTCAAGGGGAGAGGGTTGAATGGGGATTGGCAGCAAGGACAAGAGAGTGACTCTCAGCAGGCCCTTCCTTCCAATGTCAGGTGCCTTGATCAGGCAATGAGTTCAAACCCCATCCCCTGACCTCCCTGTCGCATGTGACAAGCTGAGCGCAAAATTCAAGCTGCCATCATGCCACATGGCAACTCCACTACCAGCCACTGGGTTAATATTAACGGTGGTGGGCTGAAACCCTTAAAGCAGGTTTTAATTAGCCATTTAAATGGTAGCAGGGTGGGAAGCTCAACCATGGGTCTTTCCACCCAAAACTTAATTCTGGCAGGGACAGGAAAGTTGCACATTTCTGTTATGTCACCATCCCACCTAATTACACGCCCTGCCCGCCTCCACGCTCACCACCAGCAAGAGCAGAAGATTTTGCTCCTTTTCATCAAGTATTTTATTGCTATAACCTAATATGTTTTCATCTGTTTCCTTTCTTTGGTTCCACCCTATTCATTTAACATGAAAGCCTAGTGACAGTTAAAGTGAATGACCATTGACAATTGAGCAATCATTCTGGAAACTTCAATAGGCCTGAATTGCAGATTCCAGAAACAAGACCATTAAATCCCATCCTCTCACCATTTATTTTTAAAATGCTCATGTAGTCCAGCCAGTGAACATAGTAAGCAATATTATTTTATTGTCAATAAAAAGCTAAATGCATATCATCAACCAAAAGCTGAGAAATTACTATTATTGAAGGACCTTTTTAAAGTGTTCCCGCAACCCCATAAAGCTAGTAAAATTACATTAATTAAATTGATTTCCGCGGTATTCTGATGGATTTTTTTTTGCAAAATCATTAGTTGCTGTAAATTGATTGGTATCCTGGAATTAAACATAGTTTCAACCTGAGCCATTAAGCACTGATGCAATGACTGTATTCTAAAAAACCTGTCTGGCTATGTTGGGAGTCTGTAACTGGGTAGCAACTATTGAGTTTGATAGAAGATGCTGCCCTATGATAACTCTGCAGGTGTATATCAATAGTGGTATCTCTTTCACCATTACAAATTTGCCATTTGAATCTGTGCATCATGGCATTCAGTTCTAATAATCATGAGAGTTATTCCATATCTTAACAGATATTTACAGCTGTGGTTACAAAGGTTCAGGGTTTCCTTCTCGACCTATACTGAGGTCTGCTTTGCACTCATTACCACCAAACTGGAGCAAAAGCAAAATTCTGCTTTTAAATATTTACTATACCAACCATGTTTTTGGAAACATGTTAAAAGGTAAAAAATTTGATCTGATTTATTATTGTCAATGTATTAGTATACAGTGAAAAGTATTGTTTCTTGTATGCTATACAGACAAAGCATACTGTCCAAAGAGAAGGAAAGGAGAGGGTGCAGAATGTAGTGTTACAGTCGTAGCTAGAGTGTAGAGAAAAAACAATTAATATAAGGTATGCCCATTCAAAAGTCTGATGGTAGCAGGGAAGAAGCTGTTCTTGAGTCGATTGGTACGTGATCTCAGACTTTTGCATCTTTTTCCCGATGGAAGAAGGGATTATGTCCGAGGCAGTGGGAACTGTATACAGAGTCAATGGATGGGAGGCTGGTTTGCGTGATGGACTGGGCTTCTTTCATGAACCTTTGTAGTTTTTATAGTCTTGGTTAGACCAGGAGCCATACCAAGCTGCGATACATCCAGAAAGTATTGCTTTCTATGGTGCATCTGTAAAAGCTGGTAGGAGTCATAGCAGACATGCCGAATTTCCTTAGCCTCCTGAGAAAGTAGAGACATTGGTGGATTTTCTTAACTATAGCATTGACGTGGAGGGCCTGGGACAGGTGTTTGGTGATCTGGACACCTAGAAACTTGAACCCCTCCACCATTTCCACTTCATCCCTGTTGATGTAGACCGGGTCATGTCCTCTACTATGCTTCCTGAAGTTGATGACTGTCTCCTTCATTTTACTGATATTGAGGGAGAGTTATTGTCATTGCACTAGTTAACCAGATTCTCTATCTCTTCCCTGTACTCCTTTTCATCATTGTTTGAGGTCCTACCCACTACGGTGGTGTCATCAGCAAACCTGAAAATTAAATAGTTCTTCCTGTTGCTTGCCCATATATTTTCAAAAATAGACTTTCACCCCTTATAAATCATGGCGCGTATCTCCACTGTGAGTTTTGACCTGCGTCCACCTGAGTGACGTGGGCACAAAATCTCATGCGACTTGGAAAACGAGAATCTGCCAGTGAGGTCTCATTTTCTGATTTTCCCCACCCCTCGCAGGTGACGTAACAAGGTTGCGGCCCAGAAAGGTTAGGTCCCTTATTTTGCTGGATTATAACATAATAGAGGGCTTCCTCACTGTATATTGCCCCCACAATAGCAATTCCCCCCTCGCCGGCATGGCATCATGTCAGCGAGGTTTACAAGTGTTGTTTGAAAAAAAGTGAACAAGACCGAGGGAACGTGCTGGTGGGGCACAGGTAAGTGTAGCCCCCGGTGGGAGAGGGAGATGCCTGGGAGTATCCTGGTACTGCCCCTTGGCAATGCTCCTTCACTACTGAAGCGGGCAATGTCAAGGCAGTCACTTTGGGCAGCTCAATGGGTGGGGAGGGAGGCGTGGAGGCAGGGTCCCCTTATTTGTGGGGTGGGGGTCCCCTTATCCGTGGTGAGGGTAGGGAATATTTTTACACCACAGGTTGGGACGCCCTTAGAGCCAAGCCCTGCCAGCATGATGGCATGGACCTTGCCTGCAGATTTCCCCTGCAAGATTATCTGCAGAGAAAATCCATCTGTACAGCCTGCGAGCTCCACGCTGGTTTTCTCGCCTCTGCCAGCACTCTGTGCACAGAAAACTCCCCCTCTAATCTCAGCTCCAGTATATTTTGGAATTAATTGATCTGTTCTATTTATCTTCATTTATTAAGATTTCCCTATCAACTATGGAGTGTTGTAGACAATGGCTATCAGACCCTGGTTACATGATCGATCTGGAAATAGTTTAAAATATTAGAATGTCTTTTTTTTAATCTGCTGATTTATTTGTGCTCCAGTAGAATATTTTTTGTTCTATAATAGACTTGACTTAGTAGTTTTAGCCTGAGGCATATGGTCTGTAAGTGTGCTGTTTGTACCTGTCTGAGGATGCAGCATTCCCACTATGTATCCAACAAATACAAAAGTGGATTGTTCACCTTGAGGCACAATATGTCAATTAAGTTCACACATAAGGCTAAATTTCAGTTTTTAATTGCTGCTGGCCTATGTATAGAAGTTATTAAATTCACTTACAGGATGTGGGCCTCGTTGCCGAGGCTAGCTTTTATTGCCCGTCTCTAATTGTCCTTGGGAAGGGATAATCAGAGAACCATTTTGAACCCGCTCCTGGTGGCAATCTCCATAACTCCATACTCCATGGCAGCCACAATGTGCAAGTGGGGTATTTCTCTTCCTGTCAGCACCCTGTGTCAGGTGTTACTACTGCATCAATTCCCTCAGTGAAAGAACAGCAACAGTAATGGCTGCAGCGGTTTGTTCAAATTGGTCCTGCACTCATTCAGTCTCACCTCCATTCCCATCCCTGCAGCTGCTAAATGCCTGTCCAACCCATCCTCCAGCCAATTCACAGGTGTTAATGGTGGTAAGTCAAGTGACAGGCTGCCTCCATGAAAATCGGAGGCTGTCACTCCCTTGCCTTCCCTGCTCAGAATCAGGACCGTGATTATTGTCAGAAACCGTGATTGTTTTAACTCAACAAGTCACTCATATAATTAATATACTAAATGTTCCCATTAACAATTTAAAAGATTGAGGTGCACTGTGAGCATTACCCACTGCATTTTAACGTATAAAAAGTGTAAAAGCTGCTCTTGTGCAGATTCAGACCACCAATCCCAAATTTCAATTAATTATACAAAACTGTTAAACAGCAATACCAAAAACTCAACTATAGATTCATCTCAAAGTCTTCAATTACATTATCCTGTATGAAGCATATAAATCAATAATAAACTATATCAGAACCAATACAGCCCAATCCATTGTGCTACATTAAAATAGTGGTTTTAAACGCTTCAAAGGTTCTTTGTGCAGATTGAATGCAAAATGTACAATGTGTCTTTGAGTGTGTGTGCATTTTAAAGAAGCATTCAAAAGGATAATAGATGTTTCTGAGTATATTATTATCTCTAGACTATTCTTAAAGCTCAGTCATTTAGAACAAATAATGCCCGATAAAAATTATTTTGCAAGAAAACAACTGTCAAAAGAAACACATTGCAGACCCTATATATCTGCAGGAGTTTACCAATCTAAGGTAGGGATTTTCAACCTCCAAGGACAGGCAATTGGGGGTAGGGGAAGAGGTAAAGATGTTATTGAAAATCAGAAACCCAACCACAACCAGCCTCCTCCCAGCCTATTCCTCACTTAATGGTGGTAAGTCAAGTGACAGGCAACTAATCTGGTCTCAGGAGGCAAGTCGATCACTGAAGTCTTTTAAGAAGGTGGCAGAGCCTCCTTGCTAACAGGATTTATATTGTACCTTCGCACAGGTAAAGAAGGCAAGAGGCATATGCCTTTATTGTATTGCTTTTGTGTCAGGAGAAGCAGGAGTATTTCATTTAGGTCCAACAACCTTTACTGCAAGCAGTCGGACCCCCAAGATGCTCAGCAACCTTCACCACACAATGATACCTGTCGCCCTCTGCAAGATGGGCTGATTCCCGCCCTGCAATGCTGAACCACTCTTTGCCTGCACCCCACTAACCACTAACAGTTACGACTACTAGACCGCTATGTCAAACATACCAGACATCAGCTCCCCAACTGCTTTCCTACATGATAAGTAGCCAGCTTATCAGTCTGTCCGACAGAATATATTGAAAATATTTAAATTAGTCCAAAATGAGCAGAACCTGTGGCAAACCCATATTTCAAGAGTTCTCATCCAAAGGTCAACCCCTCACTCTTTTCCTGGTCCTGAGTAAATGTAAAATGATAGTAATATAATAGTCGCTTGGTTGTTCAGAACTTGAGTATTGCTGAAAAAAAGGAGACATGCTGTCGAAGCTTTAGGTCTTGCACTAAGAATAATCCAGGTAATTACAGGCCAGTGAGCCTGTGGTAGGAAAATTATTGGAGAGAATTCTTCGAGACAGGATTTACTCCCACTTGAAAATAAGTGGACGTATTAGCGAGAGGCAACATGGTTTTGTGAAGGGGAGGTCATATCTCACGAACTTGATCGAGTTTTTTGAGGAAATGACAAAGATGATTGATGAAGGTAGGGCAGTTGATGTTGTCTACATGGACTTCAGTAAGGCCTTTGACAAGGTCCCTCATGGCAGACTGGTGCAGGAGGTGAAGTTGCATGGGATCAGAGGTGAGCTGGCAAGGTGGATACAGAACTGGCTTGGTCATAGAAGACGGAAGAATGTGTTTCTGAATGGAGGGCTGTGACAAGTGACATTCCTCAGGGATCAGTGCTGGGACCTTTGGTGTTCGTAATATGTATAAATGATTTGGAAGAAAATGTAACTGGTTTGATTAGTAAGTTGCGGACGACACAAAGGTTGGTGGATTTGCAGATAGAGATGAGGACCATCAGAGGATACAGCAGGATATAGATCAGTTGGAGGCTTGGGCGGAGAGATGGCAGATGGAGTTTAATCCGGACAAATGTGAGGTAATGCATTTTGGAAGGTCTAATAAAGATAGGAAATATACAGTAAATGGCAGAACCCTTAAGAGTATTGATAGGCAGTGGGATCTGGGTGTACAGGTACACAGGTCACTGAAAGTGGCAACGCAGATGGAGAAGGTAGTCAAGAAGGCATACGGCATGCTTGCCTTCATCGGCCAGGGCATTGAGTTTAACAATTGACAAGTCATGTTACAGCTTTATAGAACCTTAGTGAGGCTGCACTTGGAATATAGTGTTCAATTCTGGTCGCCACACTACCAGAAGGATGTGAAGGCTTTGGAGAGGGTACAGAAAAGATTTATCAGGATGCTGCCTGGCATGGAGGGCATTAGCAATGAGGAGAAGTTGGAGAAACTTGGTTTGTTCTCACTGGAACGACGGAGGTTGAGGGGCGACCTGATAGAAGTCTACAAGATTATGAGGGGCATGGACAGAATGGATAGTCAGAAGCTTTTTCCCAGGGTGGAAGAGTCAATTACGAGGGGGCATAAGTTTAAGGTGTGAGGGGCAAGGTTTAAAGGAAATGTATGAGGCAAGTTTTTTTACCCAGAGGGTGGTGGATGCCTGGGACTCACTGCCAGGGGAGGTAGTTGAAGCAGATATGATAGTGACTTTTAAGGGGCGTCTGGACAAATACATGAATAGGATGGGAGTAAAGAGATATAGTTCCCGGAAAGGTAGGGGGTTTTAGTTCAGTCGGGCAGCATGGTCGGTGCAGGCTTGGAGGGCTGAAGGGCCTGTTCCTGTGCTGTAATTTTCCTTGTTCTTTGTTCTCTCTGTTCTTTGCACTCATCAGATTTGTAAGAATACCAAATCTCAAAGGGAACAACAATTTATACTGTAAATAAAGAGGGTCCAAATTGGCAGCATTTTAAAATGTCACAATTGCCTTAGACTTGGCATTGAGGAGCCCCTGGTTAGTGGAAAAATATGTTAATGAATAAATTTGGGGCAAATACTTATTTAAAAAAAGGCACTGTTGTTTCCAGTGAGAAAACCGTTCTGTTTTTCTCCATAGAAACAGATAGGTTTTCTCTCCAAGTCATATGACATCTGCCAGAAAAAAATCACATTGTCATATGGAGGGGGTGGGGGGGGGTGTTTAAACTCGCTGGCAAAATCTGGCTGCACAGATAAGATGGTGCATGGATCAAAATGTGTATAAACCTATCCCCCGCCTTTCCCCCAGCCCACCATGGTGGTCTCAGGGGCTCTCCTGCCCACTCCAGATCAGAGCCAGCATTCACTCACCTTCCCCCTGTGACCATCGGTCTCTTCCCCACCTCCCCCTGATCATCGATCCCTTCCACCACCCCCACCCCTCCCCCACCCCCGCCGCGATCATCTTCCGGATCTTGAGCCCCTGCCGGCATTTTCACAGATGGCAAGACTGGGCTCAAGATCACCCCCGTGATTTTTCTAGAACTGTAGGCTGATATACTGGGACTGCAAACAGTTGTGAAAGTATGGTGAGAAATTCTGTGATGAAGTTCGGTTCCAACAAACTTGCAAATTTCCACATTCAAGCAATTAGACATTCAGACATTGGTAAGGCCACACTTGGAATACTCTGTGCAATTCTGGTCACCCTATTATAGAAAGGATATTATTAAACTAGAAAGAGTGCAGAAAAGATTTACCAGGATGCTACCAGGACTTGATGGATTGAGTTATAAGGAGAGGCTGGATAGATTGGGACTTTTTTCTCTGGAGCGCAGCAGGCTGAGGGGTGATCTTAAAGGGGTCTATAAAATAATGAGGGCACAGATCAGCTAGATAGTCAATATCTTTTCCCAAAGGTAGGGGAGTCTAAAGCTAGAGGGCATAGGTTTAAGGTGAGAGGGGAGAGATACAAAAGTGTCCAGAGGGGCAATTTTTTCACACAGAGGGTGGTGAGTGTCTGGAACAAGCTGCCAGAGGTAGTAGTAGAGGCGGGTACAATTTTGTCTTTTCAAAAGCATTTAGATAGTTACATGAGTACAATGGGTATAGAGGGATATGGGCCAAATGCGGGCAATTGGGATTAGCTTAGAGGTTTTTTAAAAAAAGGGCAGCATGGACAAGTTGGGCTGAAGGGCCTGTTTCCATGCTGTAAACCTCTATGACTCTAATTAATAAAGAACACTTCAGACACTGTGCAGTGACATTCTCACAGTAACACCCTGACTGTGTTTATGTGGCTTTATCACCGTGGTTGAAGAAGACTGACTGTGGAAGAAAAACAACCAATGTCTTCAGATCAAAGAACAAGCCTGTTTATAAACACTGCAGTTAAGAACAAGCATGATTATAAACACTACACTTATAAAAGAGGAAGCTCCTACCTGCTGTTTAATAGCCTCAATCTGTCAATCAGAATGAGCCTGTTTATAAACATTGCGGCTAACAAACAAAAGGAAGCACTTGAGATGTATTCAACTGTAAAGCAAAACAAAAACAAACAAAGCTCTTGCCCGCTGTGTAATAGCCTCAAACTATCAATCAAGAGGTTAGCTAAAGGTACTGCAGCATGAAATTGAATGTAAACAAAACATTTCAAAACCTTTCAGCTTTCCAGGAATGCTCAGCGAATTGCGAAAAATGCAATGTTAAAAGAATGGGGCTGAGATGAGCAGCGGTGAAAATAGGAGGTTCTTGAGACGTACTGGATTGTACCAACACTGAACTGTTTGATCTGCTCTGGAGCTGTCGATCAGCACAGTTAAAAATTGCCAGGCTGCACCTGCTTCTCATTCAGGCAAAAAATGGGAATACCCCTCATGAAATTGACATCTCTTGATGCCAGAAGACTTCAAAGTGGTCTGCTCATGCCTGGAGCTTCTGTGAAAGAACAAAGGCAATCCCTTCTGTAGAATGGAATACTGCTGTGATTTTGAAGGCTTTCAGGTGTCCAGGGGTCATGGATATTAAAGTGACCAGGCCACTTCAAAGGTTTCACAGTACACAGACAAGAATGAAGATTTTGAACAGAAAGCTGCCTGAGATCATCATAAGAAGTCTCACAACACCAGATTAAAGTCCAATAGGTTTATTTAAAATCACAAGCTTTTGGAGCGCTGCTCCTTTCTCAGATGAGCAGCGCTCCAAAAGCTCATGATTCCAAATAAACCTGTTGGGCTTTAATCTGGTGTTGTGAGACTTCTTCCTGTGCCCACCCCAGTCCAACACCAGCATCATGGAGATCATCATGCCAACAATGATCACCATTTTTTTCATGGCAAGAAGGTGCAGTCCAGCCACAAGATCCCCATCCCAGTGAGAGTCCCGAGGTCAACCCCTTCCATCCAGCCCGAGCCAATCCAACCCCCAGGTCATTTAGAGGACCATTCCTGTGCAGCCTGACAGTGGCAGAGGGGCTCATGGGCACAGCAGTTACCTCCTTGCCCCTCCCCCCCCCCTCAGAGTCCAAAGCACCTGCCAGAGTGCCAGGGGGCAGTGCTAGTTTGACACTGCCAAGGGGCAGGGCCTGATGTAGGGTCTGGGGGAGGGTGTGGTCTGAGGGGGAAGGTCCTGAGGGGCTCCACATCTCCTGTGTGGGGTGGGGGGGTGAAGCCTCTGGATGGATGAAAGAGTCAGGTCATCATTATACCTGTGTGGTTTGGGGGAGTGGGTGATTTGTTCTTTTATTGCTGAGAGATTGGGTGTGTTCCCCTTGTCAGCAGGCTTCGCCATGTCTGTAGTGGAGGGAGGGGGGTCCACGTCTGAATGCTGAGATCGGGGCATCCTTTAAAACCGGTGCCCCAATCTCTGTGAAGTTGTGCTAACTGCCATGTTTAACATCTTGCATTTATTTATATTGTAAAGTGTGGCTGAATTTCACCTGACAAGCACTGCCAGAACCAGTGAGAAACACTCCAGTATTCCCGCTGGCAGGAAACTTAAATTACTGAAAATAGCATTTAACGGATATACAAAACCACTTGCTGCGTAAAGTGGGGCACATTCATCAGTTTCTTAGTAAAGTAGGGAAGCAATTACATCCAATGGTTTTTAAACAAGTGTATGGCTTACGGCCTTGACATCTGGGTCATGAAGCCCATAGAAAATTCAGTACTGGGTGTTACGTTACATAGAATCTACAGCACAGAAACAAACCATTTGGCCCAACTGCTTTCGGCTGTTGTTTATGCTCCATAGGAATATTTACAAACTTGAATTATCATTTCCCATCCTGCCCTCATATCAGTTTAATCCTTTATCGCTTATGTGCATTCTTCCACTTCTTAAAAATGTCAGTGCTCTCTACTTCAGCTATTCCACATTCCAACAGGGTCCACATTCTTACCACTCTCGATGTAAAGAAATTCCCCCCAAATTCTTTTATTTGAATTGTTAGTGGTTCATAAGATCATAAGTAATAGGAATAGGAGGAGACCATTCTGTCCTTGAGCCCACAATCGGATAATGGCTGATCCGATTGTGACCTTAACTTCACTTTCCTGCCTGCCTCCCATAACCCTTGACTCCCTTGTCGATCAAAAATCTGTCTAACTCAGCCTTCAATGTATTCAATGACCCAGCCTGCATGGGTCTCTGGGGAAGAGAATTGTAAAATCTAATGACCTTTTGAGAGAGGCTACCTTATATTTATTTATTATCTTGTTCTGGACTGGTCAAATAGTTTCTGAGTACTTTATGTATACATACATTATCTCTCTTAAATCTTTACTCCAATAAAAATTAAGTTAATCGATTGAACCTTTCTTCACCATTTAATCCCCTAATCTCTAAAGTGGCTGAAACCTTCCAAATGCACCAAATTCTGAAACTGGACTGACCATCGATCTGAACAAAATTCAGTATAAATTGTTTGGATTTGTAATCCAAAATCCTTGGATGTACAAGGTATTCAATTTGCTTTATTGATAACTGCTTCGTATTGATGAGGTGCTTTCAGAGTAAGCCTAATGATCACTCACAACTGCTTTGTTTCTTTTCTGCCTTGACCAATATGGTTTCAAAATAGCACTTTTTTGTCTTATTCGTGTTTACTGTTACTTCTTATTTGTTGCATTTCCCTACCTTTAACTGCATGATGGCCAGAATTCTCCAGTTGTTCATGCCAGTGGGATTCTCCGGTTCCTCCAGTGGCACACCCCTGCCCGTAGGTTTCGCAGTGGTGTGGAGTGACAGCAATGGGAAATCCCATTGACAGCGGTGGGACCAGAAAACCCCACCACGCCGCCTTCCACTGCCGGGAAACAAGCGGCTGGGAGGCTGGAGAATCTTGCCCCACATATTTCTACCTGTATAACCAAATGTTTCTGGATATAGTTAGTCACTTTTCTACTAGTTACTTGTTCACAGTAAAGTTAATAGTACAGTAGTACTATGAACACCCTGCTCCACACCATTCAGATAATAAGAGTAAAGGTAGCAGTCATATCCCTGTGGAACTGCACTGGTTATCTTTCTCCATCAAAGCATTTTGTTAATTTCTACCCTTTGCCTTTTGTTGCTAAGTCAGTTCGCAGATTCATCTAAACAATTTGTCATGTATTCCATAAGTATTAACTTCGATACACTTGAAGAACTTTATTGATTACCTTTAAAAATCTAAATAAACAACATTTAGCAGATCACACTCACCTATTAGGTAGTTACCTCCCAATATTTGCAGTATGACTTTATGGCTTTGAAAATTCGGCAACTTGTTCTTTATGATACCCATGTTCTTCAGATGTTGATTTGTCACATCCTGAAAAGTGTTTGTATTATATCTTCATACCTTCCCCTGCCACGAGGCTACATACTCCTTATGTATTTGGCACAGTCAGCAACTTTGCAAGACTTGGACATGAGTTTGCAGTGGAGCAGATGGTGCATCATTTGCAGCACATCACCACGGTCACACATCACTGAGTTATTGTCATTGTAATTGACATCATTGCTTTTCAACAACCAGTCCGACTGCATAAATTATTAAGATATTGCCATATTGGCCGAGGTTCAGAACCTCCACTTGCAATCTGTACATTGGGTTCAACATTCAGACAATGCGACTTACACTGTGGATGTGTTCTTCAGGCGTTAACTCTTGACCATTATATTCTCAAATGTAGATAGTTGATGGAGTGTAGGAGGCCGTACCTCAACTTCAGTCTGTCTGAGCAGCATGGTGCTGGAAGCAACTATGGTGAGTAGAGTAGATTAACCTGAAGAGGAGAAACGTAAGAAGCAGTCAGCTAGATTTTTGAAATTTCATGCATTTTTGGCCATTATGAATGTCAGGTGAACTGCCCTGTGACTGTCAAACTCATGGTTTACTCTATCCTTTGAATATTCCAGTCCTCAGGTAAAGCCCCATTAATTATGAAACTGAAAAATATCAAGCAGCACATCCATAATTTCCTCTTCTAGTTCCATGAGAATTCAACAATGTATCCTATCAGTGCCAAATGCCTTTCGGTATTTCTTTGTAAGCTATCTGTGGAATGTGATAGAAACATAGAAAATAGGAGCAGGAGAAGGCTATTTGGCCCTTCGAGCCTGCACCACCATTCATTATGATCATGGCTGATCATCCAACTCAATAGCCTGATCCCACCTTTGCTCCATAGCCTATAGAATCCTATAGAAATCATCAGTGGCAAAACAAGCATTTGTTTCCCATCCCTAATTGGCCTTGAGAAAGTTGTGATGTGACATCTTCTTGACCCAATGTAATCTGTGTGATGTAAGTACTTCCACCACGCTGTTAAAGAGAGAGTTCCAGGATTTTGACCCAATGGCAAGGGAACAGCAATTTTTATCCAAAGCATGATGGTGTGTGACTTGTAGGAAAACTTGATGTTTCCAGGCATCTACTGTTCTTGTTCCTCAAAGTGGTAGAGTTTATGGGTTTTGGAGATGCTGTTAAAGGAACCTTCTTGTGGACAGTACACACTGCAGCACAGTGCACTGATGGTAGAATGAATGAACGTTTAAGGTAATGGGTGGACTGGCACTCAAGTAAATTTCTTTATACTGGATGGTGTTGAGCTTCTTGAATGTTTTTGGAGGTGTACTTATCCAGATAAGTCAAGAGTATTCTGTCACACTTGTGCCTTGTAAATAATGGAGAGATGCAGCAAAGTCAGGAGGTGAATTACCTGCAACAGAATACTCTGATCTGTTCTTGTAGTCATGGTATTTATGTGGCTTATCCAGTTAAGTGTGAGAACATTGGTGATCCACGAGGATGTTGATGGTGGGAGATACAATTATATTAATGCTATTGAATGTTACTCTCATCGAACCATAGAATCCTCACAGTGCAGAAGACCATTCGACCTATCGAACCTACACCGACAACAATCCCACCCAGGCCCTATCCCCTTAACCGCACGTATTCACCCTGCTAATTGCCCTGACACTAATGGTCAATTTAGTATGGCCAATCAACCTAACCTGCATGTCTTTGGAGTGTGGGAGGAAACTGGAGCAACTGGAGGAAACCCATGGGGAGAATATGTAAATTCCAAACAGACAGCCACCCAAGGCCAGAATTGAACCTGGGTCTCTGACGCTGTGAGGCAGCAGTGCTAACCACTGTGCCACCGTGCACGTGTTAAGGGTAGGTGGTTAGAATTGCACTTCTTGGAGATGGCCATTGCCTGGTACTTGTGTATCTCAAATGCTGATTTGGTGCAGGAGCTACCATTTTAGATTGCACACGTCCACAGCTAAAATGAAAAAAGAAGCCACTAGTCAGCTACCCAGTAGTGCTTTTTGAAAAGCTCACGAGCCAACTTCCAAGTGATGCACTTTCAACTGAATTTTGCTGATGCAGAGGCACAGAAAGTCTGTGTTCTGTGTTGTCGGATAGTAGCAATTTTTTAAACTTTCAAGGGATTGGTGCTGAATCTTGTTGAACATAGAACATAGAACAGTACAGCACAGAACAGGCCCTTCGGCCCACGATGTTGTGCCCAGCTTTATCTGAAACCAAGATCAAGCTATCCCACTCCCTATCATCCTGGTGTGCTCCATGTGTCTATCCAATAACCGCTTAAATGTTCCTAAAGTGTCTGACTCCACTATCACTGCAGGCAGTCCATTCCACACCCCAACCACTCCCTGCGTAAAGAACCTACCTCTGATATCCTTCCTATATCTCCCACCATGACCCCTATAGATATGCCCCCTTGTAATAGCTCCATCCACCCGAGGAAATAGTCTTTGAACGTTCACTCTATCCCCTTCATCATTTTATAAACCTCTATTAAGTCTTCCCTCAGCCTCCTCCGCTCCAAAGAGAACAGCCCTCGCTCCCTCAACCTTTCCTCATAAGACCAACCCTCCAAACCAGGCAGCATCCTGGTAAATCTCCTCTGCACTCTCTCCAATGCTTCCACATCCTTCTTATAGTGAGGTGACCAGAACTGCACACAATATTCCAAATGTGGTCTCACCAAGGTCCTGTACAGTTGCAGAATAACCCCACGGCTCTTAAACTCCAACCCCCTGTTAATAAAAGCTAACACACTATAGGCCTTCTTCACAGCTCTATCCACGGCACGGTAGCACAGTGGTTAGCACTGCTGCTTCACAGCTCCAGGGACCTGGGTTCGATTCCCGGCTTGGGTCACTGTCTGTGTGGAGTTTGCACATTCTCCTTGTGTCTGCATGGGTTTCCTCCGGGTGCTCCAGTTTCCTCCCACAGTCCAAAGATGTGCGGGTTAGGTTGATTGGCCAGGCTATAAATTGCCCTTTAGTGTCCTGGGATGCTGGGATGGGATCCCTAGATTAGCGGGATTGGCGGGTAAAATATGTAGGGATATGGGGGTAGGGCCTGGGTGGGATTGTGGTCGGTGCAGACTCGATGGGCCAAATGGCCTCTTTCTGTACTGTAGGGTTTCTATTTCTATTTCTATTTCACTTGAGTGGCAACCTTTAGAGATCTGTGGATATGGACCCCAAGATCTCTCTGTTCCTCCACAGTCTTCAGAACCCTACCTTTGACCCTGTAATCCACGTTTAAATTGGACCTACCAAAATTAATCACCTCACATTTATCAGGGTTAAACTCCATTTGCCATTTTTCAGCCCAGCTTTGCATCCTATCTATGTCTCTTTGCAGCCTACAACAGCCCTTGTTGAGGAAGCTAAAGGAGTTAATTAACCTGTCAGGAGAAAGTTTGCTTCGATAATTGAGACTATGTGTGATCTTACGTCCTCGTCCTGCCCGACTTTCAGCGAGGTGAGATGGTAAGATTGGGCAGGAGGCGAAAAATCAGATTTGCGCCTGGATTTCCACCTCTCCCGATCGCACTGGCACTGCCTTGTCAGTGAAATCAGTTTGGGTGCGAAGCTGATTTAAGTATTAATGACATTATTTGAATATTATTAATGAGTCCTGGATACTATCATCCGTGCTCACTTACCTTTGCTACCTCACCGCCGAGGTTCTTCCCGACGAGAATCATGTGTGGTCCTCACCAAATGGGACCAGATGCGATGGCTTTGCGAGGGGGAATCAGAGGCCATTGAAGTCCCCGGGTTGTTGAGAGCAGGACCAGACAGTGGCCATGACACTGCCCACTGGGCACCATGGCACTGACACTGAGCACCATAACTGTGCCAGGGTCAGTGCCAAGGGGGTGGAGCCAGAATAGAGGCAGAGTCAGAATGGAGTAAAGCCATGACAGAGGGTGGAACACAAGCAGGGAGCTCCGCAGGGGTGGGAGGGGGGATTTCTGCCAGGGGGAGACTGGCGATCGTGGAGGGAAGGAGGGAACACTGCGGAGTGGGGGTGGGGAGGGTGGGGGGTGTTGCGAACCGCGATCGATGAAGGAGGGAGAGAACTCTGCAGGGAAGGAGATTGGCGATCGGGGAGGAAGAGAGGGAACTCTGGGGGTGGCGATGTAGGTTGTGGGTGGGGGTGGGGGGGTGTGGGGTGGGGGAGGTGGTTACTGATGTCCATGGGAGGTGGGGTGGGGGGGGGGGCTACAGGAGATCTCCCAATTCACTGGGAGATCGAGGTGCCTGTGTGATGGTGCCCCTGGAGCTCAGCAGCTGGCTTCCCAGGTGAACAGAGGCTCCACAGTCCCTCCCCCCACTGCTGGTGATAATTGCAACTTGGAATTATTTTTGCACTAAGTGCCATAAGATTGTATTTTCAAATTCGCACAAAATACAAATCTGAATCTCTCCCGTTTGCTCACTTTTTCAGCACTTAGAATTTATTTTGTAAAATTCCGCCCTATAATTCCAGTCTCTGTTAGGCTGCAGCGTGACGTGGAAATAGGCACAGGCAGCGGAGAGTGGCAGCAGTGCACAGAGGGAGGAGGAATATGTTTAGAAGGAGAGGGGATGTTATTGTCTTCACACTGACCAGAAAGAAGCATGAGGAGAGATGAGATGGATTTGCCAGACCCCACATGTTAATGAGAAGATGTTTCACAACCAGAAGGGCTACCATTCTATTAGCATCTAGTTAGTGTGTGCAACCATGCCCAGGAAATTCTCTTGATGAAAGCCAGCTAACCTGGCAGCAGCCAAGGTTCATTCATGCTGCTCCAGTCAGCTGCATCTGCCATCTTTGGTCCACCAAATAAACTGGGGCTGGCCTCTGGGTCACAGGGAGTACGTCCTATACACCTGACTAATAATTTCCCTCTGCTACCTGACCATGCAAGTTCACTGTGCCTCTAATACAACCAATGCAGCAAATAGAAACATCCTGGTGAACCATTGGTGTGCTAGTTCACAGCCTGGAGCACTTGGGGAAGCCCTCCAGCACTCAGGGGAGCATGTTTCCTAGTTGTTTTGGCCTGCTGTGTCCTCCATAACCTTGCTATGATGAGGGCATAACCTACATTTCTAGGCCTTAATTTACAGGTCACCTTGAGAGGAAGATAAAGAAGAGAACCAGTGAGTGGGTACTGGAAGGGCTACCTTCTAGGGGTACCTTCTAGAACTAGGGGGCATAGCCTCAAAATACGGGGGACTCAATTTAGAACAGAGTTGAGGAGGGACTTCTTCTCCCAGAGGGTAGTGAATCTTTGGAATTCTCTGCCCAATGAAGCAGTAGAGGCTACCTCATTAAATGCGTTTAAGTCACAGATAGATAGATTTTTATCATAGATAGACTTTTGACCAATAAGGGAATTCAGGGTTATGGGGAGCGGGCGGGTAAGTGGAACTGAACCCACTATCAGATCAGCCATGATCTTATTGAATGGCGGAGCAGGCTTGAGGGGCTAGATGGCCTACTCCTGCTCCTATTTCTTATGTTCTTATGTACTCAGACTTCAGTTTACTTGCGCTGTCATCCCCACATCACAATTTCTTCACTATTGCTGACTTTTCAATACATCTGCTAGAGACCATCTCAATACCACTTAACCAAAAAACTGAATTAAAAGCCACAAAGTAAAAGCCTTTCCATAATAATTTTACCCAACAGAACATCTGAAAGTACAAAATTGAACTATGTGTGCTAGTATTCCCTTAGTGACATTTTTACAGGTGCCTTTGCCGGTCCTACTCCTCCTGTAGTGCTGCCCCAGTGGCTGGAGCATGGAAGGCTGCTGACTTTCATTGGCCAAGACTGCAGAAGACCTCACAGAATGCACTCAATAAGTTCTGGGCCTTCAGGCTTTGGGTCTGGCCTTGGACTGCACTGCCTCGGCATGGGGCGCAGCAGTCTGATCTGGCCCACTGAGAGGCAACAGCAAGGGCACTAGCAGAGTGTCAGTGTTTGGAGCACAAATACTGAGAGAGGACAATAGGTTTGTGTACCTTGGATCCATTGGCAGTTCTCTTGTGGAGTTTCTCTACAATCCTAGAGACATGTTGAAAGACATATTGCTAGATGCTGTCAGGGCATGCACGTTGTTTTGAACATTGCTATCTGCAGCCACGAAGGCAGCATTCTGGAGTTGCATGGCTTTCGTGACTTCAGTCTGAGCTTCCAGTGCACCACTGAGATTTTGGGTGGCTTCTGCTTATGCTGCATTGGAAACTGAGCCACCAAATATTGCATCAAGGGTGGGTCGACAAATGCTGTTATGGAGTTGGTCACCACTTCCACCTGAAACAGATGGGCTCCAAGCTTGGCAAAAAGACCATTCCCAGTTGGAGACAGACCCTTCCATACTCATTGACAATCACAGGCAGGCCTGCCAATACACTATGCATCTTAGTGTGCAATGTCCATCAGCATTCTCCAATACCACCCCATCAACACTGTGAATTCGATGATCCTTCCTTCTGGCCTAGCTGCAGCCGACTCCAGCCCAGTGACGCACCACATGCTGGTCCTAAATCTAAGGTACACTCTTAATTATGCTCAGCTCGAAGTGTCAGATCAAGCAACAGAGTTCTTTCAAAAGAGTTCAGGTGTATCTGTCAGCTTGAGGCTGCACTGGTCAGGATCAGTTCTTGAATGTCTGCAAACATAAACGTAGAAGGGAAATGTTGGAGTGCAAAGCGAGAAGTAGATGACAGTATCATCTGCAGGTTACACTTCGTGTCACATAGAAGGAAGAGGATGAGGTGTTATTTGAGAAGGATTATAAAACAGGAATGTCCCATCTCCCTAAATAGTCTCAGTGATATCACATATAGGCCAGAGCAGGTAACAACAGCAGATTTACTGAAACTACTGCGTGAACCAGATGGGTTTTTGCAACAAAGGGCTCAACTGAAACTAGCCCCATGATATGAAGCACCACCTTCTCGAGAGGGCTCAAGCTCTGCCTATCCTTCCCAGGGGTTCTCTGTTCCTTCCTGTGGTTATGGGCCAACTTCTCTTGCCCATCAGGGAGAGGGAAGAATATCAGTGAGTGTGTTGCATTTAAGTGATATGTCTGCCATAGCTGAATACCAAGCGACGAGAAGCGGGTGTGATTCTGGCTGCATTGGCAAGTGTGAAAGGGTGGAGTATCTGAATGTTAGGCATGAGACCTGATGGCTGATGAGTGATTAAAGGCATTCATTGCCCATCTCTAATAGTTGTTGAACTGAATGGCTTGCTAAACCGTTTCAGTGCCCAGTCAAGAGTCAAACACATTGCTGTGGATTTGAAGTAAGTGTAGGCCAGACCAGATACTTAGGGAACCAGATGGATTTTTATGACAATTTACAGCAATTTCATGGTTACTATTACTGAATATAGTCTTTTAGCTCCAGAATGTAATACTTGACCTGTGCGATTTGAACCTATGTCCCCGGAATATTAAGTCTGGGCCTTTGGATTACTAGTTCAGTGATCTTACCACTACGTAACAGTCTCATTTGCTGTGCTTTTCATTCTAGATAAGCCTTACTAAGACTGCTGCAGCAGCTCCTGTTCAAAATGTGCAGCTCCCCTTTAAGAGGAGCCAACCACCTTTAAGAGACCCAGATGCATCATGCTAGCCATGTGCGCTTTAGGACCCCTTTGTTGAGCATGCAGCCAGTCAGCTGTGTGTTCTGTGCTAGATGGGCAAGTTTCAACAGGTTTGCGTTCCCTGCTTCAGCAGTACTGGACACAGGTAATCACGCTTAACTTATTTGTGAATTAAATTTGCAAGAGCTTCTGATCACAGACCCATAAAGTACTGTTCTTGAGGAGGATTCTTCTAGGCTCTGTGGTTCACTGGCAAGACCAGTAGGAAAACCATTTTGAAATTTTCAGATCCCAGTAAAGGCAGTAACACTGGCACACGAGTACTGGAGTTCGATTTGAAAGCAAACAAGACCAGTTCGGACAAGTTTTACTAGTACTCTTAATTTCCAAGTTTTACTCAGTTTTCCCTTCTGGCCCATTCCTGATTGCACAACTGAATGACTTGCTAAGCCAGTTCAGAGGGCAGTTAAGCGTCGAAGACATTCCTGTGGATCTGGAATCACATTCAGAACAGGCCAGGCAAGGACAACAGATTTCCTGAACGGACATGAATGAATCAGATGGATTTTTATGACAATTTGTTACTTTCATGGTTACCACTATCAATTCTAGTTATTTATTTTGGCAAACCTGAACATAGGTGGTAATGAATCAGTCATTTATTGCATATCCAATTCCATTTCCTTTCTAGTGATTTCAATGCAAAAGGAAATTGTGCTGGGTGGACAATGGACAGCCAATCCATTACTTATCATTTTGCCCTCTTTCAAATTTATTCCTAGAGTCTCTGAGGAAATTGAAAGTGTTAGTTATATCATCAACATGTTTAATCTCCTTTCTTTAAGACGCCGAGAATGACAATGTTAAAACTAATGAAAACAAATAGACAATAACATTGCTAAAAGCACCATAATGTGGTTCTTTATTATTTTCTGGCGTAAAGCCAGCACTTCGACAGCAAAAGAGAGCACCTATTCATTAGCAGATCAGGTGCAGTAAACCATTTTGAAACGTTAAGAAAGTCTGACTCGATTAATGTTATCCATGTTTACTGACTAGAAATGTTCAATGATGTTTCAGTGCTCTAGTCACTCCCTATATTGACAATTCCAGGCATTTCTCGGCATCACCATTGTACTTTTGATTTTTAATCAGCTGGTGTAAATTCACATGAAACAAGCTGTTGTAGTAGAAATCTGAAATGAAATTGTCACTATCTTGCTACCAAAATATTTTATTTTATATTTCATTCTCATCAGTTCTCTCCATCAAATTTTCTTCCTTCCCTTCTCTCGTGTTGATATAGTTTCCTGCTGAGGTATAGTACAAAGGTAGCAGACACCCATCTTCAGTGTCTGAATTAATATATAATCAAGATAACATTCATAGCCTATTGTAATGTGTGGCACATTATAACCAAATAGGAGACAACAATCACCTGATGCCCTTGAAAAATATATCAAATGTGGAAAAACATCAACAAGTATATTTTCAATTAAGAATGAAGATAACAATTCTATTACAATCTAAGAGGAGGCTGGTTGATTCCCTATTCTGCTGGTACGTGGAATAGAGCACCTATCCATTAAAAAGACATTACCAGAAATTTTCTGATCTTTCCTTCTCACAGATTATAACAACATTGCCTCCGACGGCTGTCTTCAGTTCTTCATATATTAACAGGTTTATTAATCATATTGTAAATTGTTCCATGGTTTGAGAGGTCCTGTTTTATAGACATGGTCAATGACAGTGCTTCCTTTAAATAAAAATGTTAATGCAGCTATTAAAAGGATATAAAAGAAAGTAACCAGAGTGATTGAAGGGACGGAAAGATTGAATTATTATGATCAATGATTACGTAAATTGGGAATATTCTCACTGAAGAAAGGAAAATTGAATATGATTTTTTTACCATTCAAAAGGGATTAGATAGTGTCAACTCTGACAAGCTGTTTCACCTTGTCCAAAACAGTAGAATCAGAGGACATGTGCAGCACTTGAAGATTTGTAAAGCCAAAGCTAAATCTGCATGAACGTTATCCTTAAATTCAGAGGGGGAGCGGGGAGAACAAAGGATGTAACCGAGCCAGTTACTAGGCAGCACACATGCTGGCAGGTTGGGGATGTAGAGACCCAGTTGACCTCAACAACAGTTGCTCATTTAAATAAACTTTCCTGGGTTCCCACTCAACACATGGCCAGATTCACTACCTGGCTGGTAGGAGAAAGAGGAGGCTACAGTTAGGTGAAGGTGATCCCCAGTACTCAGTGGAAGGATGTGTTCCAGACCATGGCAGGAATGGGCTGGCAGTGAATATTATGCTCCTCCTGGCCCAGAAGAATCTTGAAAACAAAAAACCGTGCCTTTTTGGAGATGCCTTTCAGAGTCCATCAAGGCTTTCTTAACACCTGGAAAAAGTGGAGTTGGCATGCACCATGAAGGCTTTGCTCATTTCTGCTTGAAAATTGCAACCGAGTCCTACATAAGAGTAAATCCACAATCACAAAACTATTATGGCATAGAAGGAGGCCATTCTGCCCATTATGTCTGCATTGGCTCTCCAAAAGAACATTATGACTTAATGCCATCCTCTTCCTTTTTCCCGTACCCTTGCACATTGTTTCTATTCGAGTAATCATCTAATGCCCTCTTGAATACCTCAGTTGAACCTGTCTCCACCAAACTTCCAGGTGGTGCATTCCAGACGCGGACCACTCATTGTGTGAAGACGTTTTCTCTCATGTCACAGTTGCTTCTTTTGCAAATCATTTCAAATCCACGCCTTCTCATTCTTGATCCTTTTATGAGCGGGAACAGTTTCTCCCTATCTACTTTGTCCATCCCTCATGATTTCAAACACTTTTATCAAATCTCCTCTTAGCCTTCTTCTCTTCAAGGAGAACAGTCCCAATCTCTCCAATCAATCCTCATAACTGAAGTTCCTCACCACTGGGACCATTCTGATAACCCTCTCATATGCATTCACATCCTTCCTATGGTGTGGCACCTAGAACTGTATTCTAATTTTTATACTTCAACAGACTCTCCCCAGTTTTGGTTGGAAGTCAACTGAAAGTTCTGCCAGAAAATTAACGTAGACAGGCATTAAGGTTTCAAGTTTCAACTGCTGCTCATGCATTTTTTGGTGAGGATTTGGTGTTTGGCAAATTGAAAGTCTCCCCACACTGTTACAAACCACTTCACCATCCTATCATGCCCAGATATAACCATTTGTTAATAAGGAAATGGCATAACACTCATGTTATGCTCCATCAAGTTCAGAAAACCACACAATTTGCTTTTGCAACAAAACATGAGCATTATGATCTTGCCTTGCAGCCCGCTTACAGATGATATGAGAATTTGTTCCTTCAGTAGTGCTGTAATATGTAAACACTGCATCGTTGATAATGAGAGAGGTGTATGCAGAGAGGGCTTTAGACCACCCACCAGGCAGACAAAGTGTGGTAGCATCCTGAAAATGGTGGGATGTGATTTAGCACCTAATTCTTCACTAGGAGGTACCATTGAATGGTTGGATTCCCACCTGAGTAAGAATATTGGCTTTGTAAATGTTAAAATAAGGATTCCATGATGTACATTGTACCCCAATGTCATTTTTTAATTTTCATCGCTGTTTTCAAATCCCTAAATGGCCTCACCTCTCATCTTCTATGTAGCCCCGCAACCTCCTGATAACTGCATCTCCCCCAGTTATGGTCTCTTGTGCATTTCGTGGATAAATTTTCTTCTTTCACCATTGGTGGTCATGTTCTCAAGTACCCAGACCCTATCTGGAATTCCCTAACTGAACCTCGCTGCCTCCCTGTATTATTTATTTTGATCTCATCATGCTGCTGCGGGACTCTCATTGTGCTGCTGAAATCTATCTTCCTACATGTTCTTCTTTGCATAATAATTCTGATATGAATGAATCAGTAATTATCTTTTTCTAATTGTTTTTGCAATTTGTGAGTACACGTCCATGTGGGAGTAGAGTTTTTTGGGATTAAAATTTGGGCGCAGTCGGTAATCCAGATGCAAATTGTGCTCACTAGTTGCACGAGTTTTCCAAAATAATTTTATGTTTCAAGCTTCAGTTTAAACCCAGTTAGATAATCACAATGTAAAATCTTCCATGAGCCAGCATAACTGGTCAGTGCTCCAGAAGGTTTTATTTTCTTGCATTAAAAATATATAAGATTAGACATATTTAAGATCAATAATTTGATTTAATTAATCCAACTGAAAATGGTTTCATCACATGAAAGTACCTGCAAGCAATTCAATTTTAATACCTGAAAATAATTTTAAAAACATATCTAAAACCATTTACTATTTTTATGGCTGTACAGTAATCAGATTCTTACTAAATTCATTTTTTAAATATTTGAGAGTTTTTAAAATGTGCCTCCCGGCATTCCTGAAAATGCTTAGTTTTAAGAGCCAACTTGAAGGCTTACAAATTGGCATAATAAACAGAAACTCTCAATACTTAATTATTCAGTGTGGCCGGGTGGCCGGTATTTTGGACAAAGCCGATTTCCAATGCAATATTTTTAAAACTAGCACAAACATTGTGGAACCTTAATCTCTATCTTTTGGGTTGATTTGGCTGATTTTGTTGAACGAGTGCAACCAAATGGAAGCTCCTGACTAGAAAGTTGCATGGAGCTGGTTAGAATGGCCTTTAAATTACCGGCTGAAGAATCCACTAGTTTAGCAACCACTTAATATACCATCAATTCTTTAGAGTTCAAAATACTTCTTTTATTTTTTTCTGGACCAAGGGGACATCAAATAGTCACTTCTTGTAGCTAATTAAAATATTTACAAAGTTGTCCATTGCTGCAGAGTGCATGAGATTACCATAGCTGATCTCCTCTGGCATCGTTCCCCACAAGTCAGGGAATAATCCAGTCTGACGACATAAGGCAGACTCAGTGAGGCACATTTAAGGTCACTTTTTAAGATGGAGACAGATTTGGCAAGGCAAAGGTTCTGGGAAGATAAATCCATAGTGTAGACAAGGAAAACATGGTGAACTCAAGCCTGGAGATGTCAAAGGCATGAATGGAAGTTTCACTGGCAGTGAGAGATGTTGAGGCAAAATTTTGAGGTGAAAGTAAATACATTTGTTGATGACTGAGGCTTTCAATTTCTATTTCCTTGAATAGAAATGGATCAGTTATCAAAAGTTACCTAAAACAGCATAGAGATTACCACATGGAAGTAGACTTAATTAGTATTTATCTTGCACAGCAGTAGTAGTTCTAGTCCCATGTTCCTATGTCACTTCTTCTTCAACCATCTATTTAAACATGGCCTTGGCTCTATTTATAACTCCAGTAATGCGTTACTGATTCCAGTAATGCATTACTCCACAGCTCCACATCTCCACAATCTTCCATTTAAAAATGTTTCACTTGCTCTCTGCCTTAAACGTACACTTAATCTTGTATCTATATTCTCTTGATCTGTTTCCTGAATCCCTGGAAAAAGTTAATTTCCATCCACTCACCTATCCGTTCAGAATTTTAAACATCTTCATCAAATCACTCCTAAAGGTCTCTGTTCTAAGAAACACAGTCTTCTAAAATCAAGACAGATGGTGTAAACATTTGGAGAATTCCAGGATTCACACTCAGGGGTTGATGTGATGTATTTGCTTCCATTGAGTGAGAAGCTTGGAGATTCCACTGCCAAACTCATGGAAGTTACTCAGAGGTCCAGAGCAATTCATAGTTGAACCTCATTTGAATTCTATCAGTGAATTTCTCTCATATTTGAAGAAGCTTTCTGCTCTCATAGCAGGGCTGGAGAGGGGGGGTATTGAAGGTATTCATTTTTGGAGGCCAGGAAGAACATTAAGAATCATACTACCATCACAGTAGTATGCACAGGGGGTATGGTATAACATTCAGAATCGAGAATCCCAATTTTGTTGTGTATTTACCATTTCACCTTCACGGTGAAATTAACTTCCAAGTTCCACTATCAATAACTATCAAAACAGATTAACACTGTTTATACCATTAATAAACAAATGGAGGAGAGCATCTCTGACAATATTAGAAAATTGACCTTGCAACTTAGCTGACCTCATGATTAATATAAATGAATTGGCTTGCATTCTAAAGAACTTGAAGAAACTAAATAAATGGGCTAAGGATTGACAGATGGATTTGAATATGGGTAATTACAAGGAGAGCCACAAGAGACCTAGAAGCTTAGCTACATGCACATTGCATTCTCCACACACATCAGGCTCACTTTTCGTTCAGTACAGCTTAGTCTAACAGGACGTAGTGAACATATCTCACTCCAGCCCAATATTTCTATATTAATAATAGCTGATCTTCCTTTGTATTTGCCCAGTAAGGTAACATTGATTCTTGTTTATGTGAAGTTATATAGCACAACAATTGGCAGGTGGGCTATGCGATAATACATTGCTGCATATGCATTAAAGTTGTTTACACTGAATCACAGGGGGTGATCTTACGAAAATAATTCTAAGTCCAGAACGAGTGTGAAAATGGGAGAGTTTATGATCTGTTTTTTGGGTGAGTTCAAATCTGCGATCTTATCCACATAGACAAAAAAAAACCCTCAAAATGGTTTCTCACCTGTAGGGGAGTGGCCAGGGCTTAAATGAACCAAACGCTGGCTGAGAGCAGCAGAGGGCACCATTGCGCAGGTGCAGGTCTCTACCAGCAGAGATCTGTCACTCAGCCTCAGTTGCTGTCAGCCTGCTGCAAACATAGCAGCCACACCCCCGCCTCCCAGCTACTGCAGGGCCCATGGCCTATCGTGACCCCCACCCACTTGGACTGATACTCCAAGTGCCAGGGTGCCCAGTGGGTACTGCTGGCACTGCCAGCCTGACATTGTCCAAGAGCCCTCCTCCCCGTGCCCCGACCTCCCCAGGGGGCCTCAATGGCTTCCAGTTCTACTGACGAGCCCATCACGACTGGCCCCCATTGTTGGGGACCAGCTGTAATTCTCGCTGGAGAGAAACTCTCCTGACGAGGCCACAGAGGCAAGTGAACCTGGGCAATAACACTCCAGGCCATTAATTCAATTCTAAACACATGTAAATTGAATTTAAATAAATTATCCAGCCTCATGCCAGAAATGAGTGCGAGATATCTGGTGCTGGTAAGATTGCAATAGGCGAGAAATCACGTGCGAACCTGACTTCTCGGTTCTTGCACGCTCTTGCCGGCTCACCCTGCCCATTGGTAAGATCACCCCCATATTGTCTCATTTTTACCCATTGACACAGGGTCTGGGTTTGGACATGCATTGTCTATTCTGTTTGTGTACTCTGTATTCGGATCATTCCAGAGTCCAGGTTATGCTCCTACCACTCAATGACCCAGATCAGATACATTGGCAGTCATAAGGGGCGGCACGGTAGCACAGTGGTTAGCACTGTTGCTTCACAGCTCCAGGGACCTGGGTTCGATTCCTGGCTTGGGTTACTGTCTGTGTGGAGTTTGCACATTCTCCTCGTGTCTGCGTGGGTTTCCTCCGGGTGCTCCGGTTTCCTCCCACAGTCCAAAGATGTGCGGGTTAGGTTGATTGGCCATGCTAAAATTGCCCCTTAGTGTCCTGAGATGTGTAGGTTAGAGGGATTAGCGGGTAAATGTGTAGGGATATGGGGGTAGGGCCTGGGTGGGATTGTGGTCGGTGCAGACTCGATGGGCCGAATGGCCTGTTTCTGCACTGTAGGGTTTCTATGATTTCTATTTGAATACATTGCGTGATGAATCAACAAGTATAATGACGGTGGTTGGTGATTCCAAAGTTGCCTCATTGGTATAGCTGGACATTTGCCAGTGCACCAACCAAATAGAAGTATTGTTGCTGGTGCCGGCCATGCTACAGGGGATTTGTCTCCTATCTGTTCCTATCAATGCAGGATGTGGACCAAAAACAGAAAATGCTGGAAGATCTCAGCAGATCTGACAGCTTCAGCAGAGAGAGAATAGAGCTAACATTTTTAGTTTGGACCAGACTCAAAACGTTAGCTTTGTTCTCTCTCCACAGATGCTATCAGACCTGCAGAGATTTTCCAGCATTTTCTGTTTTTGTTTCAGATTCCAGCATCTGCAGTAATTTGCTTTTATCTTGAGGCAGGATGCAGCACTGCCAGTGGAAAATGAGAATCCAATCTTTCTTTATTTTAAATGATTTTCTGCAGTGTAATAAAGCTGCTTATTGTGGATGAACCTCTGAACATAGAAATAGAAAGTGTCACATTAATATTATTATTTCTGAATCATGTGAATTTGAATTTGTATTGCAGGATTCTGATAATATGAGTTTAGATTACACTCATGCTGGGAACAGAGCAGTTTTTTTTAAGACCATCATCACATTCATTGTGCCATATTAAAGTTTGAGATTTACTGATGTATTGGATGCCTGTTATATATAAAACATGGAAATTTTTAGCCAAAGCAAAATATCACAGATGCTGGACATCTGTCACAAAGAATGAAAAGGTTGAAAATACTCAACAGGCCAAGCCTCATCTGTGAAGACAGAAACAGAGTAAATGGTCAGCACTTAATGTTGGCAGTGGGGGACCTGTCTACTGGCTGGAAAATTGGTGGGAATCTCAATACTGCTTTTCTGGAGGAGGCCCGATGCTATCCCAGGGGCTTCAGGCACTTAACTGGATAGTGTTGACTTTCTGTCAAATCGCACCTGTTGCTGGCCAGTCAGTGACCACCAGCTCTCCAGTATACTGATGGTGCTACCAGGAACAATGGCCACAGTGAGTATTGTACTTAACCTTCAGGAGGAATGGCTGATGGATCCCTGGAGAGATATGAGTATGGGCGGGATGGTGCTGACAAGGAAGGGGGCACAAGGGAGGATGGGGTGAAAAGCAAAGGCAGGTGCGTGGCTATTTGGGGACGCCCCCCTGCCCACCATAATGCCAGGTCCATTGATAAGATAAGAGTGCCTGAGGATAAGGGACGCATCCCTCCCCCAAGACACAGGCAAACATAACTTAAGGGATCAATTGGCCTCCAGGTGAAAAGGCTGCCATCCACCCTTCCCATCCTGAGCTTGACTGGGCGCGGGGACGGGTCAGGAAGGTGGTGGAATCGTCACTTGCAGCCTCCAGGCTGATCAAACGGCACTCCCACCACCGCCAAACTGGCCTCCAGAGGGAGGTCATTAAATTCCGCCCAATATTTCAGGTCAATGATCTTTCATCAGAAAAATCAGAAAGGCCATTGACTTGAAACAAAGGACTAAATTTTGCTACAAGCTCTGCAAACCCGATGCCATAGCCATTCCCAGTGGTGACCACAGTCAAGGTGACAGTGCTTCTACATGAAGCAGCTAATTAATTAGTGTGTTTTCTATTCAATTAGAGAAAACAAGTGTGCTCTAGAGGCTGAACCTGCAGACAATGTGGCCCACTGCAAGGGAAGCCAGCAGTCCTCACTGTGTGGCCAGTGACCACAAGCAGCAGTGAAGTACTGGAGCCTCCATCAATATCAGGCGGAGTGGCTGAGACCTCATTAGGCCCACGACAATTAGAGACAAATATCTCCAGGAATTCCACACTCAATGGCAAGACCATGACATGAAAAAACAGTAGCCTTGCCATTTTCTATGAGAAACCTTTGGGTCTTCTCCAATAGTAATGTAGTCTTGACTGCCCAATATACAGTCACTTCCTGTCACATGCCAGGGAATGGACACACTGGAGCCCATGTGACACCAGCAAAATTGCTTTGCTGCTTTAATTAGCTGATTAATTAGTTTGTTTGGATTCCCTCCACTGCCGGATGGAATGGTGCCATTGGTGTGCACCCACCTCCAGGGAAAGTGTGAGGAGGTGGAAGGACCTCAGGGAGCCAGTCCGACATTTTAGTGCACTTTTCCCAGTCTGCCTATCCCACCCCACCACTCAACAAACACCTACCTCAAAACCACCTCCACATGACACCCTATCCATGAACCCTGTTTCTCTCTCCACAGATGCTGCCCGACCTGCTGAATATATCGAGCATTTTCTACTTTTATTATGGAATATTAGGATTTCAATGTGTTGAGATCTGATAACATTGAATTTGCAGTTACCTCATTGCACCATTGTGAATTGCTAATCAAAACTGCCCTTTGATATCGTATTTTGGATGAGAGCCACTGCCATTATTACCTTTAGTGCTTTTAAAGGAATTGGTGTGATGCATAATAAAATAGATCTGACACAGCTTTTAACCTATAGCCTGCTGAATTAACATAATTTTTATTGAGCTCAAACTACAAATGCAGTGATTAGAATTTTAGCTGTTAAAATTAGATCCATGAAATAAAAATAAAGTGAGTGTTTTACTTTATTGAAGCTGCACCTTTATTTTTAATTTATTTGCAGCAACTCCTTCAAATGGAAACCCTAAGAAAAAAATAAGCAGAAAATATAGAAGAATCTTTTAGTAGTTCAAAGAAATGTAATTCATGGAATAAGTATATTTTTATATTGTTAACATTAAAATTGAAATAGATTATAAAACCGAAGGGGGACTGAACACTTGAAACCAGAGGCCTGGAAAGATGGATTGATTTGGATTTCATGACAATGTTCTGAATGTAACCAAGAGGTTTCTAACTGTTGGGACCACTCCAAAATCCTTAATTTCCTATAGTCACTGGTATTTATAAGATGTAGATATTGTAATATAATTCATAAAAGAATGTTACATACTGCAATGACTTGAAACAGATGAGGAACAATCAGGAGTAACAACATTGCAGTAAACAGATCCTTTTTCAAAACTTTAAGCATTTGTGCCCTTTCTGGCTGGAACCCTGTCCCACTGAGAATGGGATTGCATTCCATACTGGGCGTTAAATGTAATAAGGCCTGATACCCACCAGTATCTGCACAAACTCATTTTGCATACGGCTCTTACAAGATGTAGAGTCCAGCCGTGTGGGTTGAATTAAAATCTACGGGTGATTTTCGAATTGTAAATTAAACCAATATTTTTGGCAGAGTAAAAATGAGTCAATTCCATGAAGTGCTCCGACTGAGGAGAGACGCTCACAGAAAAATTGAATTCATAGGTCAGGAAATTATAATCTGGCAATCAACAGTTGAGAAGTCGCAGGGCTTGAAATTCATGAACTTCAGACATGCAATTTTCCTCTTTGTGCCACTGTCAGCACCTGATCATAGAATCAATCATTTTTTTTAATTCATTCGTGGGACATGGGTGTCGCTGGCTGGCCAGCATTTATTGCTCATCCCTAGTTGCCATTTAGAGGGTGGTCGTGAGCTGCCTTCTTGAATCATGACAGTCCATGTTCTGTGGGTTGTCCCACAATGCCGTTAGGGAGGGAATTCCAGGATTTTGACCCAGCGACTGCGAAAGAATGTATTTCCAAGTTAGGATGGTGAGTGGCTTGGAGGGGAATTTGCAGGTGGTAGTGTTCCCATTTATCTGCTGCCCTTGTCCTTCTAGATGGGAGTGGTCGTGGGTTTGGAAAGTGCTGTCTAAGGATCTTTAGTGAATTGCTGAAGTGCATCTTGTAGATAGTACACACTGCTGCTACTGAGCATCGGTAATGGTAATGTTTGTAGATGTGGTGCCAATCAAGCGGGCTGCTTTGTCCTGGATTGTGTCAAGCTTCTTGAGTGTTGTTGGAGCTGCACCCATCCAGGCAAGTGGGGAGTATTCCATCACACCCCTGACTTGTGCCTTGTAGATGGTGGATAGGGTTTGGGGAGTCAGGAAGTGAATTACTTGCCACAGTATTCTTAGCCTCTGACCTGCTCTTATAGCCACTGTGTTTATTTGGTGAGTCCAGTTGAGTTTCTGGTCAATGGTAACCCCAAGGATGTTGACAGTGGGGGATTCAGTGATGATTACGCCATTGAATGTCAAGGGTCGGTGGTTAGAGTGTCTCTTATTGGTGATGGTCATTACCTGGCATTTGTGTGGTGCAAATGTTACTTGCCACTTGTCAGCCCAAGCCTAGATATTGTCCAGATCTAGTTGCATTTGAACATGGACTGCTTCAGTAGCTGAGGAATCGCGAATGGTGCTGAATTGTGCAATCATCGGCGAACATCCCCACTTCTGACCCTATAACAGAGGGAATGTCATTGATTAGGTAGCTGAAGCCGATTGGGCCTAGGATACTACCCTGAGGGACTCCCGCAGAGATTTCCTGGAGCTGAGATGACTGACCCTCCAAAACCACAACCATCTTCCTATGTACCAGGTATGACTCCAACCAGCAGAGAGTTTGCCCCAGATACCCATTGGTTCCAGTTTCGCGAGGGCTCCTTGATGCCACACTCAGTTGAATGCAGCCTTGATGTCAAGGGCTGCCACTCTCACCTCACCTCTGGAATTCAGCTCTTTTGTCCATGTTTGAACCAAGGTTGTAATGAGGTCAGGAACTGAGTGACCCTGGCAAAACCCAAACTGAGCAGGTTATTGCTGAGTAGGTGCTGCTTGATAGCACTGTTGATCACCCCTTCCATCACTTTACTGATGATCGAGAGTAGACTGATTGGGCGGTAATTGGCCGAGTTGGATTTGTCCTGCTTTATGTGCACAGGACATACCTGGGCAATTTTCCACATTGTTGGGTAGATGCCAGTGTTGTAACTAACAAAGAGCAAAGAAAATTACAACACAGGAACAGGCCCTTCAGTCCTCCAAGCCTGCACCGACCATGCTGCCCGACTTAACTAAAACCCTCTACCCTTCCAGAGACCATATCCCTCTATTCCCATCCCATTCATGTACTTGTCAAGATGCCCCTTAAAAGTCACTACAGTATCCGCTTCCACTACCTCCCCCGACAACAAATTCCAGGCACCCACCACTCTCTGTGTAAAAAATCTGCCTCGTACATCTCCTTTAAACCTTGCCCCTCGCACCTTAAACCTATGCCCCCTAGTAATTGACTCTTCCACCCTGGGAAAAAGCTTCTGACTATCCACTCTGTCCATGCCTCTCATAATCTTGTAGATGTCTATCAGGTCTCCCCTCAACCTCCGTCGCTCCAGTGAGAACAAACCAAGTTTCTCCAACTTCTCCTCATAGCTAATGCCCTCCATACCATGCAACATCCTGGTAAATCTTTTCTGTATCCTCTCCAAAGCCTCCACATCCTTCTGGTAGTGTGGCGACCACAATTGAACCCTATATTCCAAGTGCAGCCTAACTAAGGTTCTATAAAGCTGCAACATGACTTGCCAATTTTTAAACTCAATACCCGGCCGATGAAGACAAGCATGCTGTATGCCTTCTTGACTACCTTCTCCACCTGCATTGCCACTTTCAGTGACTTGTGTACCTGTAAACCCAAATCCCTTTGCCTATCAATATTCTTAAGGGTTCTGCCATTTACTGTATATTTCCTATCTGTATTCGACCTTCCAAAATGCATTACCTCACATTTGTGCTGGAAGAGCTTGGCTAGGGAAGCGGCATGTTCTGGAGCACAAGTCTTCAGTACTATTGCCGGAATGTTATCAGGGCCCATTGCCTTTGCAGTATCCAATGCCTCCAACCGTTTCTTGATATCATGTGGAGTGAATCAAATTGGCTGGAGACTGGCATCTGAGATGCTGGGGATCACTGGAGGAGACCGAGATGGATCATCCAGTCGGCACTTCTGGCTGAAGATTGCTGCGAATACTCCAGCCTTATCTTTTGCACTGATGTGCTGGGCTCCTCCATCATTGAGGATGGGGATATTGTAGAGCCTCCTCCTCCAGTGAGTTGTTTAATTGTCCACCACCTATCTCGACTGGTGTGGAGGGACTGCAGAGCTTAGATCTGAGCCGTTGGTTGTGGAATCGCTTAGCTCTGTTTATCACTTCTCTATGAACAAAGCCTCTTGCAAGCCATTTTACCATGAACTTTTTATTTTGATATTTTTAACATATATTCAGTCTTAGTTTGAAAGTCTGTCAATTGCAGAAACAACTCTCCTGACATTGACATTGTAATGAGTGTCTCCAGTATGTTCCCACGATCACAACTTTTATTCTAAGTACATCTTGCAAAAATAATCTCAAGGGAAATCCCAATGGGAAACTGCTGTCATGACTTATTTTAAAGTTTATTTATTAGTCACAAGTAGGCTTACTTTAATACAGCAATGAAGTTACTGTGAAAATCCCCGAGTCGCCAGACTCTGGCGCCTGTTCGGGTACACTGAGGGAGAATTTAGCATGGCCAATGTACATGGCCAGCATATCTTTGGACTGTGGGAGGAAACCGGAGCACCCGGAGGGAACCCATGCAGACACAAGGAGAATATGCAAACTCCGCACAGACAGTGACCCAAACCGGGAAATGAACTCGGGTCCCTGGCGCTCTGAGGCAGCAGTGCTAACCACTGTGCCACCATGCTGCCCTAGTGTGTTGATAACTTACCATCACTGTAAACCTCTAGCTTTGTCTGATATGAGGGACCAGATTTTCACTACCAAGGTGGATTTCTCGAGTCGGGGAATCTCCCAACTGAGTAGACCTGCCTTGATTTAGAGGGCCTTGTTAGACCCAACTTTAGCTCCAGACTGGATTATGTTGGATCTACCAATCCCAGAAGCAGATTATAGGTGGGCACGGAAGCAGGTGGGTACCAAGGTGGGCAAGTTAGAAGATTGGAAGACTTTGTCGTTTTAGAAGTTGTTAGCTCTCAAATACTAACCACTCACACCAATCATCTGCCCAATTTTTTACCATTCTTTTCTAAATGTCCAGATATTATGGCCGGAATTTTGTTAGAAAAATTCAAAGGGGGACGATGTTGCCAGAAAAATGCTAGGTGGGATTTTTCACCCACACTCGCCCCAGTGCTGGCAAATCCTGCCCGAGGTCAACTTACTTTTTCCCGCCCGGATGGGAAAAATCCACCTTCTAAGTCCAAAAGAGTGTGAAAATGGGTGAGTTTCAGAGCTGTTTTTTAGGCAAGTAAAAAATCCAATCTTACTTCATCCCCTTTGCCCTGCCCCCATCCAGGTGCTGTTCCCCTCAGGCCACGCCCCTTCAGCACTGCCCAGTGCCCAGTGGGCACTGTCAATGTACCAGGTTGGCAATGCCAAAGTGTCCATTGGGCAGTTCCAGGGTACTGAGGGGGACCTCCCCTGCCCCTGACCTCCCGGGGGAGTCCCTCAAGGACCTCTGGTCCTACCGGCAAAGCCATCGCGACAGGTCCCCATTGATGGGGAGGGTAATTGATCCTCACCGGTGAGAACCTTCACTGGAGAGGCCACTAAGGCAAGTGAGCCCAGAAGATTGCATCCTGGGCTCACTTGTAATATTTAAATCTCTATTTAAATGGATTTAAATATTGAAATCAGCCTCACGCCCGTTTCGGGAGGACGAGTGCTGTCCTACGGGCAGGGTGCTAAATTGGGGGAAGGCTAACTATAGCCGGATTAGGCAGGAATTGGTGGACGTTGATTGGGAGAGGATGTTTGAGGGTAAGTCCACGTCTGGCATGTGGGAGTCTTTTAAGGAACAATTGATAAGGCTGCAGGATAGGCATGTGCCTGTAAAAAGGAAAGATAGGAAAGGTAGGATTCGAGAGCCGTGGATAACCAGGGAAATTGAGGATCTGATTAAAATGAAAAGGGAGGAGTACATTAAGTCCAGGCAACTGAAAACAGGTGGAGCTCTGGAGGAATACAGAGAGAGTAGGAAAGAACTCAAACGGGGAGTTAGAAGGGCAAAAAGAGATCACGAGATGTTCTTGGCAGGCAGGATTAAGGAGAATCCTAAGGCATTCTATTCATACATTAGGAACAAAAGAGTTGTCAGGGAGAAAATCGGACCTCTCAGGGACAAAGGAGGGGAATTATGCTTAGAACCCAAGGGAATAGGGGAGATCCTAAATGAATACTTTGCATCGGTATTCACGAAGGAGAGGGATGTGTTAACCGGGAGTGTCTCAGAGGAAATGTTAGTTTTTTAGGGAACATTAAAACTGACAAAGCCCCAGGGCCTGATGGCATCTATCCTAGACTGCTCAGGGACACGACAGATGAAATTGCTGGGCCTCTGACGGAAATCTTTGTCGCTTCTTTGGACACAGGTGAGGTCCCTGAGGATTGGAGGATAGCGAATGTGGTCCTGTTGTTTAAGAAGGGTAGCAGGGATAACCTGGGAAATTATAGGCCAGTGAGCTTGACGTCCGTGGTAGGGAAGTTGTTGGAGAGGATTCTTAGAGACAGCTTGTATGTGCATTTAGAACGGAACAATCTCATTAGTGACAGACAGCATGGTTTTGTAAGAGGGAGGTCGTGCCTTACAAATTTGGTGGAGTTTTTTGAGGAAGTGACAAAAACGGTTGATGAAGGAAGGGCCGTGGATGTCGTCTATATGGATTTGAGTAAGGCATTTGACAAAGTCCCACATGGCAGGTTGGTTAAGAAGGTTAAGGCTCATGGGATACAAGGAGAAGTGGCTAGGTGAGTGGAGAACTGGCTTGGCCATAGGAGATAGAGGGTAGCGGTCGAAGGGTCTTTTTCCGGCTGGAGGTCTGTGACCAGTGGTGTTCCGCAGGGCTCTGTACTGGGACCTCTGCTATATGTGATATATATAAATGATTTGGAAGAAGGTGTAACTGGTGTTATCAGCAAGTTTGCGGATGACACGAAGATGGCTGGACTTGCGGATAGCGATGAGCATTGTCGGGCAATACAACAGGATATAGATAGGCTGGAAAATTGGGCGGAGAGGTGGCAGATGGAATTTAATCCAGATAAATGCGAAGTGAAATATTTTGGAAGAAATAATGTAGGGAGGAGTTATACAATAAATGGCAGAGCCATCAAGAGTATAGAAACACAGAGGGACCTAGGTGTGCAAGTCCACAAATCCTTGAAGGTGGCAACATAGGTGGAGAAGGTGGTGAAGAAGGCATATGGTATGCTTGCCTTTATAGGACGGGGTATAGAGTATAAAAGCTGGAGTCTGATGATGCAGCTGTATAGAACGCTGGTTAGGCCACATTTGGAGTACTGTGTCCAGTTTTGGTCGCCGCACTACCAGAAGGACGTGGAGGCATTAGAGAGAGTGCAGAGAAGGTTTACCAGGATGTTGCCTGGTATGGAGTGTCTTAGCCATGAGGAGAGATTGGGTAAACTGGGGTTGTTCTCCCTGGAAAGACGGAGAATGAGGGGAGATCTAATAGAGGTGTACAAGATTATGAAGGGGATAGATAGGGTGAATGGTGGGAAGCTTTTTCCCAGATCAGAAGTGACGATCACGAGGGGTCACGGGCTCAAGGTGAGAGGGGCGAAGTATAACTCAGATATCAGAGGGATGTTTTTTACACAGAGGGTGGTGGGGGCCTGGAATGCGCTGCCAAGTAGGGTGGTGGAGGCAGGCACGCTGACATCGTTTAAGACTTACCTGGATAGTCACATGAGCAGCCTGGGAATGGAGGGATACAAACGAATGGTCTCGTTGGACCAAAGAGTGGCACAGGCTTGGAGGGCCGAAGGGCCTTTTTCCTGTGCTATACTGTTCTTTGTTCTTTGTTCGCCAGATATTCGGGCCCGGTAAGATCACAGAAGGCGAGAAATTGGGTGCAAACCCACTTTTTCGCCTATCTTGCGATCTTACTGTCTCACCCCGCCCATCAATTGGCAGGACAAGAAGGTAAGATTGCCCCCGAAGTGTCGAATGGGCGAGAAAACGGCAGGTTTTACGTGGTGGTAATTTACGGCATCTGTGCAACACAGAGGCCATAATGTGATTCCCACCAACAAGGGGAGTGGCAGAGCCTGCTGCAGATTGCTGGGTGCATCATTGAGCAGGCACCCCAATTTCCTAGTATACTGTGTACACTGGAAACCCCCACACCCCCAGGGACATCGTCTCCACACCCCTTTCCATGGGTCAACCCCTTCCCGAAATTTTCCCACCAATCACCACAACCCTAAATCGCCTTCACCACCACCCCCCCCCCCCCCCTCACAAACCCCAGCCCCCTTTGACACCCTTTCCCCGAATGCTGGCCCGAATCCCTGATTGCTGGCCCTGACCCCTGATCACCAGCCCCCACCACCCCCCCCCTTCCCTCCCCTGCTATGGATCTGCACCCCTCCTGCCCCCCTGTCAGTCACTACCCCCATTAGACTCACCCCTGTTTGACCCCACCCGCTCAGACCCCATCCCCTTGACACTGTCAAGAACCCATGCATCCACCTTCACATCCTGTAACTGATGGCCTGATGGCACATAGTCCATTGTACTATCTGAATGCCATGTTGAAAAGTGCCCAACCTCACTGACCTACAATTGAAGCATGAAGGTGGACCTCAGTTTGCTGGTGATATTGGGTTATTAGAACTGAATTTTTCAGGCGAGTTCATATTATCCCTGGAAGCAGTTACAGTGCTTTGATTTTGCAATATTCTACAACAGCACCATTATTTGAAGGAGTAAAAACACTGAGTGGGTAGATTTTGATTTGATTTGATTTATTATTGTCACATGTATTAATATACAGTGAAAAGTATTGTTTCTTGCGCGCTATACAGACAAAGCATACCATTCATAGAGAAGGAAATGAGAGAATGCAGAATGTAGTGTTACAGTTATAGCTAGGGTGTAGAGAAAGATCAACTTAATGCAAGGTAGGTCCATTCAAAAGTCTGATGGCAGCAGGGAAGAAGCTATTCTTGTGTCGGTTGGTACGTGACCTCAGACTTTTGTATCCTTTTCTCGACGGAAGAAGGTGGAAGAGAGAATGTCCGTTGTGCGTGGGATCCTTAATTCTGCTAGCTGCTTTGCCAAAGCAGCGGAAAGTATAGACAGAGTCAATGAATGGGAGGCTGGTTTGCGTGATGGATTGAGCTACATTCATGACCTTTTGTAGTTTCTTGCGGTCTTGGGCAGAGCAGGAGCTAAGTTGTGATACAACCAGAAAGAATGCTTTCTATGGTGCATCTGTGAGAGTCGTAGCTGACATGCCAAGTTTCCTTAGTCTTCTAAGTAGGTAGAGGCGTTGGTGGGCTTTCTTACCTATAGTGTCTGCATGGCAGGACCAGGACAGGTTGTTGGTGATCTGGACACCTAAAAACATGAAGCTCTCGACCCTTTCTACTTCGCCCCCGTTGATGTAGACAGGGGCATGTTCTCCTCTACACTTCCTGAAGTCGATGACAATCTCCTTTGTTTTGTTGACGTTGAGGAAGAGATTATTGTCGCTGCACCAATTCACCAGATTCTCTATCTCATTTCTGTACTCTGTCTCATCATTGTTTGAGATCCGACCAACTACGGTGGTGTTGTTAGCAAACTTGAAAATCACATTGGGGGAGAATTTGGCCACACAGTCATAGGTGTCTAAGGAGTATAGTCAGGGGCTGAGAACACAGCCTTGTGAGGTACCAGTGTTGAGGATGATCATGGAGGCGATGTTGTTGCCTCTCCTTACTGATTGTGGTCTGTGGGTTAGGAAGTTCAGGATCCAGTCACAGAGGGAGAAGCCGAGGCCCAGGCCCACGGAGTTTGGAGATGAGTTTCGTAGGAATGATAGTGTTGAAGGCTAATCTGTAGTCAATGAATAGGAGTCTGACATAGCTGTCCTTGTTATATAGGTGTTCCAGGTTGAGTGCAGGGCCAGGGAGATGGCATCTGCTGTGGACCTGTTGCAGCGGTAGGCGAACTGCAGTGGATCCAGGCAGTCTGGGAGACTGGAATTGATTCGTGCCATGACTAGCCTTTCAAAGCACTTCATAATGATGGATGTCAGAGCCACTGGACGATTGTCATTAAGGCACGCTGCTTGGGTTTTCTTTGGTACTGGGATGATGGTCGCCTTCTTGAAGCAGATAGGGACCTCAGATTGTTGTAAAGAGAGGTTGAAGATATCTGCGAATACCCCCGCCAGCTGATCTGCGCAGGATTGCTCATCTGGATACCCCATCTGGGCTGGTCGCTTTCCATTAGGGGGGGCCAAGATGTTAGGGGATCAAGGATATCCACTGTTGTCTTGATTTCTATCTCCATTGAAGGGCACACAAAAAGACACAAACCACAGATACAATGAAGCTCATATCTCCTCCAAGCTCTAGTGATATTATGGAGCAGAAGTCTAATTGCTTCCAAAAAGCATGGAGAGCTATTGCTATATCATCTGGACAACGTCTCAAAAAGCATCTTCCAAAAAATGGAAGATTCCACCAGCGAGAGTGGCTGGAAAATTCTGATCCATAGCTCCACAAGATACCAGTTGAATCCTACAGAGCAGCTATAAATAGCAGATTCAGCTATTTACTCTGTTCCTCTGAATTCTAACAGGAAATTTGGCAAAAGTCTCAATAATAGAATCCCCATGAAATTTCAGGGACTCTTTCTCCAAACTGCATCATAACAATTTTGAAATTCAGTGCAACCAGTTTTGTTTTATTATTGATGGCTCTTAAAAACTTCCATCTTGCTACATCTTACCTCATACAAAAGCTTCCTCAAACTCTTCCTTTTCAACAATCCCTCATGTCACTTGCACTAAATCTTCTCCTACCACTCGTCACTATGCATTCCATACCTCTGAAGTGTCATGGAATGTTATGCTGTGGTGCATGTGGTGCTTATGTTGTAGGATGAATTAAGATTTCCATTGATATGCAAATTTTCCCAAGTAGATTATTTTCCACTCATCTTGGAATTCTTGATTGGCATGAAACAAAATAGCGTTAAATGAAACAATAATCACATTTTTCTATCTATAGTTTTTATGTAATTTACAATTTAAATTCCTTCATATTAGTGGTGCTTTGTTTCCATGGTTATAGAACTTCAATTTGGTGTACGTTGATTTTTTTTGATGACAAACTATTACTTTTCATGCTTTGCTATTTAATTACGGCATTTTGTTATTATATATGAGTTTTCTTTATCACAAGAGATTTTATTTTTAAGTTAGCATGTGACAGTTTGTGGATGGTAAAAGACTAAAGCCTAGATTTATCACAAACAAATAAAACATCCTTCATACAAAATGAAAGCAGATTCCCTGTTGGTAATCCTGAACATGAAACTAATGAAGCAAATGTTTGCTTTAGTGTACACAAAATTAATACTATTGATTTACCTTCCTTACAGAAAGTGAATTGAATTATTGTAGAATTGTATCTGTGAATGTAATTTGATACTTTATTGTGTGTTGTTCATATGCTCAGGAAGTAATTAGTCCCTCAATAATAGTTGAAGGCATCAATAAAAATAAAGAAGATATAGCTTAAACTGAAGAGCCAAAGTACGTTTAACAAACAGGTTTAAACAAAAAACTCAATCTGCTATTCTCATTTTTTTAAAATGCAGATTAGTGAGGGACAAAATTAGCTGTCCAGCTGCTTTCGGACTTTGTCTCCTTTCAGTGACCAGATGAAGAATTTCAGAGTTTTAAAACCAGCCTTTGTTTTTCGAGCTACAGCAAGGGATCTGATACTCCAGCTGGTGGCGCATCAGAAAGCCCCGAATAGAGCATTACACAGACAGTTATACTTTCAGATTCAATTGCAAGTAGTTAGCACAAACTTAGAAAGCATTCTTTCTGGTTGTATCACAGCTTGGTATGGCTCCTGCTCTGCCCAAGACCGCAAGAAACTACAAAAGGTAGTGAATGTAGCCCAATCCATCACGCGAACCAGGCTCCCATCCATTGACTCTGTCTACACTTCCCGCTGCCTCAGCGAAGCAGCCAGCATAATTAAGGACCCCGTTCATCCCAGACATTCTCTCTTCTTCCTTCGGGAAAAAGTTACAAAAGTCTGAGGTCACATACCAACCGACTCAAGAACAGCTTCTTCTCTGCTGCCATCCGATTTACGGTATGCTTTGTCTGTGTAGCGTGCAAGAAACAATACCTTTCATTGTATACCAATACACGTGACAATAATAAATCAAATCAAATCAAAATTGTCATTCAAACTGAGAATTCTGTCCCGGGCCCGCTAGCATTTCTGCTCCCCCGTCACCCCTCTGTGTCGTGAATGGTTCCCTCCAGGGGGGTTTACAACTGCTCTGCACTAACAGGGAACAGGTGTCCTGACCCCACTGGAGGGAAGAGAGGCCATTGAGCCACCCCCCCAGGACGGGAGGTAGAGGGGTACCCCTTGGGCAGTGCCAGCCTGGCACCCTGGCACTGCCAAAGGGGCAAACTGGCACTGCCCAATGGACACCTTGGCACTGCCCCACTGGGCTCTGCCAAGGGGCAGTGGGGGGGGAATCATTGGGATGAGACCCGCTGCCACTCTGCAATTGGGATCCCTGGGACAGGGAGGGAGTGTGGGTAATCAGGGCCGGACATCTGGGTCGGAGGTGGGTTGGGGCTAGTCATCAGGGGGAGGTGGTTTGGACTGTTGGTGGGGTGGGGAGATCAGGGCTGGCCGGGAGTAGGGAGTTGAGACATTGGGGCTCATTGGGACTGTCCAGGGACGGGGGAGATCGGAGATTAGGGCTGGCCCTGGGAGTTGCAGGACGCCAGCGATTGGGGGTGGGCGTTTAACCAGCAATCGAGCTGGCCAGCGATCTGGAGACCAGCAAAGGGGGCCACTGCACACGTGCCGATCTCTGCTCTGACAGATCGGCACATGCGCAGTGGCCCGCTCAGCGCTATGCTGCCATCTTCTTAGGCGTGATGCGCAGAGTGTTGGAGGATCATTCTGGAAATCACGCTAAAAAAACTACCGGGAGTTACTCCCATTTTCCCACATTTTGGGAACTTAGAATTTTTTGGGGAGAATCCTGGCCATTGTGTTAATGAGTAACCTGATTTTGGATGAAACTCCAACATTGCACATTTATGTTTTGAAATATTAGCCGAGGCTTTATGGCTAGCAGCAAAGCAATGGCATTTGTGGCTTATCTTGAAGAAAGTTTCCTAAAAAGGCCTGGTGTACTCTGTGCAACGGACTTCCCCTATTGGGTTCTGGAGCCATGTGTTCAAGCAGCAGGATTACAGCAGCAATCTTTCCAGAAACATTCTCTTAATTGGCCACTGCACCAGTTCCAGTTAAGAATGGTAGATGGGCATTCCATTTTGCTGGCTCAATCAGAGGGCCGGCAGCACAGAGGTCTCAGCAGCACTTCCAAGAAAGGATAGTGAAAAGGTCTCCATCTTGCATCCCACGTCATTGGCCCCCTCGGAGACCGCTTCCATGGAGCTGGCCACATGGTGGGTGCAGCTCTTCTGTCAATAACATGCTGGCAGATCATGAAGATGGCCCTCAAGTGGGCCCTTATTTGGTTAAATTGGCCGCCTACCTCAAGTTAGTGGCAGCAGAGTTACTGTCATTCTTAAAGGCTGAGAAACATCCCCAGCAGCAGGATTGTATTGGGGTGAAGTTCCAACTCCATATTCTAGCTTTTTATTGCGCTCCCCCCACTGCTGCTTCCCAGCCTGCCACTCATGGGCTGGTAAATCTTGCCCTTAGTAATTGATTTTATGAGTGCACTCTCCATTGGGGAACTTCTCAAGTAGAGACCATCAGCTGGGAAGTGAGGGAAACACTGCATGTGGTCCTTTTATCAATTATTTACTATGAATCGCACTGTGGGTGGGGCTTAGCACATCTGAAACAATCAAAGCTCTGAACTGCGCATGGGCAGTTAGAAAAATATTTGAAAAAACGTGCCTGTGTCAGGTCGCTCCCGGGCCGCAGAAAGCAGAGAAAGCAGCCCGAGAGCGAAAAGCGGAAGCGGTGGCCCCCACAGACATCACTGTCCCCCTTATCCACCCCCCCCCGCTACCCAGACTGATCATGACCCCCTGCCCTCTTCCCCCCCCACCAATCACCCGCAGAGTGGCAGTGGACCCCCCTGCCCCCCCCCCCCCACCACCCCCCCACCAGTGAGTGATCGGGCTTTCTCCCCCACCAGAGATACATCTTACCTCCCCCCCCCCGCCTCCCCCCACCAAACCAGAGAATGATCTGGCCCGCCTCACAGACTGGGTGATCAGATATTCTAGCAGCATGGTTTAAAGACTCTCAGACATGGCAAACAGTTACCAAACATTCAGATACTTGGTCAAGGAAGAAGAGCAGCATTTTAAGTGGTAGGGAAGGGAGGTTACAAGTTCAAAATATTTTGGGCAAGAATTACAGATAGCAGAGACGGAGTGGTTGGAAGAATGGCCAATAGAGAGGCTGAGCATGAAATAACTTGCTGCTCGAGGAGTGATTAATACTTACAGGGATATTTAACTGGGGGAGATCATTCCAATAGAGTGAAATTGGAGAGAGATCAACTTGTATTTATATCATGCTTCTCACAGCCACCACACACCTCAACATGGTTCACAGCCAATGAACAGATTGAATTAGTGTCATGTGGGAAACAAGGCAGCTAATACATGCACAGTGGTTAGCACTGCTGCCTCACAGCACCAGGGACCCGCGTTCAATTCCCGGCTTGGGTCACTGTCTGTGTGGAGTTTGCACGTTCTTCCTGTGACTGTGTGGGTTTCCTCCGGGTGCTCTGGTTTCCTCCCACAGTCCAAAGATGTGCTGGTTAGGTTGATTGGCCATGCTAAGTTAACCCTGGTGTCAGGGGGATTAGCAGGGTAAATATGTGGGGTTACGGGAATAGGGCCTGGGTGGGATTGTGGTCAGTGCAGACTTGATGGGCCGAGTGGCCTCCTTCTGCACTGTAGGGATTCTATGCACAGCAAGATCCCACAAGCAGCAATGTGTGTTCATGAGGCAAGCTCCCATAAAGAGTATGGATTCATATAGTTTGCCTTATAGTCTGATTGTTAAGTAGTTGAAACAAGTAATTTAAATCTTGAAATGCATGTGGCAGATTGCAACATTTAATTTGCCTTGCAAACAAATTTGACTAAGTTCAAATGGAATAATTCATGTAAGCTACTGTTCAGGAGCCAAGTTTATAACACATATGTGCACATACGTATATTGAGAAACTGGGAGCAGAAGAGTATAAAAAACTGCATTTTGTACGAAACAACTTGGCTTTTGCATGAAAACATCCACTCCCATTGTACATAATGCATGAGAAAGTTTTGACATTTATCACATGCTTTTCCGCAACACCAGATGCAGAAAAAAAGATTCCAGAGTGAAGGGTTTTTTTTAACCCAAATAAACTTTTTAACCTTTCAATACAAGAAACTGGGAACTGCTATTCAAAGTAGATGGGGTAAAAGATTTATTTGTTGTGAAATGAGTTGGATAGTCTGAAAGCAGTTCCACATCAATATGAACCCAAGGTCCAAAGCTAGCCCCAAGCTGGAGGGTGCCACTCAGCAAAGCCAAAACTCGCCTCATGCAGAAAACTGAAACATATCATCCATACATCAAAGGATGCTCTCAAGAAAATGTAGGATGAGATGTATTCAGCAACAAGTAAAATGGGAGTGGACATGTTCATGCAAAAGTCATGTTGTTCGTGGCGAGGTGCAATGTTTGACACTTCTCTGCTCCTAGTTTCTCTATGTGTGTATATGTGTTATAAACCTGGCTCTTTAATAGTAGCTAACATGCATTATTCCATTTAGGGATGCTTGAAGCTGATATTGTGAATGTGAAACCTTTAATGAGGACTGTGTCCATGGACCAATTCCACCGCCATTGTATTTCAAATGGGGAAGTGTTCTAATCCCCAATCTTAACGTCACAAGTTTCATCAAAAACATACTTTTAATCAATTTCTGACCAGTTCCATGAAGTACTTTGTACTAAATCCATGATTTTCCTTCAGTTCTGAGATGCGAGACAATGCAGCTGACTGTTACTGATTCATGCAATAAGTGTATTTTAAGAAGGCATGCATTTATCATTGAATAATACAGCCATTTTGAAGCTGTTCTTGCTCCTTCTGCATCACAGAACATTCATAATTTTGCACTAAAGTGTAAGATGCCATTAACTTTCTTGTTCTAATGTTAATGAAGATGGCACAATCATGAAGTATATAACAGGACCTAATAACATGATTCGCATGACAGAACTTAGGGCCCTCTAGACTGTAATTTTTTTCAGTTTACATTTATCTGACAGTAATTACCACTGACCCCTCCTAGTCTTTGGTAATTACTGCTGTGCTGCATCTTCCCTTTATGTAGATTCAAACTGCTATGGAGCTGTGCCAGGCTGAAGCTATCTGGTCACTGGAAACAGACAATATTTCTTTGCTTAACTCACCTTGACTTGTTTGTGGATGCATCATGAATTTATATAAGGGAAGTGATAAATCCTGTTGGTGGTGACTGAGACTCCAACATTGCTCAGCATTACTTTGTTTATCAGTCTTGACCTGGCTCAGTTGAATGAAAGAGTAATCATATTTGCAAAATCTACGAAATATTGAATCATGTTTATTGCACCTCTCTGTACCCTTCTGAAGTATGAATGTGTTAGTCACTGTGCTGCATCTTAAATTAGGAAACTCAGAGTTGGAATGTGATTTTGAAACGTAAGTAATATAGCAAGTCAGATAAAAAATAAATTAATATAACAATGGTAATAAATTGAGCCAACATTTACTTTTTAAGATTGTTTAGACAATGAAGTATGCCTTTGTGTATTGCTCCACAGCATCTAACACAATCACTGAACATTTTGCCATCAATTATGATTAAGTATCCCAATGATTCCCCACATTTCTTTTTTAGGATAAGATCAAAATGAAACCAAAAACAAGATGTATAATTTGTAGTCAGTGGAAAGATCTTCATTTAATCCAGTCCCTTAGACACACACCTTCAAACATTCAGTGTTTCAATACAATTAATAATCTTGAATAAATATAGTTTATTGTTTGGAAAATTGTTGATTATTTCATTTTTGCCCATAGAATCAGGCCTGTAACCCCAAGCTTCCCAAAATCCTTTAGTCAAGTAAATACTTTAGTTTGGAAGGAACCACAAAAGTCAGCTTGCACAGAGCAAGGTCCCACAAACATTAATGTGACAATGATCTAATCACCTGTTTTGGTTATTTTGATTGAGGGATAAATATTGGCCAGCACACCTGCTCACCCTCAAAGTATGCATCATTCAAATGGCAGCGCAACACTCCCTCAATAATGCATTGCAGTATCAGTTTAGCTTTCATACTCATGTCAGAGTGAAACACGAATCAACAATTCTTGTGACTGAGGGGCAGGAGTGCCAGCTTTGATTGAGCCAAAGCTGACACCTTCAATTTGTTAAATTGAAATAAGCTAGTGTTACTATTAGCATTATTCAGTACCTTTTCTACAAGCAAGTATATGTGAGCTACTTTCCAGTATTTCCCAGAAGGACAAAACAGGGAAATAAGAATACTGATCTGAACTGTTTTTTTGTTATTGGGATTTATGAGCATATAGATTAATGCTTAGGCTGAAAAATTGGGCTTCCGTAGTGCTACTAATGCTGGTGCTATGGAAGCCCCTAAGTTTGCAAATGGCATGAGTTGTGCTTCTGAACACTTGCGGTATTCCCACATGATGTCCTATGTTAGGCCACGAGCGAAATTGTGCCGTATATATGCCAGAAGCATCAAGTGTAGTAAGATCGTGTAATCAGCCGTTCTAGCTGATTTGATGCATGTTGCAGAAGCTGTACAGTGTAGATCCAGTGTACATATGTGTTAATTAATCTCAACTGAGCATACACTTAGCTGCATAAGGAACCTCCAACCAGTGCTATTTAAAGGCGCAGGCATCCAATTTGCAGGTACGATGCATGCGCAGTGGCCCCAAACTGTCAACCTCCTGTTTGTTGGCCAGCCCGATTTGCTAGCCAGCCTGGGACCCCCGGAATACTGCCCCTCCAGCCCCCTCCCATGTCCCAATCACGATCCCCACGGCAATTCCCAGGCCAGCCCTGATTCCCCCCCCCCGTCCCGGAGCGCCCCGATGCCCAGGCCCCACCTCCTAGCAGTGGCGATCCCCCCACCCCCTCACTCCAGCAGACCCCCACCCCCACTGAACCCCCCCCCCTTCCGGGTCAGACCACCCCCGGAGGCAGGCCACGCACCCCCAGCAGACCACCCCCCATCCCAGCCCACCCCATTCGCTGCCCACCTTCCATCCCAGACCGATTCCCATGCAGAGTGGCAGCGGGACCCCCACCCCCACCAATCGCTGCTAGGCCCCACCCACAATTGGCCCCACCCCCTTGGCACTGCCCAATGCCTAGTGAGCAATGCCAAGGTGCCCCCGGGCATGGGCACTTTGCCCCTTGGGCAGTGCCAGGAAGCACAGGCTGCCATTGCTAGGGTGCCCATGCCTAGGGAGCACCGCCCGTCGCTCCGGCCCCGATTGCACCCCCTTCATTGCTGCGGGGTCTCCCGCTAGTTCCCCGAACATGGGGAGCTAGTCTGAACCCTGCCCTGAAACGTCCCGATAATTAACAAAAATACATCTTTAAAATAGCTTAAAATCAGATTTAAATGACTTACCTGTCTTCCTGCCGGTTTCCAGGGTGTCTGGCCGGCAACTGTTCGCCGGCTCTGGGAGGCGCGCATGCATTCCCGGCGCATGCGCAAATCCCCTTTCAAGGCCGCAGACGCATGTCTCCCGGCCGGACCCGCCAGAAAAGTGGCGGGACGCAATGGGGAGAAACGCATGATGCTGTGATAGTTAACAGTCATGTTAAACAGATAGGTGATCAAATCACTGCAAGTCGGGGTGAGCGACATATAGCAAGCATTTTCCATCCATCAATGTGAAAGAAGGTGATGGAGGCTCTATTTGTGAAGAGAGACAATTTTATAATTTTCTGCCTAAGTAGAGAGGAGCAGGACGAGTGGGCATATCGATATCTCTGGATAGTGGATTCTCAATGTTGCAGGGCGCAAAGACTTGCAAAGAATATGGAATTAATTAATTGATGCCCAATTTTACTGAACCCTCAACTGACATCCACCCTGGGGAACATAAAATTCAACCCTTAAAACTGCCCTTGGATTATCAAATTTATATAAATTGCTTAGTTATCAGTTGCAAAAGCAGCGGAAATCCATTAAAGTGACATTTTATAACTTCAAGAAGAAATTAACAGGCTAAAGACAAATCAATAAATGCCCATTAGTGAGACCATTTGTTTAAGTACATTAAGTATTTCTATCATAGAATCCCTGCAGTGCAGAAAGAGACCATTGGGCCCATCATGCCTGCCCCGACAACAATCTTACCCAGGTCCTATCCCATAACCCCACATATTTACCCTGCTAATCCTCCTGATACTAAGGGGCAATTGAGCACAGCCAACCTAACCCACACATCTTTGGACTGTGGGAGGAAACCGGAACATCCGGAGGAAACCCACACAGACATGGGGATGGCCTGCACACTCTACATAAACATTTACCCGAGGCTCGATAAAAACAAATTACTGAGGATGCTGGAATCTGAAACCAAAAGAAAAAATGCTGGAAAATCTCAGCAGGTCTGGCAGCATCTGTAAGGAGAGAAAAAGAGCTGATGTTTCGAGTCAGTCCAAATGACTTTGACAAAGGATCATCTGGGCTCGAAATGTCAGCTCTTTTCTCTCCTTACAGATGCTGCCAGACCTGCTGAGGTTTTCCAGCATTTTCTCTTTTGGTTACCCGAGGCAGGAATTGAACCCAGGTCCCTGGAGCTGTGAGACAGCAGTGCTAACCACTGTGCCATCATGCCACACTATTTGCATAGGCATAAATTTGTTTAAAAGTTTTAAAAACAGAAATTGATAAAAGGCAATAATTTACTTAACAAGTGTGTTCTTCTTTGAGTCATTTAGCTCAAACATGTGTTAGATTTTGCCATAAAGCAATTTTCACTGCACAACAATTTATTGGGTTTCTCTGACATATCCCTAATTACATTAGACCAACTTCAAGCTTGTCAGTCTTTGCATTGTGCATAGACTGTGCTACATAGCATCATTTCTCTGGCTCTAAAGCTTATGCAGAAATGCATCAATATGCTTTGGAAGAGACAAGACATCAAAATAACCTGACACATTGCTCACATCACAATAATTTATCTTTATTAAAATGATCCTACAGTGTACATAATTCCTTCATAGCAGAACAACATTCTGCTACTCACGGGGCATGACATAACTGATTTTCCCAAGAGCTTAGATTTTATTACATATCTAATTCATCAATAACAGCTGGCATATGCATCAATCCTCCCTCAGCAAGTTACATTCAGTTATTTCGTATAAGATGCTATTCCAGCTGAGATACACAAGGCTGGAGGTCAATACCTCACCAATAAGCTTACAGAACTGGAAGCACGGTGGCACAGTAGTTAGCACTGCTGCCTCACAGCGCCAGGGACCAGGTTCGATTCCGGCCTTGGTCACTGTCTGTCTGGAGTTTGCCAGTTTCTCCCAGTGTCTGCATGGGTTTCCTCCAGGTGTTCCGGTTCCCTCCCACATTCCAAACATGTGTGGGTTAGGTTGATTAGCCATGCTAAAATTGACCCTCGTGTCAGGGGGATTAGCAGGGCAAATGTGTGGGGTTACAGGGATAGGGCCTGTGTGGGATTGTGGTTGTTACGGACATGATGGGCCAAATGGCCCCGTTCTTTACTGTTGGGATTCTATGATTCTATAATTCTTTGGGGGCGATCTTACCAAAAGAATTCTAAGTTCAGGATGGTATGAAAATGGGAGAGCTTCTGATCCATTTTTTGGGTGAGTTCAAATCTGCTACCTTATGCACTTAGACAAAAAAAGTCCTCAAAAATTATAATATCTGTCATGTACCTTAGCCAACTGCATCTTACTCTCTGGCATAATGGCATTTTATTAGACCACAGGATTCGGAAGCTAACTCCTTTCTTGGCTGACCCCACTTCCCGTGTTGCCAGCCCAAAGTTCAAATGAACACTGTCATGGGTTCCCTTAAAGATCACTGCCAAACCAGGTTAACACATGACTCCACATCTGGACATGCATTCATCTTGTCTGGGTAGTGAATAAACTCTATTCATGAAATGTGATTAAGTGTCCGAGATGTTCTTTCCATCCAAAACTTTACTGATAAATTTTGCATATCCCCAAGATCTAAATATTTTCTTGGAATATGATTTACCAAATGCCTTTTTACCATGATGCTTTGCAGCAAATGGCTGTTGGCTAAAATGAACAATATATCATAAACAATACATTTTTGCATTCAAAATATCAGAATATGTGTTTTAAAATCATAATCATTTGTTTAAATCTCTTACTGCATTCACATGTGTGTAAACTATTCTCTTGTTAGCTTATAAGCTTGTTTTAAAAGTCGTTTAACCCAATGCTGGCAGTTCTGTCAGTGCCTTAATGTCTAAAGGTTTAAAAATCTTACTAACCTATTAGGTTTCCCACTTACACCCCACCTCCATGGCCTGCCCCGATCGTCCCCCTCCCTTCCCCCAACGATCCCTAATGCAGAGTGGCAGTGGGTGCCCCCTTCCTCCCCCCACCACTGATCCCTAATGCAGAGTGCAAAGCAGCCCCCATCCAACCTAGGTCTGGCCCCACCCCCAGGAGGCCCCACCCCTCCAGCCCCTCTCCCTTAGTACTGCCCAGTGCCTGGTGGGCAGTGCCAGGGTGTCTGGTGGGTGGTGCCATGTTGGCAGTGCCAGGCTGCACTGCCAAAGGGCAGTCCCCTTTCCCCTAACCTCCCGGGGGCCCTTAATGGCCTCTGGTTCTACCGGCAAGGCCATCACAACCAGCTTTGATTTTCGCCAGAGAGAACCTCTCCTGGCGAGGCCACAGAGGCAAGTGAGCTCAGACGATTATGTCCCAGGCTCACTAAATCAATGAAAAACAGATTTAAATATAATTTAAGGGAATTATTTGGCCTCACGCCAGAAATGGGCCATCTTACCGGCCATTTGCACTGGATATCCAGTGCCAGTAAGATCGTGAGAGGTGAGAAATCGGGCATAAACCTGATTACTCCTCAGGTTCAAAATCAGATCCTGCATGGACGAGAAGCTGATCAATCTGAGATAACTCCAGGCAAAGACCAAGGTCTCCAAGGACATACTTTGCTATATCCTATTTGCCAATTACTATACACTAGCACAGTGATGTAGTGTGGACCTGTTCTCTAATGCATGCAACAATTTCAGCCTTACAATCAGCATGAAGAAAACAGGCTGGTCCAAAATAGCTCAATATCAAGTCCAAGAATTGCCAAAGCAAGTGTAGACTTCAGCAAATTTAAAACATCAGTCTTGGAATGAAGAGAAGCTATATGTCTATCAAGCTGAAAGCCAATAGAGCAATAGTCCTGTCCACTCTGCTCTATACAAGCGAGACTTGAACTGTGTACTGGTAACATGTCAAGAAGCTCAACCACTTTTACTTAAGCTGCCTTCAGAAACTTCTGAACGTCAGATGGCTGGACACAATACTAGACACTGAGGTGTTCGCCTGTGCTGGCAAGCATTTACATTGAGTTGGACTGATTATACCATCAGAATACTTGACACTTGCTTACCAAAATGAATCTTCTACGGCAAGCTCAAGTCTGAGATTCACTCCCTTGGCAGTCAAAGAAAGTGCAACAAGGGCACTCTGAAGGCTTCACTTAGGAATTTTAATATTGACTTCAAGTCCTGAGAGAACCTCACCCAGATCATAGCACCAATAAAAATTGTGCGACCTCCATTGAAAGCAAGCAGAAAGAAAACACAAGACGAGGAAATCCAGAGGCAAGCAACATGTCCAAAACTCAATCTTCTGCAGTATCCTGCCCAGTTTGCAGCTGAGTTTTCCAGGTGTAAATCATCCTTAGCAGTCACCTACATACCCACCAGAACCCTCCCGAATATCCCAGATAGTGAATATGGTTACTTTGGCTTCAAAAAACAACAAGAAGATGAAAAGGTACAAGGCTAAAAAAGATGCTATTAATGTTAAAGGCAGATAATTATTATTTAATGCTTTATAATTCACTATTAATGGGATTTTAAATAGAGAAAATAAAATGTTGGACTAAATTCACTTCTTCCACATATAAGTCAAACACAATTAATTTGCTACCTTGTTTTGGAGTTAGATTGTGTGATATTAACACATTACCCCATACCTTCCAAGCTCCAGAGCAATGTATCTGGGAGTGGGTGGAGAGGGTGCGGGGGTTGGGGGGGGGGGGGTAAACACAAAGACCCACTGACTAGACCCCCACCTCCAAAAGCTCTCACTATAACTGCAACCCCTCCCCCACTGATTACCCCCCCACTGGCCTCCCAAGCCTCTGACCACTGACCCGCTCCCCCACTGATCACCCAATGATCACCCTCACACCCACTAAATCCTGCCCTCTTACCCGATAAACTTACCTTCTCCCTGGCTTCTTTGTGACTGAACTTATAAACTTTGCTATTTTATGGCAGCAAGTGCCATAGAAAGGGGGGCTTGTCCTCCTTACCTCTGATGCTGCAGCCCTGAACATAAAGTTGTGGGAACCTACTGACTACGCAGATCTCTCTTGGCCTGAGTCAGAAGGTTGGGCAAGATAGGAGTAGCTGAATTTCCAGGTAAGGAACTATGAACGAAATGGCAATCCAACTTAATTGACACTCCATCAGAAGTTACAACTCATTAGATGCATTTATATGCTAATATTGCATAGAACAATTTAACTCATCTGGCTGAAAACTTTGGATTGGATTGAATCACTGGATCACATTTAGAAGCTCTCTTTTACATCAACACAAAAGGGCTGAAAATGATTCTTTGTTGGAGTAACTGGATCATGCAATGGGTTAACAAACAGTCCTTTTACCCCTGGACTTCAGTTCAAATTCAATCTGAGTTATTGAATAGAATCTTCCTTTCTCTAAATGTGTGAAAATTGAATGAAATGGGTTTGAAACAATCAGAAATCAATTTCCAGTTGGTTGCAGGCCGAAGCAGAAAACCGCCTGCAATTTGATACTAAATAGGCACTTCCACTGAAAAGAGGTGGTAAAAATAGCTGTTATGGAAATGGAAATATACCACTGTGATAATTCCCAGAAGTTTAGGCTGAATGGACAGAACTGCCCTCTGTATAGCTTGAAAATTGCTGAATATCTTCTTGCACAAAAGTTTAATGATTTGTCTAAAATTCTTTTCTCCTCAATTTTAACAAAAACAACAGTTCATATGTTTTAATTAGATTAATGGCACTTAAAATAGCAGAGGAATTTGATGCAGACACGTTAAATATCTGAACATTAACATTTCAAGTTTTATGGGGCTGTGCTGTACCTGATTTGGAATTACTGGATGCTTATACAATGGCATAAATTTTCTGATTAGGTTTGAAAGGGTTACTAATCACATAAGTTTAAAAATCATACAAACTGCTATGAAAATAAATGACTTCCTATACGAGCGTAAAGTGATTGTGATTGGTATATGCTAATTACCTGTAATCGAATTTGAAAACTATAATTGCTTATGTACCTTGGAATGCTGCATTCTGGCCAGCTGCAGAATGTGAGCTGTAACATTCAGGGACCTAGCTACAGCCTGCATTTAAAACAGCTGTTTAAGAGAACTCTGTGACTTGGTCTGATTTCTTATAGAGTCATAGAGGTTTACAGCATGGAAACAGGTCCTTTGGCCCAATTTGTCCATGCCGCCCATTATTTTTTTAAACCCCTAACCTAATCCCAGTTGCCCGCATTTGGCCCATATTCCTCTATACCCATCGTACCCATGTAACTATCTAAATACTTTTTAAAAGACAAAATTGTACCCGCCTCTACTACTACCTCTGGCAGCTTGTTCCAGATACCTACCACCCTCTGTGTGAAAAAATTGCCCCTCTGAATACTGTTGTATCTCTCCCCTCTCACCTTAAACCCATGCCCTCTAGTTTTAGACTCCCCTACCTTTGGGAAAAGATATTGACTATCTAGCTGATCTGTGCCCCTCATTGTTTTATAGACCTCTATAAGATCACCCCTCAGCCTCCTATGCTCCAGAGAAAAAAGTCCCAGTCTATCCAGCCTCTCCTTATAACTCAATCCATCAAGTCCTGGTAGCATGCTAGTAAATCTTTTCTGCACTCTTTCTAGTTTAATAATATCCTTTCTATAATAGGGTGACCAGAATTGCACACAGTATTCCAAGTGTGGCCTAACCAATGTCTTGTACAATTTCAACAAGACATTCCAACTCCTGTATTCAATGTTCTGACCGATGAAACCAAGCATGCCGAATGCCTTCTTCACCATTCTGTCTACCTGTGACTCCATTTTCAAGGAGCTATGAACATGTACCCCTAGATCTCTTTGTTCTGTAACTCTCTCCAACACCCTACCATTAACTGAGTAAGTCCTGCCCTGGTTCAATCTACCAAAATGCATCACCTCACATTTGTCTAAATTAAACTCCATCTGCCATTCGTCAGCCCACTGACCCAATTGATCAAGATCTCGTTGCAATTGGAGATAACCTTCTTCACTGTCCACTATGCCACCAATCTTAGTGTCATCTGCAAACTTACTAACCATGCCCCCTATATTCTCATCCAAATCATTAATATAAATGACAAATAACAGTGGACCCAGCACTGATCCCTGAGGCACACCGCTGGTCACAGGTCTCCAGTTTGAAAAACAACTCTCTACAACCACCCTCTGGCTTCTGTCATCAAGCCAATTTTGTGTCCATTTAGATACCTCACCCTGGATCCCGTGAGATTTAATGTCGACAACATCTACTGCACTGCCCTCATCTACCTTCTTGGTTACCCCTTCAAAAAACTCAAATTTGTGAGACAAGATTTTCCACTCACAAAGCCATGCTGATTGTCCCTAATCAGTACTTGCGTCTCTAAATGCCTGTAGATCCTGTCTCTCAGAATACCTTCCAACAATTTACCCACCACAGATGTGAGGCTCACTGGCCTGGAGTTCTCAGGCTTTTCCCTGCAGCCCTTTTTAAACAATGGTACAACATTTGCCACTCTCCAATCTTCAGGCACCTCACCCATGACTATCGATGATTCAAATATCTTGGCTAGGGGACCCGCAATTTCTTCTCTAGCCTCCCACAGTGTCCTGCGATACACTTCATCAGTCCCGGGGATTTATCTACCTTGATGCGCTTTAAGACTTCCAGCACCTCCTTCTCTGTAATATGTACACTCCTCAAGACATCACTATTTATTTCTCCAAGTTCCCTAACATCCATGCTTTTCTCAACAGTAAATACTGATGAGAAATATTCATTTAGGATCTCACCCATCTCTTGTGGATCCGCACATAGATGACCTTGTTATCCTTAAGAGGCCCTACTCTCTCCCTTGTTACTGTTTTGCTCGTTATGTATTTGTAGAAGCTCTTTGGATTCTCCTTTGCCTTATCTGCCAAAACAATCTCGTGTCCCCTTTTTGCCCTCCTGATTTCTCTCTTAACTCTACTCCTACACCCCTCTCTTCAAGGGATTCTTGAACGGTAAAGTTGTGATCAATTAAAAGGCTGACAACAAAACCTGCAACAATTTTCCTTGAAAGCTACAAGGTCCCATCAGGCATTGGTTGCATCATATGTTTGTATTACTTGTCCACCCATTAACATGCTACTTTCCGCATAATGTCATCTTTATTTACAAAATGTGGACAAGTTGTCAGTCATTGTTGAAAGTGTTGGAAGCTCATCTAATGAGGTGGGGGGTGGTTAATAGGGTGTAGGGCAGAGAGGATTGCTGTTGGGTGTTAATATTTAATTAAATAACTATCTATAATTGGTCTTAGTTACATTTAAGGAGATAGTGGGCAGAATTTTCTGTTTTTTGACTAAGTGTCAACTCAAGCAGGAAAAGCAATATGCAGCCCATCAGCTCCACTGCTGGCTTTTCCCACCTGGACCCTTCACAAAAGATATCCCACCTGGACCCTCCATTTACCCTGTGCCTCCAGATTTAAAGTGCCAAACTTCTGTTTTAAAGATTGTTTATAAGCTCCACAACGAACTAATCAATCTGTCAATTGGAGGCATGCTGGTTCCCCCTTCCTGTCCTCCCTTTGAAAATCTTGCCGTGTTCTGGAGGAGTCAAGGAACCAGTGATGCCATTAAAGGTTGTAATTTTCAATATGTGCCTGTGTGACCTCACCTTCATGGGCTTTTGAAAATCCAGCTCATATGCTGAGTATTTTCAGCAACAGTTTTTAATTTAATTTCAAAATTCCCATATCTGCAAAATCTCCAGTATCTTGCAAAATATATCTTTGTTTTTGGAATTCATTTTTCCCTTGTTTTTAATATGCCAGTTATGAATTAACAAAACACTGTGCAACTAATTCTAGAAGTTATTGTAATGTCTCCAAACCGCAACCCCTTTTCCAATTCTTTTCCTAATTGCTCCTTTGAGTCTTTATCCAAATGCCTTGTAATGTGCTTTGCATCCTTCAGTCACTGGTATGTAGTAAGATAGATGTGAATACTTATTTTATGTAAGCATGACTGAAGTTTTGTTGCAGGCATGGAAATTATAGCCTTTAGGCTTCACCACACTTAATGTTACTTTGATTGCTTCCCTACCCACTTCAGTCTGCCCTGACTTTTTGAAAGCTTCATTTTACCACTCTGTCAAAAAAATTGAATTGCTTTCTTCTTTTAAAAAACACTGGATGAATATTATAGGACAAACTATAATAACCCTTAATGTTGCTTTCCAGATCAAGGATAATTTCCTATTTCACATGTCTTTTGGTCATCAAATATCTGCAAGTAATTGCTTTAAACTTAAGGGTAGTATATTAATGACTCTTCAACTTCATTGAATCATCCTGATCTCACTTAAGCATTAAGTTCCTCCATTTCCAATCACATGTTCATTTTGTGGTGTAGCTGCTAACATCTAAGTCATTACAAGTTATTTTAATTGTATCAAAACCATTTAATAGTTTACAGTTTTTCATGAATTATAGTAATTATAGTAGATCTGTAATCTGCAATATATTAGGCACTTCCCACTGTTGATTTTCTTTGGTAGGAAAATATATTTGGCCAAATAAATATATGAATTTTAATAAACTGTTATGGGATAGTTACTCGAATTGTTGAAAGAATGCAGTTTGTATTATGAGTATCTACTGGAAAATGCTCATCAGTCTTTTAGATTTGATGATAATTAACTGCTTATAGAACCTAGTTTAGTTAACCGGGTATGTTAAGTTTCCTTGGCTGGGTGGTTGAACCAAGTGGCATATTCCATTGATCAATATTTTAGTCTTGTACTTAAACAGAACATTTGAAGTGTATCATGTGTTGTGGTAAATACACCTTTGAATGAAAGTCTAAGGGAGTGATCTTACCGGCTTGCCATGCCAGTCGATCGCATGACAAGCCGATAAGATTGGGCAAGAGGCGAATAATCGGGCTCACAACTGTTTTTCTTTCGAGGGACATGGGCGTCGCTGGCTGGCCAACATTTATTGCCTCTCCCTAGTTGCCCCTGAGAAGGTGATGGTGAGCTACCTTCTTGAATTGCTGCAATCCATGTGCTTTGGGTTGACCCACAGTGCTGTTAGGAGGGAATTCCAGGATTTTGATCCAGCAAAGGAATGGCAATATATTTCCAAGTCAGGATGGTGAGTGGCTTGGAGGGGAACTTGCAGGTGGAGGTGTTTCCATGTATCAGCTGCCCTTGTCCTTCTAGATGGAAGTGGTCGAGGGTTTGGAAGGTGCTGTCGAATGATCTTTGGTGAGCTGCTTCTGTGCAACTTATAGATAGTACACAGCATTAACTGCTGCCACTGAGGGTCGGAGGTGGGGGGAATGGATGTTGTAGATGTGGTGCCAATCAAGTGGGCTGCTTCATCCTGGATAGTGTCAGCTTCTTGAGTGTTGCTGGAGTTGCAACCATCCAGACAAGTGGGGAGTATTCCATCACACTCCTGACTTGTGCCTTGTAGATGGTGGATAGGCTTTGGGGAGTCAGGAGGTGAGTTACTCGCTGCAGTATTCGTAGCCTCTGACTACTCTTGTAGCCACTGTGTTTATGTGGCGAGTCCAGTTGGGTTTCTGGTCAATAGTAGCCCCAAGAATGTTGAGAGCGGGGGGAATTCAGTGATGGTAACACCATTGAATGTCAAGAGGCAGTGGTTAGAGTGTCTCTTATTGTTTAAAAGCATAATCCTCCACCATTTTCGCCAACTCCAAATGATGCCACTACCAAACACATCTTCCCTTCACTCCCTCTGTCAGCATTCCACAGAGACCGGTCCCACCGGAATAACCTAGTCCACTCCTCCACTATACCCAACACCTCTCCTGTCACTCATGGCACCTTCCCATGCAATCGCAGAAGGTGTAACACCTGCCCCTTTACCTCTTCCATGCTTATCATCCAAGGTCCAAAACACTCATTCCAGGTTAAGCAGCGTGTCACTTGCACCTCTTTCAATTTGGTCTATTGCATTCACTGCTCCCAATGTGGTCTCCTCTATATCGGAGAGACCAAGCATAGACTGGGTGCTCGCTTTGCTGAGCACCTCCAGTCTGTGCACAATCAGGACTCTAACCTTCCCATTGCTTGCCATTTTAACACTCGATCCTGCTCCCATGCCCATATGTCTGTCCTTGGCCTGCTGCAATGTTCCAGTGAAGCTCAAGGCAAACTGGAGGAACAGCATCTCATCTTCCGGCTGGGCACTTGACAGCCTTCCGGTCTCAACATAGAATTCAACAACTTCAGAAGATTTGCTCTACCCCACCTCGACCCCTTTGTTTTCATTTTATTTTATTTTTAACTGTTCTCTACCTTTTATTATTTTATTGTCTTTCTTCATTTTTCTTCTCCACCCCCCCACTCTTTCCCCCTACTTTATCCCCCTTTTCCTTACCTTTCCCGCCTTTGCTTCCCCTTTTCCTCTTTTTCTAAATTTTACCTCTCTCCCACTCATCTCCCCCCTCCCCTCACATCTTCATCTGTCACAGCTTACCCTCTGATTTCAGCTTCTCTGCCATTTGGTCATTCACACCTTCCATTCTCTCTATGGACTGCCATTAGCAGCCTTTCCCCTGGTTTCTGTGGCTATGACTCATCTTTCATTCCCTCACCCTGCAATATAAATATCTCCCACATTCTGTGCCTTTTAGCTTTGACGAAGGGTAATCTGAATTCAACATTAGCTCTTTTCTCTCCTGACAGATGGCCTTTTGGCTAAGATCAAGTGTGGTCTGCTGATGCTGCACTTGGTTGAGGTTATTGGGTTGCATTTAAGCTTCATTTTCATGTGAAGCAATTTTTAAAAGCGGCATCTCGGCCTTTTGGCTAAGATGCAAATGAGATCAAGCCTTGGAGGAGGAAACCTCCGCCTACTCCAATCAGCTTGGCTCATGTAGATCAGGCCCAAGACAGGGTAGGGGTTGCATACCCTGTCTTGTCAGCCTGGATCGGAAATGTCTCAACTTGTTGAGACTCTGAATTGGACTTGATTTGATTGAATTGGAAAGGTATATAAAAAAAATATTTTCTCTCCTGACAGATGCTGCCAGACCTGCTGAGATTTTCCAGCTTTTTCTCTTTTGTCTCTTATTGGTGATGGTCATTGCCAGGCATTTGTGTGGCACGAATGTTACTTGCCACTTGTCAGCCCAAGCCTGGATATTGAGAGTAATGGATACATTTTCTGTGCCATTGCTTAGCTGAGTGCTCTAGGTTATTTTCACTCTCATACTTCAGATCCATCTCACGGTTGAATCCCAAATCCCCATGGTCATCTTAGCATTAAGATTCAGGTTAGCTTTCAGTTGCATGTCCAGGAAAACAAAGCAGAAAATCCTATTCAGTTAGTTACTTTTAGCTACTGGATTTAATGTGGTCACTTCAAAAGATGTCTCTCATTTTCAAGGACTGAATGGAACTTTGTTTTTACTACTACAGTATCATCCTTGCTCTGAAGCAAATATTGATAAAAATGTAGGGCTGGATTTCCATCAAGAAGGTGAGTAGGTCGTCAGGAAGTCCCCCAACCTAGCAGACCAATCTCCTTTAAAAAGGTCCCCACTGCCATACTTTCATGTCGGGGAGGCAGGTGCCAGTCACCTCTGGCGGCAGCTCAGGGGCAGCCATGGAGACATGCAAGTGCTGAGGCAGGCTGGCTAAAAGCCAAGTTCGGTTCTGTCAGAGTTAGGCTCTGGGTTTTAAAGGCTGTTAAGCCCTCTAACCCTTACCCCTCCCACCTAAGGCTGGAATCCTCCAGTGTCGTATGCCCCACCACCACACTCCATTCAACTGCAGTGGGACCGGGGAATCGCAGCCGCGGGCCTCACTATGAATGCTTGACTGAGTTTGATAAGTGCCACATCAAAGGCAGGTTGAGTGATCTGGCAGATGGTGCATAATGTGGAATAATGTGGTTCACTTTGACAGGTGGAATAAAAGAGCAGAGTATTGCTTGAACTGAAAACAATTGCAGAATTTTGAGGTGCAATTTTGGCCTCCTTATTTAAGGAAGGATGTACATGCGGTTCAGAGGAGGTTTGCTAAATTGATACCTAGAATGAACAAGTTGCCTTATGAAGAAAGGTTTGACAGGCTGGACTTGTTTTCACTGGAGTTCAGAAGAATGAGGAGTGACTTAATTGAAGTATACAAGATCCTAAACAGTCTTGACAAGGTGGACATTGGAAAGGGTGTTTTCGCTTGTGGGTGATTCCAGAATTAGGGGGCATTATTTTAAAATTAAGGATTACCCTTTTTGGACAGAAACGAGGAGAACTTTTTCCTTTGAGGGTTGTACAGCTTTGGAACTCTGTCACAGAAAGCAGTGGGAGGCAGGGTCATTGAATATTTTTAAGGCGGAGGCAGAAAGATTCTTGTTAGGCAAGGGAATCAAAAGTTGTCAGCAGCAAATGGGAATGTGGAATTCGAAACACTAACAGGCTCAAGGGGCCGAAGGCCTACTTATGCTCTTATTTCATATGTAGTTCCAAGACTCACTAATAGAATCAGGTCTCCACGGGTCTGTTTGTTCACACAGGCTGAAGAGGAGTGTCAGCTTTGATTGACATCTTTATGAGGTTATAATAAGTTATACTTCCTTAGATGTAGTTTTCAATATCTCTATGTTTATTTAAGCAAGATTATAAGGTATGAAGAGGGGTAAATCTGTTACTGATACTATAGTTGAGTGTGTCTTATTGATACTTTTCATAAGGTTGTAAGAGCAGCAGTTTTTTTGAAAGGAGATTTTTGATTTTTTTTCATGAACATTTAAAAGAATTGCCACTGTTCTATGGCATATTAGTTCTGTTCATAGTCTATATTCGTTGAGGAAGTCTGAAGGATATGGGGGGATATGGCAGGGACATGCAAGCATGGAAGATGCAAGAGAGCATGGATGGGGCATGGAGGATTTGAGGGTACATGGTTGAGACCTTTTAAACTTACCTGCCAAAAGGTTCCTGAATCCTCTGAGGTGCTATGAACCATATAGAATCATAGAAACCCTCCAGTGCAGAAAGAGGCCATTTGGCCCATCGAGTCTGCACCGACCACAATCCCACCCAGGCCCTACTCCCTTATCCCTACATATTTACCCGCCAATCTTCTAACCTACGCATCTCAGGACACGAAGGGACAATTTTAGCATGGCCAATTAACCTACCCCCCCGCACATCTTTGGACTGTGGGAGGAAACCGGCGCATCCGGAGGAAACCCACGCATGTCCTCCCAAAATTGGCCCGACTATAAAAATAGGAGGGCATCTAAAAAAACCATCCCCTCAATGGTGCAGGTAAGGTTTGGCTTGCTAACCACACCTTTATCCTGGTGTCATAAAGATCCCACACACCAGGAATGGGAATGGAATCCCAGAATTTGATCCCACCTTTTTTAGACTCCCCTTGTCTCCATTCTGACATGAATAGAGACATGAAAATCTGTGTCGTACTGTTTATTTATATACAATATTTGTTTGGATATCTTTGTAGCTGGGAATATGCACATAAAGGTTTAAAGTGTGTCACACAGGCTGAAGAACTGCCATGGTTTGATCTTTTTTTTAAATAGTTTTATTAGTGTCACAAGTAGGCTTGCCTTAACACAGCAATTAGTTTTCTGTGAAAATCCACCAGTCACCACACTCTGGCACCTGTTTGAGGACACTGAGGGAGAATTTAGCATGGCCAACGCACCTAACCAGCATGTCTTTTGGACTGTGGGAGGAAACTGAAGCACCCAGAGGAAACCCACGCAGATGTGGGGAGAATTAGCAGACTCTGCACAGACAGTGACCCAAGCCAGAAATTGAACCTGGGTCCCTGGCACTGTGGGGCAGCAGTGCTAACCACTGCACTGCCGTGCTGCCCTTTGCATTTTGTGCAAAGTGGAGACAATTTGTTTATTGTTTAATAACAATATGGGTATTTATTACTCAAAGAGCATTATTACACAAACGCACTCTGTAGCATCTTGTTGCATCGGTATTCATGATTACATTTCAAATATAGATAATCAGTTGATATACTGGCCTGGCACCTTTATGTGGATCAAAAGATCAGCTAGCCCGAGATAGTGAGTTTGATTAGCAGATGCACCTGACGTTACTGAGATGGGGACAGGGTCTTTGACAGGCTGTAGTATTTTTTGATAAGACAGCTGGTGGCCAGGGGTCTCCTATTAGAGGTTTATATTAGGCTTTTGTGTGTCAGTTTGCAATCAGATCTTCAATCCTGCAAACAATAGCCTGAGGGCTTAAATTTTGAGTGGCAAGCAACTGTACTTGTTTTCAGGTTATAGCATTTCACAATGTAAGAGGTGAGCTGATGTTTTAAAGTCATGCCATATTTAGATATAGTTTGTACTAACTCTTTCAATTGGTTTAAAGTTAGGCCACCTGCTTTACTTCCCCACCTTCATGGCTCAAGTCATGTAACCAGTAACTGAAAACATGTTCATTCTTTGTACGCAATGTTATGTTACATGAATTAAAAGTATAAACGACATTCCCATAAACCATGTTGCAACTTCATTATGGCTAGTCGGCCTTCTCATGTTGTTATCACGCACATAGGCTAGAATTTTATGCTCCTCCACCAGTGGGTCGGGGTAGCATGAAATTGAAAGGATAGGATTCACTACGGGTTTCCACCCCACTGTACCCGCACAGTGATTTTACACTGGTGTAGGAAAGGCCTTGGGCGTGAAGACCACTCTTGCCCCAATTGAGGTCCTTAAGTGGCCAATTGTTCACTGTTTTCCACCCAGCCTCAATTCTTAGGCTAGCAGGAGGATTGAACTTGCTTGGGGGAAGACCAAAAATCAACAGGGTTAGATCTTGGGCGGAGTGCATCCATTGGAAACCTCCTTCAGAAATCAGGTACCACCCCTTATTAAGGTCTGGTGGCTTTGGGAGCTCCCTCTCTGCATGGAATGTTCCCCTTTGCACACACACTCCCCCCTCCCACAGGCCTTCAATGTCCTCACTGCCCTGAGATCCCTTGAACTTACCCTGTTCCTCCAGTAACTGGACTAAGGCTCCAATTCCTCTTGTATTTCTTCTTCTGTCTACTGCAGCGCTGTTGCTGCAGGGATTGGAGAGCTGCTGGCCATGCAGACTGGCTGGCAGCTCTGCAAGGTGGGACTTCCTCCAAAGTGAGAGGCAGAAGTCCTTTCTGCAGCCACTTAAACACTCAATCAAGCACAAAATAGCTTTGGGGCACTTGGAGTCGTCGGGGATGTGTTCCCTGCTGACTCTTCAGGTGGTGGGAAGCAAGACCCTCCCATGCGATTAATTCAGGCCAAGGAGACTCACCATGCATTTCCTGAAGGCCAATACTACTATGATCAAGTAGTGTCTCTTGGGGTGAAATAGAAAAGATAATCAAAGAAATTGCCTTAAATGGCTTACTTTATTGATTATACTTAAATGATCAATATGCTAGAAAATTATTCTAATTTATCACTATAGGGAGAGATTCATACTGAGATCTTTTAAGAGGCCTTGAGTGTGACTTTAATCCAAAAAGGGATACATTGAACACTTCAGACCAGCAGGCAACTAAGTTCTTATCAGTAAGTCAGTTCTCTCAATACTGACAGCTTTGAGTTTTTCTTAAGATGTCTCACAACTGCAGTTGCTTCAGAGTGCAACACGATCTATCAGAAAACCTGAATTTATTGCACTTTCCATGATGGCCATTTGAAATGTTTGCAATCCTCCCACTGACATTTTATGAATAATATATATTTTGGCAAAAAAAAATTGCTAGCAGCCTGTGCTTACCTGTTTACTACCTCACAATCAGCAGGCAAGAACTTAGGCTAATCTATTTAAGTGCAGTTAGTATAAGATTCCAAAATGTTAGTCCAATTAATATAAAATCTTAAAATTAGTGTATTATCAAAATCTTACAGCTTTCTTCATAGCTCATATCAAAGAGGATAAAGCAATGTAGGAATTTTTGTTTCATATAATTTATTTTTTAATCACTAATGCCTGGGTCTCAGACTGATGGGTACATTTGTAGTGGAAATCCTTCCACTTAATTCCTTGCACAGCAAAGTAAAAGAAGGATCAAAAGTCTTGGTGTGAAGCTACTCTTGTTTGAAGCTACAAACAAGGTGAAATTTCATCCAGGAGGATGGAATTCTGATAGAGATACGGTGGGAGAGTCAAAATTTAGGACAGGATCTGAAATTTGGGACCAAGGAAATCTTTGGCCTACTTGAGTTAAATTAACAGTTTGATTTGATTTATTATTACCATATGTATTGGGATACAGTGAAAAGTGTTGTTTCTTGTGCACTATTTGAGGCCATTTCTGGTGGAGCTCCTGGCCCACCTTTGGAATAGTACCAGATGCAACCCAATGGGAATAGTTGGGTTTATACCTGCTAAGAACAGGTTCAGATTCTGAGCTTAGTGAAGGCCCTAATACTAGATTTACTATTTTAGGATAACATGAAGTGTACTGAACAGAAAAAAAAAATGTTTGGGAAGCAAGCCCTTGAACCCAGCCTCGATCACTATATCAGCCCTGCAGCCACCAGTGATGGGGATGAAAGACCCAATTTGAGCAAGTGTATCTCTGTTGGCTATATGCCAGTTCCTACTAAGACCTGTAACAAAGGATCTCCTGAAACAGAGAGGTCTTCTCCCAGGTTCCAGCATCCCTCTCCCTTTAACTTGTCCTTCAGCTCCTCAAGCTTGTTTTGCCATTCAGTTACACCATGGCTGATCTAAATTTCAACCCATTTACCACCACTAAATAAACTTTGCTACCTTTACATAACAAAAATGTAGCCATTCTAATCTGTGTATTTTGCCATTTTCTTCTTGAAACATTGTAAAATTTGTCCTCTTAGAACAAATTTTCCAAAGAATGTAAGCAACAGAGTTTTGTCTTGTATAAAAGCAAAAGCTGCAGATGCTGGAAATCTGAAATAAAAACAGGAAATTCTGGAAAAAAGATCAGCAGGTCTGGCAGTATCTGTGGAGAGAGAAACAGAGTTAACATTTCAAGTCTGTGTGACACTTCAGAATAGTCTTATGGTCAACTGAGAATTTACTAATAGCCAATGTTCACTACTTTGTATCACAGGATGCATTACATTTCAATAGCTTTATAAGCCTATCATCTTTTTCTGCCACAGGATACTGACCTGATTATGACCTTTAACATTTCTATGCATCGCTCTTGGTGGATGGAGAATGGACCAGGATGTGCGGTGGCAACTATAACTGATACTCCAGAATGGGTACCAGAGGATCATCGCTACATTTACATCAGAGGGTGCCTGCTAGAATACCAGTATATAGAAGTGGCACATAGTTCACTACAAGTTATCCTTGCAGTAAGTACCCATTGCCTTTCAGTAGTCCACGTCATGTAATTTATAAAGTGGCAGTGAATTCCTGTAGATGTTCTCCCACTTATCCTCTGTAAATTTGGCAAAAGAGTCACTGAAACCTTAAAAACAATGTATGCTCCATTTACCGCATTTTAAGAGTGTTTCTGAAGATTTTTCACCAAAGTTACACTGGATGTGATGCCAGCCTGACCAGCAGCCAGCTGCTGTGGGTCAACTAAGTAGGGTCATTGTGGGACTTCTGCTCTGACTTGGGAGAAAGCCCCGCCTTTAGGAACTGCTGTTGGGCAGCTCCATCAGCCTCAGCAAGTGCCAAGAGCACATTAGTGCTGGGACTCCAACAAGCAAGCTGAAGAAGGCCCAATAGATCCCCAGAAATACACAAGTCTGTGACCTCCAGCAGATAAGAAAGGGTGTAGGGGATGTGGGTCGTGGGTTTAAGACAGAAAGTGGATAGGAAAAAATAGGAATTTGTAACTTAGTGGGGCCAATCTCCAATATATAAAGGGCAGCTCCCAAAGGTAGAACGCTCTCCCCTCGCCCCTCCCACTTTTCCTTCCCAGACTTTGAAGAATTTATTTTAAAAATCAGGCTGTCCATTCCCAAGCAACTGATCATGCCAACCGTTTCAGAATGCTAACAGCATATTATCAGGGACAATTGGCTTGGTAACAAGATAATTGACCTTTGATTACCTATTAAAATGGCAGGAGGGCAGCTGACTTTGGCACCTGCCCACCCCTCCAATATTATGGGAGTGAGCTTTGGGATGAATGGGAAAATGGTGAGGTGGGCATCCTGCCTATTTTATGTGTCAGAGTAGGCTACCTCCCAACAGAAATGGGGACCACCTGGATCCAGGCTGGCATCAATGTCTGGAACTTTGAAGAGGAAGCAAGTAATAAGAACAAAGAAAAGTACAGCACAGGAACAGGCCCTTTGGCCCTCCAAGCCTGCGTCGATCATGATGCCTGCCTAAGTTAAAACCATATGCACTTACGGAGTCCGTATCCTTCCACTCCCAACCTATTCATGTATTCATCTACTTGCCCATTAAATGCCGCTATCGTACCTGCCCCAACCACCTCCCCAGGCAGCACGTTCCAGACATTCACCACCCTCTGTGTAAAAACACTTGCCTCGCATATCTCCTCTAAACTTTTCCCCACACACCTTAAACTATGTCACCTAGTACTTGACTTTTCTACCCTAGGAAAGTGGCATGAACTCTGTCCATGCCGCTTATAATCTTAGACCTCTATCAGGTCACCCCACAACCTCCGTCGTTCCAGTGAGAACAAACCAATTTTATCCAACTTCTCCTCATAGCTAATACCCTCCAGACCAGGCAACATCCTGGTAAACCTTTTCTGTACCCTTTCCAAAGCATCCACATCCTTCTGGTAGTGTGGCAACCAGAATTGTACACAATACTCCAAATGGGGCCTAACTAAGGTTCTACACAGCTGCAGCATGACCCACCAATTTTTATACTCAATGCTCCGACCAATGAAGGCAAGCATGCTGTATGCTTTCTTGACTGCCTTATCCACTTGTGTTGCCATTTTCAGTGATCAGTGGACAAGTACGCCCAGATCTCTCTGCCTGTCAATACTCCTAAAGGTTCTACCATTTACTATATCATTCCTACATGCATTGGACCTTCCAAAATGCATTATCTCACACTTGTCCGGATTAAACTAAATTTGCCATTTCTCCGCCCAAGTCTCCAACTGGTCTATACCTTGCTGTATCCTCTGACAATCCTCTTCACTATCTGCAACTCCACCAATTTTTGTGTCGTCTGCGAACTTACTAATCAGACCAGCTACATTTTCCTTCAGATCATTTATATATACTACGAACAACAAAGGTCCCAGAACTGATCCCTGTGGAACACCGTTAGTCACAGCCTTCCATTCAGAAAGGCACCCCTCTACTGCTACTCTGTCTTCTATGGCCAAACCAGTTCTATATCCATCTTGCCAGCTCTCCTCTGCTCCCCGTGTGGCTTCACCTTTCGTACTAGTCTACCATGAGGTACCTTGTCAAAATATTTGACAAATTATTTTAATAGTGTGATCCTCTACCAAGGAGAAAGCAGGTATAGAATGAAGTTTTCTGCAGTGGATGCGGACATCAACATAACCCTGGGCTGGCCACTTATGTCATTGTTTGTGATCTTTAGTATAAAACAGGTTCACCAGGTGTAGGGGACTCACCTGGTGATCCATCAGAGACACGGTAATTAGGTGACCTTCCCTTGACACTGCATTCTCTGGCAGTTTAAACAGCACTGGTCACTGGTGGGGATGATCCCGGTATATTTGGCCAGAGTGTTGCCCAAGCCAAACTTTTTCTTATATTGTATTCAGGAATGGTAGAGAACAGCCTCTGTGTAAATGGGAGCAGTATTCAAGTACTGGAATTACAAAGTCATAATAGGGAGTTAAGAATTGCTGAGGACAAAATAAATCCTTGGAACAGAAAGGTTTCTTGGAGGTACGGGAGTTCCATTTGAGTTGTGAGAGGATTAAAGACGAGGCATCAAATGTTCAAGCTGGTCGTCATGGTCACAATTATGAAGATACTGTTGCTCTATTACAAGGATGCATCATTTATTTGGATGATTTTCTGGTTTAAAGACATTTCAATAATTCGGCTCCCTAATCTCTGCTACAGAGGGTATATAACGATTGCCTGTGGTGTGCTTAAGCCTGCACAGATGAGTAAAACATTTTGTAACTTTAAAAAGGACTCCTTGATCACTACAACCTTGTTTGATTTTATCCGCTTTCTGGTTCTTTCATCTTTACATATCTTTTCCACAGTTCATAACATCAGGCAAACCTTTAAAAAGTACAATGATGGAAATGATTTCAAATGACATTTTTCCATCACTCAGGTAGTATTTTGACTCTCTTGCCAATATTTTTGTGGACCTACTTTACTGCAACCTCCCTCCAATATTCCAGCTACAGTCCAATATTTCTACTGAGAAATCCTAAAAGTAAAAAGACCAAGTGTATAGCTGGTAGAGGGGCACAGGAAAGGTTCTGCTGCAATCTACTGGAGCTATGATAGTTACCTCATATAATTCCAGGGTAAAATTCAACAGCTACTTTGACAAGGGAGAGGGTGGGTATATCAGGTAAGTAAGCAGGTAGAATGGTGGGGAAGGTGGCGGGAGGGGGTGGGATAGGTAGAATCTGTCAGAGGGAGGGTAGAATGAGTTGGGTGGATAGCTGTGAGGTGGACAGATGGTGGGGAAAATAGTCAGAGGGTTGAGAGTGTTATTGGAGGAAAGTCGGGAGTTGGGGGTAGTCGGGGTGGAGAGGGTAGTCTGAGGGTAGTTGGGCATTCAGGAGAGGAGTCAGGTGTTAGTTGGGAGGGTAATCAGAGAATAGGGGTAGTTAGGTGATGGGGTACAGATTTGGGGTATTGGGGCATAGTCAGAGATTAAGGTAGTCAGCGGAGTGGGGTCACTATTATTGTTCCCCAGGAGTTTGTGGTGGTTTTGATCCTTTCTAGGTAAAGAAAAATCATACCTCTAGACCAATGAAAATGCATCTCACTCATCTGTATCCTTACTGGTCTCCAGTGTATGTTTAGTTGCTACAGCTTGGCAGGTGGAAAGCTTCTGAACTTCCAATGAGGACACTTCAGATGGCCATTGGAATTGACATTGAGTAACTGTAGGCTTTGAACTTCCAACTAAGGGACGCACTGTCTTGGCTTGAGCAATCTGCCTGGCTGACAGCCTGGTACAAAATCACTGGTGGAATGGGTGATGGCGGGGGGGGGGGGGGGGGGGGGGGGGGGAGGGGGGGTTGGCAGCAGCAGATGCTGCCATCTTTAGAGCTTATGATGTTGCTGTCAGGTGAGCTAGCACCTTTGGTATCATGTTTTTTAGTTCTGTCATGGGACATAAGCGCCACTCACAAAGCCAGCATTTTTATTGCCCATTCCTAATTGCCCTTGAGAAGGTGGTGGTGAGCCACCTATTTGAACCATTGAGGTCCATGTGGTATGGGAACAATTACTGTGCTGTTGAAAGATTCCTAGTGACAGTAAAGGAATGGAGATAAAGTTCCATGCCAGGATAGTGAGTGACTTGGAGGAGAACTAGCAGGTGGTGTTGTTCCCATGCATCTGCTGCCCTTGTCCATCTAGGTGGTAGAAGTCACAGATTTGTCAATCCTAGCTTTATGCACTTATGATTGGTGATTCATTATATTAGGACCTTTAGCCTGTAACCTGAAGTATGTAGGTGTCAGTTTTTTGAGCTGTTGTTTACTAGTCCTGTTGAGTGATGCTGATGCATCTTCAGGAAAGCTGACTCTTTTTGCTGAGGTGGCAGAGGAGTTTAAGTGAAAGAGGGTTATCTTTTGATGTTAAGCTTTCCAAATCAAATATTGTCCTCACTGGCTCAATAATATGTATTTTGTTATAAAATACTTGGAATACAATATAGCACTTGGCCTAATGTAAAACCTATTATGGAGGTTAAGTTAGATAATCCCTGAAAATAGACACAGGAATCACAACGTTTGGCTTCTTTAGTCTCCTTTTCTTCAGGTTCTGGTTGTAATCCTAGCAGTGACCACCACTTGAAACTGCCAATGCTGGAACTACAAATATTTTATTTGAGTTGATTTATTAATACCACATGTATTGGGATACAGTGAAAAGTATTGTTTCTTGCACATTATACAGACAAAGCACACTGTTCACAGAGTACATAAGAGAGAAGAAATGGAGAGGGTGCAGAATATAGTGTTGCAGTTAAAGATAGGGTGAGGAGAGAGATCAGCTTAATGTATGATAAAGGATGGGCAGCACAGTGACACAGTGGTTAGCACTGCTGACTCACAGCGTCAGGGTCCCGGGTTCGAATTCTGGCTTGGGTCACTGTCTGTGTGGAGCTTGCACATTCTCCCCGTGTCTGCGTGGGTTTTCTCCAGATGCTCTGGTTTCCTCCCACAGTCCAAAGATGTGCGGGTTAGATGGATTGGCCATGCTAAATTGCCCCTTAATGTCAGGGGGGCTCGCTAGGGTAAATGCATTGGGTTATGGGGATAGAGCCTGGGTGGGATTGTGGTCGGTGTGGACTCGATGGGCTGAATGGCCTCCTTCTGCACTGTAGGATTCTATGATACATATATGATAGGACTAATGTATAGATGCTGAGCAATCTGACATAAAATGGCTGCAAGGTAGCCGATTTTTATGTGGTCAAGCTCCCAAATGGCATTTTAATTGGAGCAAAGAGGGTGGGAAACCCGATAAAATCCAGAAGGTAAAATTTAGATAACGGTTGAAAAAAGTAAACCAATAAATAACATGAGAAGTTTATGATCCTCTTACATAGCACCGGTGGGAGGAACTTCCATGTTGCATAGCATTGCACAGCTGAACATCATATTAAGTGAGGGTGCATGCTGCAATTTGGAGCCTCAAAATGGCAGCACTGGCAGTAAATTAACATTGCATGCCATCCAACATCATGATCTGCCTGGTCTGCATGCTGCCTGCAGACATTAGGTGCACAAGAATAGGAACACAAGAAATAGGAACAGGAGTAGACCATATGGCCCATTGGTCATATCTGATCTTAATCTTCACCTCCATTTTCCCACCTTCTTTCCATAACTCTTACTTCCCCGAGAGACCAAGGATCTGTCTATCCCAGTTTTAAATGTGTTCAATGATGAAGGACCCACAACGCTCTCTGGGGTAGAGAATTCCATTGATTCACAACCTTCTGAGTGAAATAATTTCTCCTCATATCAGTCCTCTTTGTAAGTCTGAGGTCCAGCGCACTTTCCATCAGAAGTGCGAGTGTAATCAGGCTTAAATTACTAGAGATGCCATTTTGGATCCTTAAGCGGCCCCGAAATTTACAAAACACGAGCATTTTCAAGTTCAGTTTCATCCCTTAAGAGCTGAGTAATGCAAGTAAAGCATTGAGGGTTTTGTTTGCAGTAAATAGATGCTGCAGAAAGGTATTGGAAAATTTTACAATATCAGACCTATATAGATCTACAATTGATTAATTTTTATGCGTTATAACAATATAGAGGTTCAGGTCCCAAATAAATATCAGCTTTGCTTATATCATTTCTTGATGATAATTTTAACTGGCGTCCGATGATTACTTTTCTTTCAGCTTCACTTGTCCCATTATGTCTCAATGGGCTTTCATTTTTCCGCAGGAATAGAGATTCATCTGGTTTACTCAAAGCTGTTCATCACTGATGTTGACAAAGGAAACCTGTTACAAATGTAATTAGCCTTCGAAGCCAAGTGTAACATGTTATAATGTGAATAGGCTCCAAAAACAGCAGGTGTTCCGCATAAGAAACCAGTTCAAGTTTGTCTTTAAAGAATTATTGGTTTTATTTTTAAACAATACTCCTGCAGACATACGCATGTGACACACTGAAGTGTGCCAGTTTTTGTTTTAAATTAAATTTGACTGTTAAACAGCTTTTTTCCGATTTAAAATTGAGTTTATTTTCTAAAATAAACCAGGAGTAGTTAATTGTACACGGGTTTATTGTCTATATCTAATGGAATTAATGGTATGAATTCACGCCTTCCAGCTCTTGGAACTAGATTACTTTAATTCATAAAAAGAGCTCACTCTGAGGAAAATGAGTTTGAGTTCATTTCACATGCAATATTTTGCACCAATTAATACAGGCTAGTCTCTGAAGATTAAGACATTATGGTTACGATGACTCACTTGATATTTATCTGATCCGTAAGGTCTTTAATGAGAAATGTCATCAGTGTGACTGGCACCGGATGTCTTGTGGGGATATTGGGGCATAATGTTATTTTTCGTAGAAAAAGACTGTTTTACATTTGCAATGCATCAAGCTGTCCTGATAAGAGAAATGGGCATTAGGATGCCTGAAATGTGGTCTTTCCTGTTTGATGAGAATAACACACTATGCTTGCAATATTTCTATTTCCCATTCATTTTCACAGCTGTGCACAGTACTCAATTCTTTCATGTTCTAATTGCTTCAGGACATGATTTAATTTTTCTATGAAGCTTATGGGTTTGATTATGAGGGGCTAGAAATCATAAGGGAAGACTATGGAAATAAAATTTTAAAGTTAGCCTAGAATAAAGCCATCTGCCTAAAATCCAATAACCACCAAAGCAAGATGGAGTATTTCTTCACAATTTATCACACTAAATTAATTTCTCAATGCTGCCTCTTTGTAAATGGGTACACTGTAGTCCTGAGTTTGGCTCTGATGTACTTTCAAATGAGTACGTGACTTTTCTGTAAATCACACAAGAACAATTCTGCTCTTTAAATGTTAAAAGATTAGTAAGAAGCGAGCGGACATAATTTGTTGGTAGTAATGTCATTAGCAAGTTCAACGTGAACTTGATGCATTGCCAACATAAAAGAACTTCTCCTTATGAAAAACAACAATATCTCCCACTATCCCCACAAGACATCTGGTGCCAGTTATTCGCAAGTTTAAGGCAGACTTCTGTTTGGATGAGCAAACCAATACTCAAAAATAAATATGACAATTGAAGTATGTAGCAGAGAGAAATTACATTTGCCTCGTGCATTATCTGCTCAGCCTGCTGAGGTTGGCCATCGATGATATCATTGAAGAATGTTGTGCGACCCATGTGTTATGATGGGACAGTGGTAATTACCATGCTGACCAAATATAAAGGGAAACTTGATCAAGCTATCACATCGATTTGCAATTTATATTTCATTAAGAGGAGGCATGTGCACTGAAGTAAGAAATAAGAAATCCACTTGGAGATTTTAAATATTCTACAACATTTATTAACAAAATAAAAGAAAACTTAAATGCACAAGATTACAGTTAAATTTAGTCTTACAACATGTTCTCTGAAAGTTGTTAATCCAGACAAGACCCCTTGATTCATCACCATTTGGTTGCTATACTCATCAAAATTGTTACAAACTTGGGTGAAGAGGGATGACTGGCTCTGTGTCAACTCACCCTCTGTTGGTAGCAACACCGTTTAATCCAACAAAATTCCCTTTCCGTTGGATACCTATTCCAGACCAAATAGCTATGTTTAAAAAGGAGCCAATTTAACCACGCTTTTTTGAACGCATGCACACGCACTTTATGGTTTGAGTCTCTCATGTTTAGCTAGCCAACAAATGACCCCAGTTTGGTTTGGGGCACATATTGCACGAATAGATGGGCTGAGCTGCTGCTCTGCACAGTGCCCATTTTGAAAAAGAATTGAATTATCAGCATTTTGTAAAATGGCATGTTGCGCCAATCTTCCTAAAATATCTATCTCGAAACATTGTTCAAATCTCAATATAAATACAGTATATACAAGGACAATGTTCAAATGCATATTACCTTGTGAAGTGCGGCAGATCATTCATCCTCTTATTGCACTGGATCCAGGTTCTACTGTGGGCCCCACAGCCACCAACTTGGCTGCTACTGCCACCCAGGTCAGCTTGGTCAGACAGGAGGACCTCCTGCTACCATCCCTGGAAACAGGACCTCCTACCTTTCCTGGAAGGCCTGGAGGAGAACCTGCAGCAAGGTGTCACTGAACTGCAGGGCCACTTGTTGTCTGCTCTGAAACATTGGAGGGAATTTTACCATTTTGAGTCTAAGTGCCGAATCCAGGCGACAAATAGATCGGCACCCGGAATCCTCTTTGCAGCGCGCTCATACGCGTTTTGCCGGCTCCGGCCCGATCCGCGCTGTGGGCGGGACTTAGCGCTGGCGGACCGATCGGAGCTCTGAACTGCGCATGTGCAGTTCGAAAAAAGTCTGACAGAGCGCGCCCGGGCGCGAAAGAAAGAAAAAGCAGAAAGCGGAGAGAGCGGCTCTCTGACGATCATCCTCTGGTTGGGGGGATGGGAGGAGGAGGGGGGGCGGGACACAGATCATCCTCTGGTTGAGAGGGGGGATATGGGAGGGGAGGGGGTGTGACCGATCATCCCCTAGCGGGGGGGGGGGGGGGGGGGCGGGGGAGGAGAGGGGTCGTGTTGTATCATCCTCTGGTCGGGGGGGGTTCCGCTGCCTGTCTGCGGCCGATCCCTCCTGCCGGAGTGGACGTGCGGCCATGCCATCCCACAAAACCTTCAGGATGAAGCAATTCCTCGCTAAGAAGATGAAGCAGAACCGGCCGATTCCACAGTGGCCGATTCCACAGTGTAAAGGGATACACCATCACTGGTACACTACCAGCCACAGATTACTCTTCCCTGCAGGGGCAAGAGAGCGGGAGAGTTGGCTGTGGCTTGTAGTGTCCCAGTGATGGTGTATCCCTTACAGGCCCAGCTTGGTCCTTCTCCAGTGTCTCCTCTTGGACTTGTACTGATCTTGTAGCCGGTTTTCATGCGGATCCACTGTGGAATCGGCCGGTTCTGCTTCATCTTCTTAGTGAGGAATCGCTTCATCCTGAAGGTTTTGTGGGATGGCATGTGTGGTGGACCATCGTTGGTTCCCACCAGGTAGTACTGAGCCAGGGTCTGGCCAGTACTATGAGTCTGTATATATGTTGCTGTTGGGGTTAGGGTTGGGTTGTTCTACTTGTTACTCTTGGGGTTAGGGTTGGGCTGTTCTATCTGTATTATAGTTATTATGGTACATCCTAGTCGGGCTCCACCTCCTGGGAGAGGTATAAAGGTCACTGCTGTGTCTGGGACCCCTCAGTCTGGGATCGTGTACTATATATGGTAGCTTCATTGGAATAGTAAATAAAAGCCTTTATTTCCTTGAGCATCTCTAGCCTCGTGAGTTATATCGCGCATCAATTTTATTTACTATTAATTGAACTTTCGTCGTTAAAAAAAAGGAAAACGATACAGAGTATGGAGCAAATGTTAAAACCCGAACGTCTTACGCTGGACCCACGTGCGGCGGGCGCCTCTAACACATTCGACCACTGGTTGAAATGTTTTCAGGACTACCTTGCAGCCTCCGCAGCGGTTACCACAGACGACGACAGACTCCGGGTCCTCCACGCGAGGGTAAGCGACGCTGTATATTTAGCGATCCGTGCGGCCACCGACTACAAAGGGGCCCTCGAGCTTCTTAAGAAGCGCTACATTAAACCGCCAAACGAGATGCATGCTCGATATCTTTTAGCCACTCGACGACGGCAGCCCGGTGAAACGACGGAACAGTACGCGTGCGAGCTTCTGCAGCAAGCCAGGGGCTGTAACTGCAAAGCAGTGTCGGCAGACCAAAACATGAATGACCTCGCTCGAGATGCGTTTGTGGCGGGAATCGGATCGTCTTATATCCGACTCCGACTGTTGGAGCAAGGTAATCTCGATCTCACTAAGTCGATAGAACTAGCGGATACGCTGGAGACGGCCTCCAAAAGCCTAGCGTTGTATCCCGAAGACCACGTGGAGACAGCGTGGCAGGAGCAGTCGCAGATCCCACCTCGTCCCTCGGGTCCGAAAAGCTGCGTGATGGCGTGCCCACACTCGGGCCTGACGACGGCAGCAGCTCCAGGCGGCCCGCGGTGTTACTTCTGTGGGGGAGTGATGCACACTCGGCAGCGATGTCCCGCGAAAGCGGTGTTGTGCTCCGCCTGCGGCAAGAAGGGGCATTATTCGAAGGTATGTTGATCCAAACTTACTTCCAGGAACAGCAGTGCGGCCTGCGACTCCCCGGAGCCGGGGTCCTCGTCGTCGGCATCGTCGAGGGTTTCTTCCACGTGCGAGGCCAGGACGTCGCCATCACAGACGACGGAGTCGCAAGAGACGCGCGACCACCAGGGGTCGCTGATTTTGGCACCATCGCCCATGTGCGACCTATGGGAGCAGCCAATTTGGTCAGCACCGACCGCGAACGACCAGCAGGGGTCATCTTCATCCATCTCAGCTGCCTGCAGTGGCGCTCACGAACCAACGGTGGCGTCGATCATCTTGGACCAGGCAAAGCCTCACAGACTCGACAAGTCCATGATGGACATACAGGTAAACAAACGCTTGATTGACCCTCCCTATTCCAGAATCTTGTGCCAGGCTGCAAGCCCTTCGCGACTAAGAGTAGGCGTTACAGCGCTGAGGATCGGATCTTCATTCGATCTGAGGTTCAGCGGCTCCTCAAGGAAGGGATCATATAATCTAGCGCTAGTCCTTGGAGAGCGCAGGTCGTGGTGGTCAAGAGTGGGAACAAACCCCGGATGGTCATTGACTATAGTCAGACCATTAATAGATACACGCAGCTGGATGCGTATCCCCTCCCGCGCATATCTGACATGGTCAATCAGATTGCGCAGTACTGGGTGTTCTCCACCATCGACCTAAAGTCTGCCTACCACCAGCTCCCCATTCGCCCAAAGGACCGACAATACACGGCTTTTGAGGCGGATGGTCGCTTGTACCATTTTCTAACGGTTCCTTTTGGTGTCACCAATGGGGTCTCGGTCTTCCAGTGTGCTATGGACCGAATGGTGGACCATAACGGACTGCGGGCTACCTTCCCGTACCTGGATAACGTCACCATCTGCGGCCATGACCAGCAGGACCACGATCCCAATCTCCTACGCACTGCATCTCGCCTGAATCTGACCTACAACAGGGAGAAGTGTGTATTTCGTACGCGCCGCCTAGCCATCCTCGGATACGTGGTGGAAAACGGGGTCATCGGCCCTGATCCAGACTGTATGCGTCCCCTCCTCGAACTTCCCCTGCCCACGAGCACAAAAGCACTGAGAAGATGCTTAGGCTTCTTCTCTTACTACGCACAGTGGGTTCCCAATTATGCGGACAAAGCCCGTCCGCTCATCAAGTCTACCTCTTTTCCCCTAGCACCAGAGGCTCGTTTGGCCTTTGAAAAACTAAAAGCCGACATCGCGAAAGCCACGATGCACGCGGTCGATGAGTCCATCCCCTTCCAGGTGGAGAGCGATGCATCTGATTTCGCCCTGGCCGCCACACTTAACCTGGCGGGCAGGCCCGTCGCCTTTTTTTCCTCGCACCCTCCAAGGGCCCGAAATTCGACATTCAGCGGTGGAAAAGGAGGCCCAGGCCATTGTGGAGGCCATCCGGCATTGGCGCCACTACTTGGCGGGAAAACGGTTCACCCTGATCACGGACCAGCGGTCCATGGCGTTCATGTTCAATAACACGTTACAGGGCAAGATCAAGAACGACAAGATCTTGAGGTGGAGAATCGAACTCTCCACCTATAATTACGACATCATGTATCGTCCAGGGAAACTCAACGAGCCCTCGGATGCCCTGTCACGTGGAACATGCGCCAGTATGCAGGAGGACCGTTTGCAGGCTCTCCACAATGACCTCTGCCATCCAGGGGTCACTCGGCTCTACCACTTCGTAAAAGCCCGGAATCTACCCTACTCGGTGGAGGATGTCAGGTCCATAACTAGAAACTGCCGGGTATGCGCGGAATGCAAACCGCACTTTTACCGACCTGACAGGGCACAACTCGTTAAGGCCACTCGTCCCTTCGAAAGACTGAGTGTGGACTTTAAGGGCCCCCTTCCCTCGACAGATCGGAACATGTACTTCCTCAACATCATTGATGAGTACTCGAGATTCTCTTTTCTCATTCCCTGCTCTGATACCACCGCAGCCACGGTTATCAAGGCATTTCGTGATCTTTTCACCCTGTTCGGGTACTCCTGCTACATCCACAGCGATAGGGGCTCATCGTTCATGAGCGATGACTTGAGGCAATACCTGCTCTCATACGGGATTGCCTCCAGTAGAACCACGAGCTGCAACCCTCGGGGTAACAGGTGGAACGTGAGAATGCTACAGTCTGGAAGGCGGTCTTACTGGCGTTGAAGTCAAAAAGCCTTCCAGTCTCCCGTTGGCAAGAGGTGCTCCCTGATGCGCTCCACTCCATACGCTCACTCCTGTGTACGGCAACCAACGCTACTCCCCATGAGAGGCTGTATTCATTCTCTCAGAAGTCTTCCTCTGGGACCTCATTACCGTCTTGGTTGACGTACTCAGGACCTGTCCTCCTGCAGCGACATGTTAGGGCCCGCAAGTCCGACCCTTTGGTTGAACAGGTCCATCTCCTCCAAGCCAACCCTCAGTATGCCTATGTGGCATACCCTGACAGGCGAGAGGACACGGTCCCGATTCGAGACCTGGCGCCAGCAGGGAGCTTGGAAACCCCTGTCGCTCTCATACCTCCTGTTGGAGATCCCCCAACTATTGTTTCCCCTCCTGACACGGCGCGGGCAGCATCAGGACCATCACTTAACCCTTTTACTCCCGTGTACAGCTTGCCTGAGTCCAGGAGATGGTCGCTACTTCAAGGCGCGTCGAAACTCAACGGATTGTCATCACCTCGGGGTCAGCTGGCCCGTGAGACAGTGGAGGAGCCGTTGGACACCGCCTTGGGGAGAACGCCACCGCGAGTGCCTACTCCAGTGTCATCGCCGGTGTTGAGGAGGTCACAGCGACGGTGCGGTCCCCCTGACCGTCTGAACTTATAGACTGTTGACTAATTATTCTGTGTTTTTTTTGTACCCCGCCGGCCTTTGTCTTCAAAGGAGGGGTGAATGTGGTGAACCATCGTTGGTTCCCACCAGGTAGTACTGAGCCATGGTCTGGCCAGTACTATGAGTTTGTACATATGTTGCTGTTGGGGTTAGGGTTGGGTTGTTCTACTTGTTACTGTTGGGGTTAGGGTTGGGCTGTTCTACCTGTATTATAGTTATTATGGTACATCCCAGTCGGGCTCCGCCTCCTGGGAGAGGTATAAAGGTCACTGCTCTGTCTGGGACCCCTCAGTCTGGGATCGTGTACTATATATGGTAGCTTCATTGGAATAGTAAATAAAAGCCTTTATTTCCTTGAGCATCTCTAGCCTCGTGACTATATCGCGCATCAGCACAGCCGCACGTCTACTCCGGCAGGAGGGATCGGCCGCAGACAGGCAGCAGAACCACCCCCCCCCCGACCAGAGGATGAGACGTCACACCCCCTCTACCCCTCCCACCCCCCTCCCTCCCCGACCAGAGGATGACCTGGGTCAGAGAGCCATTGCAGTCTCTGACCCCGCTCTTCAGAGGCTGCAGCGGCGACTTCGGACTTTTATTCGGCAGGTTGATTACAACGCGGATCGGGTCAGAAGACGGTAAAGTGGGATTTGGCGGTAGAGTTGGGCGCGCGGTTCATTAAGTTGATTTAAATGCATGCAAATGCATTTAAATCGTCGGGCCCGCTGATTCGGGCGCGGGCCGGACCCGCGCCCAAATCGGGTGTCGGTAAAGACGCGATCTGCTCTGATTTGGGTGCAGATCGCGTGAAATGCCCGACGTCCAACTTTACCGCGATTTCACGCCCGAAAACGGGCGCAAAGATTTGGTAAAATCAGGCCCATTGTTCCGGTAACAGCAATTGGTTTTCCATGGAGTCACTGCCACACTATTGCTGCCGGCTTGCAAGGAAATAATGGCTTTCTGACTGCCCTTTAAATATGGCAGCTGGACTTTTGACTCCATGAAGTGACAGCAGGGGCACTGACTAACTCTCCACCACATGACTCACCATGCTTCTCAACCACGCATAGCTAATTGGCTGGCTGCCACGTGGTTGCACATGACCAGCTGTTTGCCCCCATCCCAACCAGAATCGTGGTCACTTCCCATTCCACAACCTCGCCACTGCCAAAAGATTCCGCCCAGTGTTTCCGATTTTGAATATTCCATATCAAGCTCAGTTATTTAAACAGGAAAAGCTGCTAAGTACTTAGCACCTGCAGTGTTTCATAAGTGTCCCAACATTTTTGGTTTATATTTCAGATTTTTAACATCAACATTTTTTTGTTTTTTGTTTACCTCCTTACAGATTTTCTGTTTGGGCTATTTTGAATCAATTATAATTTGATAATTATAATAATCACTGACTTCAATGCTGCTAATGAAAGATTTTAAAATAAAAATTGTGGCCTACAGCGAAGGTCTAAGCAAATCAAAATTATGGGAGCAAGAGGTCATGAGTGAGAAAGCAACAAGAGCATATGAACACAGGTATTAAGAGCAGGAGTAGGCCACTCAGCCCCTCGATCCTGTTCCACCATTCAATATCATGACTGATCTGATTGTAACCATCTGCATTCCCCCGATAACCTTTCACCCCCATGCTTATCAAGAATCTATCTTAAAAATATTCAGACTCTGCTTCCACTGGCTTTGGGGAAAGGAGATCCAAAGACACTACCTTCAGAATCCGTCTTTAATGAACAAACCCTTACTTTTAAACAGTGACTCCTCATTCACTGATGATTGCACAATGTTCAGCACCATTTGTGACTCCTCAAATACTGAAGCAGTCCAGGTCCAAATGCAGCAAGACCTGGACAATTTCCAGGCTTGGGTTGACAAGTGACAAACATTTGTGCCACACAAATGTCAGGCAATGAACATCTCCAACAAGAGAGAATCTAACCACCATCCCTTGACATTCCGTGGCATTACCATCATTGAATCCGCCTCTATCAACATCCTGGGAGCTGCCATTGACCAGAAATTGAACTGGACTAGCCCCGTAACCTTGTGTATTTACCATGGCTAATCCACCTAACCTACACATCTTTGGACACAAAGCGACAATTTAGCATGGCCAGTCTACCTAACCTGGACATCTTTGGACTGTGGAAGGAAACTGGAGCACCGGAAGGAAACCTATGCAGACATGGGGAGAATGTGTAAACTCTACACAGACAGTCACCCAAGGCCAAAATTGAACCCAGGTCCCTGGAGCTGTGAGGCATCAGTGCTAACCACTGTGCCACCATAACAGAGACAGCCCTCCACCTTTTCTTAGCTTGCTGTCCTTCCTAAATGTTATGTACACTTCAATATTCAGATCCAGTCTCTGTCATCCTGCAACCGTGGTTGTTCCATCGGTGTGATAGCACTGCACCTATTCCGTAAGGAGAGGCATGAGTGTTATAACCAATGGCCTTTCTGGGTTGAAACGGGTTAACACTTTGTCCGACTGCAGTTGGTGTTTTACCCTTACAAAAGCATCCTCCTATGGTTCTTTCCATGCCCACTTCTGATGCTTTTTTAACAACGCACATACGGGTGCCAGCAAGATTGCCAAGTTTGGAATAAACTTTCCATTATAATTTACGAAACCAAGGAACAATTTTAATTTGGTGTTGGAGGCTCTTTTCTTTAACTCGGCTGGGTGTAGACCGTTTTTGTCGACCCTCTATTTGAGATATGTTACCTCTGCTTAGAAAATGCATTTTTCTCTTTTTAGTCTGACCCCGGCTACCGAAAACCATCATAAGAGTTCTGCTAAATTTTCATGGTGTTCCTTGACAGTGGCTCCTGTGATTAGAATATCGTCAAGGTAAACTGCCACTCTGGGCATTTTCTGCAATATGCCTTCCAGTACTCTTTGGAACGTGGCACACAGTGATGATACCCCGATAGTAGGCGAATGTATTCATTTAAACCCTTGCGCGTTTTTACAGTTATATACTTTCTCGATGACTCATCTCGTTCTAACTGGAGGTACGTATGACTCACATTCAGCTTTGTGAATATCTGGCCTCTGGATAGCTTTACATAGAGGTTGTCTATACACGGCATCGAATGTTTGTCTAAACGAGATGCTTCATTCACTGTGATCTGATAATCACCACAAAGTCTGTTGTAGGGAAATATCCCTTTACCAGTGCAGAATAGAAGTTGAGTCGCAAATCAAGGTTCAAAGCGTGTCTTTATTGTACAATTGCTAGGATCCTAGGGAGATCCAACATAACCCGCTCCGTAACAGTGGGCTGGTCAGCTCGATCTCAATCAAATCACATCAGCGGTGTATCTTTATAGAGTTTCAAATTCGAGCGGGAACATTTAATTTGAGCGGGAACATTGGCTATATGTGTGTTATCTTATGTATTAAAATGGTCTATCAGTTTAAAAAGTCCCCAGGAAGTTTCATCGATTAGCATTTGTATGGTGTGTGTTCGTGTTAATGGGATTACTTGGTCCTGCCCCGGTGTCTAAATGCGTTTCCCATTATCTTCTCTATGTGTCCTCTTATCTGAATTGATCTTATTGTTTCGTGTCTGTGTTTCCTGCTTGTGAGATTGAGTGTTAATGTCATCCTGTCCTGTTGGATGTCTGGAGTATTTCATTCTAATCTTTTATTTTTATATCTTAGTTTATCAGATTTTTATGTCTGCCTTGGCCGAATTTGTAATATTTCAGTGATAGCTTGGTTTTGATAACCCACTCTATGTCTCGTTTCGTAGAGATCTTGATCGTCCTTGGCCAGTTTAAAATGCAGCTGCGCGCTGTTGCTAGGCAGATTAGGGATCTTCCGTAGTCTTTGAAATTCGCGAGTCTCTCAGCTGTGCAGGGGGGGGACCCGATCGAATATCCATCCGGGGGTGCCCCTCTGCATTGTTGGCCCGTTATGAGTGGTGCCAATTAGTCCAATAAGTAAATATGTTTGATGATACAAAATATGGTTTTCTGGAAAATTTCCTCCTTCAGTCCCTCCTCTCGTCCAGGGGGTCCCATTCATGGCTGACCCCCCATGGACGACCTTCAGAGGAACAGTGATTTGTACAGCTGTTGTCCTTGCCGTTGTTCCTCTTCTTCTGTGTCGTTGTTAAGTTCTTGCATCTGGATACTGGCAGTGGGTAGCATTCTTGATGTAATATTTGCACATATCACTTTAATACAGATTAGGCCAAGGCAGAGTGTGAACAGGATGGCTACTACTAGGATTAATCCCTTCATAATATATGCTCCCCAAACTGTGTTAAACAGCCATCCTAACCACCCATCAGTCCCTGTTAACCCCTGTTTAAAGTTATCCAATTGCTTTTGTATCCCGGACATGGCTGCTGTTATGTTTAGTGTCTCGTCGTGTACGTATGTGATGCATTTTTCCTTGATGATGGTGCATACCCCCCCTTGTCTGGCTAGCTGATAGTCCACCGCATATCTCGTTTGTTGTGTGTATAGTCTGAGTTCTGCGAGTTCTTGGTCAATTGCGCCTAATGCTTGTAGGGTGCTGTTTCCTAAAATGGTCAGTCCACATATGAAGAAATTCCTATTACTGGCGCTGATCACCCCTGCGGCGCCTCCCAGGGATAGTGTCCCCAGAAATCCATATCCTAAAGAAGACCCTAGTGTGACAGGGGCCTGCCAGTCGGCGCAAAATTCTGCGCTGATGGCCCTGGTCACTATGCGTTTCTGGACATGTCCCTCGCTTGGGCACGGAACCGTGAGAGGTCTGATTGTCCCTACGGAAAAGAACCTTGGAGGCCTGTTTGTGGCCGTCATATATACATTTTTAAATAAAAACACGTACCCGTCTTTAACCCGATAACATGCATTACCCCGGGGTCGTTTGACCGCATGGCCCCATCTTGTGGAACCTTCCCTCTCCCTGGACTGTCCACTTGATTGTACCTCTTGGTGAGAATCAAATGGATATGTCCCTGAGGCTGAGCTTACGTGGGTGCCGTTGCACTTGCCACACATAAGCTGCCTACCCGCGGTGACTGCAATGCATTTTTGTTGCTTGCAGTCACAAGTGAAGTGTCCTTCCCGGACCCGGCACTCCTGGAGAGCACAATGTGCCTCAGCGCACGAATCATTTTTAGGGACAAAGGCATGCACGCACCCCCATCCCTCTCCCTTAAAACATTGTGGGTAGTTCCCATGTGTCTCCTCCGGTTGGGGTCCCGTCCCCCTTAGAATTCCCGGCTCAGTGAGCTCTACACACCTTCCTTGTATCCCTTGCTTAAAGTACCCAATATGTTCTTTGCAGGGTGCCCCCGATGTGTCAATAGTGAATAACTCTTGTGGGAGCCACCCTGGTGTTGCGATGAATAGGGAGTTTACTGATCGCGCTGAGGGGTAACAAGCGGTCCTATTCCCATAGATCTGGATGTGTGTTTTCAGGAATAGGTTTCCTTCCATGATTGGTGGTTCTGCTCCCCTAACCCCCATATGTTGGAGTGTATTTACAATGGTCAGGGTTATTATCAGATATGTCCCTGTTCCCATATCGCTCTTTTTTTTCAACAGTATTTTACAATTACAGTATATACAGAAAATAAACAGGCAATCAAATTAAAAGTAGTTGGTTCCGACGTCTTGATAGTAGATCTGGTCCTGGTTCCTGTGGAAGTTGAATGAGCAAAACGGTATTTTTTTAGTTCATTTGTCCTCATATAGTTTTAATTAGGTCCAGTGTTTCCAGACCCCCTGTCCCCTTATATCTATACAGGCACAGGTATCTCCGCTAATAATGACCTCGTAAGGTCCGTGCCATCTTGGGGCAAATCCTGGTTTTGCAGGAAGCACTTTTGTTAATACCCGGCTCCCGGCTTTTGGGACTTCTGGTAATATTTCTGAGTCCCCCTCTGCGCGACCTGTGCCTGATTAGAAATTACGGACCGGCGCATCCCCTTCAATTGGGTGCTAAGGTCTCGGATGTATTGTCGGATCCTATCTTTTATCGGACCCACATCTGTCCAGCCTGTAATAATGTTTTCGGGTAAGTGCATTGCTCGCCCGGTCATCAGCTCGTATGGAGTCAAGCCGGTAGTTCGATTTGTGGTCGCCCTAAGCCTCATCAGAACTGCAGGTAGGACTTCTGTCCAATTTCTACCTGAGGATTGCATTGCTTTTGCCATTGTTATTTTTAGAGTCCGATTCATCCTCTCCACCATCCCGGAACTTTGTGGGTGATAGGGGATGTGAAATTTTTGTTTTATTCCTAATAGTTGGCAAATGTTTTTCAGAACCTTTCCTGTGAAATGTGTTCCCTGGTCTGAATCAACTTGAATTGGCATTCCCCATCGGGGGATGACTTCTGCTGCCAATATCCTGGCTACTGTTAGGGCTGTACAATTGGTTGTGGGGAATGCCTCTACCCACCTGGTGAATTGATCTACTATTACCAGGCAGTATGTTTTCCCGTGAGAGGGGGGCAGTGGTCCGATGAAGTCCATTTGTATCTGTTCCCAGGGTCCCTTTGGTCTGGGTTGGTGTCCCATCTTTACCTTTATGGGCTTCCCGGGGTTGTGCTGGGCACATATAGTGCATCTGCGGCAGTATGTGGCCACATCTCGTCCCAATCCTTTCCACCACCACTCTCTCCCTAGGCTCCGTATCATTGCATCCCTGCCTGTATGGGGAAGCCCGTGGTGTAGTTCCAGTAATGTGTTCTGGATACATCCTGGTGCCAATACTCGGTTATCTTTTCTCCACACCCCGTCAGTCCCTTTAACTGCGCCCAGCTCCTCCCACCTGTCCCGTTCTTGCTGTGTAATGTCCCCATGTAATTTCTGTATGTCAATCTCTTCCTGTTCTATCATTATTGCTGCAAGGGGCAGGCTTTTAATGTCACTGTTTTCTAGTGCTTGCCGTGCCGCTGTGTCTGCGGCTTGATTCCCTTTGAAGTGAATCCACCCTGGGGTGTCCCTTCCAGGTTCCCGCTGGTGGGCTTTTATTTTAATTACTGCGGCCTCTGTAGGTTGTTCACTAGCTGCTAGCAGTGCCCTTATCTGCTGTTGGTGTTTAATGGGGGTACCTCCTGTTGTGATGAACCCCCTTCTCCCCCATGCGGGCATGTAATCATGGATCACACCAAACGCGTATTGGCTGTCTGTATACACATTGACTGTTTTTCCTGCTGCTAATCTTAGGGCTTGGGTGAGGGCAACTAATTCTGCTACCTGAGCGGACTGACCCCCGTTGATCCTTCCTGATTCTAGGGTTTCCAGGTTCTGGTCTACTACTGCCCACCCTGTCCTTGGGGATCCGGATACATATTTGCGGGACCCATTCACATAGAAGGTCTTATCTGCTGTTGAAAGGGGTTCATCTCTAATCTTTCCTTCCTCGTCATTTTTGTCAGTTTCTCCACAGCTGTGCGCTTCCCCAATATCTAAAATCCCTTCCGCGGGATTTTCTCCCGTGTCCCTTACGATCGTGACTGACTTGTTAGGTGGTAGGAGTGTGGCCTCCCACCTTGCCCTCCTTATATTGGAGACTGTTTTGAGTTTGCCCGTGTTTAGCATCTCTACCAATGTATGTCTTGTGTGTAGTACAATATCTCCTGTCATGACAATGGGCTCACTTATCCCTACAGCCCATGCTGCACAGTCTAGGGCGGCTATGCACCTGGGCATCCCGGTGACTACTGGTCCCTCAGCCGTTGAATAATACCCTACGGGTCTCTTTCTATCTCCATGAGTCTGTGCCACTACGGCAGAATAGAATCCGTCCCGGTTGTCGCAGAAGATGTGAAACTTTTTGCTTCCATCGGGCAATCCCAACCCAGGGGCTGAAACTAACCTCGCTTTCAATTCTGCATATGCTGTCTCTTGCTCTTGTCCCCACTCTATACTTTCCAGGGCTGGCTTTCCTCCCTTTACTAATCTCTGAATTGGCTCCGCGATTCGTGCAAAGTCAGGGATAAAACTCCTGCTATAATTGAATCGTCCTAAAACTTTCCGGGCCCCTCTTATTGTAACTGGTCGTGGCATTTCTTTAATCGCAGTTTTGCGATCTGCGGGCATTTCTTTAACTCCCTGGGAAATTAGGTGTCCTAAGCACAGGACCTGGGGTTTTGCAATTTGTGCCTTATGTGGGCTTCTTTTCAGCCCGGCTTTTGCCAATCCTTCTAGTAGGGCTGCCTTGTGCCCTTGTTCTGTTTTGGACGCTATTAAGACATCGTCCACATACTGGAGAACTGTATTGTCCTCATGCAATTTCACCCTACTCAGGATGTCGCTCATCGTTCTGTGAAATATGGCAGGACTGTTATGAAATCCTTGTGGGAGACGGGTCCATGTGTACTGTTTCTCTCCCACAGTGAAGGCAAATTTGTTTTGGGATCCTGGGTCCAGTGGAAGGGACCAGAATCCATTTGCTATATCTAGTACCGTGAAAATTTTGTGGTCTTGTGCCAATCCGTTTAAAATAGTCGAGGGGTTTGCCACAATGGGGTGTAATATAGGTGTTACCTTGTTCAAACCTGTGTAATCGATGGTGAGCCGGTAGCTCCCGTCAGGTTTTATAACTGGCCATGTGGGGGAATTGGTGGTACTGGTGGTTTCCCTGAGGATTCCCTTTTCTATTAAACCTTTGACTATTTCTACCACTGCCCCTTTCGCTTCCTTTTTGATAGGGTATTGTCTGTGGGGCTTGTGCTCTGGTCCTGGGACTTTTATCGGTTCTGTGTCGGTTAGTCCGGTATCTAATTTCGTCCTAGCCCAGGCTTCTGGAATAGAAGCGCAGATGGCTCCGAACCCGTCTTTTTCCTGGTCCCAATCTCGGGCCACGACAGTGGCTACCCCAACCGTCCCCAGGTGGCTGGCTAATGTCCCTTGCCTGGTCTTCCTACCGTCAGGTTGTGGCCAAATTAGTTTTCCTTTCCCACAATCTATCAGCACCTGGTATTCCCTCATTAAATCGTTCCCCATGATTGTGCCCTCATTATTCTGACAAACGTAAAATTGCATTGGAATGTACTTGTGGTTGATTTCTACTAGTGTGGTTTCACTAAGATAGGCGGGTATTCTCTCCCCTCCTACCCCGGTTATGTGTATTCTTTTGTTGGTCAGTGGCAGGGGTAGGTTTGTAACTGATATGGCTGCTCCCGTATCTACTAACATGTGGCACTCCCTACCCCCTACCAAGGCATCTACATATATTCTCTCCCCCTCTTTCCTGTTTTGGATGGGAGCTACGGGTTGTGAGATTTCGACCAATGTTGGCCGATAAGTGGAGTGGACGGACACAGGCTTTTGTCGGGATTCACAGTCTTCTGTGGGCGTGGCTACACTAATCCTCTCTCGTCTCCCATCTCCCTGGCTTAAGGTTTCTCCTAGTCACCCTGGTGGATTCCGGGAATGTGGTGCCCCCGGGGTTGTTCTATAGTTGTCTTGGGGTCTCCCATGCTTCCCCCAACATGTTGCCTCAGTGTGCCCTGCCTTGTGGCAGTGGTCACAGCGGGGCCCGCCATTCTCGGGTTTCCCTTTGACTGGTGCCCCCCTGCAGAATCTAGCCGTATGCCCTGGCTGGCCACATGTGTAGCAGCTGAACCCGGTTCTCCCCCTATCTCCGTTATGGGGGGTTCCAATTCTCTCTCGTCTGGGCTTGGTTTGGGCAGCCTTCTCTTCTCTTATCCCACTAGCCCACTCGACTAGCTCGTCATAGTCTTGGGATGCTATCACCCCCATCTTAAGGATCTCTTGGTGTGCCTCTGATAGCCCGTCCTTAAATGCCTGAACAAAAGCCCTGTCTCTCCTATCCACGTTGTCCTGTCCTGAACATTCCCTATATACCTGGAATAATCTCTCTCCAAATTCCGATGCATTTTCCCCCCGTCCTTGTTTAGTGTTTGTGATCCTGCTCCAATTAGTGGGGGAGTTCCCTAAGACCCGTTGGATTTCGGTCTTGAATAATGTAAAGGGTGCCTGCTGGTCATCTATCTCAGCCGTTGTAGGAACGGCATGTGTCCACCTTCCTCCATTATAGTCCTGTGCTGCTTGGGTCGCTGGCCCTCCTGCCACCAACCTCCATTTATCCGCTGGACAGGCTGCCCTGACCAGCTGGTGTATGTCCCTTAAATGTAACTGGTGTCCTACCCAGAGCGAATCTAATTCGCCCCAAAATTCCAGGTTTGCGCTTCTGGGTTTTAACTTCCCCAGGGATGCCATAATCTGCTGCCTTTCCCCTGGCGTAAAAGGCTTATAGGTTGCCTTTGGTTGTGCTAACGTCCCTCCTCTCGTGACTGGCGCTAGATTATAATTTTCTATGTTTTCTTCTGATGCTGGAGTGGCTGTATGTTTCTGCACTGACTCGTATGAGCGCCGAGGGTCCGTTTCCTCTGATCTCTGCGTTATCTCCGCAGTGTGGCTTCTGTGTTCTAATTCCCTCACTCTCTCCTGTAATACTTTAATTTGTTCTGTCTCTTTGTGTCCCTCCTCCATTGAGGCATTTACTTCCTCAATTAGTCCAGCTAACTGGGTCACTAATATTACTCCCATTACTTTTGTTTTGTCCCGTTTAACTCCGTCTACCCACTTTCTTTGATCTTCTAAAGTTTGTGATGCGTTCCACCCGTTCCGTTTCATCTTTTCAACAATCGCTTCTCTGGCTAACAGATACTTCAAAATGAGAGCTACTGCAGTTTCTCTCTTAACAACGTGGTCTGCCATTTTTCTGTCTAGCAGTCCTGCAACCCCCGTATGCTGGCTCCAACAGTAAAAGTGCCTCAACTCTCTCCCTTATCTCCTGTCACTGATACTGCCCCAGCACCGTCTGTATTGCTGTAGGGCCTCGTAGTGGGGTCCCAGTGGGTCTCTTTCCCCCGGGCTCCCCCAACTATTCCTGACACCTCACGCTTGGTCTATTTTGTGTTGTCTTATTGGGATGTGTGCTGGTTGTTTAGTGGGTTTGTCGGCCCCTGTTCCCAGCCCCTCTAAGTACAACGCCTCCCGCTTGGCCACCACCCCCACTAGCAGGGTTGATCCGTTACCCCAAAACCGGGTATCCTGCTATGGGCTGTGGTGTTCCCTACAGACGAACAAGGTTATCAAACTCCGCCCGGGTCCCTAATGGATCCTCCGTCGTCGTGTCTCTTGGTCAGGATGGATCGGGTCCCCTTTTCCTCAACACTTACACATATGTATCTGTTATCAAAGCCCCTGCTATAGTTAGTAACTGTATCGACTCTGAGGTTGTTCGTCCCTTCAGAGTCAGTGTTGTTACCCGATTTACACTGTCCGTGCCTTGCACCCTGAGTGCCTGTGCCTCTTAGCGCCCGCTTCAAAACCCAACCTCAGCATGGGAGATTTCTCCTCTTAACGTCCAGTTTAGGGTAGGGCACCTTGAGTCAAGCACTCCCTTGTCCTATTGCCTTGGCACAGACAGCGGTTTCATTTACAATCCTGGGTTAGTTACACCAATTAGTTCTGCATGCGGTACTTATCTTTATATTAGTCTTAATTCCTGTTATCAAATAGCCCAAAACCTGTTATCTTTACCTCTGGTCCTTTACTCCTATTAAAGTTAAAAGTTACTTACCTTCTTCCACGCGGTCGTTCTGACCTGTACCTCTTTAGTGCGGACTTCTGTTTCAATTTAAAAACTTAGGCAAGATTATACAGTTCTACAAGACAACAATACTTAAAACAGACAAACCCTAACCCTTAAAGGTACCTCACTTTGAACGGAGACCTGCACTCGCCTTTGACTGCTCTGGATTTGTATCAGATTCGTTTAAATTTGATCCCGACTTTCAAACTGTGGCCATCAGTCAGAAGTCAGATATCAAATCCTGCCGATTACGCCATTTTGTTGTAGGGAAATATCCCTTTACCAGTGCAGAATAGAAGTTGAGTCGCAAATCAAGGTTCAAAGTGTGTCTTTATTGTACAATTGCTAGGATCCTAGGGAGATCCAACATAACCCGCTCCGTAACAGTGGGCTGGTCAGTTCGATCTCAATCAAATCACATCAGCGGTGTATCTTTATAGAGTTTCAAATTCGAGCGGGAACATTTAATTTGAGCGGGAACATTGGCTATATGTGTGTTATCTTATGTATTAAAATGGTCTATCAGTTTAAAAAGTCCCCAGGAAGTTTCATCGATTAGCATTTGTATGGTGTGTGTTCGTGTTAATGGGATTACTTAGTCCTGCCCCGGTGTCTAAATGCGTTTCCCATTATCTTCTCTATGTGTCCTCTTATCTGAATTGATCTTATTGTTTCGTGTCTGTGTTTCCTGCTTGTGAGATTGAGTGTTAATGTCATCCTGTCCTGTTGGATGTCTGGAGTATTTCATTCTAATCTTTTATTTTTATATCTTAGTTTATCAGATTTTTATGTCTGCCTTGGCCGAATTTGTAATATTTCAGTGATAGCTTGGTTTTGATAACCCACTCTATGTCTCGTTTCGTAGAGATCTTGATCGTCCTTGGCCAGTTTAAAATGCAGCTGCGCGCTGTTGCTAGGCAGATTAGGGATCTTCCGTAGTCTTTGAAATTCGCGAGTCTCTCAGCTGTGCAGGGGGGGGACCCGATCGAATATCCATCCGGGGGTGCCCCTCTGCATTGTTGGCCCATTATGAGTGGTGCCAATTAGTCCAATAAGTAAATATGTTTGATGATACAAAATATGGTTTTCTGGAAAATTTCCTCCTTCAAGGCGGATTGTGTTGTCCGGCTTTAACACCGTGACTACTGGTGCGGCCCACTCAAAAAATTGTACTGGTCGAATTATCCCCAGCTCTTCTAATCGCTTCAGTTCGGTCTCCACTTCCACTCGTAGCACATATGGAACTGGTCCTGTCTTAAAAAATCTTGGTTGAGCATCTGGGTCCACGTAAATGTTTGCTTTGACCTCTTTTATTTTTCCAAGGCCTGTCTTGAAAACACCTGGGTATTTTCCTATTACCCCATACAAGTTTCCAGTGTCTATTTTGAAAATTTTCCACCAATCCAACTGGACGTTTTGTCCCTTCCCAAAAAGCTGGGGCCTGGCCCTTGTATGACTATCAATGGGAGTCGAACTGTTTTTCGCCGAAATGTGACTGGGGTTACAGTGGTCCCTACTATTCATAATGGCTCCCCAGTATAAGTTGCCAATTTTGCCTTCCGCTGGAATTCTACCGCCCTGCCCACCACGGAATCAGAGCAGGCGAGGGGCGGACAATGGAAATGTCTGTTGACTTCGGGCGGGACTTTTTGGTCTCGCTCAAGCAAGACTGTAAAATCCCGCCCTTAATGTCCTTCAACTTGAACGTAGAGATATCCAATCATAATCTTCCAACTTCACCCTCCCCTACTATAGATATTGCTGCCCCCGTGTCCACTTCCATATCCAATGGGTGTCCATTCACTTGGAATTTTGGGACCACCTTTGGTGTGGTGACACAAACTTAGTAAGGCTAGTTCCTCCTCTTCAGCCTGACCTATTTGGTACGTTCTGTTTTGGGGTGACTTTGCCCTTCAATATGGGTGTTGCACACTTAGTTTGTTTTGGTAACTTTGCACAGGACGGGCTCCCTGGCTGCATGCACAGCACTGTTGTGCTGGCCAGTCCCTAAACTTTGGAATGTTTTCTTGGTCAGTGCCGGGATTTCCTGGTTTCTTTGCTTGCTCATTTTTCCTCACCCAAGGTCGGATTTCACGAACATGTTCAACAGCAGACATGGGTCTGAGGTAGGGGACTCGCCCAAGCCTATGGAAGCCACTATCTAAAAATCCTTGCAGCTCTTGGGCCCTTTTCACCACATTCTCCCGAGCTAAGGCCAGCTCTATGGATTTTTAAAAATCTAGATTTGGTTCTGTCAAAAGCCTTTGGGTTGCTAGACCATTTATGCCGCACGCTAAATGGTCTCTTAACATTTCCAGTAATGCTACGCCATATTCGTAATGCTCCACCAGTTTTTTTAGTCGTGTCAGAAATTCCGTCACTGATTCCCCTGTGGTTGTATTAAACTGTAACTGTAACCATGGGAGGTTTAAGGTCATAATGATTGCCACCATTTCTACTAATTCATAGAAGGTCTTGGGCTCCGGCGTTTCCAGGTATATCAGACTTTTTATAATATTGAATGTTGCAGCCCCACATGCAATCAATAAAAAAGACGTTTTATCGAGTATCTCCTTGCATTTTGTTTGCTCGAAAGAAGTACCTCATTCTTTCAGCATATTGTGGCCAGTCCACAATACTTGCGTCGTATGGCTCCAACTTCCCAAAAAAATGGCATTGCAAAACTGAATGATACAGGCTTACCAGGATCTGATGAGCAAGATTACCAAAGTGTTCCTTTTACCTCGTCGCCAATATAATAACTCCAGGAGTCAAAAGATCACCTCCAGTGATAAACAGGAGTTAGAGCATCTGGCAGAAGCGGCTGAGGGACTTCACTGGTGCATTCTGGGAGAAGTCAGACCAGCAACATCTACCAAGAAGTGGGAAGCAGAAGATCTGGTGTTAAGGAGTGGTAAGTCCGAAACACTACATTAGTGTTTCCGTCCCTCCCTCCCCCTCTAATCAAAAAGAAAAAGGGCCACTGTGAGAAGGTAAAAATGAAGTTAAGAGTTTTATAAATTTTCTCAAATAACTTAACTGGTGCTCGATATGTCGGTCAGTGGGGTTAAGTGCTGCACGTGTGAGATGTGGGAGATCCGTGACGCTTCCAGCGTCTCGGACGACTATGTCTGCAGGAAGTGCACCCAATTGCAGCTCCTTACAGAATGCATGGATAGGTTGGAACAGCAGTTGGATGCACTTAGAAGCATGAAGGAGGTGGAAAGCATCATTGATAGGAGCTTTCAAGACATTTTCACACCAAAGGTGCAGGCAGATAGATGGGTGACCGCCAGAAGGGGCAGGCAGTCAGTGCAGGAATCCCCTGTGGTCATCCCCCTTTCTAACACGCATACCGCTTTGAAAACTGTTGGGGCAGATGACCTATCAGAGGATAACAGCAGCAGCAGCCAAGCAGTGGCACCACGGCTACCTCTGTTGTTAAGCAGGGAGGGACAAAGAGGCCTAGAGCGATAGTTATGGGGACTCTATAGTTAGGGGTACACATAGGCGCTTCTGTGGATGTGAAAGAGACTCCAGGATGGTATACTGCCTCCCTGGTGCCAGGATCCAGGATGTCTGTGAACAGACAGAAAGCATTCTGAAGGGAGAGGGTGGACAGCCAGAGGTCGTGGTACATATTGGTACTAACGACAAAGGCAGGAAGAGTGATGAGGTCCTGCAGCAGCAGTTTAGGGAGTTAGATAGAAAGTTAAAAAGCAGGACCTCTAGGGTTGTAATCTCAGGATTACTCCCTGTGCCACGTGCTAGCGAGGCTAGGAATAGGAAAATAGTGCAGCTCAACACGTGGCTAAACAGCTGGTGTAGGAGCGAGGGTTTCAGATATCTGGACCATTGGGGTCTCTTCCGGGGCAGATGGGACCTGTACAAGAAGGACAGGTTGCATCAAACTGGAAGGGCATAAATATTCTGGCCGGGAGGTTTGCTAGTATCACATGGGAGGATTTAAACTAGTTTGGCAGGGGGGTGGGACCCAAAGCAAAGGTGAATTAGTTGAAGGGGAACCAGAGAGTAGGGCCAGTAAGACTCAGAGAAACAGCAGGCAGGGTGGGTTGCTAATCAAGAGGGCCTGGTGGACTGAAGTGCATTTGTTTCAATGCGAGAAGTGTAACAGGTAAGGCAGATGAACTTAGAGCTTGGATTAGTACTCGGAACTACGATGTTGTTGCCATTACAGAGACTTGGTTAAGGAAGGACAGGATTGGCAGCTTAACATTCCAGGATACAGATGTTTCAGGTGGGATAGAGGGGATGTAAAAGGGGTGGGGTGTTGCACTCCTGGTTAAGGAGAATATCACAGTTGTACACTGGGAGGATACCTCTGAGGGCTCATACAGCGAGGCAATATGGGTAGAGCTCAGGAATAGGAAAGGTGTAGTCACAATGTTGGGGGTGTACTATAAGCCACCTAACTGCCAGCTGGAAATAGAGGAACAGATATGTAGGCAGATTTTGGCAAGGTGTAAAAGTAACAGGGTTGTTGTGGTGGGAGATTTTAACTTCCCCTATATTGACTGGGACTCACTTAGTGCGAGGAGCGTGAATGGGGCAAAATTTGTAAGGAGCATCCAGGAGGACTTCTTGAAACAGTATGTAGATAGTCCAACTAGGGAAGGGGCCATACTGGACCTGGTATTGGGGAAAATGTCCAGCCAGGTGGTCGATGTTTCAGTAGGGGAGCAGTTCAGGAACAGTGACCACAATTCAGTAAGCTTTAAGGTACTGATGGATAAAGATAAGTGTAGTCTTCAAGTTAAGGTGCTAAATTGGGGGAAGGCTAATTACAACAATATTAGGCAAGAACTGAAGAATGTAGATTGGGGGCAGGTGTTTGAGGGCAAACCAACATCTGGCATGTGGGAGGCTTTCAAGTGTAAGTTGATAGGGATTCAGGACAGGCACATTCCTGTAAGGATGAAGGAAAAGTATGGCAAGTTTTGGGAACCTTGGATAACGAGAGATATTATGAGCCTAGTCAGAGAAAAAGGAAGCATTTGTCAAAGTTAGGAGGCTGGGAACACACAAAGCAAGTGTGGAATACAAGGAAAGTAGAAAGAAACTTAAGCAAGGGGTAAGGAGGGCTAAAAGGGGTTACGAAAAAGTATTGGCCAGCAGGATTAAGGAAAATCCTAAGGCTTTTTATACATATCTAAAGAGCAAGAGGGTAGCCAGGGAGAGGGTTGGCCCACTCAAGAACAAGGGAGGGAATCTATGCGTGGAGCCAGAGGAAATGGGCGAGGTATTAAATGAGTACTTTGTGTCAGTATTCACCAAAGAGAAGGACCTGGTGGATGATGAGTCTGGGAAAGGATGTGTAGATAGTTTGAGTCATGTTGAGATCAAACAGATGGAGGTATTTGGATTCTTGAGAAACATTAAGTTAGACAAGTCCCCAGGACCTGATGGGATATACCCCAGAATACTGAGAGGCAAGGGAAGAAATTGCTGGGGCCTTGAGAAACCTTTGTATCCTCAACTGGCTACAGGGGAGGTCCCAGAGGATTGGAGAATAGCCAATGTTGTTCCTTTGTTTAAGAAGGGTAGCAAGAATAATCCAGGTAATTACAGGCCGGTGAGCCTTACATCAGTGGTAGGGAAATTATTGGAGAGGATTCTTCGAGACAGGATTTATTTTCACTTGAAAATAAGTGGACTTGTTAGTGAGAGGCAACATGGTTTTGTGAAGGGGAGGTCATGTCTCACGAACTTGATCGAGTTTTTCGAGGAGGTGACGAAGATGATTGATGAGGGTAGGACAGTGGATGTTGTCTACATGGACTTCAGTAAGGCCTTTGACAAGGTCCCTCATGGCAGACTGGTGCAGAAGGTGAAGTCGCATGGGATCAGAGGTGAGCTGGCAAGGTGGAACAAAACTGGCTCGGTCAAAGAACAGTGAGAAGTCTCACAACACCCCCAGGTTAAAGTCCAACAGGTTTATTTGGTAGCACAAGCCACTAGCTTTCGGAGCGCTGCCTCTTCGTCAGGTGAGTGGGAGTTCTATTCACAAACAGGTCATATAGAACATAGAACAGTACAGCACAGAACAGGCCCTTCGGCCCACGATGTTGTGCCGACCTTTATCTGAAACCAAGATCAAGCTATCCCACTCCCTATCATCCTGGTGTGCTCCATGTGCCTATCCAATAACCGCTTAAATGTTCCTAAAGTGTCTGACTCCACTATCACTGCAGGCAGTCCATTCCACACCCCAACCACTCTCTGCGTAAAGAACCTACCTCTGATATCCTTCCTATATCTCCCACCACGAACCCTATAGTTATGCCCCCTTGTAATAGCTCCATCCACCCGAGGAAATAGTCTTTGAACGTTCACTCTATCTATCCCCTTCATCATTTTATAAACCTCTATTAAGTCTCCCCTCAGCCTCCTCCGCTCCAGAGAGAACAGCCCTAGCTCCCTCAACCTTTCCTCATAAGACCTACCCTCCAAACCAGGCAGCATCCTGGTAAATCTCCACTGCACTCTTTAAGACACAAACTCAATTTACAAAATAATGATTGAATGCGAGTCTTTACAGGTAATCAAGTCTTAAAGGTACAGACAATGTGAGTGGAGAGAGCATTAAGCACAGGTTAAAGAGATGTGTATTGTCTCCAGACAGGACAGTTAGTGAGATTTTGCAAGCCCAGGCAAGTCGTGGAGGTTACAGATAGTGTGAAATGAACCCAAGATCCCGGTTGAGGCCGTCCTCATGTGTGTTGAACTTGGCTATCAGTCTCTGCTCAGCGATTCTGCGTTGTGTGTCGTGAAGGCTGCCTTGGAGAACGCTTACCCGAAGATCAGAGGCCGAATGCCCGTGACCGCTGAAGTGTTCCCCAACAGGAAGAGAACACTCTTGCATGGTGATTGTCGAGCGGTGTTCATTCATCCGTTGTCGTAGCGTCTACATGGTCTCCCCAATGTACCATGCCTCGGGACATCCTTTCTTGCTGCGTATCAGGTAGACAACGTTGGCCGAGTTGCAAGAGTATGTATCGTGTACCTGCTGGATGGTGTTCTCACGTGAGATGATGGCATCCATGTCGATGATCCGGCACGTCTTGCAGAGGTTGCTGTGGCAGGGTTGTATGGTGTCGTGGTCACTTCTCCTGAAGGCTGGGTAGTTTGCTGTGGACAATGGTCTGTTTGAGGTTGTGCAGTTGTTCGAAGGCAAGAAGTGGAGGTGTGGGGTTGGCCTTGGCGAGATGTTCGTCTTCATCAATGACATGTTGAAGGCTCCGGAGAAGATGTCGTAGCTTCTCTGCTCTGGGGAAGTACTGGACGACGAAGGGTACTCTGTCCACCATGTCCCGCGTTTGTCTTCTGAGGAGATCGGTGCGGTTTTTCGCTGTGGCGCGTCAGAACTGTCGATCGATGAGTCGAGCGCCATATCCTGTTCTTCTGAGGGCATCTTTCAGCATCTGGAGGTGTCGGTTGCGATCTTCTTCATCTGAGCAGATCCTGTGTATACGGAGGGCTTGTCGGTCAAAGAAGACAGAGGGTAGCAGTGGAAGGGTGCATTTCTGAATGGAGGGCTGTGACAAGTGGCATTCCTCAGGGATCAGTGCTGGGACCTTTGCTGTTTGTAAAATATATAAATGTAACTGGTTTGGTTAGTAGGTTTGCAGACGACACAAAGGTTGGTGGATTTGCAGATAGCAATGAGGACCATCAGAGGATACAGATCGGTTGAGACTTGGGCAGAGAGATGGCAGGTAGAATTTAATCCGGACAAATGTGAGGTAATGCATTTTGGAAGGTCCAATACAGATAGGAAATATACAGTAAATGGCAGAACCCTTAGGAGTATTGATAGGCAAAGGGATCTGGGTGTACAGGTACACAGGTCACTGAAAGTGGCAATGCAGATGGAGAAGGTAGTCAAGAAGGCATGCTTGCCTTCATCGGCCGGGGCATTGAGTTTTAAAATTGGCAAGCCATGTTGCAGCTTTATAGAACCTTGGTTAGGCCGTACTTGAAATATAGTGTTCAATTCGCCACACTACCAGGAGAGATGTGGAGGCTTTGGAGAGAGTACAGAAAAGATTTACCAGGATGTTGCCTGGTATGGAGGGCATTAGCTATGAGGAGAGGTTGGAGAAACTTGGTTTGTTCTCACTGGAACGACGGAGGTTGAGGGACGACTTGATAGAAGTCTACAAAGATAAGGAGAGGCATGGACAGAGTGGATAGTCAGAAGCTTTTTCCCAGAGTGGAAGAGTCAATTACTAGGGGGCACAGGTTTAAGGTACGAAGGGCAAGATTTAAAGGAGATGTACGATTTTTTACACAGAGTAGTGGGTGCCTGGAACTCGTTGCCAGGGGAGGTAGTGAAAGCGGATACGGTAGTTTCTTTTAAGGGACGTCTTGACAAATACATGAATAGGATGGGGATAGAGGGATATGGTCCCCGGAAGGGTAGGGGGTTTTAGTTAAGTTGGGCAGCATGGTCAGTGCAGGCTTGGAGGGCCGAAGGGCATGTTCCTATGTTGTAATTTTCTTTGTTCTTTGAGTCAGGTGTGAACCATGCTTTTATTGCATAAATAAAAATAAACAATAACCATAAGCCTGTGGTGAATACAACAGATCCTACTGGGACCAAAAGGTTAATAGATCCTCCCAGGGTCCTGTTTATATAGGGCTCGGTATACAAGCTCCATCTGGTGGGCTAATTACCAGTCATCAGGGAGCTCGTATTCATAGAGCCCAACTGGGAGGTCAATTAATGATTCCCCATGCAGATCATGGGGGTTATCACAACCCCACAAAAGGTTAAGTCATAAGATAAGAGCCCATGGTGTTGGAGGTAGTATATTGGAATGGACAGAGAATTGGCTAATGGGCAGGAAACAGCGAGTGGAGTTAAGGAATTCTTTTTCAGGTTGGTGACCAATAACCAGTTTCAGAGGGATCAGTGCTGGGACCGCAGCTATTAACAATATGTATTAACGACTTGGAGGAAGGAAGCGAATGTACTGTGGCCAAATTTGTAGACAACACAAAAAATACGTGGAAAAGCAAGTTGCATGAAGGGTACAGTTTACAAAGAGATATTGATAGATTAATTAAATGGGCATAAAGTTGGCAAATGGAGTACATTGTGGGAAAATGTGAAGCTGTTCATTTTGGAAGGGAGAACAGGAAACTATTATTTAACTGGAGAAAAACTGCAGAAAGCTGCAACACAAAGGGACTTAGAGTACTTGTGCACAAAACACAGCACACAGGTGCAGCAGGTAATTAGGAAGGCTAATGGAACATTGGTCCTTATTTCAAGGGGGTTGGAGTATAAGTGTAGAGAAGTCTTGTTACAACTATATAAGGTACTGGTGAGACCACATCTTGTTTATTGTGTGAGCAGTTTTGGTCCTCATTATTATTTCATTGGAGGCAGTTCAGAGAAGGTTCACCTGGATGATCCACGGTATGGAGCCACATACATACAGACATGCTTGCCCTGCATCACATTGACATCCAGGGTCACCCACAAGCTGCAGTTATGACAGATTGCTTGTCTTGCCATCATTAATGTGTCTGTATAAACCACTTAAATGATTTTATTCAATTAATTATTTCCCTTTTTATATATATTTTTACTAACCTTACCACCAGTTTTTAAACCTTCTGGATAGAACACACCTCACGAACTTACCAGATGCTCACCAAACAAGAGCAAGAACCATTTCTTTCAGGGTGAAAAAGTAAAGGAATATCGACTTCTCCTTCTCACATAACTGCTTCAACTCACCCAAATCCAGCACTCTGTCACACTCAGTGATAGATCACATGGAAGTGTCCTTCTCATCTAATGAGTTGGCTGACACCAGTTACAGAGAAACGGATTTAAGCTACTTCCTTAATTAGCTAACTTCAGCTGCTCTTCAGTAGAGTCCTGAAACCCTACTTCAGGCTGAGAAATTTAGACAGTAAATTTTAGTTAAATGTTTAATAGAAACAAAATTAGATTTTTACACAGAGATTAATACTCCCTTACTCACCCAAACTGCCAGCACTGAAATGTCTAGTTTATATTTCCTTCTCGCACTAAGGAGCTCGTTGGCACTGGTTACAGAAAGACTGGTTTAAGCTGCTCTCCCTAATTAGTTAGCTTCAGCTGCTCTTCAGCAGAGCCCTGAAATCCTTCTTAAGGCTTGGAAATTTAGAATTTAGGCACTAAATTTCAGTGAAAAGATAATGCAAACAAAATTAGAATTTCACAATGAGATTATCACTTCCTTACTCACCTAAACTGCCAGCAATGGGACCTCACTGGGGGTGAATTGGTAATACATATATGGATTTCAGAAATTTTGAGGGTTATTTTAACATAATCTCTCTGAACTAAAACAATTTAATCACCCATTTCGCATTCTGCCTATTGTTATTTCCACTGAAATGCAATTTGTTTGAATATAAACAGGCAGATCATCTGATCTCATCAATTTCCTGTCAGACACTTTAGGTTACAATTATCCCTTTATAATCTGATCCACAGCAGCTCCTGTGGTCATAGCATGGATTTATTTTTATTTGTTCACAGATTGTGGGTATTACTGGCTAGGTCATTATTTACTGCCTGTTCTTAATTGCCATTGGCAACAAAAGATGTCCCTAATTGCCATTGGGCAAGTGGTGGTGAGTTGCCTTCTTGAAGTGCTGCAGTCCATCTGGTATAGGCAGATCGATAGTGCTGTTAGGAAAGGAGTTCCAGTATTTTGACCCAGTAAAAGTGAAGTAATGAAAATTTAATTCCAGGTCAGTGTGATATTTGGCTTGGAGGTGAACTTTCAGGTGTTGATATTCCCATGCATCAGCTGAAATTGTCCTTCTGGGTGGTAGAGATCGTGTTTGTAAGGTACTGCCAAAGGAGTCTCGGTGAGTTGCTGCAGTGCCTCTTGAAGATGAAACGCATTCTGGCCATTGTACATCGGTGGTGGAGAGAATGAATATTTATGCTCGTGGATGGGGTACCGATCAAGCAGGCTGCTTTCTCCTGAATGGTGTCAAGCGTCTTGAGCCTTATTGGAGCTGCACTCGTCCACTACAATCCTGACTCGTGCTTTGTCGATGGTGGGCAGGCGTTGAGGGGTCAGGAGGCGAGTTATTGCCTCAGAATTCATAGCCTCACATCTGCTCTTGTAGCCACAGTATTTATATCTGCAGGCAGCATTGAACAAGCGCAGAATTTAATTCCCCCATCTGTGGTGAGTTTGGTAGTTGGGGGCATTTAATCAGGCAGGCGTCTGCCACCTTCCCAACCCTACCCTAATTAAGTCCATGTCAGAAGACAAATTGAGGCCTTTAAGTGGGCAATTAATGTACTCTTAAAGGTCTTAACCCATTGTTACTGGTATTAACCCACCAGCAGCTGGAGCAGCTCGCCATGAAGGAGGCACAATAAGCAAACCCATGTCAGATTACTTGAAGGCTCCTGGGAAGCACTGCCCTGTTCAAAGGCACTTTATGCCTTATCAGCAGACTTGGCATCGAGATAGTGGTGTACCCACTGAGAGACACGTCCCTGCCCTTACTGCTGATCCCACTTCCTCACAACCCCCAACTCACATGTCCTCCCACCATAATTTATCTGTGCATTGGGAGTCAGCAATGATACCAGGCCTTGGGTGGGTGTCATAATTGCAGCAGCCACCACCTGTCATTCAATAGAGCAGTTGGCTTCGGATTGGCTGGCATTCTAAACTGAGATCCCAACAGCACAAATCCCATTTATGGCCATTTGTGAGATTTAGTGGCCATTATGGGATTTGTGCCCGCAGCGAACAGAGCTGCTAGATTGCGGCCATGATGTTTCTTTTTTTCATTTTTATGCTGAATGGTTAGCACTTGCATACCTTGTTACAGTTAGTCTGTGAATAAATACTTGTTTCAACAACGAGAACCAGTACCATGTTTGTGAATTTATTAGGTGACAGCAGTTATGCAAAGCTGCTGGAATGTATTAACTTGAAGCAATTTGGCTGGTTTATTCTGTTGCTTGATTGGCCCAGATTTTGCTCTCAGTGGTGAACACCACTCACTGTTCATCGTACTAACAACAGCTCACAGACACATTGTGGATTTGTCATCTTCTAATCCAAGATCATTTCCAACAGGCAGGGCAAGTATGGTATGTGTGAGCAGAGAAAGCAGCAGTGTGATTCTTCAACCAATCAGGTAGTAGTTTCATCACTGAGGTAGGCAGAGACCTCCGGGAAGTGGAAAGCAGGACATATATAAATGAGATTTAAATGACATAAAGAGAGAATAATAAAGATTGTGAAATAACTTAGATAAAGATATACAAGAGACAGAATGAGAAATTAGATCATTGTTTTTTTTATCTCTAACAATCATCTTCCTCTGAGGAAATGATATTCCACACTTGTAAAATTATTTTTCGGGGCCACAGAAGTTGTTCATAAGTAATTATCATTTATCAAGCCATTAAAAACTCAATAACTCATGAATACATCAGCTTAACTTCATGAACTATTTTGAGTGCAGACCTAGTGGACAAATACCTCAAACCAATGTGGAGATTTCAATGTCAAGGCTATTAGCAAGGACAGCAAGAGTGTGCCTTGTGCAGATTCAGGGTATCTCTGATGGTAACTTCTTGATTCCCACAATTAACTACATATTTGCATATGCAAGAAGTTGTTGATAGGTTTCTTCCATTCTAATGGTGAGCACTGATAGCCTTACCATTATTCTCAGTGCAAATTGTAGACCAAATTATTTGCTTTTTCTTGTGGTTTGAAGCTTACTGAAAATGGTGAAATATTATAATCTGTCCATCTGTTGACAATTTGTCATTTCCAGTCTTTGGACTTTTGTTTGCTTCTCCAATTTGATGGGGAAAGGGTGAAAATGTGTTATCAATGAGAGCAGTTATTTCGAAGTTACCTAGGAGGATCTAAGATAGATTTTAGATTAGAATGAGAATTTGTTCATTATGTCAGACAGATAGGAAATGTATTGCATTACTATTCATTGAATTGTTATGCAGGGAAATGTGTTTGCTTGGAGGGATTTCATATACACAACCCTTAAATTAAATTGAAGCTATTTTCCTCTGATGCAGTCAAGACATAGCCAACATCTGTGTAATTATTAAGTTAGTCAACTAAAGAGCACAGTGTTCTGAATAAATGATGGAAGATTTATCTTCAATTTATTTTGTGTCAACCCTAATACTCAAACAGAATTTCCCTTCAGTGATTTTACTTTATATATATATTCTCATATAGAACAATGGGTTCTACTGTGGGTCATCTTAAATATAAGTCATTGCATTGTATAGTTCATTCCAGGGAGCACACTAACCTGGTCTTTGTCTGCTGTTTATTTTGAACACTCAATCGCCTGTCACTATTCTACCTTTGCCCAAGTCTATTGTTTCCATCTGTGCTTGGAATATTCATCCTACACTTTCTGCTTTTTTAGGAGTCACAATTGCTGATCAGGTGTCTTATGTTTTCACCTGGTCATTGTTTTTCTCATTTTTTTGGCTGGAAAGCAAATGAGTTTGCTTATATGTGGATCATTTTCTGTGTAAATTCTGTAAATTTGGTAAATATGCATATGACCATGAACAGGTTTTTGAGTAATGGAAAGTCTACATCTCAACTGTTGATCAGAAAACAGAGAGCAGTACTAAAGAGTATTCCTTGAGCAATAAATACTTAATTTTATTTTTACCAATTTATAATTGTCTTCCAAAACATATTATTTTTCAATCAAAGTGATTTCTCAACCATACATGCTATCATTGAAGTTTGAAACGTCAGATAGAATTTTCCCTGGATTTGGCAGAGTTCACCAGTGAGCAGGAAAAGAGACGTTGAAGGTGCCGGCACCAACAGTGACTTTCTCTGCCGTATTGTTGGGAACATAGAAAAAAGAATTCAAGGGGCAGTTCGCACAATGTCATTCTAGCAGGTGGGCTCCCAGCAACTTTGTTTATTAAAGATCAGGGTGCCATTTATAAAGGTTGCCCCAGTGCAAAATAGTACACCAAGGATCCCCCAGCCCCACCATCCCAGACCCCATGGAGTCCCCCCACCCCCGCTGCCATGCAACCCAGACTCTCCTTCCCAGGCAAGGCCTGACATTTTCCAGGCATTCCCCCCCCCCACAAAGAACTGCAATGCCAGGGAGTAGGCCTGGGTAATGCCTAGGTATGACCCTCTCCTCCCTGAGCAATGTTTTCACCTGAGCTCCTCTGAGAGGTCTGCCTGCCTGGTACACGCCATGGGAGACCAGTCATAATTCACACTGGCCTGCCCTCACGTCAACATAAATGGATTTTCTTACGTTTGGGGGGGCGGGGGGGATGGGCGTGATTCAGGCGTAGAGGCCTGATAATGAAATGTAAATGTAATATAATGATATTCCCGATGTTAACTGGCAGGATTCTTTTTACGTCACTGGTGGAGAGGCCGGGACAATCCTGTCATGCTTCTGCATTGGTGCGAAACATGATTATGGCCTCTCGTGAGTTTTTCCGCTGCCCTTGCCAAACTCGCCCAAAATGAACATGGCGGGAAATTCCACCCCTAGAATCAAAGAAAAATACAACACAGAAAGGGGCCATTTGAATCATCAAGCCTGTGCTAGCTCTTTTGCATAACAACCCAGCCCCACTCTTCTTTTCATTCCCTGGCCGGAATTTTACCGTCCCACCCGCCACGGGAAATGGAGCGGGCAAGGAACAGACAATGGAAAAGTCTATTGACCTCCGGTGGGATTTTACGGTTTCGGGACGACCGAGGCCATAAAATCCTGCCCCCTGTATCCTTACACTTTTTCTCCTTCATGAACCTATTCAATTTCCTTTTAAAAGCGATGTTTGAATTTGTTTCCACCATCCTATCAGAAATGCCTTCCAGATCCTCACCGTTCACTGCATTAAAATATTTTTTTCCTTTGCCACCTCTGGTATTTTTGCCAATCAACTTAAAGCTATGCCTTCTGGTTATGAGTTCGTCAGACATTGGAAACATTTTCTCATTTATTTACTCCAGCTAAACCCTTCATGATTTTACTCACAACTATTAAATCTCCTCTTGGCTTTCCCTGTTCGAATAAGAAGCATCCCAGATTATCCGGTCTATCTACAGAATTGTATTTCTGCATTCCTGGAATCAATCTGCTGCATCCTTTCCAAAACCTTCACATCCCTCCTAAAGTGTGGTGATCCTACTGAGAAAAAAGGGCAGGATTACATCAACCACCAACTTTGGGGGGAGCCTGCCAATAGGAATACTGCATACCCACCGTTGCCATTTAACGGCTAATTGATCTTCAATAGGCCAGAGGTGGAATTTCCATCCATCTGGATCAGGAAGTCCCACCTCAGAGAGTTGCCATCCAATCTTCAGGAGCATCAACACCACTGGGAACAGTGGCCACTGCTGATATTGCACTCAGGACTTGAGGAGACAAGCTGCACTGAATCCAGTCCAGCAGGTAAGTCAGAGGTCTCCCCTGGTGCCAAGCTGGCAGATCCCACAGAGAGTGAGTATGGGCCAGATTTTGAGAGGCCACAAGAGAACAGGGGGATAACTGGGGAGGCAACACATTAAGTAGAGGGTCTCCAATGGATTCAGGGAGCCCAAAAAGATGGGACATTTCACCATCCAACACAAACCAGCACAGAGAAACCTGCCAGGCTGAAGCACTTGGCGTAGGCCACTATTGGTAAAATCCCAGCAGCCGTGAGTTGAGGCCCTTAAATGGATATTTATGGCCTGCTTACTGCCTTAATTGACTCACTGTAAATGGGCCACTCACACCAAGTCCACCAATGCTAAAATTGGGGTGGGGGCAGGGTAAATGGTGCTCAGGCAGCCTGCTGGATTTTAATGTCTCACCATACCTTTAAATGCACTAGCAAGGGAGCATATAATCATCTAACACAATATTCCAGCATAGACTAAATTAATGTTTCATATAATTGCAGTGTTTTCCTTTATTTATAAAGGCCAGATCCTAAATGTTTTCCTAACTGCTTTCTTAACCTGTTTTGCCAATTTTCAAGATTTGTGCTCACATATGCCCAGGTCTCCCTGGGCAGCACAGTGGGTAGCACTGCTGTGTCACAGTGCCAGGGACCCGAGTTCGATTCTCAGGCTTGGGTTACTGTCTGTGTGGAGTCTGCGCGTTCTCTCCGTGTCTGCATTGGTTTCCTCCGGGTGCTCCAGTTTCCCTGCACAGTCCAAAGATGTGCCGGTTAGGAGCATTCCAATCCAGTGGAAGTCCATGATTGCCAATGCTCTCTTAGGACATGATACCTGAAGGGAGCAACAAAAAACTCAGAAAATAATAGAGAAACTTTGACTTTATAGGTTTGAAAGCAGGCATTTGAGTAGATCTGAAATATTACTTCAAGGTAAACCATGTGCATGGCAAGAGAGAAGCAGTTCAAACTAGTTTAAAGCAAATTTAAGGCTGACAAAAGGAAGTTCAATGTTTGAAATGGACACCCTGGCATGGCTATGGAAGTGAAAACCCTGGGATCACTTTCAAAGCAATGAACTTCCATGGTGGGGGAACTATAGCACATTTTTAGATGCTCACACAGCTGCCCCCACCTTTACCTTGCAAAATGGAATCATCATTAATTTTCAAGTCATATAATTCTGGGAAAGAACGTTACAGGGAGAAAAACAATATCTGGATGTTAGGGGAAAAGATCCACTTACAGATGGTTCTGGAAAATCACTGAAAGGGAAGTAGCTATTTTAAAAACGAAATTTGTCACGTAAATCCCATCGATGCAACTCCAACAATCTTCTGCAAAAAGTTACTAATTCAGAAATGTCTTCACGCAAACAAGTATGTAACAGCCTGCCAACCCCCTGTTCATCTCAAAGCATGTACAGACTTGATCTCTGAAAATGAGTTTGGTGTTAAATAGAGCTGCCTTATCATTGCGTTTGGAGAGAATAGCTGGAGGCTGAAGAATGATGCCTTTTCTTCTTTTACAGAATTGAGGTTTTTTTTCGTAAATCAAACAGGTCTCCTTCTTTCCAAATGCAGGTTAATTATATATGCTGTGGAAAGTTGTATTTTTGTTTAATATAACGGGTAATCCCTTAAATTAGCTTTTCTTTTTTCCCACTTTCCAAAGTCTGGTAAGTTAAGTGCCGGTCCTTACTGTGAGCTGAATGAACATCTGTGTCTGTGCCACACATGTCTGAGAATTGCAGAACATGATCAAGGGACCAAAGCTCCCTTATACTGCTTCCATTTAGAATATTTTCCCTGGTGAAGTGACAAGAGTACAACTCGTTGCTTAGTTAAATCATTGTTTTAACAATTTTCCAAGTTCATGAGAATGAACAGATTAATAATAATTTTTGTTTAAATGTATTTATGGGATGCTAGGCCAGCATTCATCATTTCCCATCCCTAATTGCCCTTGAGTAGATGTTGGTGAGCTGCCTTCTTGAACTGCTGCAGTGCATATGGTGTGGGTACACCCACAGGGCTGTTAGGGAGGGAGTTCCAAGATTTTGACCCAGTGACAGTGACAATCCCATATGTAAAAAAGTTTCTCCTGGCATTTGTTTTAAATGGTTTATTTTTAATCTTATCTTTATAGCCCTTTGACCAGTCAACTATTGGAAAGTCTGCTCCAAGCTGCCCTGACCCACTCTTCTTAAATTTTCAGCATTTCCGCTGTACCAGGTTTCAGAAGTCTACAGGAGTGGTGAAACAAAGAACAATACAGCACAGGAACAGGCCCTTCGGCCCTCCAAGCCCACGCCGCTCCCTGGTCCAAACTAGACCATTCTTTTGTATCCCTCCATTCCCACTCCATTCATGTGGCTATCTAGATAAGTCTTAAACGTTCCCAGTGTGTCTGCCTCCACCACCTTGCCCGGCAGCGCATTCCAGGCCCCCACCACCCTCTGTGTAAAATACGTCCTTCTGATATCCGTGTTAAACCTCCCCCCCCTCACCTTGAACCTATGACCCCTCGTTAACATCACCAGCGACCTGGGAAAAAGCTTCCCACCGTTCACCCTATCTATGCCTTTCATAATTTTATACACCTCTATTAGGTCACCCCTCATCCTCTGTCTTTCCAGTGAGAACAACCCCAGTTTACCCAATCTCTCCTCATAACTAAGCCCTTCCATACCAGGCAACATCCTGTAAACCTCCTCTGCACTCTCTCTAAAGCCTCCACGTCCTTCTGGTAGTGTGGCGACCAGAACTGGGTGCAGTATTCCAAATGCGGCCGAACCAACGTTCTATACAACTGCAACATCAGACCCCAACTTTTATACTCTATGCCCCGTCCTATAAAGGCAAGCATGCCATATGCCTTATTCACTATTTTCTCCACCTGTGACATCACCTTCAAGGATCTGTGGACTTGCACACCCAGGTCCCTCTGCGTATCTACACCCTTTATGGTTCTGCCATTTATCGTATAGCTCCTCCCTACATTAGTTCTACCAAAATGCATCACTTCGCATTTATCTGGATTGAACTCCATCTGCCATTTCTTTGCCCAAATTTCCAGCCTATCTATATCCTTCTGTAGCCTCTGACAATGTTCCTCACTATCTGCAAGTCCAGCCATTTTTGTGTCGTCCCCAAACTTACTGATCACCCCAGTTACACCTTCTTCCAGATCCTTTATATAAATCACAAACAGCAGAGGTCCCAATACAGAGCCCTGCGGAACACCACTAGTCACAGGCATCCAGCCGGAAAAAGATACTGAAGAACTCAATGCAACTACTAATTGTTTTGATCAAACAGTTCTTAATTGCGTCACAGTTCTGCAACACCCCAACACAACCGTTGGACAGTACCTGTCGCTCAGAAAATGTATTTTTATAGTTTCCCTCTGATGCTTTTGCAGTACTGATGAGTGTGAAATGAGGTGGTTCCCCAAAGAGAACAAAGGAGATGAACAGACCAGATCGAAGAGACACAATTATCCCACAATTCTTTTACATCTGCTGCAGACACTTTCTGAGTCCATAGCAAAAACCAGCAGAGCGGATTATCTGTTCATCATCTCAATTGGGAATATGATATGAGGCAACTTGAAAAGAAACAAAAATAAATAGCTTGAAATATCTTGAGAAGGGATGGGAGAGTGACGACAAAAATATAATTCACACTCAGATGTGAAGCTAGATATTACTTGTTGCTAAGAAACATGGATAAATAAATCCACAAGGCAAATTAAAACAATTTCTAGCATCAAGACTACATTGTTGTTTGTAGAGAAGACACTAAAAACAAATTAATTGATAATGTAATCACATTATTGTAAAAATGTGAATTTTAAAAAAATAATTGTTGAAAGTCTGATCTTGAACATGAAAAAGAAAATTTAAATCTGAAGTGCACACAGATGATTTTTGGTTTGATGTAGAATATGAACAGCTAGGGATCGTAGTCGAAAAATCTGTCCCTACGTAATTAATGCAATCCAGAGTGAAGAAATACTTACTTACATTATTCATATGACAATATTTTGGCATAGGCTTGAGGTTTTGGGACAATTTATTTTAAATTTTGATATTTCGTACTGTTACAAAATTGTGTTTGGTCCTATTATATAACTCAAATATATTTTACCCTGTCACAAACAATAATGGTCTGATTGATCTATTTTGCTGCACTGTGTCTCTTTTATGACACAATGTGAAAGAAGGGTACAAAGAGCATTAATACATCATTCAGATAATACTAAGTCAATTTTGTTGGTGGTAAACTCGCTGCTTGTGATGACCACTCCAAGAACAATGCTTCACTAAAATAAATAAGTTACACAGCCTTTAAGCCACATGTTCTTACATGAGAATTTCTCTGTCATTTCTCTTTCCTTTATAAAATGGCTGTTGTGTAGCAACTCTTGTGTATTTACAGAGACATTGATCATCATTAACAATAATCATCTGAACAATACCCCTTGATATGTTATTGAACTTTGCTCCACTATGAACTGTGTCCAACGTTACTTCTATACCACAAACATCAAAAATATAGGATGCGATTCTTCTAAAAAGATTCTAATTGCCAAATTTGCGTGAAAACTGGAGTAACTCACGCCGATTTATTTTAGCGTGATTTTCAGAATGATTCTCCCACACTCTGAGCACTGCAGAATGCCCTAGCGTGATTCACTCTGAAAATCAGGGGCGGGGCATATTCCCACTAGAGAGGCTGGCAGCATAGCGCTGAGCTGGCCACTGCGCATGTGCCGATCTGTCAGAGTAGAGATCGGCGCATGTGCAGTGGCCCTGCACTGCCAGCCTCCCGATCGCTGGCTAGCCCCCGACCCCACATCGCTGCCTCTCCGACCCGCCTGCCACCCGAAAGCTGGCCTCTCGGACCTCTCCAGGTAAGCCTCGATGTCCCCCCCAACCCATCCAGCCCTGATCACCCCCTTCCCTCTCTCTGTCACTGCTCCCTAATGCAGAATGGCATCCCCCACCAATCAGCCCCCTCTAACAGGCCCCCCGAATAGCTCCCACTCCTTTGACACTGCCCAATGCCCAGGGGGCACCCCCTTTACCCCTGACCTCCTGGGGAGCCTCCATGGCCTCTGGTCCCTCCAGCGGGGTCAGCCGCCTGTTCCCCATTAGTGGAGAGTTGTTGTAAACCCCACTGGAGGGAGCCACTCCTGGCGGGAGGGGGGAGATGCTAGGAGGCTGGGAAACTTCAGTCCTGGGCCTGCTAATGACACTTGAATTCAAATTTAAATATTTAAATCAGCTGTGCGCCAAATTCCAGCACGAAGCTGATTATTCCAAAAATCTTAGAGCTGGAGACGCATGAAGACCAGGCTGGGAGAATATCCGCCAGGATGTTGCCCTTTGTAGACAGGCAGATGGAGTTTCCAGACAAAAAACTGGACCCAAAGGAGTCAATGAAAATGAATTAAGTGCATTGAATTAAAATATTTGGAATATATTTAGGGATTAAGACTATACATAGAGGAACACAGATTGCAGTCTATTATTTTATTCGCATGCTCTATTGCTCTATTTTGGTAACATTGCATCTCCGCAGTGTTGATGGTTTAGCAGCAGGATAGGGCTTCAGCCTAAGACTTCAATTAGTGACCATGACCCATTTTCATTGGACACTGTTTGTTTAACAGTCAGAGTTGACCTCAGGCAGCATCTTTGCTACCAGCAGGTATGGTGAAAAGTTCTGGAAGTCTTGGAGTGACACTAATGAAGAGGCAGGGAAAATGCAAAGGCACAAAGAAGTCAGCTAAGACTGAGCCCAAAAAGAATTGATCAATTAGTTATAAATTGAGGCATTGGAGGCTTTTCTCTCCATTCTGCAACTCGGGAAGATGCTACTACAAAAATATTGGGTGGGATTCTCTCAAAAAAATTCTAAGTGCTGAATCCCGCTGTTTTTTTTCAGCAGGACTTTCAAAATGAATCTCCGACACTCTGTGCACTGCGGAGTGCACTAGCGTGGCCTCCCTCCCTCTGCCACTAAGCTTGAGTGTAAAGTGACAGCAGGATCCTCCACCTCCATCGATCTCTGGCCCCACCCCCTTGGCACTGCCCGATGCCGGTGGGCACGGCAGAGGCCGTGGCACCCAGCAGGAAGCAGCACAGCAGGCTGGGAGAATCACCCGCATTGCCACTGTTCTCCTGGCAATCCCTGGAGTCTGCACAGGGAGTAGGTTAGAAATTCTTCTGGGCAAGTTTTCAGAACAAAGGCCTGTGTTGTTGCACAGTGTACCTGAACCTGGCTGACTTTGGCTCTGGGCCTCATTAACATTGTATGTGTGAGCTGCCAATACCTAGTGCATTTTCAGAGGCAATGTATGCATTTTACTCAGAAGAATATTGAACACAAACAACAGCCAGGAAGTAAATCCCTTCAGAGGAAATGGTCAGGCAACTGGACAGGAAGATCACAAAGAATGTGGATTAGATTCCTCCATGTGCCACAAGGTTTTTTAAATTGGATAAATGGATCTTTCTTTGGAGATCATTGATCAGCCTATAGTGGTCTCTGAATAATCTTTCTCACTGGGCTTCATTGTCTAATTTCTGAGCCAATGTAAAACAATGTACAATCTCTGAAGGGATTTACTTTCTGCCTATTGCTTGTGTTCAATATTCTTCTGAGTAAAATGTATACATTGCCTCGGAAAATGTACTACGAACTGTCAGCTTACACATACAATGGTAATGAGGCCCAAAGCCAATGTTAGCCTGGTTCAGGTACACTGTCCAAGTCTTCCCCCATGGCGACAAAATCTGCTTCATGCTCAGCAAACGTGTGAACCAGATTAGCATATTTAAATCTTAAATATATATTTCTGGGTTTTAACTGACCCACCAGCAAAACAGGAAGCCAGTGGGAATCACTACTAGTTTCCACAAACAGAAACCAGACATGATGCCCTCACCAGCGGACTCTAAGGCCATTGTAGTCCTCAGGTGGTCAGGGATATGGCACCCAGACACTGCCTTGTTGGCCCTGGCAAGGGGCAGGGCCTGAAGGGGACAGGGCAGAAAGCGGTACCTGAAGGGGCAGAGCCTTGGGCAACTCCATAGTGAAGTATCGCTCACTTGTGGCGGTGGGGGTGGGGGGGGGGGTTAGAGGGTGGGTGGGGTGGGGGGGGTTGGGGGGGGTGGGGGGTTGGGGGTGGGGTTGGGGGGTTTGGGGTGGGGGGGTGGGGTGGAGGGGTGGGGTTGGGGGGGGTGGGGGGTTGGGGGTGGGGTTGGGGGTTTTGGGGTGGGGGGGTGGGGTGGGGGGGGGGGTTGGGTGGGGGGGGTTGGGTGGGGGGGGGCGGGGTTTGGTGGGGGTGGGGGGGGGAGGCTAAAGCCCCGAGGCCGGCAAGGATGGATGGGGGTCTGCTGGGTCACCCTGATGGCTGTGTAGTGTGGGGGGGAAATGACCCAGACATTTAGTGACGGGGAGAGGTTGCCCCTCCAAGGTCAAGGATTGGGAGTTTTGTGGAGGGTTGCGATGTCCGTGGGGTGCGGAGAGGGAGACCCTCAACTTTATTTTGAGATTGGGGCACCCTTTACAAATGACACCCTGGTCTCTTGAGGAGCTGGTCTTGCTGACGTCTTTTGGTCCTGCACCTGCCTTTCACAGCATGAATCACCCCAACCACCAAGAAATTGTCTAAGTGTGGGTGAATTACGATGTGAATTACACCGAGCCACCAGCAGGCATTGCATCACTTTTTTCCCCAATTCCAGGTGGGAAAACAGAGGAAAATCCAACTTCAAACCAAGAGGCATTGATTAAATGTTGCACCTGCCTCTGGAATATTATTCTAAATACAAAAATCGAAGATTAAGCTCTCCTGGTAGTAGACAGTCTAGCAGGCCCTAAACTAATGATGCAGCATTTAATGTGGAAAAGAAAAGTCTAGTGACCTTTATCCCACAGGAGAAATTAATTTTGAAACACTAAACTCATTGCAATTCAGAGCATACAAGAGCACATTTGTTGTGGTAAGTCCTGATATTTAAAATTAATCGTCGACAAATTTGGTTTCCTATTGCATTGAAATATATTTTGGAAAAATAGCTTGTTTTACCTTCCCTGTGCCTCAGTCACAGAGAGAGGAAAATGGCAGATGGGATCTGATTCCAGGATTCCTGCTCCCATTCCCAGTGTCCTTAATTTTCACCAGCATGGATTAAGGATGCAGATAGAGAGCCTGCATTCTGCATTCCCAAATTTGTCAGCACCATTACGGGGGTAGACATCTCTTAGACCTCTGCAATTTTTGTGGTGTTGATCCAGTTTTTCCATGAATCATGAACCATGGTCTAGACTCGGGAACCTTTTGAAAGACCATGCCATCCATGCCCCCTTGATGCCAACTCATGCCCTCTAACCCACCCCAATGGCCTCTCATACCCTACATGTCAACTCATGGCCCTTCCTTGCCCATTTACCCAGTATACACAATGTACAGAACCAATGAACCCTATTGCAACAATGGCATGTGTGAAACTCCTTAAGAAAAAGTGCACCTGTTCATAATTCTCTAAGAGTGTTAAATAAACAGACAATTAAAGTATCATTAACAGAGGCGAGAATGGATGGAGGGATTGCTGGGTCACCCCGATGGCTGCGCAGTGTGGAGGGGAATGACCCAGACATTTAGTGGTGGTGAGAGGTTGCCCCTCTGGGGTCAAGGATTGGTGGTTTTGTGGAGGGTTGCGATGTCCATGTAGTGCGGAGAGGGGGACGTTCAACTTCATTTTGAGATCAGGTCACCCTTTAAAAACGGTGCCCTGATCTCTTGAGGAGCTGGTCTTGCCAACGTCTTTCGGTCCTGCACATGCCTTTCAAGACATGAATCACCCTTGCCGATGGGACACTCCACACCTCCTAATTTTCTACAGATATATACAGTCAGACATTGACACTGATCTCAAAGTCCTGGTACATGAATTATTTAGTATGCAGGTACAGCAAATGATTGGGAAGGCAAATGGAATGTTGGTGTTTATTGCAAGTGGAATGGAATATAAAAGTAGTATTATTTTACTGCAGCTTACTGGACCTTAGTAAGATCACATCTGGACTTTGTGTACAGTTTTGGTCTCCTTATTTGACAATTGTGTTAGAAGCAGTTCAGAGAAGGTTCACTTTAAACATTCCTGAAATGAAAGGCATATCTTATCAGGAAAGTTTGCCGAGGTTGGGCCTATATTTGTTGGAGTTTACAAAAATGAGAGGTGATCATATTGAAATATTTAGGCCGGAATCTTACCACCATTCACGCCGGCGGGATTTTCCCATCCTGCCATGGTGAACAGAGACTTGGCTGGCTGCCAAATTCTCCAACCTTGCTGCAGCAAGAGCGTGACATGAACGCAAGTGAGATCATGCATTTAATATCCTGAGGAAACTTGATAAGGTGGATAATAGGAGGATGCTTCCTCTGGTAGGTGAGATTAGAACCAGGGAACACAGTTTGAGAATAAGAGGTCTCCCTTTTAAGACAGAGGTGGGGAGATACTTTTTCTCTCAGAGGGTGGTGAGTATGTGGCAGTCTGTTCCCCAGAAAGCAGTTATGGTTGGATTCATTCAAGCCTGAGTAAGATAGAATTTTGATAGACAAAGGTTGGAAGGATCCTGCTTCACTGACAGGAAAGTGAAGGTGATCAGTCTTGAACTTATTGAATGGTGAAGCAGGCGCTTGCCCTAAGTCCTTTGATAAGCAAAAAAGCGCAGGAAAAATTTTATTATATAACCTCATAAAGATTTCAATCAAGCAAATCCAAGAATCCTCTTCTGCTGTGTTAATCCTTTTAAGAGTTTGGGTTCTCTTTGGTGAAAGTGGTTAAAGGTTGGGGTAATATGGCCATTAAAGATCTGCAGATTTGCTTTTATAATTTGAATTGGAATATTTTTCTGGAAAATGAAGACATAGATAAGAGTTCAGATATAATAAATGATTACATCAACTTCTGTGAACAACTTCATATCTAAACTAAAATGTTTCAGATCTATCCAAATATGAAACCCTGGATTACAAGTGACATGGAAGCAACAATGAATGAAAGACAAATTGCATTTAGTGTAGAGGACCAAAAAAAACCTTATGAACTAAAACCATGGGGTGGGATGTTCCGGCTGCGTGTGCCCCAAGACCAGAAGTACCCATCCGAGATCAACGGACTTTTACATGGTCTGCCGAATTTTCTGACCCACCCACTACATTTCCTGCAGCGGGCAGTACAGGAAAATTCTGCCCAAGGTGAGGCAGGAATTTCGGAATGCAAGGGATGCATGTAGAGTCAGGCTGCAGAACTGTTTTCGAACAAATGCATAGGAGTGTATGCATAAAATGTTAGGCTCCACATTGAAAAAAATCATCCCTTTTTGTCCACAGATAATCCTCATGGGGCCCGATTTTACCATCACATTGCACTCATTTTCGGGCTCAAAAACTTGGTAAAGTTGGGCATGTGGCGAGTAGCGTGATCCGCGCCTGCCTCCACGCCAGTTCCCCTTTTACCAAGGCCCAAAAATGGCCACGATTGGGACCGTGCCTGAAACGGGCACGACGGCCATTTAAATGTATTTGCATGCATTTAAATTGACTTAATGGGCTGCATGCCCAAACTTACCGGCCCTTCTCCCTTTACCACCGCATTCGCCCATTGAGGGGGGGGGGGTTCGGGTCCGCTGCCGCTCTGCCTATGATCAGTGAGGGGGGATCCGCTGCCACTCTGCCTGTGATCAGTGCAGGGAAAAGGGGGGTCCGCTGCCACTCTGCCTGTGATCAGTGAGGGGAGGAGGGGGGTCTGCTGCCACTCTGCCTGTGATTAGTGAGGGGGAAGGAGGGTCCGCTGCCACTCTGCCTGTGATCAGTGCAGGGGAAAGGGGGGTCCGCTGCCACTCTGCCTGTGATCAGTGCAGGGGAAAGGGGGGTCCGTTGCCACTCTGCCTGTGATCAGTGAGGGGGAAGGAGGGTCCGCTGCCACTCTGCCTGTGATCAGTGCAGGGGAAAGGGGGGTCCGCTGCCACTCTGCCTGTGATCAGTGAGGGGGAAGGAGGGTCCTCTGCCACTCTGCCTGTGATCAGTGAGGGGAGGAGGGGGGTCTGCTGCCACTCTGCCTGTAATCAGTGAGAGGGAAGGGGGATCCGCCGCCATTCTGCCTGTGATCAGTGAGGGGGAAGGGGGATCCGCTGCCATTCTGCCTGTGATCAGTGAGGGGGAGGAGGGAGGAGCCTGCGATCAGTCTGAGTGGCAGAGAGGGTGAGTGGATAAGCGGTCAGTAATGTTGTGGGAGTGGGGCAATGTCTGTGGGGGCCAGGGGGGATGCATTAACCGACCCAGGAGTGATGTGGCAGGGGAGCCACATTCTATCTTTTTTTTTCTGCGCATGCGCAGTTAGGGGTGCCTCTCGGAGCTACAGGATTTTGGGTGCATTAAGCCCCGCCCACAGGCTTGTGCAGCGCGATTCGGAATTGCTGATATTTTTTCAGGCACAGTGCATATGGGGGCACCTCAGAACAGGTCTAAAAGCCTGATCTGAAACACTCCCAGTTTCAAGTCCGCCCAGCACTTAAAATCAAAATGGTAAAACAGGCCCCATGACTTTGCAAAATGTATTGAATGGAATTTTTAGCCAGTTTGGAAATGAATTTGAGAAACGTGATTTTGTAGCAGGCTTTGTGAATTAGAAGGTTTTTCTGTGACTATCAACAAATGGGAGGTCGAAAAACAGTTCAGGCAATCAAATCATGGAAAGCATGCAATCCAGATTAGATCAGCAGAAACATTCTTCAGGAATATGTTCACCAGTTGACTCTCTTGTCTTTCAGAAATAATTTTACATGTATACTGTTCCTTGCTGTTGGAAATCAGCTATTGTGGTTCTGGTTGCTTATAAGTCATGGCCTGCTGAGTTGAATGTTTACCAACCAATTGCTCATACTTTCAAAGTTTATTTATTATTGTCACAAGTAGGCTTACATTAACATTGCAATGAAGTTACTGTGAAAATCTCCTCGTCACTACACTCCGGCACCTGTTCGGGTACACAGAGGGAGAATTTAGCATGGCCAATGCACCTAACCAGCACGTCTTTCGGACTGTGGGAGGAAACCGGAGGACCCGGAAGAAACTGACAGTGACCCAAGCTAGGAATCGAACCCGGGTCCCTGGCGCTGTGAGGCAGCAGTGCTAACAACTGTGCCACTGTGCTATTTTGAGCTCATTGTGACAAAGTGTCTTTCAGGTCCCCTTGTTCCATATATTGATCAGTTAAAGTTTGCCTATCACCCTCATAAGTCAGTGGATGTTACTATTCTGACCTTGGTCTATTTGATCCAGCAGTACATGGATATATTAGGCAACGATGCTCTAAATATCTTTGTTGATTTCTCTTCAACTTTTAATACGTGCAACCATTCGATCTTATTGAAAAATTGAAACATCTGGCTGTCAATCCTACTCCCCTACTTTGAAGCACTGATTTCCTTCGCAAAATGACCCATCGGATGTTAATTTCCAGAATTTACTCACAGAGTCCATGTTAACAAATACTGGATCTCCCCAGGCTGTGTACTATCACCATTGCTTTTCATCCTCCATATGAATTATTGTCGATCAGAGTACAATGGTGATGATCCAAGTATGTTGATGATATGCTACTTGTGGGTCTCATAAGTTATTGCACCATTTTACAAACTTCTCTACTGGTTCCCTATAGGAAGGAAGAAGTTTACAAAATGGTGCAATAACAATTCTTTTAAATTAAATGAAAACAAGACAACAGAACTAGTTATAGACTTAAAGACAAAAACAGTTAATGATGTTGCTCCAACGAAGATTTATGATGTGGAGATTGAGATTGTTACGAAATAGAAGTATCTGGGTGTCAAAGTAGATGATGACTTGAATTGGAGGGAACAGTGCACAGACATGGGCCAAGGGATATACAAGATTACACTCTCTTAAGAAAATTAAAATCCTTTCAAGTCGATCCCATAATCATGAAACTCTTCTCAGTGGCTGCAGTTGAAAGTGCTTTTCTTTTGGATGTTGTTTCAGGATTGACTCTTTAAGGGTACAGGGATTATTGAACCAGACAGGAAGGATATTCGATGAACAGATCGTTCTTGATGAAATCTGCTCTCATAGATTGTTGATGAAAGTTAAGAATGTCATGAACAATGTGAATTACTCCTGTCTCAGTATTACTGTTGGATGCTTTTGGGGAAAAGGCTGCAATCCTTCAGATGCAACACAAATCAGTTTCTGAATGCATTTGTACCCTTTCCCACAAGAACTCTTAATAGACCTTTGATGTAGAGACGAGGAAATGCATTCAGGTGGGACTCACTGACTGATTATCTTAATGCATTGGAACTGATTTTAATACATATTTTAATTAAAGTTAGATCTCTATGATAAGATAATTTTCTTACTTTTATTGTTATGACCCATTTATATGTCTTTTTTTAACATAAGGGCAATGTACCTGAAATTAATTTCCATACGGACAATAAAGTGAAATTGAATTGAATTGAAAACGCTGATGAGACTTGAGGCCAGTTTTGGATAAGACCTGGTACATTGGCTTCCGCTAAGTGCTCCCAATGATTCATTCATTTCAGACTTGAAAATGGGTCAGAATAAATTTCCACCTCATAAGTACTTTTCATGCAGCTTACAAACATGGCTGACTTAAATTTTAGTTCACTGGGACATATGTTGCGTGAATGGGTGCAGCTTTTTATGAATAATAAGGCTCATTGGACAATTGAATCATTTTGTGTAATGGAAAGCATACAGTGATTCACCTTTACATGTTACCTAACCTTGTCGTATGCACATATTGTACTACTTTCTTCGTGCTTTTGTTTACATAGTGCAGTGTAACAAGATGAAATAAGGTTGAGAATCAAGAATTCAAACGTCGGGTGTGAATAAGACTTCGACAAAACCAATGCCACAATTACAATTTTTCTTCCCTTATATAACAGAGGAAATTGTAAGAAGGAGTTAAAAAGAAGTAAAAATGCTGTGGATGCTAGAAATCTGAAATAAAAAGCAGAAAATGCTGAAAACATCTGCAGTTCAAATAGCGTATGTGAAAAGAGAAACAGAGGTGACAAGAAAATATTGGCAGGGCCGTTCAGTTGCAAAAATGTAAATCCAAACGCTAGCCACATCTCCTTCCTGTTTAAACATGTGGATGATTGCAAACAACCCCTCTGAAGAAGCAGATTAGTGATTTTAATATTTAAATTAGGGGGAATTAATAAAATTTCCAGCTCTATTTGAATTCACACTTCCTTCACAGATTTTCTAGAGATTGGAAAACTCAGCATTATAACTGTTTGGAGAAATGTCACTGTGCACTGATGCCTGTTGTGTACTGTGGCTTGCATCAACATGTGATATCTGAGTCATGTGACTACTGATGTTATTCCTTGGTGTGTAAAAGCTTCTGACAGAAACCATTTTATCCACCATATGGAACATGGTGTCAGGAGTGTGCAGATGAATTTCAGTGGATTTTGATAGCTGCAAGATGGCCAGTTGCTGTAAGAAACAGCAGAGAATAATTAAAACTTCAGTCTACAACTTTGTACATTTACTGGCTGAGGAGTCAGTATGACTTTGAACAATCTGGTACTGGTTGCTATGGAAGTGAAGGCAGATATGAGAATGAATTGGAAATTCTTTCAGTCTCAATGGCAGTATTACGAAATTTCCACAGAGTTAAACAAGAAACATGAACTAATACAATCTGAAACTTGGTGCAGTGTGGGAAAAAATGCTACAAGCTTGATTGCACCTTGGACCTCACTGAGGGACAGAAAGGTCAGTCGTGAGAAATTTTGGAGGCTTTGAAGATCCAATTTGAATTCTCTACTCATGTTAATTGTAACAATCAAGTGTTCAACACCAGGAGTGGAATTTTCCTGTCCTGCCCCTCGCGGGAATTGTAGGGGGTGGGACATGGACCATGCAAAGGTCCGTTGACCTTGCTTGGAAATTTCCGACTTTGGGGCGAGTGCAGCCGGAAAATCCCACTCAGATCTTAGAAAAAGGGGAGAATATTGATCAGTATGTGACTGCATTGAGACATCTTGCAACATCTTGAGTTTGAACAACTGAAGGATGGTCTGACCAGAGATAGGATTGACTTAAGAACAAGAGATTCCAACATGAGAGCTGGTGAGAGAAGAGAAACTTACTCTCAGGAAAGTTACTGACATGTGCAGAAGCTGAACTCTGAAGCAGTTAATCATTAGCAGAAGAATATTAATATTTGGACAGAGTGTGAAATCTTCCTGATTCAGTGAGAAGCAATGGCATGACATGCTCTGGAACTCATCAACCCAACAGAGACATTGAAACTAACAGAGAAGCATCTTAATCTGATCAAGCAAACTGAGCAATGAAATCAACTCTCCAAGTGTTACAGGAAGTAGTGTTGAAAGGATGGGCTGATGCCATCAGATTATTGGACATGCAGAGATTAAGTGATTACCCAAGATGGTCTATTGTGCAAAGGAACTGGAGTCATTAACACTAAAAAGATGAGGAAAGAGTTGCTGAAGTGCATCCATGCAAGCCATAAAAGAATAGAGCCGAGTCTGAGGAAGGCAGGAGAAGTCCTCTACTGGCCAAACATGAGCAATGTGATCAAGGAACGCATCAGCCGGTTCAGTGCTTGTAATGAACATCAAGCTAAAGAGACACTCATGACATCTCAGACAAACCATAGATAAAGCTTGGAATAGATTTCTTCACTTTCTTTGGTAATGACTATCTCACCACCATTGCCTACTATTCAAACCACTGAGAATTTGACAAGCTGACATCAACGACTGCTAGTGAGATCTTAGAATATCTGAAAGCACACTTCAGTTGTCATGGTACTCCTGACATTGTAGTGAGCAACAGTGGCCCTCAGTTCATATGTGTAAAATCCAGCAGAGGCCAGACAGACAACCAACAGCAATTGGCCTGACTGATTCCATGGATTGTCACTAGTAAGAGATCACAACATGCTGGTCGTCCTACAATCACTGGGCCTTTAGTCTCCACGAAGTAAAACATCTGTGACACCCAGGAAAACTGATTGTATTTGCACTCCAGGAATATGGAATGAGTGAACCATTGTGCACTGAAAAATGCACAGAAGTAGGTTTCGCCATGGCCTTCCTTGTCTGAGTAGTATGTTGGCTATTTCCCCTGTATCAATCTTGGCAAATAAATAGTTACCAACTTTCTTAGGACAGAAAGTTTGGTTTTTGGTGAACACCTCAGATGGTGGGATGGCATCTGTATTTTCCACAAGATTGATGTTGTGACACATACATTCACTGCTATTCACCTCATCAAGCACCTCATCGTCATGCCTTGGTTTGTCTAACACCTCATGTATATATTTCTGACAGGATATCAGATGGCCATTCTTACTGCTTGAAGGTACCCCTGTGTACAATCTGGATCAGTGCTTTACTGCTGCTTCAGACTCTGCTCTGGTTTGCAGAATTGCTGGAAAGCTAGGCATTTCCTTGGTGTATGCAGAAGGCCACAACTTCCATATGTCTTGCTTAGGTTTGGGTGTTCTTTTGAGTATATCAACAATTGGGTTTGTACTAAGGACCTGCAAGTTTCATTGACCTGCAAGAATCGCTTTGAATTTGTGTCTATCCTTGAGTAGCTCTTCAGTGCTATACGTTTTGTGTATCTTGTGACTTTCCCTTGACGTCCCAACCACCATTTTCTGCTTGTGCTCTCCTTGTGAACTGAGTCACCAGGTGAAAACTCAATGAATTGTCCAACTGGACCTACAGGAATTTGAGTACCTGTCCCAGTGCCTGGTAATCCGATGTCCTCATAAGCAAGTGCAGCCTCAGAAAGAATCAGATGTTCTGAAGAACCATTTCCCAAAAATTTAGGGATTGCTGTTCTATGTGTGAAGGCTTTGGAGAAGGGGAAAACAAATATAAATTAGTACTGTCAATGTAAAACATTTGCTACTTAGCATAATTAAGGTGACCAAATTTCACCTGGTGTTGAAATCAAGTCAATAGGATTGATTCTTGTATGAGATGTGAATCTGAGATATTGTATTATATCACCATGCAGTTATGAAATCCCAGTCACCCATCTCTGATGGTCAGGATCGCAGATATGTCACAGATCGCTATGGTTTCTTCCTCTGCTGATGTCAGCTGCAATATCCGTGGCAGACTGCTTCTGATCCTCCCCCCTCCCTCTGTTCTGTGCTTGTGTCTCACGCAAGGTAGAAACAACAAATGCGTGAGTGTCTGCATGGCATATCTTCATCTGATGGACGCATGCAGTGCAAACTGAAGGTGGCAATCAAACTGATGCATCATAATGCATAAAGATTGGCCTGAGAGGCAACGATAGATGGGTAAATGGGAGTTGTAAGGTGAATAGAAAGCGAATGAAGGGTGTACTTCATACTTACATGGGTTTGAAGAGTGATGTGATGGTACACTTGACAAGGTGGAGTGGGGAGCCAGGGAGGGTTTGTAGAAAATAAATGAATCTACAACTGTACTCGCCTTTCTAATTTGGTTAGGTCATGAAACTGTTTCTTACATTGAATACAGGTACAGGGCACAATACCCCTGTTACTGCCCTCATTTATCTTTAACCACATCTTTTTTATGAAAGCATCATGCTTTTTTCTTTCAATTGCTAGATAAAATTATCTCCTTCATGCTCCTTACTGCAGTACATTAAATGAGATGTTGTTAAAGTTGGGCACAGCCTTTGGACATCCTAATTCTTTCTTTCAAGTTTATAATCTATTTCCAAAACCTCCCAACGCTTCTGAATACCATGTTTAGAAACATAGAAAAACTACAGCACAAACAGGCCATTCGGCCCACAAGTTGTGCCGAACACATCCCTACCTTCTCGACCTACCTATAACCCTCCATCCCATTAAGCTCCTTGTACTCATCCAGGAGTCTCTTAAAAGACCCTATTGAGTTCGCCTCCACCACCACTGACAGCAGCCGATTCCACTCGCCCACCACCCTCTGTGTGAAAAACTTACCCCCAACATCTCCCCTGTACCTACCCCCCAGCACCTTAAACCTGTGTCCTCTCGTAGCAGACATTTCCACCCTGGGAAAAAGCCTCTGAGAGTCCACCCGATCTATGCCTCTCAACATCTTATACACCTCTATTAGGTCTCCTCTCATCCTTCGTCTCTTCAGGAGAAAAAACTGAGCTCCCTCAGCCTATCCTCATAAGGCATGCCACTCAATCCAGGCAACATCCTTGTAAATCTCCTCTGCACCCTTTCAATCTTTTCCACATCCTTCCTGTAATGAGGCAACCAGAACTGAGCACAGTACTCCAAGTGGGGTCTGACGAGGGTCTTATATAGCTGCATCATTATCCCCGGACTCTTAAACTCAATCCCTCGATTGATAAAGGCCAGCACACCATACGCCTTCTTAACCACCTCCTCCACCTGCGGGGCTGATTTCAGAGTCCTATGGACCCGGACCCCAAGGTCCTTCTGATCCTCTACAGTACTAAGAGTCTTTCCCTTTATATTGTACTCCTTCGTCCCATTTGACCTACCAAAATGGACCACGACGCATTTATCTGGGTTGAAGTCCATCTGCCACTTCTCCGCCCAGTCTTGCATCCTATCTATGTCCCTCTGTAACTTCTGACATCCCTCCAGACTATCCACAACCCCACCAACCTTCGTGTCGTCGGCAAACTTACCAACCCATCCCTCCGCTTCCTCATCCAGGTCATTTATGAAAATGACAAACAGCAAGGGTCCCAGAACAGATCCCTGGGGCACACCACTGGTGACCGACCTCCATTTAGAAAAAGACCCATCTATACCCACTTTCTGCCTCCTTTGGGCAAGCCAGTTCTGGATCCACCGGGCAGCAGCCCCTTGGATCCCTTGCCCTCTCACTTTTTCCAGAAGCCTTGCATGGGGGACCTTACTGAACACCTTGCTAAAATCCATATAAACCACATCTACTGCCTTCCCTTCGTCAATGTGTTTAGTCACATTTTCGAAGAACTCCAGCAGGCTCGTAAGGCACGATCTGCCCTTGACAAAGCCATGCTGAGTATTCTTGAGCATACTAAACCTCTCTAAATGCTCATATATCCTGTCCCTCAGGATCTTCTCCATCAGTTTACCAACCACTGAGGTTAGACTCACTGGTCGGTTATTAACTGGGCTATCCCTATTCCCCTTCTCGAAAATAGAAACCACATCCGCAAACCTCCAATCCTCCGGCACCTCTCCCGTCTCCATCGACGACGCAAAGACCATCGCCAGAGGCTCTGCAATCTCTTCCCTCGCCTCCCACAGTAACCTGGGGTACATCCCATCCGGACCCGGCGACTTATCTATCTTGATGCCATTCAAAGATTCCAGCACAACCTCTTTCTTAAAGTCCACATACTCAATCCTTTCAGTCCACCGCACGCCCGCAGTACATCCACCCAGGTCTTTCTCCTCTGTGAAAACTGAGGCAAAATACTCATTGAGCACCTCTGCCATTTCTACTGGTTCCATACAGACTTTCCCGCCTTCACCTTTTATAGGCCCTATTCCTTCACGTCTCATCCTTTCACTCTTCACATATTTATAGAACGCCTTAGGGTTCTTCTTAATCCTACCTGAGTTTGAATTAACCTTAATCCTACCTGAGTTTGAATTAACTCTTGAAATAGTCTTGTTTGGAATGTGCCATGAGGGTTCACACTATGGGCTGCTGATGTGCATTGTGATGTGAAACCCATAGGGGGAATGATAATTAGGATCCATGTTGAAATTGGGTATTCGGACATGTCAAGGCTTCTTTTGGGTTTTGTACTAACTTTCCCAAGCACCCCCAGCCTCTGCTCAGAACGCACCTCTGCATTATTATCAGGCCAAATTGTATGATTCACAATCTTTCTTCAGAGTAGGTGAGAAAAAGTGCTATCTTAGTTTCATTATTGGTCTAGCATTTAAATATTAATTTGAAAGCTTTCAGCTTTGGAGTGGGATCATTACATTAATGAGATGGATTTCATTAATTCGTCTGAATCTATATATCAAAACAGGTTACTTACAAAATCAGCTTTCAAAAACCCAGTCATAACAAGATATATAGGTAGTGCTATTGGGTGGAATATTAATAATGTCAATTAGCCTTAATTTAAATCACCTGATAAATAGTACTTACAAATCCAAATGTCACAAAATTTGGAGGCTGCTGTTGTCAGTGCAAAGTGGCTAAATTTGCAGCTAATACCACATAAGGCAGGGCACTGAAGATAGAGGGGGCAGCTCAAAATTGTATGATGAGTTGGACAAAATAGATAAACTGGCAGAACAGTAGCCAATTAAAATCTATTGCAAGCAAGGGCAAAAGGCTGACTGCTGTTGTGGATTTTTAAATGCTGAATTTATCTTCCTTCTTGTCTTTGACCAGTAAATTCAGTTCTGTAATATGCAGTTTTCAGTGCGAGGGGTGCCATTTTCATGCCATGCACATCTGGTGCAGGTTTGTATTGCTGAAAACATGAGCTTGAGTGTTGTGAACATGTGCCAGGGGGAGCCACCTCTTAATTGACCACCTGTGGGTCCACCGTCCGATTAAGGAGAGCAAGTAGGTACTGATGCTGTCGGCCCAATCAGGTGGACAGTGCTCTGAAGCCTTGACCAGCAATTGGCTGCTCACCTCTCTGGAGCCATCTCTGTTTCTCTATAAAGTACTCCAATGGCAAGACCACATTAGGGAGCTGATCCAACCATGCCATCTACTTCTAGACTCCCCAGCCAGAGAAACAGCTCCTCAGCATCGAATTTGCTCTAATGGAGGGGTTGGTGAGGTGTTGGGGGAGGTCCTTTCTGTTTCTGAATGTACGTGCTCAGCTGTGTAAGATTAAAAGAGAGTTTTGGCAAGAACATTGAAGTCAAAAATGGCACAGCTGTAGTCAGATCAGTGTTAGATCAAGATCTGCCTAATTTAAAACCATAGATCAACTTAAATGGAATATTCCATGCACGACCTTTAGTTGAACTATAAGAAATAAAGAAATATTTTGGTCTTTGGATGACCTAATCATGGACAAAGAACTTTAAGCTGACCGTTCTGAGAAGTTTAAAAAATTTTTTTTAAATAAAACAGAGGTTATGAAAGTAAGAAACAGGCAAAAAGTAATTATGGGCATCACTACTGATAATACAAACATCTATTGACCAGATGAAAGCTCACTACATAATAAAGCAATCCTCAGCTTTGTTGACCTGTCCCGCCACCTTCAAAGATTTGTGTCAAGCATTTCCAGGCCTTTCTGTTCTTGCACCGTCTCGAAAAATTTGACCATTTGTGATCCTCCAATCCTTTAGTACCATCATTCTATCGAAGGAAGATTGGAATATTACTGCAACGCTGCAATTTCAATTCTCACTTCCCTCAGCAACCCAGTATGCATCCCAGCTAGATCAAATGATGTTTCGTTTTAATTACAGTCCATCTTTTGAATATCTCTTTTTTTTAAATCTATTTTATCTCATTCAGTATCCCAGTGATCTCCCTTTTACCGTTGCTTTGGCAAAATCCTCTTCCTTGGTAAATACTTACGCAAAATATTAATTTTAGACATCAGCAATGCATTCTGCCTCCACCAATATTTCTCCATTTTGGGCCCCAATTGGCCTTACGGTTCCCCTAACAGCCCCTGAAGGAAAATAATTTACTGAGCTCAAAGAAAAAGCAGGTGAATGAGACTAATTGGATTGATTTTTCAAAGAACTGGCTTCCATCTGTACTGGCATTCTATGAATGAACCAAAAAAAAAATCAAAAGTGCTGCATTATAACTTGCCATTCCTGTTGCCGTTAACATGAGCCGGTTTACCTTTTGGTGCAAAAAGGAAACATGATGGCTAGAACTCCTGCCAGAAACAGACAGGAGTCTCATTGTCTTATGCAATTCAAGGTCCTGTGATATGCACAGATCTCTGATGCCATTTTAGAATTCCAGTAGAAGCTGTTCACACTTTGCTAGTTCAACCAAGTGAATCTCTGTAGAGCGGACTAACCAATCATTCTTACAGAAATGATGCCTCCAAATTGCATTGTTTTCAGGATTTTGGTGGAGTCAGGAGCATCCTAGAGCTCCCATGTCCTCCCCCTTAGATCTCCCTTTTAAGTTTATTATCAAAGTGACTCAGATACTTGGCTGGTGACTTGGAAGTAGCACTTAACTGCTACCTGATGTGCACCATATCAGAATATCTATCCAATTGTGTCTTATATGGTCTTATGTTCTTCTCCTTATGAAAAAAGTTTGATTTCTTGCACATGATGAGCAATGCCATGAGAAATCTGCTAACATCATTTAATATGTTGCCAGCCATCCTGAAGTTGCGGGGAGGCGATGTTATTGTCATTGCACTGGTTATGCAGAGATCCAGGTAATGCTCTAGAACCCCGGTTGGAATTCCACCACTGTAGATAGTGAAATCTGCATTAAATGAAAATTTGGAATTAAGAGGTCTAATGACAACCATGAAATGATGATTCACTAATGCCCTTTAGGGAAGGAAATCTGACATCCTTACCTGATCTGACCTACATGTGACTCCAGTCAGATTGGTCAACAGTTCTCCAGCCCATCCAGGTACTGTGCTCAAGTGATCAGAAGCGAAATGCCTGAGACTTAAGTCCAGGACCGCAGTTCTGCTAAATACCAGGGATCCCAGGGAGGGGAAGATAGGAGATGACCTGAGGGCAGTGATCTCAGTGTCAGGGAGTGCCTCTGCAACCTCTGAGGGAGGGGGCCCCCAGTACGAAGGAGCCTACTAATTGAGGTACTCCCACCTGAGATAGAGGGTGAGAGCATTTTGTGTTTCCCACCCTCAAGTCATTGGGCGCCTGCCAGTCTTAGAATTTGAGGCTGCGTGGGAAAATAAATGGGTTTTAATTGGGGCATGGGTGGTCTACCTGTCCAGCCCACCATAAAATCACATCCAAGTTGGGGCAGGCAGGATCCCAAAAGGAATCCCTTCCCATGGTCTTTTGTGTTCCCTCAGAACCTGCTGGACAAGGAGAGCATAAAATTCTGGCCATGATCTCGAACTTTAAAATACTGAAGGACATGGATTTTTCATATGTGATCACAAATTTTCCACCGTGATTACAGAAATAGTTGACAACAATGCAGAATTATTTAGCCCCAAGTGAAATAGAAGTATAGAAGATACTTTGTCCACAGAACAGCAGACATGCAGAATTGACTCCCAACAGATGCAGATAATGTAATTTCAATTACCTCCTCTAATAAGAACTTGATAAACATCGAACTAAAAATTTGATTAAAAATTAAGGGTAATTAGAAACATAAATGATCGAATACCCTGTGGAACACAATCATACTTGTTCCTCTGCTATATGTCCTCTGTGGCATGTACCAGGTTAAGTTTAAATAAAATAACCGTTTGACTAATATCTTGGGAGTTTCATTACTTATATCAACAGGGCAAAGAGAAGTTTCATTAATTATATTAACAGGGCAAAGAGAAATTTCACAGTGCCTTTTCTAGAAGTTTTCAATATGGCTGTTTAACTTCTGTTAACAAGCTGGAACAGATGATAGCCTGGTGCCAGAGGCTTTAGCTTGAGGGACACCATTCCTTATCAAGCATGGCTGACCAGGAGACTCCCCAACTCTTACTACCTGCCATAGATGTATTGCATAGATTTACAGGTTGATAAGCAACACATTTGGCCATGTTGTGAACACACCTTCAATGGCCTTCAAATCCGAGACAAGGGCATTACCCACTGCACCCACCTACACTTATTACTTTGTACTAAATCTTTAAAGTTTCCTAAATTTTTGTTCGCTGGCTATTGTGCTTGGCCATGGCAGGTTTTTTTAAAGCACAGTCCATATAAGAACATTTGCTGAGGAGGATCAAGTGAGACCAGGAACGTTCTAACTCCCAAGCCTGATTTCAATGTGATTAGTACCAACATAAAGCAAGCGCTGGGGTGCTGATGGTGGGGGCAGAGGGGAGAAGTCTGGGAAGAGAAGATCCAAGGGTTATTTGTGAGGCCTGAAGGAGTACTCATGCTCCTCCTGAACTTTGAGGAAACTTTTTTTAAATTATTGATATCCTGGGCCTCTTGTGGCCCAGATCCAGCATTGTGTCTCGCAGCCATGATCCAAAGTAAAAATTGTGTTGATTTTTGAACTGTGTCAGAAAACCCAAGCGTTGATGCATTAATGAGATCTCCACCTACTTGGAGCAGGCATTCCTAATACAGATAAAAAAGCTGACATTTAATAATGAGTGCAGCAGGCAGAATCACTCGGGGATGGAGAGAGAGCCTACAATTGCTATTTTAAACCCCCCCAATCTGTCCCATTCCTGGAAGGCAGGCATGATTAAAATAAGTTCTGCTATGTACAATGAATCATCTTGTACAGTATCCAACAATATGTTACTGGGCTAAAGTAAAATTGATATTCTTATGTGACTAGAAAATGATGTATATTTAACATTGGTACAGACAACACAACCACTGATTGCTGTAGTGAGTCTTGGTATGTTAATACTTAAATTCAAGTGAAGTGGTGATCTCCCACCCATCGCCCCAAAAGGCAAATCTAGGGAAGTTCCTGTGCTGCTCATAACAGTGGAGATCAATTAACTTTCTCAAGATGAGTTAAATTTTTAAAATGGGCTGCCAATTCACTGTCCATTTGGTACGACTGGCATAGAGCATTATCATCCGCTTTATTTTTCTGTTCTTCAAAAGTTAAGAGCAGACTCAAGTAAATTTAATGAACCAATTATGACAAGAAACATTCTGTTTGCCTGAGTAATGTTATGGCCTTGTATAAAAACATAATTTTTGGTGCATTCATGAATTAAAATAAGTTTGTTGGCTTTTTTAATAGATGAAATCCGGGCATTGCCTTTTCCCATCAACTTTCTACCTTCTAATGTCATTTCAGCAGTCTCGGGACTTTCATGTGTACACTAACTAATAATGCTGGGGACTCATTAGCCTTTATCAAATGAGGAGAATGAAGTCCCCAAATCCCATGACTTGCACTCTCCCAATGCACCAAAGATAACTTAGAATGAAATAGTCATCACTTGGCATTGGTAAGTGTTCCATTTTGAAACCTGCAACCTGAAGAAACATTCAAGAGAAATTGCTGAGTTATAGAAGAGCCTTTAATTACGTTTTACCAAGTTTCATATTTAGAAATATCTGTTGCTGTGGTCATTTCAATATTATTGCTTTGCGATTGCGTTGAGCTGAACTAGCCTTTGACAACTGAAGAGCTCCAATTGAGCATTTTTGCCCAATCAACAATGAAAGGTTCTGAGTATCAGCTATGCAATTCTCCATGGGCATTATCAGATCTGCAATTTCAATGGTGGGGAAGGATCTGTACTGGATTGATGAAAAGAGGCTAAAGGAAGAGGCACTGCCTTGCAAGTTATCCCACTTCCATCAAACTCACAGGTGCAATGAAGACCTTGGTAACAAGCTGTGTGTTTAAAAGAAAGCACTTTTATGGGATAACAGGAGAGATGTGTCAACTACTACACGAAGACTTGATACCAAGATTATCTGCCTGGACAGTTCTTGCTGTGAAAATGACAATTGGACTTAAATTTATGCCATAGATCTTTCAATTAGTATTAGCCAGGGTGATATCCAGCCATGTATTGGTTAGCTAATTGACAAATTTCGGAAGAGAACTGAGTTCATCCAGTTTGACATGATAGCCAGACATGAGAAGGCCATCAAATATTCTAATTTTATAGGTTGGCCCTATGTGGCTTGCACATTAAGTGTAAACATCTACCACCAACCCCTCCACATTCTTGACAGAAATGCATAATAAAATGGCAAGAATGTAAGATGCAAATGATCCTTTGTGTGAATGTAATGTATTAGTATGAATTGAGGATTGGTTAATGGACAGAAGAGAGTATAAATAAACGAGTCACTTTTGGGATGGCAGGGTGTAATGAATGGAGCACCACACTATCAGTACTCGGATTTCAGCTATTAGCCGTCAATAACATGCATTATATCCTGCTTTGTTGAAGATGCAAAGTCAGATGGGGTACCAACCTGTGAAGAGGATGCAAAGGGATTGAAAAGGGCTATATAGGTGTTGGATATAGGTATTAGAAGTTTAAGAGCAAGAAAGTCTTGCTGCAGTTGAATAGGGCTTTGATGAGGACACACCTGAGTATAGTTTTGTCTCTTTACCCAAGGATGGATATACTTACCGTGAAAGAGGGTCTAACATTGGGTCATCATCCAGTACTGCTAATCATCAAAGTGCTAGATGATTTGCACCATTCTGCCATTAGTTTTGCAAAAACATCTTGCCCATAACATCCTGAATTATTATCATAAAGTTGCTGTGTTTTCACATTAAAGGCAAAATTTTCCCGTTCCATGACAGGAATCGTAGCAGGCAGGACATGGACGATGCAAAGGTCTGTTGACTTTGAGCGGGATTTTCCAGTCTTGGAGCGAGCGCGGCTGGAAAATTCCACCCTAGGTGTCTATTTTATTACGTGTAGAAAGCGAAGTCCAATCTCTCAAGCCCAGGAAGTGAAAAATTAAAAGGAAGTGATTGTCATTGGCAACCATCAACTTTTAAATTTGACACTTTTCTCTCCCTTTTGCTTTCTGCCTCTTTTTATTTTGTTTCTCTCCCTTCATCAAATCCTTCTTCCCTCTCTTTGTTTCTCTTTATATTCCTGATTTTGAAATTGAATTCACAAACTCAGATCTCACTTCTTCTCTGTCTTTCCTCTGTATATTTCTCAATCCAAAGATTCAGGTCACAAAATTGGACTGTATCATTGATAGTATGAATGCCACTTTACAAGAAAAATTGTGTGTTCAGCTTCTGCCCACTTCCAGCCTGGTGCAAGCCAAGTGGCATCTTATTGCAGACATTTGTACAGGTGTTGAGTGCATGTGCAAGAAGTATGCAGAGTTGGCAGATTGAGATGCCTGTCAGAATGTGACACTGACTTGGCACCCAAACTCTCATTTTGACCTTTCCACTCTATTTAACACCCTCTCTTAAACACGGTCTGCTGGATATATGTTTTGCAACATGAGGTACCTCCAACCTCCCTACCAGTGCTATTTAAATGTGTAATCATTCAACTTGGATGTTAGCTACTTATTCCTCTCTTTTTTTTGTTGAGTTTTGGAAGTACTGGGTATTTGGAAGAGTTCATAAAATTGAATAATGCTGGATGTTGGGCAGTCATTAGTTGCTATTGCGAGTCCTCTTCATGCGCCAGTTGCTTATCAAGGGAGCCATAGTTAAAGTTCTCCTTGGATTGCAGCATCAGAGGGAGATGGAGCAGAGGAGCAAATAAGACACATTGCTCGTGGATGGAGAAAAAGGCTCTTGGCATGAAGCATTTTCCCACCTGAGGTCTTCCAGCTGCAGCAAGGCCAGGTGTGTTCCTATGATTCATCGAGGGATTGGTGACCAAAATGTATAACCTCTTGGAACAGGCAGGTAGCCTCAAAGCAGCATGATGCTGTCAATGGCCATCAAGATGACTATGGTCCTGAAATTTTACACAAACAGAACCTTTTAGGCTGGAACAGTTGACATAGTGAATATCTCTCAGTTCGCTATATATTGTCATTTCAGAGGTAACGGGCTCTCGCCGGAATTTTACCGGCCCACCCGCCACAGGAATCGGAGCAGGCAAGGGGCGGAGCATAGGAAGGTCCGTTGACTTTGGGTGAGATTTTACGGTTTTGGGACGAGCAAGGCCGTAAAATCCCACCCTCTATATGTCAAGTGAGGGGACTTAATTGTCTTCTCTCTAAACTGAGAGTATCAGGGGTAGTGCAGTTGTGACTTTGTTCAGATAGCATTCTTCCTCAGCATGCAGGGCACCATTGACTGCACACATATAGGTTTGTGGGGAGCTCATCTCAATGGCAAGATGTACCAGAAGCACAAAGTTTACCAGTCAGACAATGTACAGTTTGTGTGCAACCAGAGTCAGCACATCATACTGCTAATGTCTGCTATCCTGGCAACAATCATTGTTCCGTCATCTTGTGCCAGATACTTTCCCAAGGAATTTTTCAGCTACCAAATCAAACCAGAGGGTAGCTGCTTGGTGATGCTATATCCTTGGTCATGACTCCCCTCTGCAACCCAATCATAAGTGGCCAGAGCTCAAATAATGAGAGCCATTCTATGCTAAGCAGCATCATTAAAGGTATCACTGGGATGCTGAAGCAGCAGTTTGCTGCTTCAACCTTGCTGAAGGAGCCATGAAGTACTTGCCTGAACTGGTTTGCTGCATTCTCCACAACCTCGTCGTCACGAGGCATGGTCACTTCTGCCATGCATCTCAGCAGGAGACTTGGGAGGAGGAGGAGGAGGAGGAAGGAAGGGGATAGCCGGCACATCCACTTCCTGAGCAGAATGTCCATAAGCTCACCATCAGATTCCAATTAAGTTGAATGAAATCCCAAATCCCCATTGTACAACAGTTCCACACCTTACCAAACTACAATGATGGGGCCATCACAGCATCTTCTTGGCCACAATCCTGAATAAAAACAACAAAGCAACCATTCCATGCTTACCTGATCCACCACTTACTCCATACAGTATTCAACAGTGCTCATCTAATCACTCATGCATTCCCTTCGTGATGGTCTTGTGGGTGTCTTTACTTAGTGCTACTATACTCCTATGTCAATGACCATATTTTGGTTAGAAAAATGATGCGGATTTTCAATGGGCTCTCCAGGATATCCTACAACAGTTCTGTGCTTAAAGGCTCAGTTTGGAACAGCACAACCTCAGCATGGACAGAGTTGACTGGCTGATAGACAGCAGCAAAGGCACTGCAGAATGACCGTGGTGGAAACACAAATGTAAGAGGGCCGACAGATTCATGCTTCATGGATCCACTATCATTCCCGTGGAATAGCACCCTAGCAATGCTAGTAATTTCCTGGGCACAGATTGCTGGCCTTCTGTGAGACCCTGAAACCTCCTTAAGTATTAGTATCCACCACCATGATGACACCAGTCTTGAGTCTGCATGGCAGAAAACTGGGCTTGCTTGGCAACAAGTTTAGATTTCATGATCTCAGTCTGAGCTTCCTGGCAGCACTCCAATGTTGGATTGGTTCTAATTGTGCTGAGTGGAAACTTGAGATATTGGCCAACAGATGCTGCATCATGGCTGGTTCCATAAATGTCTCATGTAATTGACCAATTCTGTGCTGGAAAGGATGAGCTCCAATCTTTGCATGAAGCCCTGCACCAAGATGGAACCAGACCCCTCTGTGCTCCTTGACAGTGACAACTCTCTGGCAGACCTGCTAATGCCTCAAGCATTTCTGTGTCAATGTCATCATCCATTTTCTAAAGGCCATCCTACCAAAGTCCTCATCTGAGTCCTCTTCAGCAGAGCTCATATGCAGCCATCCGCTCCAGGGAGCGAGCATCTGTACTGCCTGCATTCCACTTGCACCCAGTAACTCACCACATGCTGATCACACCTCCATGCTACTCTCAGGTTTGCGCATGCCCGCGAGTATAAGGTGCAGTGACGGTGTTTCATCTTCCTCAGGATATGCTCCCTCTCAGCCTTCCACATTATTGATTGGCCTGGCAACATTTTTGGGGTATCTGAAAGCATAAATGCTCAAATACAGGCTTGAAGTGAGCAAAGGTAGGGGTGCAGGAACAAGATATACATGGTTAGACCATTCGCAGCTTGTACACCAAAACAAGATGCAAGATGAGGATGAAATGGGACTAAGAAGATGCATCGGGCAGGAACCTGGCCTTAGGTGACTGTCCTGTCTGTGTGGAGTTTTTACATTTTCTCCGTTTCTCTGTGGGTTTCCTCCTGGCACGGTGACATAGTGGTTAGCACTGCTGCCTCACAGCGTCAGGGACCCGGATTCGATTCCCAGCTTAGGTTACTGTCTCTGTGGAGTCTGCACTTTCTCTCCGTGTCTGCGTGGGTTTCCTCTGGGGTGCTCCGGTTTCCTCCCACAGTCCGAAAGATGTGCTGGTTAGGTGCATTGGCCATGCTAAATTCTCCCTCAGTGTACCCAAACAGGTGCCAGAGTGTGGCGACTAGGGGATTTTCACAGTAACTTCATTGCAGTGTTATTGTAAGCCTACTTGTGACACTAATAAAGTAAAAACTAAAAAAAAGATGTGCGAGTTAGATGGATTGTCCATGCTAAATTGACACTTAGCGTCCCAAGATGTGTAGGTGAAATGGATTAGCCATGGTAAACGTGTGGGGTTACGGAGATGGGTTATTTGTTTGGAGCGGGGGGGGGGGTGGGAGGTGGGAGGGGGGGGGACGGCGGAGGTTGGTGTGAGAGGTGTGCTGATTGGCCTCCTTCTGCGCTGTAGGGATTCTATGAACATACTCAGTGGCTTCAGCATCGCTGCCTGTCATGGTATCAATAACAACACTTGAATTATTCTCAGCAAGGTCTTCCTGGGGATGAGAACCTCTGCCAGTCTGCTGCTGCTGCCATCCATTATGGGTTATCTCGTTTTTCAAAAGAGAAGGAAGTGTGTCAGTAAATGTGGTGCAATATATTTGGGTGATGTAACTACTACAGTTGAATAGCTGTCAGTGTACGACAGCTGTGAGATGTGAATATGCATCTTATAACAGTACTAGGTGTTTGGGGGTGAGATGAAATGTGAGGTTTCAGTTACGGTTCATTATTGTTGAGTGAAGCTGCTTTTGTGAATCAAGCAGTGTGTGAGACTAATGAAATATAGCATCTGAGGTTGCATTCCCTGAGCTTGACCACCCATGTGAGATCATGAAACTTCTTCCCACACTGTATTCAGAATTGGAGCTGTAGCGCTGGCATTGACCACTATGACTAGCTGCCCCACTGCTGCCTCTAAATATCCAGAGAGTCTTCTGACTCCTGAGGGAAGTAAACCTCTGTTTTCCTGTCTGCTAGCACCACCAAAGTCTCTTGTGTGCCATCTGAGAACCTTGGTGCATGTTGTGTGGCCCGTTATGCCATTTCTGTTGCTTGATCCAGGTCTTCCACTCTTCCATGAGCAATTTTAGCCCCCACTGCAGCCAGAATGCAACACATCTTTCAAAGGTGCTGTTTGGCTTTAAGTAATGCAGGCTACTGTAGGGTGGTGATAGCCTTGCACTAACCTGGTCCCCCTGCTGAGGCATGCAGCCACTCGTCAATGTGGTTAGCACTGGGCTATACGCCACAGTCATGATGCATGTTAAATGCATCGCTTTGCTGCACAATTATTGCATTACAGTCCTGCACCTGATTTCTAGGGCTACCCAATTTAGTCTCCACATTCTTGGGCCCATCATTCATCAAAGTTCCGGATTCCCTGTTGGCTCTATAACATCATTGCTTGCATTTCCAGCAACTTAGAGGGCAATAATATTTTGAGCAGAAGAATTCAAGAAAATTCATAACTCTCCATGTATGGTATGAAATGTCTTATTGGAGCAGCATGTTTTTTTTTAAATTATTAAATCAATCTAGCAAGCATGTAAGTTTATGGTGGTTATAATGGAAAACTTGGCTGTTTGCAATCCTGAATCATTGCCATATAGCAATTTAAACCTTTAATAAGCAGCCATTAAGGAAATTAATTCTGTTTGATTTAGGTCGATTTTTATTGGAAGTTGGTAACTAAGTGACAAATTAATTCCATTAGTTTTATTTTAACAGAAACTGAGAATAACAATCAATAAATTTGACTTCAACATTTATATCCCCTGAATGATATAACATGGTAAAAACATACCTTGCTCCACAACTAATGTAAGTCTTTTCCAGATGTTAAAAGTTTGATTTATTTTATTATGTTTCTGAAAATGAACTGAAAAAGAGTATGCTGACAAAGAATATGCTAACACGTCATACTCCTGCTTTGTTCACCAGTCATCCTTTCAGAATATCACAAGAAATGAATGATTCCTGGATTTCAGCCAAAATAAAATTGTAATATTCTATACAGACGTTTATGGAACAAATACACATGGCGGAGATTTTATTTATTTTGCTCACTGTTAATATTTTGAGCTTGCAAAGTAAAATAGTACATGATGCTGTCAGGCCAATAATTTATACGGTATGAGGAAGAGATAACTATCTTCTTTCCTTGGTTGACAAATATTTTTTGTCAAATGTAGTTCACTAAATCTGCTACACCCTTGTGGAATTTTAAATTTATGTGTCTCCTTTACCTTTTTATCCACTTAAAGTGAGCTATGTGTTTATATTTCTTCAGATTGTCTTCCGAAATGCACTCATCCAGGAAATGCATAGCATAATTTATTTTGATTAGAACAAGTAATGGTTTCTAACACCAATCAAGAACCTTGGAAATGAAATGTCATTTGACATTACCAAGTGTCGCATACATCACATCACCTCCTGCAGTTTCTTGGTGATGAAAATTGATTTTCTATTGTCCTTTGACAAAGCTGAGATACAGCAATTATATGTGACTTGACAGCACATACCTCGGTTTCAGGTTGGGCTTTTAATGATGAAGTCTTGTAAACCTTTATTTGGATACTTGTGGTTTATTATAATTTAATTCATTTAAGTCAGTGTATGCTTTTAGCAGATAGAGCACTTCATGAGAGAAAATAAATAGAAAGGATTGGGTGTAGCAGTATGTTCAGAATGCTGTCATTTCACAGCTTACTTTACTACTTATTGGTCCCAGCTGGTATGCAAATCCATGAAACACTCAATTTGATGAGTTCTGTATAGAATGGGATGTCAAAAAAATAACATGCATTCCGTCTGACTGTGTGACTAAAGATAGACCGAGGTCATGAAAGGATTTGAACACTAGGATGAGACTTTTACATTTCAGAAGTTACTTGACAGGAGCAATGTAGACCAGCTGGAATAGGATTAATAGGCGAATAGGACTTGATGTGGGCTAGGATAAGGGCAAAAGATAAGGGAGGAATGAAGTTTACAGAGATTGGAGAAGGGTAGCCAGCCAGGAAGAGAGTGCGGTTGAATCTGGAGATAACAAAAGCATGGATGAGGATTTCACCAGCAAATGCACTGAGGTAGGGGTGAAGATGGGTGACAAATCAGAAGTAGAAGTAGATGGGCTTAGAGATGCATTTTATAGGGTTCAAGTTCAGCACCAGGCAGTAGTTGGGCTGCGAAGTAGAGGCAGGGAGGGATAAGTTATTGTGACCCTGAATTTTTTCACTTCCAGTACTTTCCAGCATTCAGTAGGAGATCTGTGTGGTGTCTCCTAACCTGCTGCCCACAGCTGTGTCAAGCTGGTCACTGAGAGGCCAGTACCTTCATTCACTTCCAGACTGACTACACCAGCCAGGCTAAGAAAACCAGAGGCTTCACCGTTAGGTTTCCTCACATCTAGGGAACAATAGATTGCACACATGTAACCATAAAGATGCCAATGGGTGAGCCAGGTGCCTTCATTGACAGAAAGAGGATCCATCCCCAAACATCCAGCTTATTTGTGATCACAAGATTCAGATTTTGAAGACATGCACATGTATTCTGGTAGATGTCATGATGTCTACATCCTCTAACACTCCCAGGTGTCAAGATACTTCATCACTCCAGCTCAGCTGAATAATTGGCTGCTGGGGGACAAAGTCTATCCCCTGAAAAAGTGGCTCATGACACCACAGACACCCAAGGGCAGCAAGAGAGATTTGCAATTGAAGTCATGCCTCCACAAGGGCACCAATTGAGAGGGCCATAGGGTTACTCAAGATGAGGTTCCGCTGCCTGGACCAATCCGGGGGACACTTCATTATGCTCCAGAACATGTCTCATTTATTGTCATAAACATAGAAAATAGGAGCAGGAACGGGCCATTTAGCTCTTTGGAACCTGCTCCATCATTCATTATGACCATGGCTGATCATCCAACTCAGTAACCTGTTCCTGCTTTTCCCCCATTTCCTTTGATATCTTTGGCTCCAAGAGCTATATCTAACTCTTCTTGAAAACAAACAATGTTTTAGCCTCAACTGCTTTCTGTAGTAAAGAGTTCCGCAGGCTGACCACTCTCTGGGTGAAGAAATTTATCATCTAAATGGTCTACCATGTACCGTCAGACCCCAGATTCTGGACTCCCCCACCATCGGGAACATCCTTCCTGCATCTACCCTGTCTTGCCCAGTTTGAATTTTATAGGATTCTATGTAATTCCCTCATTTCTGGCTCTGTAAAGGGGAGCCCATTGAAGGATAAAGACAGTAATGCTGCTCCACAGGCCGCAGAAGACAACTGTGATGGGTCTCAGGAGAAGCCGGAAATGCCCCAGATTGAGGAGGTTGGATGCCAAAGTGAAGAACCTTTTGGGTGGCGGGGAGGTCTTGATTCTCCATTCTTTCAGCTAGGCACCCATGCCTTGTTCCTGATTAAGCCATCATGTCAATCTTAAATCACATTATGGTGTGGTGAGGCAGCTATTCCCCTGTGTCACACACAACTTCCAGGCCCATCACCTCTAAAAATCATGAAAACACATTACACGTCGTTCGGTACTTAGATGCTCGTCTTGGAAATACAAATTATACACAACATACTTTCAATGAAGGTTATATAACCCATGACAGCCCCTTTTGTGTTCAAAGTGAAGTGACTTAAACTTCCGTTTGGTTATTGGTGCATGCTCTCCATTACCTCCTTCCCCCCCCACCCCTCACTGGGTTGGATACTGCCTGCTAACCCTGATGTCCATCATCCACATTGCTCTCGAGAGAGGATTGCATATGTGAGCTGCACCATGAGCATAAGGTTGGTTTGAATCATCCTGCTCACCATCGATGGATAGGCACTGAGCAGAGAAACTGGTGCCTCATCCATCTCTCATGCCGGGATTGACCTGCTAAAGTAACTGTCAGTGTGTAGACTTGTAGGTCCAAATGCAACCCCAGAAACCCTGATTGAGCTTCTGGAGCTGCCTCTCTATGAGAGTTACCACTCTCTCTATAGCGGAGGATGTGCATTCAGAGTTGTGGGTCAACATAGTGCTCATGCTCCACCTGGAATCTTCCAAGACTGAGACCATGGCATGCAGAGCTCCAGGATTTCTGCCAGATCTTCCCACACATCCCACTGGGCGCCAGCTGCCTGATTGAAGACTCCAGATGTTCATCTGCATCGGCTTGTCTTAATCTTGGACTCCTGCTCTGACCACCACACCCTGTGGACTCTCCAGCTCCTCACAAGTGTGTGACGTACCCCACCATCCAACATGTGATTTCCCACTGACATACCCGTGTCTACGCTGGTGTTTGGTACAGAGAGAGGGTGTGATGGGTGGCACAGTAGCTAACACTGCTGCCTCACAGCACCAGGGACCTGGGTTCGATTCCCAGCTTGGGTCACTGTCTGTGCAGAGTTTGCACATTCTCCCCGTGTCTGCATGGATTTCCTCCAGATGCTTCGATTTCCTCCCACAGTCCAAAAGATGCATTGGTTATGTGCATTGGCCATGCTAAATTCTCCCTCAGTGTACCCGAACAGGCACCGGAGTGTGGCGACTAGGGGATTTTCACAGTAACTTCTTTGCAGTGTTAATGCAAGCCTACTTGTGACTAATAAATAAACTTTTAAAATAAACTTTTTTCACCTGTCCACGACTTCTGCTAAGGGGTCAAGGAGTGGGGGTGGTGTACACTCTTTGGTTCCACTCTATTGGGCTCAGCTCCATTCTTGCCCCATTAAGTCAGCTCTCCCCAATTTCCCGCTTTCCTTTTTGATTATCGTTCTAAATAAGAATCAAATGAACTAGGAGCAGGAGTAAGCAACTTAGCCCCATCTCGGCCTTAACTCCACTTACTGGCCCATTCACCACGGCCCTCAAACCCTTACTAATAAAAATAAGATAATAATAATCACTGTCTCCTAAATGTTCCCCCAGTGACACTTGATCTACCTGGCCCACCTCATTTCCAGTAACCAGGTTTGGCAATGCCGCCTTTCTTGTTGGACTGGACATTCCTGGACACTTTAGAAACTCTTGCCCTCTGGCCCTGTGCACTATCAGTATCCATTCTATATTCAGATAAAGTTTCCCATTATAACCACTCTATAATGTTCGCACCTCACTCTATTTCCCTGCAGATTTGTTTCTCTACATCCTTCCCACACATTGCTGGCCTGTAGACTACACCAAGTCTAAACATTGGTAGCCCATAGACTACACCAATACAATTTCACCCATTTGATTCCTTAACTCTAACCAAATTGATTCAGTCCTTGAATCCTCTGGGACATCCTCTTTCTCCAGCACCAATTGCTCTCTTTAAGTAATACCACTACGCCTCCTCCTGGCACCCTCGCACTGCGCACCAGGCACTACAGCACTGCCCACTGGACACTGCACGGGGCCGAAGGGATGGGGCCTGAAGGGAGATGGGGCCATGATAGGTAGATAGCTCCGTAGGCAGAAAGGGGAGGGGGGGGGGCTACTCTGTATGGGGAGGGGGGGAATCTATTGGGATGGCGATCAGCTGGCACAGGGGATTTAGGGGCAGCGAGGGGGTTGGAGGATTGCCCCATTTGTGTCTGTTTTCACTAGGAAGTTACAGGAAATCCCCCAGATGTAGTGATCTAAGGGACAAGGAAGAATGCAGTGTTGAAGGAAATTATTATAAGTAAGAAGGTTGTGTTGAAGAAATTAATGGGAGTGAAAATTGATAAGTCCCCGGGATCTGATATTATGGATTCCAGAGTTTTAAAAGAGGTTGCTATAGAGATAATGGATGCATTGGTGATCATCTTCCAAAATTCTATAGATTCCAGAATGGTTCTTGAAAATTGGAAGGTAGCAAATGTCACCCCACAAATTGAGAAGGCAGGGAGAGAGAAAATAAGTAACTACAGACATATTAGCCATGTATCAGTAGGAGGGAAATGCTAAAACCTATCATAAAGGATGTGATGAGTGGACTTTTGGAAATCATGATCTGATAGGGCATAGTCAGCTTGGACCTTTGAATGGGAAATCATGTTTAATGAACTTAGAACCATAGAAAATTACAGCTCAGAAACAGGCCTTTTGGCCCTTCTTGTCTGTGCCGAACCATTTTATGCCTGGTCCCACTGACCTGCAATAGAACCATAGAAAATTACAGCTCAGACTTGTTGGAGTCTTTTGAGGATGTTACAAACAAAATTGACAAAGGAGAGTGGATGGACCTGGTATATTTGGATTTTCAGAAGGAATTTGATAAAGTCCTCACAGGAGGCTGTTTAGCAAAGAAAAGCACATGGGATAGGAGGTAATAAACTGGCATGGATTAAGGATTGGCTAACAGGCAGGAAACTGAGTAGGAATAAATGGGTCACTCTAGTATTGGCAGGCTGTAGCTAATGAGGAACAGCAAGGATCAGTACTTGGGCCTCAGCAGTTCGTAATATATGTCCATGATTTAGATGTGGGGACCACATGTAATATTTTCAAATTCACAGATGATTCTGCAGGCACAGTGTAGATATGTCCCCACAAAGTAAAAGGACGGTACTGCCAAATCTAATGGCCCTGGTTATCCAGATCAATAGGGGGTGCAATTCTAGGTTTAGTCTGAGGAAATGAAGCTGGACAAGTGGATGAAGTAGCAATGGGTGACCATTTTGGAGATAGTGACCATGATATAGTTAGATTTATCACTATTATGGAAAAGGACAAAGATATAGGAACAGATAGAACAGAAACAAAAGCACTAAATTGGGGGGAAGGCAAATTTCATGAAGCTGAAAAGTGATCTGGCAAAAGTTGACCGAATACTGCTACTTGAAGGAAAATCAGTGGGAGGCATTCAAAAGTGAGATTCAGTGGCTACAGTGTAGACATGTCCCCAGAAAGAAAAGAAAGCTGCCAAATCTAGAAGCCTCTGGTTATCCAGAAATATACAGGGTAAGATAAAGCAAAAAAAGGGCACTTATGACAGTCACAAAAATCTTAATACTGTCGAAAGCCTAAAAGAATACAGAGAGTACAAAGGTGAAATAAAAAATTAATAACGTGGATAAATGTGAGGTTATCCACTTTGGTAGCAATGATACGAAGACAGATTATTGCTTGAATGGATGTAAATTGAGAGACATGGATACTCAACGAGACCTTGGAGTCCTCGTGCATCAGTCGCTGAAAGTAAGCGCGCAGGTATGGCAGGTAATAAAGAAGGCAAATGGTACGTTGGCTTTCATAGCAAGAGGATTTGAGTACAGGGATAGGGATGTTTTGCTGCAATTGTAGCGGGGCAGCAGGGCAGCGTAAGGAGGAGAGGGGCAGAGAGGAGAGAGAGAGAGGAGAGGAGAGACAGGAGGGAGAGGAGAGCGAGGAGAGAGAGAGGATTTGCTTTGGAGAAAGGCAGAGGTGTGACTGGTGACAGGATTTTTGGGGTAAGATTTAATTTAAAGTACTTTTTCGCGGCTGTTATTTATTTATTTAATTATTTTTAAATTTTGGCGCGAAACCGGCAGTGGCCGCGGGGTTTACTGGGAGGGTCAAAAGTTGTATAAAAGTCAGTTAGTTGGGGGGATAGTCCTCTTTGTTGCTTTGGAGAAAGGCAGAGGTGTGACTGGTGACAGGATTTTTGGGGTAAGATTTAATTTAAAGTACTTTTTCGCGGCTGTTATTTATTTATTTAATTATTTTTAAATTTTGGCGCAAAACCGGCAGTGGCCGCGGGGTTTACTGGGAAGGGTCTTTTGAGTTTTTTTTAGTGCACAGGAGGTTTAAAAGGCAGGCCCCACTATCTAACGGGCAGCGTTGAGAGCGGGCAGCGGAGTGAGAGGGAGCTCAGTGAGAACTGAGGGGTTTTGGCTCATCGGGCTTAGGCAGAAAGGGCGAGCAGGGGTGAGTTTCTTATTTTTTTTTATTTATAATTTACTTTTCTCTGTGTACCTTGGAAGAAAGGGTGAAATATGAGTGTTAAGCCAGTGTGTTGCTCGCAGTGCAGTATGTGGGAGGTCCTGGAGGCACCTGGCCTCCCGGACATCCACATCTGTGAGGGATGTGTCGAGCTGCGGTTCCTGAGGGCCCGTGTTAGGGAGCTGGAACTGCAGCTTGACGATCTTAGGCAGGTGAGGGAGAATGAGGAGGTGATAGACAAGAGCTATCATCAGGTGGTCACACCAGGGCCACGGGAGGAGGCCAAGTGGGTGACAGCCAGGAAGGGTAAAACACGGGTGATTGAGAGCACCCCGGTGGAAGTGCCCCTACATAACAAGTACTCCTGTCTGAGTACTGTTGGGGGGGACAGCCCATCTGGGGGAAGCAGCAGTGGCCGTGTCTCCGGGGTGGAATCCGGCCCTGTAACTCAGAGGGCTAAGGAAAGGAGGAGGAAGGCGGTATTAATCGGGGACTCGACAGTCCGGGGGACGGACAGGCGATTTTGCAGACGCAGGCGGGAGTCTCGCATGGTGGTCTGCCTTCCTGGGGCTGGGATCCAGGATGTCGCTGGGCGAGTCCCAGAAATCCTGAGGTGGGAGGGAGAGGAGCCGAAGGTAGCGGTACATATTGGTACCGCTGATGTGGGTAGGAAGGGGGAAGGGAACATGAAAAAAGAGTATAGGGAATTAGGGAGACAGCTGAGAAGGAGGAAAGCAAAGGTAGTAATCTCGGGATTGCTGCCTGTGCCACGGGAAGGTGAGGAAAGGAATGGAGTGAGGTGGAGGATGAATGTGTGGCTGAGGGAATGGTGCAGGGATTCAGGTTCCTGGACCATTGGGACCTCTTTAGGGGCAGGTGTGACCTGTATACTAAAAACGGGTGGCACTTGAATCCCAGGGGGACCAATATCCTAGCAGGAAGGTTGGCTAAGGCTACTGAGGAGAGTTTAAAGTAGATAGGTTGGGGGGAGGGGATCAAAGTGACGTGACTGAGAGTGAGGAAGGTAGCTCGCAAACAGAGAAGGGTTATAGGCAGTGCAAGAGGGCAGGTGGACTGGGAACAGAGAAGGGGAGAGGTCAGACCTTAGGATTGAGATGTGTCTACTCTAATGCCAGGAGTATAGTGAATAAACAACGAGCTAAAGGAGGAGAGGGCTTGGGAGATGTTAGTAGCGCTTCAACAAACCGGGTCCAGATAAAGGCTGGCATAAAGACACTTTGCCTGAATGCACGAAGCATTCGAAACAAAGTAAATGAGTTGATGGCACAAATCCATACAAATGAATATGATCTAGTGTCCATCACAGAAACGTGATTGCAGGGTGACCGGGACTGGGAACTGAATATACAGGGTTATCAGGCATTTAGGAAGGATAGACAGGTAGAAAAAGGAGGTGGGGTAGCTTTGTTAATAAAGGATAATATCAGGACGGTAGTGAGAGACGGCATAGGCTCTAAGGAGCAAAATGTGGAATCGTTGTGGGTGGAGATAAGGAATAGTAGGGGGAGAAAGACACTGGTAGGCGTGGTCTATAGGCCCCCAAATAATAACTTAGAGGTGGGGAGGGCTATAAACAAGCAAATAATGGATGCGTGCAAAAGTGGAACGGCAATAATCATGGGGGATTTTAACCTACATATTGATTGGTCGACTCAAATTGGACGTGGAGGGCTTGAGGAAGAGTTCTTGGAATGCTGTCGGGATTGTTTCATTGAACAGTATGTTACAGAACCTACGAGAGAGCGAGCTATCTTGGATCTGGTTCTGTGCAATGAGACAGGTAGGATTAAGGATCTTCTTGTGAAGGATCCTCTTGGGATGAGTGATCATAATATGGTGGAATTTCTGATACAGATGGAGGGTGAGAAAGTAGGGTCCCAAACCAGTGTCCTCTGCTTGAACAGAGGGGAGTACGATAGGATGAGGGTGGAATTGGCTAATGTAGACTGGGCGAGCAGACTGGTAGGTAGGACAGCTGAGGAACAGTGGAGGATTTTTAAGGAGATTTTTTTAAGTACTCAGCAAAAATATATTCCGGTGATAAAGAAGGACTGTAAGAAAAAGGATAACCGGACGTGGATAACGAAGGAAATGAAGGAGAGTATTAAAATAAAATCAGATGCGTAGAGAGTGGCCAAAAATAGTGGAGAATTAGTGGATTGGGAAAGCTTTAAAGAAAAACAAAGAACGACTAAGAAAGCGATTAAGAAAGGAAAGATAGATTATGAAACTAAACGAGCTCAAAATATAAAAAATGATAGTAAAAGTTTTTACAAGTATATAAAAAGGGATAGAGTGGCTAGAGTGAATGTTGGACCCTTGGAAGATGAGAGGGGGGATTTAATAGTGGAAAACGAGGAAATGGCTGAGACTTTAAATAAGTTCTTTGTGTCGGTCTTCACGGTGGAAGACACAAATAGTTTGCCGAATATTAGAGATCGAGAGTTGGTGGGAGGGGAGGTCCTTAATACAATTACTGTTACTAAGGAGGTGGTGCTTGGTAGACGAATAGGACTGAAGGTAGACAAGTCCCCGGGCCCGGATGGAATGCATCCCAGGGTACTGAAAGAAATGGCTGAGGTAATAGCAGATGCATTAGTAGTAATTTATCATAATTCGCTGGACTCTGGGGTAGTGCCGGCTGAATGGAAAACAGCTACTGTTACGCCGCTGTTTAAAAAAGGAAGTAGACAAAAGGCGGGTAACTACAGGCCGGTTAGCTTAACGTCCGTAGTTGGGAAGATGCTAGAGTCCATTATTAAAGAGGAAATAACAGAGCACCTGAATAAGAATGGTTCGATCAAGCAGACGCAGCATGGATTCATGAAGGGAAAGTCGTGTTTGACGAATCTACTGGACTTTTATGAAGATGTCACTAGTGCGGTTGACAGAGAGGAACCGGTGGATGTGGTGTTTTCAGATTTCCAGAAGGCGTTCGATAAGGTGCCTCACAAAAGGTTGCTGCAGAAGATTGGCGTACACGGAGTTAGGGGTAAGGTGTTGGCATGGATTGGGGATTGGCTATCTAACAGGAAGCAGAGAGTTGGGATAAATGGGTGCTTTTCTGGTTGGCAGTTGGTGACCAGTGGCGTGCCGCAGGGATCGGTGCTGGGGCCTCAATTGTTTACCATTTACATAGATGATCTGGAGGAGGGGACTGAATCTAGGGTATTCAAGTTTGCTGATGACACGAAGGTGAGTGGGAAAGCGAATTGCGTGGAGGACGCGGAAAATCTGCAGAGAGATTTGGATAGGCTGAGCGAGTGGGCGAGGATCTGGCAGATGGAATATAACGTTAGCAAATGTGAGGTTATCCACTTTGGAAGAAATAATAGTAAATTGGAATATTATTTAAATGGAGAAAAATTACATCGTGCGACTGTGCAGAGGGACCTGGGGGTCCTTGTGCACGAATCGCAAAACCTCAGTCTGCAGGTGCAGCAGGTGATCAAGAAGGCGAATGGAATGTTGGCCTTTATCGCGAGGGGGATAGAATATAAAAGCAGGGAGGTCTTGCTACAACTGTACAAGGCACTGGTGAGGCCGCAACTGGAGTACTGTGTGCAGTTTTGGTCCCCTTATTTGCGAAAGGATATATTGGCCTTGGAGGGAGTGCAGAGAAGGTTCACCAGGTTGATACCGGAGATGAGGGGTGTAGCTTATGAGGAGAGATTAAACAGATTGGGTCTGTACTCGTTGGAGTTTAGAAGGATGAGGGGTGATCTTATAGAGACATATAAGATAATGAAGGGGCTGGATAGGGTAGAGGTGGAGAGATTCTTTCCACTTAGAAGGGAAACCAGAACTAGAGGGCACAGCCTCAAAATAAGTGGGGGCCGGTTCAGAACAGAGTTGAGGGGGAACTTCTTCTCTCAGAGGGTAGTGAATCTAGAAAATAGAAAACCTACAGTGCAGTAGGAGGCCATTCGGCCCATCGAGTCTGCACCGACCACAATCCCTCCCAGGCCCTACCCCACATATTTACCTGCTAATCCCTCTAACCTACGCATCTCAGGACTCTAAGGGGCAATTTTTAACCTGGCCAATCAACCTAACCCGCACATCTTTGGACTGTGGGAGGAAACCGGAGCACCCGGAGAAAACCCACGCAGACACGAGGAGAATGTGCAAACTCCACACAGACAGTGACCCGAGCCGGGAATCGAACCCAGGACCCTGGAGCTGTGAAGCAGCAGTGCTAACCACTGTGCTACCGTGCCGCCCCATCTCTGGAATTCTCTGCCCATTGAAGTGGTGGAGGCTTCCTCGTTGAATATGTTTAAATCACGGGTAGATAGTTTTCTGATCGATAAGGGAATTAGGGGATATGGGGAGCAGGCGGGTAAGTGGAACTGATTCGCTTCAGATCAGCCATGATCTTGTTGAATGGCGGGGCAGGCTCGAAGGGCCAGATGGCCTACTCCTGCTCCTATTTCTTATGTTCTTATGTTCTTATGTATCGGGGGTTGGTGAGGCCACGCCTGGAGATTTGTGTGCAGTTTTGGTGTCCTTATCTGAGGAAGAATGTCCTTGCTATAGAGGGAATACAGTCTGTGCCGGATTTAGACTTGGTGAGGCCCTAAGCTGTGTAAAGCTTGGAGGCCCCCTTGTTAAAAAGTTACACCAAAAGGTCTCACAAAGGTGCGTACCAAAACAGGACCTTGGGTCGCCACAAAAAATTGAAAACATAATTATGCCTTTTAATTATTTAATAGCAAGGTATTTAAAGTGAAAAATACAAATTATTTTCAAATGAATGCATTTAGTGATTACATATTTATCATTTGGCTGGCTTGATCTCCCATAGATTTTGGTAATTTTGGAAATCTTTTGAGTTGCTCTTCAAGCTGGTGCTTTTTCTTTTCTGGTATCCGCTCTTAAATGTTCTCTTCATTGTAAACCTTCTGAAATTTTGTGAGGCCCCTGCGGATTGTGAGGCCCTAAGCTGTAGCTTGTTTAGCTTATGCCTAAATCCGGCCCTGAGTGCAGTGAAAGTTTACCTGGCTGATTCTTGGGATGGCAGGTCTGTCATATGAGGAGAGACTAAGTCAGTTAGGATTATATTCACTTGAGTTCTCATAGAAACTTATAAAATTCTAACAGGGTTAGACAGGGTAGATTCAGAAAGAATGTTCCCAATGGTGGGGGAGCCCAGAACTAGGGGTCATAGTTTGAGGCGAAGGGATAAATATTTTAGAACTGAGGTGAGGAGAAATTTCTTCATCCAGAGCGGTGAATGTGTGGAATTCACTACCACAGAATGTGGTTGAGGCCAAAACATTGTCTGATTTCAAGAAGAAATTAGATATAGCTCTTGGGGCTAAAGGGATCAAGGGAAGTGGAAGGAAGGGCGGCGGATCAGGATATTGAATTCGATGGTCAGCCATAATCAGGATGAATGTTAGAGCAGGCTCGAAGGGCCAAATGGCCTACTCCTGCTTCTAGTTTCTATGTTTTTATGAAATTGGGAAAGCAAAGAGAGAATTGAAAAATATTGGCAGATAAAATCAAGGAAAACCCCAACATGTTTTATCTGTACATTAAGAACAAGGGGATAATCAAGGAAAAGGTAGGGCTTATCAGAGATCTACAAGATAACTTCTATCTGGATGCAGGAGATGTGGGCATTGTTCTTAGTGAGTACTTTGCCTCTGCCTTCACAAAGGAGAGGGATGATGCAGACATTCTACTCGATGAGGAGGAGTGTGAAATATTAGATACAGGACGGGGTGCACCTGAACCAGAGGGGCACCAATATCCTCGGAGGGAAATTTGTTACGGCTCTTCAGGGGGGTTTAAACTAATTTGTCAGGGGAGTGGGAAAGGGAGTTGTAGTCCAGAAGTCAGTGAGGGTGGTGAGGTATTGGGGAAGGTATCAGGGTCAAGGGTGGGTACTGGTAGACAGGAAGGTGGGTTGAAGTGTGTCTACTTCAATGCAAGGAGCATCCGGAACAAGGTAGATGAACTTGGGGCGTGGATTGGTACTTGGGACTACGATGTTGTGGCCATTACGGAGACGTGGGTAGAACAAGGACAGGAATGGTTGTTGGACGTTCCGGGGTATAGATGTTTCACTAAGTGTAGGGAAGCTGGTAAAAGAGGTGGAGGAGTGGCATTGTTAATCAAGGATAGTTTAACGGCTGCGGAAAGGCACTTCGTGGGGGATCTGCACACTGAGGTAATATGGGCTGAAGTTAGAAATAGGAAAGGAGCGGTCACGTTGCTAGGAGTTTACTATAGGCCCCCAAATAGTAATAGAGATGTGGAGGAAGAAATTGCTAAGCAGATTATGGATATGTGTGGGGGTCACAGGGTAGTTGTCATGGGGGACTTTAACTTTCCAAATATTGATTGGAACCTTTGTAGGTCAAATAGTTTGGATGGGGCAGTTTTTGTGCAGTGTGTGCGGGAGGGTTTCCTGACACAATATGTGGATGGGCCGACTAGAGGTGAGGCCACATTGGATTTGGTACTGGGAAATGAACCGGGCCAAGTGTTAGATTTGGTTGTGGGAGAGCAATTTGGAGATAGTGACCACAATTCGGTGTCTTTTGTTATTGCAATGGAGAGGGATAGGGCCGTACGGCAGGGCAAGGTTTACAATTGGGGGAGGGGTAATTATGATGCGATTAGGCAAGAATTAGGGGGCATAAGTTGGGAACAGAAACTGTCAGAGAAAGGAACTAATGAAAAGTGGAACTTTTTCAAGGAACAAATACTGGATGTCCTTGATAGGTATGTTCCTGTCAGGCAGGGAGGAAATGGCCGAGTGAGGGAACCATGGTTCACAAAAGAGGTGGAATGTCTTGTGAAAAGGAAGAGGGAAGCTTATGTAGGGATGAGGAAACAAGGTTCAGATGGCTCGATTGAGGGTTACAAGTTAGCAAGGAATGAGCTGAAAAAGGGGCTTAGGAGAGCTAGGAGGGGACATGAGAAGTCCTTGGCGGGTCGGATCAAGGAAAACCCCAAGGCTTTTTACTCTTATGTGAGGAATAAAAGAATGACCAGGGTGAGGTTAGGGCCGGTCAAGGACATTAGTGGGAACTTGTGTATGGAGTCAGTAGAGATAGGCGAGGTGATGAATGAATACTTTTCTTCAGTGTTCACCAAGGAGAGGGGCCATGTTTTTGAGGAAGAGAAGGTGTTACAGGCTAATAGGCTGGAGGAAATAGATGTTCGGAGGGAGGATGTCTTGGCAGTTTTGAATAAACTGAAGGTCGATAAGTCCCCTGGGCCTGATGAAATGTATCCTAGGATTCTGTGGGAGGCAAGGGATGAGATTGCAGAGTCTTTGGCTTTGATCTTTGGGTCCTCGCTGTCCACGGGGATGGTGCCAGAGGACTGGAGAATGGCGAATGTTGTTCCTCTGTTTAAGAAAGGGAATAGAAATGACCCTGGTAATTATAGACCGGTTAGTCTTACTTCGGTGGTTGGTAAATTGATGGAAAGGGTCCTTAGGGATGGGATTTACGACAATTTAGAAAGATGCGGATTAATCCGAGATAGTCAGCACGGATTCGTGAAGGGCAAGTCGTGCCTCACAAATTTGATAGAATTTTTTGAGGAGGTAACTAAGTGTGTTGATGAAGGTAGGGCAGTTGATGTCATATACATGGATTTTAGTAAGGCGTTTGATAAGGTCCCCCATGGTCGGCTTATGATGAAAGTGAGGAGGTGTGGGATAGAGGGAAAGTTGGCCGATTGGATAGGTAACTGGCTGTCTGACCGAAGACAGAGGGTGGTGGTGGATGGAAAATTTTCGGATTGGAGGCAGGTTGCTAGCGGTGTGCCGCAGGGATCAGTGCTTGGTCCTCTGCTCTTTGTGATTTTTATTAATGACTTAGAGGAGGGGGCTGAAGGGTGGATCAGTAAATTTGCTGATGACACCAAGATTGGTGGAGTAGTGGATGAGGTGGAGGGCTGTTGTAGGCTGCAAAGAGACATAGATAGGATGCAAAGCTGGGCTGAAAAATGGCAAATGGAGTTTAACCCTGATAAATGTGAGGTGATTCATTTTGGTAGGACAAATTTAAATGTGGATTACAGGGTCAAAGGTAGGGTTCTGAAGACTGTGGAGGAACAGAGAGATCTTGGGGTCCATATCCACAGATCTCTAAAGGTTGCCAGTCAAGTGGATAGAGCTGTGAAGAAGGTCTATAGTGTGTTAGCTTTTATTAACAGGGGGTTGGAGTTTAAGAGCCGTGGGGTTATGCTGCAACTGTACAGGACCTTGGTGAGACCACATTTGGAATATTGTGTGCAGTTCTGGTCACCTCACTATAAGAAGGATGTGGAAGCGCTGGAAAGAGTGCAGAGGAGATTTACCAGGATGCTGCCTGGTTTGGAGGGTAGGTCATATGAGGAAAGGTTGAGGGAGCTAGGGCTGTTCTCTCTGGAGCGGAGGAGGCTGAGGGGAGACTTAATAGAGGTGTATAAAATGATGAAGGGGATAGATAGAGTGAACGTTCAAAGACTATTTCCTCGGGTGGATGGAGCTATTACAAGGGGGCATAACTATAGGGTTCATGGTGGGAGATACAGGACGGATATCAGAGGTAGGTTCTTTACGCAGAGAGTGGTTGGGGTGTGGAATGGACTGCCTGCAGTGATGGTGGAGTCAGACACTTTAGAAACATTTAAGCGGTTATTGGATAGGCACATGGAGCACACCAGGATGATAGGGAGTGGGATAGCTTGATCTTGGTTTCAGATAAAGCTCGGCACAACATCGTGGGCCGAAGGGCCTGTTCTGTGCTGTACTGTTCTATGTTCTATGTTCTATGTTCTAGCAGCATAATAAGAGAAGTACTGGAGCAACTGTCATCCTTGAAGGTGAATGAATCACCAGCGTTGCATGGACTGTATCCCGTGCTGTTAAAGGAAGCCAGGTAGGAAATAGTGGCTGCTCTGATGATCATTGTCCAATCCTCACTGGATATAGGTGATGGATCAGTGGATTAGAAGACTGCAAATGTTGTACTATTATTTGAAAAGGGTGTAAAGGATAACCGAATAATTATAGGCCAGTCAAACTGACTTTGGTGGTGGACAAATTATTAGAATTAATTCTGAGTGACAGGATAAGCATTCATTTAGAAAGAGACCGAGTAATCAGGGACAGTCAGCTTGGTTTTATTAGAGGAAGGTCATGTTTTACAAACCTAATCAAATTTTTTGAGAAAGTAGGAAGGAGAATTGATGAAGGTAGTGCAGTAGATGTTGTCTGCATGGAATTTAGCCAGGCATTTGACAAGGTCCCATTAGGCAGACTGGCCAGAAAAGTGAAAGCCCATGAGATACAGGGGTATGTGATAAATTGGATCCAAAATTGGCTCAACAACAGGAAATAAAGTGTAATGATTGAGGGGGTTTTTTTGTGAATGGAAAGCTGTTTCCAGTGGCATTCCTTGGGGCTCAGTGTTGGGGCTCTCGCTGTTTGTTGTATATTTTAATGATTTGAATTTAAATTGGGAGGTATGTTTAGAAAATTTGCAGGTGACACAAAAGTGACCGCGTAGTTGATAGTTATAGTTGATAGACGAGGTTAGCTGTGGACTCCTGAATGACATCAATGGTTTGGTTGAGTGGGTGGAAAAGTGGCATATAGAATTCAATCCAGAGAACAAAGGACAGTACAGCACAGGAACAGGCCCTTCGACCCACCAAGCCTGTCCCGATCACGTCCTATATAGACCAACCGCCTGTATCCCTCTGTTCCCCACCTGTTCATGTGTCTATCCAGATAAGTCTTGAATGTCACTAACATGTCTCCCTCAGCCACTTCACTTGGCAGTGCATTCCAGGCCCCCTCCACCATCTGTGTAAAAAAAACTTGCCCCGCACATCTCCACTGAACCTTTCCCCCTTTACCTTGAACTTGTGCCCCCTTGTAATTGTCATTTCTGCCCTGGGAGAAAGCTTACAACTGTTCACCTTATCTATGCCCCTAATAATTTTATAAACTTCTATCAGGTCACCCCCTCAGCCTCCGTCTTTCCAGGTAAAAGAATCTCAGTTTATTCAATCTCTCCTCATAGCTAATACCCTCTATACCAGGCAACATCCTGGTAAACCTTTTCTGTACTCTCCCCAAAGCCTCCACGTCCTTCTGATAGTGTGGTGACCAGAATTGGACACAGTATTCCAAATGTAGCCTAACCAACGTTTTATATAACTGTAACATAATTTGTCAACTTTTATACTCAATTACCCAGCCGATGAAGGTAAGCATGCCATACGTTTTCTTCACCATCTTTTCCACTTGTGCTGTCACTTTTAAGGATCGGTGGACCTATACTCCCAGATCTCTCTGTATCTATGCTCCTGATGGTTCTGTCATTTCTTTTATAGCTCCCACCTGAATTGGATCTACTAAAATGCATCACCTCACATTTGTCTGGATTAAATTCCATCTGCCATTTCTCTGCCCAATTTTCCAGCCTATCAATATCTTACTGTATTCTCTGACAATCTTCATCGCTATCTGCAACTCCAGCAATCTTAGTATCATCTGCAAACTTGCTAATCAGACCAGCTACGTTTTCTCCCCAGTCATTTAAATATATTACAAGCAACAGAGGTCCCAGCAATGATCCCTGTGGAACACCACTAGTTACAGACCTCCATTCAGAAAAAATCCCTCCACCTCTACCCTCTGCCTTCTATGGCGAATCGAGTTCTGAATCCATCTAGCTGGTTCACCCTTGATCCTGTGTGATTTAACCTTTTGCACCAGCCTGCCATGAGGGACCTTGTCAAATGCTTTTACATGTAGATAACATCCATGGCCCTTCCCTTGTCAAGCATTTTTGTCACCCCCTCAAAAAACTCAATCAAATTAGTGAGACATGGCGTCCTTCGTACAAAACCCTGCTGTCTGTCGCTAATAAGGCCATTCAGTTCCAAATGTGTATAGATCCTATCCCTAAGATTCTTCTCCAACAAAGTATGGGGTCGTGCATTTGGGGATAGCAAACAAAGATCGGGAATACTCAATAAATGAGGGAGAATATTGAGATGGAAGTGGGAGACCTTGGAGTGCACGCATGTTCACCTTAGAAAGGTGAACACGTTCCTGAAGATGGCAGGACAGGTGGATACGGTGTTAAAGAAAGCATATGGAATGCTTTCCTTTATTGGAGAAAGTATAGAATACAAAAGCAGGGATATAATACTGGAAAATGCATACATTGGTGGTTAGGCCACAGCTGGAATTTAGTGTGCAGTGCAGTGCAGTCACTATATTACAGAAAGGACATAATTACTATGGAGAGAGTTGAGAGGAGATTTACAAGTATGTTGCCAGAGTTTGGAAATTGCAGCTTTGAAGAATGATTAAATAAGTAAGGGCTGTGTTCCTTCAGAGAAGGCTGAAGGGTGACTTATTTGGGGTATACAAGATTGAGGGGCCTAGATAGAGTAAATAGGAAAAGCGGGGCTCAATTACCAAGGGGCACAGCTTTAAGGCGATTGATGGAAAGATTGGCAGGGATATGATGAAAAACTTCTTCACCCACAGGGTTGTGAGTGTCTGGAATTCCCTGCCTGAATTGGTGGTTGAGGTAGAAACCTTCAACTCATTTAAAAGGTAGCTGAATCTGCACTTAAAGTGTAACCTGCAAGACTATAGACCAGGTGCTGAAAAGTGGGATTAGAATGAGCTGCTAGTTCTTTTTCTTTTTTCCTTTTTTGCTGGTGCAGGCACAATGGGCTGAATGGCCTCTTTCTGTGCTGTAACTTTTCTATGGTCCTGTAGTTCTCTGATTGTCACCCTATTCTGACACTCCACTCAATTGTTACATTCAAAATCTTATGCTTTTACTAAGAGTGTTCTTCATGTGTCCATATCTCACCCAAAGCAGGCTAATTAGCTGACCTCACAAAGTTACACACAAAACGTGCACTCTCAAGTCTAAAACTTACTCTAAATCATTCAAGTTTACACTGCACCCACACGGCTAATAACTGATATCTGCACACTTTGATGATTTATGTCACTTTCAATTTTCTTTGTTATTTGCTGCTGCTTACATTTCTTTGATTGATTCTGAGTCTATTGTTGTAGCTTTCGTTTAATGATAAATGACTTATGGGTAGGTTGAACACACTGCAGAGCAGAAATGTCCAAGCTTTTAGTCTTTGTGAACTCATTAGGTGTGTATTGTGGAGCCTTGAGAAATGCTTACAAAGATCCCATTAAATTGCACATGTCTGAAACCATTGATACAGACAGATTGCAGTGTATTAATTTTAGATTGATCTCCCAATGAGACAATAGCACCATGAACAATCTTTCTGAAACATGCAAGTCCACAATGTGAAAGGGGAAAAGCCGTTGAATTAAAAGGAACATGTATGTAGGGCTGGGTTTCCTGGACTCCCAAGGTCTGAACTATCAGGTCTTGTGCTGAATTTTGGGCAATCCTAGTTTGAAACACCTTTAAATGACGATTGATTTCTGGGTTTTTTTTATGATATAAAAGTGTAATCAACCATTGGGAAAGGGTGTTGATTTGTCATCGGGCCACGGATTGGTAGGAGGCATTTTATCTCTCAAATTATCTAATCAGCGATCGCAACAAATGAACTTCAAATTGAGTGGGGGGGGTGCAAAATGGAGAACATGTTAGAATGTACTGCTGTCACAAACTATGTACCAGCAGATGGTTACCAGCAGATTTGTGATTACCCATTTGGTGAGTTTATAATTTAATCTGGATAATGGTGCAAGGAAGGGTTATAGTGAGATCTTACCAAAATGATGTGCATTCTCTGGTAGAAGAAGGGAATTAAGTCTCCATCTCTGTTGAGATTTCTAGTGGCACAGGCAAAAAGGCTCAGATACATGTTGCATGTCTGCCTATCTAACCTTATGTTTACTGCTTACAAGCTTGTTAAATTAGTATTTCTTTGCTAACTTCGAATCAAAGGAAGCCTCTTTGATTAGGGCAATATGCTGAACCCACCAGGAGAACCACTTTGGCAAGGGGACTAGGGAATCACTGCACACATCTAGATGTCTGAGTTTAAGTTTGGATTTGTATTCAAGATTGAGCGTTCAGTGCTTCAGTTTTGTAACTGCCTGACCATTCCCTTCATTTTGTTCTAGTTTTTGCATTTGTAGGTGATGAATATTTTGTTTCTTTTCCAGCTTCTTGGGTTTGTCTACGCCTGTTACGTTATCAAAATTGTCGCTGAAGAAGAAGACAGCTGTAAGTACTCAAGATGTCAAAGATGAAGAAAATCAAAAAATCTAAATTTTACGCATTTATAAATTAGATCAGCATTACTATGCTGTTAATGAATACTCCAGTATATTTCATACTGAGATTAGAGATGAGAGAAAATTTCAAGTTCTCTTTTCCAACACAAATAACACTAGAATGTTAATTAATAGCCTGATCAAATTAAATAGTGCTGCAACTGTTGAGCTGTAGTATTTAAATTGTCATGGCAAATTAGCCTTTACTATACTTTGAAATGTTCACTGCATAAGCCTGTTGGAATACTTGTCTGTAGTCAATCGCATATTGATATTAAATAAAATTTCTAACAATCTAAATTTAAATCTATAGATTTCTAATGAAAATGCATAAATATTGCATTTTCTTTAATAATGCAGTGGTATACTGGTCTGAAGCATTTTGTGTTGAAGTTCAGCATGACACTCTGTTAAAGATCACCATAGCAAATTTATCACTTCACCAAATTTATCACATTTTCTCTGACATTAAAAAACAATCATTTTATTCAATTTATGTGAACAATGCAGTCTGACAATTGTTTTTTGGGATCAGGGTAGTTTTCCATTTATTTGGTGGAGTAATAAAAAGAGTGATGTGCAAATAAAATGTGCAACTCACCAACAATAACTTGTATTTAAAAGAATAAACTATCCCACAATGTTTTCATAGCAGCATCATTAAACAGAACATGACACCGTGCAACATAAGGAGGTGTTAGGTCAGATGACCAAAAGCTTGTTTTTTTTTAAATTCGTCCATGGGACATGGGCGTCGCTGGCTGGCCAGCATTTATTGCCCATCTCTTGTTGCCCTTGGAAGACAGTTGAGAGTCAGCCACATTGCTGTGGCTCTGGAGTCACATGTAGGCCAGACCAGGTAAGGATGGCAGATTTCCTTCCCGAAAGGACATTAGTGAACCAGATGGGTTTTTCCAACGATTGACAGTGGTTTCATGGTCATTAGCAGATTCTTAATTCCAGATTTTTTTTTTAAATTGACTTCAAACTTCATCATCTGCCTTGGTGGGATTCGAACCCAGAATCCCAGAACATTAGCTGAGTTTCTGGATTCATTGTCATGTGATAATACCACTCGGCCATAGCCTTCCCAAAAAGGTGCATTTTAAAGAAGGAAAGTGAGATGGAGCGGTTTCAGTAGGGTATTCCAGCACATAGAGCATGACAACTGAAGGCATGCCCACCTGAGGTGGTGACTAAATTCAAACATAATCATGAGGCCAGACAATTTGGTGGGTTGTGGGGTTGGAGAAGATAACAATAGGAAGGGGCTATAACTTGGAAGGATTTGAAAATAAGGGTGAGAATTTTAAAATCAGGATGCTACTTGAGAGGGGTCAATGTCAGCAAACAGGGATGACGGGTGATCTGGTTTTATGAGTCATGACATGCACAGCAGAATTTTAGATGACCCCCAAGTCGAATGTGGGAGACCAGCCAGAAGTGTAGTGGAATAGTCAAGTAGAGGAAGCCAAGACATGAATGTGAACTTCAACAGCAGATGAGCAAAGTTGAGCAATGTTAAAAGGTGGAAATAGGCGGTCTTCAAGATGGCGTGGATATAAGGTTGGAAGCTCATCTTGGGATGAAATGTGATATCAACGTTGCAAACATGCTGGGTTAGTCTCAGATTGTTGCCAGGGAGAGGAATGGAGTCAGTAGTTAAGGTATTGGTTTTGAGCGGAAACCTAAAATAGTGGCTTATTCTTCCCTCGATATACAATCAGCAGTCTGATAATTTGGCAACAGTGGTGAGTGGAGATGGGTATCAGCAGGGTGCATGTGAAAACTAATGCTGTGCTTTCAGATGATGGCGCTGATGGGCAGCATTGAGGTGAGAAGTAGTGGAGGGGAGGATTTGATTTGATTTATTGCAGATGACACCAAGATTGGTGGCAAAGTGGACAGTGAAGAAAGTTATCTCCAATTGCAATGGGATCTTGATCAATTGGGCCAGTGGGCTGACGAATGGCAGATGGAGTTTAATTTAGACAAATGCGAGGTGATGCATTTTGGTAGATTGAACCAGGGCAGGACTTACTCAGTTAATGGTAGGGCGTTGGGGAGAGTTACAGATCAAAGAGATCTAGGGGTACATGTTCATAGCTCCTTGAAAGTGGAGTCACAGGTGGACAGAGTGGTGAAGAAGGCATTCGGCATGCTTGGTTTCATCGGTCAGAACATTGAATACAGGAGTTGGGATGTCTTGTTGAAGTTGTACAAGACATTGCTAAGGCCACACTTGGAATACTGTGTGCAATTCTGGTCACCCTATTATAGAAAGGATATTATTAAACTAGAAAGAGTGCAGAAAAGATTTACTAGGATGCTACCGGGACTTGATGGATTGAGTTATAAGGAGAGGCTGAATAGACTGGGACTTTTTTCTCTGGAGCGTAGGAGGCTGAGGGGTGACCTTATAGAGGTCTATAAAATAATGAGGGGCATAGACAAGGTAGATAGTCAATATCTTTTCCCAAAGGTAGGGGAGTCTAAAACTAGAGGGCATAGGTTTAAGGTGAGAGGGGAGAGATACAAAAGTGTCCAGAGGGGCAATCTTTTCACACAGAGGGTGGTGAGTGTCTGGAACAAGCTGCCAGAGGTAGAAGTAGAGGCGGGTACCATTTTATCTTTTAAAAAGCATTTAGATAGTTACATGGGTACGATGGGTATAGAGGGATATGGGCCAAATGTGGGCAATTGGGATTAGCTTAGGGGTTTTTTTTAAAAAAGGGCGGCATGGACAAGTTGGGCCGAAGGGCCTGTTTCCATACTGTAAACCTCTATGACTCTATTATTGTCACATGTATTAATAGACAGTGAAAAGTATTGTTTCTTGCATGGTATACAGACAAAGCATACCATTCATAGAGAAGGAAAGGAGAGATGCAGAATGTAGTGTTATAGTTATACCTAGGGTATAGAGAAAGATAAACTTAATGCAAGGTAGATCTATTCAAAAGTCTGATGGCAGCAGGGAAGAAGCTGTTCTTGTGTCAGTTGTTACGTGACCTGACTTTTGAATCTTTTTCCCAACGGAGGGAGGGAGAAAGAGGAGGAGGGAGAGAGGCAAAAATGGACCCTTGGAGGACTCCAGAGGTAATGGTGCAGGAATCACCCCTCACTCTGTCCCCATCCTTATCAATGGACTTGCTTGCCTGGCCTCTGTTTCCTCAGAAAAAAACAAGTCTTCAAGGATGCCTTGGCATTGAGTTACCCTCTGCTGCATTCTGCAGCTTGAGCAGTGTTAACCATCAGTGGTGGGGCTGTCAAGGCTGTTGAGCTGCTAGCCCGCTGATTGGCCCAGCATCTTTGGGAGGGGCATTGCCAACCTCAATTAAATGGCAGCCCTAGCGGTGGCCTAATAATTGGCTGTTGTTGGTAAAATGCCACCCCAGGATCCCGCTGCCTGCCAGAGTGGGGTTGACTTCTACTTTCAACCCCAATGGCAGGACTTGATCCTCAATGGGCAACACGGTGGCACAGTGATTAGCACTGCTATCTCACAGTGTCAGGGACTTGGGTTCAATTCTGGCCTCAGGTAACTGTGCGGAGTTTGCATGTTATCCCCGTGCATGCGTGGATTTTCTCCGGGTGCTCCAGTTTCCTCCCACAGTCCAAAGATGTGCGAGTTAGGTGGATTTGGCCATGCTAAAATTGCCTCTTAGTGTCAGGGGGACTATGGAGATGGGACCTGGGTGGGATTGTTGTTGTGCAGACTCGATGGGCCGAATGGCCTCCTTCTGCATTGTAGGGATTCTATTCTATTCTATGATTCAATGGTCAAATCCAGTCCTCTATTTCTCTTTTGGGGATATTGGACCTGCTGGAAATTCCACTGCCTCACTGATGATCTACCAGTAAATGTCAGAAAACTCATGAGCAACTGATCTGTGATAAAATAATGAAGCCCACCCAACAAATAGATTGGAGCCACTCAGGATTTCCCATGGACAAGTGGCAAGGTTTCCCCGCCTATCCGACACAAATCTGGTTTCCAAATAACATCAGACACCCACAAGCATCACTAGGAGATCAACCAGAAAATGAAACTGACATTTAACTTTACTAGAAATATATTCTTCACCTTTTTTTTAATTCTCGGGAAAGGGCACTGTGAAATCCCAGCCCTATTCTCATTTAATACAAACTGAGTCTCTTAGTTCATATTCTACCCTGACTCTCTCAGTGCACACCTCACTCTGCCCCCAATCACCAAGTGCAATGTAGAACACTGGTCTAAATGATGTGCATAAAATGCTCTTAGTTGAGTGAAAACTCCGTGTAGGAGTTCGGAACGTGTTTAGGCCAAAGACTTTTACTGAGGTGAAACACAATGGAGGTCATTCACCTGTCATTTACTTCAGCAGAAGCGCCTCAGAAACTCAAAACATGGTACAGTCATTTGTTTAATGGCATTTTCCTGAGTTTTTGCTGTTATTCCCTCAAAATTAAAGGAGTCAATTGGGAAATTTAGGGCGGGATTTTATGGCCTCGCTCATCCCAAAACCGTAAAATACCCACCCGAGGTCAATGGACCTTTCCATTGTCCACCCCTCACCCGCTCCAATTCCCGTGGTGGGCGGGATGGTGAAATTTCAGCCTCAGGCTACCCATATCTTTAATTTTTGAGGCCTATCCAACTTGAATTAGATTTGTCCAGTGATTTTTGGATCGGTATCCAGTATCATGCAAAAGTACTACTGTACTGTACATCATCAATGGTATTACATGATTAATTACTATTAACTTTCATAAATGACCTGGATGAGGAAGTGGAGGGATGGGTTGGTAAGGGTTTGCCGACGACACGAAGGTTGGTGGGGTTGTGGATAGTCTGGAGGGATGTCAGAAGTTACAGAGGGACATAGATAGGATGCAAGACTGGGCGGAGAAGTGGCAGATGGACTTCAACCCAGATAAATGCGTAGTGGTCCATTTTGGCAGGTCAAATGGGATGAAGGAGTACAATATAAAGGGAAAGACTCTTAGTACGGTAGAGGATCAGAAGGACCTTGGGGTCCGGGTCCGTAGGACTCTAAAATCGGCCCCGCAGGTGGAGGAGGTGGTTAAGAAGGCGTATGGTGTGCTGGCCTTTATCAATCGAGGGATTGAGTTTAGGAGTCCGGGGATAATGATGCAGCTATATAAGACCCTCGTCAGACCCCACTTGGAGTACTGTGCTCAGTTCTGATTGCCTCATTACAGGAAGGATGTGGAAAAGATTGAAAGGGTGCAGAGGAGATTTACAAGGATGTTGCCTGGATTGAGTGGCATGCCTATGAGGATAGGCTGAGGGAGCTCGGTCTTTTCTCCTTGGAGAGACGTAGGATGAGAGGAGACCTAATAGAGGTATATAAGATGTTGAGAGGCATAGATCGGGTGGACTCTCAGAGGCTTTTTCCCACGGTGGAAATGTCTGCTACGAGAGGACACAGGTTTAAGGTGCTGGGGGGTAGGTACAGGGGAAATGTTAGGGGGAAGTTTTTCACACAGAGGGTGGTGGGCGAGTGGAATCGGCTGCCGTCAGTGGTGGTGGAGGCAAACTCAATAGGGTCTTTTAAGAGACTCCTGGATGAGTACATGGGACTTAATAGGATGGAGGGTTATAGGTAGGCCTAAAAGGTAGGGATATGTTCGGCACAACTTGTGGGGCCGAAGGGCCTGTTTTTTGCTGTAGTTTTCTATGTTTCTATGTAACTGGAAGATAAATATCTGTCAATGTAAGATTTCACTAAACCAGTTCCCAAGAACATGAAGTCGGATGTTCCTATCAGAATATAAAATACAATCGAAATCAGTATCAATTATCAGAAGAAAATTAGTTTTGGTTAAAAGAGGAATTAAGACTGAACTTTGAGATTTGGATGTGGATAAAAAGCTGGGTTGATTATAAACTTGGCAGTGATAGATTTACATCTGCTTTGTTTGTACAATTAATTGCCAATGTTTTAAACTGAGAGTCTCGGTTCATACATAGAACAAGGTTGACATGGGAGGAAGATTGGTTATGGATTGCTGCTTTCATAAATAATGAAAGTGCTGCAGAAAGTGTTCTCAGGAGACCAGAATGTAGTCGTACGCAAAAACTAAATGGAGCGGAGGTGTTTTGATGGTTTTGTACATGTTAATTTTATTTCCAGCAGGGCTTGTCATGCTTGGTTTTAGGACAGCTACACATTTAAGAGTTTAACTCTTTCACTGATGGGGATTTTTTTAATGGGAAAAATCATAGTGTGCTTCAGTGTTGCCTTACAGGAGCCTGCCAGCTTCGCAAGACTATTATTTGCAAGATGGAAGGTAGCTTAATGAAAACTAGCATATTTTTTAATTAACTGTAAGATTGCAGAAATTACCTTTTACATTTTATTTAAATTCAATTTCATTTTTGAAAACCAACACAGTTTTTGATCACTTTCAGTCCTAGCTTATCCGCATGAGGATTCCCCTGAAAAGGATCAGATCAGGAATAATTAAGGCTGATTATTGTCCACATACCAATTTAGATCATTCCATTGGTCACCATAATTGCAATTTAAATTATATTAAAATAGAAATAAACCATATTTACATTTGTGCTGTGCAAGCACTCCTGCGATGTATGAAACATTGGTCATTTCTCATAATAATGACAGAAAAATAGATAACACTCCAATAAAATGAAAAATGACATCATGGCTGTTGTAATGATAATTCTGATGATGGTGATGAATCAATCTTTTTATATTGTGTGAGTCACAAGGCAAATATTTTTTTGTGATCTTGCTTTCGATGTATAATATTTTTATGCTTGATGCAATATATTGCAAGTTACTTTGAACATATATTTCCCTTAATTCTGTCCATCGCTGCTCTCTTTTGTTAAACATGGCACCAGTTTACGTTGGAAACACTTATTCTTCCATTTCGGAAAATCTCATCTCTGATGTTCAGGGAAAAAAAATCAATTGAACTTCAGTAAATATTATTTGTCAGCTGAAGCTAAAAAAGAAAAGTTACTTGTGCGCTTTGTTTCAGAAAATATTGTATCACTGTTGTTGAAATGTGGCATATTTAGTCAGAAGATCTGCTACATTATAAAACAGTACCATAAAGAGAAAAATCCTTTGTGGTCCCAGGAAACACAGAAGCAAAAAAGGGTTCTAATCAAGTTAGCAATTAAGCTGGAAATAAATGATTAGAATATAAGAACTAGGTGGAGGAATAGGCCATTTGGCCCCTCAAGCCTGCTCCACCATTCAATAAGATCATGGCTGATCTTTTCATGGACTCAGCTCCGCTTACCCGCCCGCTCACCATAACCTTTAATTCCTTTACTGTTCAAAAATTTATCTGTCCTTGCCTTAAAAACATTCAATGAGGTAGCCTCAACTGCTTCACTGGGCAGGGAATTCCACAGATTCACAACTCTTTGTGTGAAGAAGTTCCTCCTCAACTCAATCCTAAATCTGCTCCCTCGTATTTTGAGGCCATGCCCCCTAGTTCTGTTTCACCTGCCAATGGAAACAACTTCCCTGCTTCCATCTTATCTGAGTCTAAGTCTATCTATGATAGTCATTTTTTGATAAATTTCAAGCACATTCTCAATGATTGGAGTTTTTGATATGTTTTTGCTGATTGGACCCTGTCACATTTCAACAGCAACGAGCATTTCAAAACACATTTAATGCCAAAAAATATTGCAACCATCTTCAGGTAGGATTCTCCAATCTTGAATGTTGCCCTGCTGCAAGTAAGAATGGAGAATTTTGCCTTCCAGCCAAAACTCCATTCACTTCAGCAGCACCGGAGAATCCCAGCCGCGAACAAGGACTGAGATTTTCAACGTTCATATTTGGGGGTAGCAAGAACAGAAGGGGAAATTAGAGGATGTGGTCGAAAGCACAGGAGAAAAGGTATGTTTTAAAGAGGTTTTTGAAAGTTGTGACAGAAAAGCAGTGAAATTTAGAGAGAGAATTCCAAAGTGTGGAGCATAATGACTCAGCCATCAATTGGAACAGCTGCTGTTGGCAATGTGGAGTCAGACAGCAGGTGGTATGGGCAGAAAAGTAAGGCTGGGAAGGACAGTGGGATAGAAATCAGAAAGGCATTCTGCTCCACCAAATTACAACCCAAACGATGTAGGTAGAAGTCAAAGGCAGTGTTTGGATTGGTTCTTCTGGTATCTCAACAGCAAAAACAACTTTCATTTTAAGATTGTAAAATGTTCCAAGGCACTTCATAAAAGTAGGAACATGCATCTGTTAAATAATCAGTTCATCTACTGAAATCTGATGATATTCCTGTTTTACACAACAGTTGATTTCATAGGAGGATTTGACTCATACGGCTACCAGGGCCCACAGAAAACATCTCATCTACAGTTGCAGCCCATGTACATGTAAGTAGATCTTTTAGCTGTACTTCCTTCTTAACTTAAAATTCCACCAAGCTTTTATTTGAAATAATTATACAGTTGGTTTCAAACAGCCGCAATATGCTGCAAAAGAAGTAGATTTCATTCTTCTAAATTCTGAGTGAAGTTCCAGGGTTGTTCTCCGAATCGTCTGTCTTAACCTCAGTGGAGGATCTGAAGAAACCCCAGAGAAATTAATGTTATTCTTATTGACTGATATCATAGAGTATATCTAGTTTTTCATTGTTTGTAACCTCTCCTATAAATAAATATTCAAAAAAAGTGTAATTGTATCCTGCCAATAACCATTCACAGGCAAGTTTATTTATTTATCTATGTACCAGTTACAAGGTGAAGCAAAATCAAACTCCAATTCAGAGTGCACAGTGCCCACCTTTATGTAAACTTTAAGAAGTTAAAAGTCAATAGTTTCTGTTTGTGTTGCATCAACAAAGCGATTAAGCCATTTAAGATAAACAACATTGAAGTAATCACAGTTGTACACCAAAACCAGGACATAGACAAATTACAACACCACCGGGCCTGAGATTACAACACTATAAGGCCTAGATTTTCACTCCTGACAAAATGGGACCTTTCTCTGCTCCGCCAAGCTGACCTGGGAAAAAGAAATCTGGGCTGGTGGGGTGGACCGGATTAGTAATCGGGCTCACCACCCCCAGAGCCATTGTGGAGTCTGCCAGGTGCAGAGAATGTTGGGCGGAAGGCCTGCCTCCATGCACCAGCACTTGATTATTTTAAAGAATTATTTTTAAAATTGATTTAAACAAAAAAATGTCCTCCAGCATCCACCATAACCCCCCCCCCAACCCCCCACACACTGCAAACACTCTCTATGCCGTATCCATGCCAACTTCTGCCACCTCCAGCCCCCCACCCACAGACTGATGGCTCTTCGTATCTCCATGCCACCCTATATCCCTCAATTCGCCACCAGGTGGTTCCTCATGACCCTTAAGCAAAACCATGGCTCTTCATATCATCTGTGCCACCCAATGACAATCTACCCACCCCCAGGCCTAACTATGGACAAGAGGTCCCTCTTGTCCCATACCAACTTAGTGCCAACTCATGCCAACCCATTCATCTCACCTGCCACCCTTTGCCGTCACCCATTTCATACCAACTCACCTAATAGCCACCATAGACTAACCTCATCTGTCCATTGCTGAGGTCATTACTAATCTAATTTGGAGCTGCCAAATAAACTACTGACATAACAGGCCCCTACTCTGATTGTGTTAGGTGGTAAAATCAGTCATGCAGTACAAATGCTGCATTGATAGCTCTTAGGCATATGTCAACATACTGAGTGAAATAGCAGGTACGTTTTTTTACATATTTCTTTTTATTTAAAGCTGAGCAGAGGTAAATCCTTTGACAGCTTGATAGGTCATTGATAGCTTGACCATTCCAATGAGTTTTTGCACTTTTATGCACAACCATTCTAACAATCCCAAAGGGCACCTGACATTTTTTATTATTAAATTACAGGTTGTGAGTGTTATTGTCTAGGCCAGAATTTGTTGCCCATCCCTAGTTGCCTTTAAAAAGGTGGTGTTTAGCTGTTTTCTTGAACCGCTGCAGTCCTTGAGGTGTAGGTACACTGACAGTGCTGTTATGGAGGGAATTCCAGGATTTTGACCCAGCAACAGTGAAGGAATGGCAATATATTTCCAAGTCAGAATTATGAGTGACTTGGAGGGGTACCTCCAGTTGACGATGTTCCCAGGTATCTGCTGTTCTTGTCCTTCTAGATGATAGGGGTCATGGGTTTGGAAGGTGCTGTCGAAAGAAACTTGGTGAGCTCCTTCAGTGCATCTTGTAAATGGTACACACAGTTGCCACTAATGAAGCGAGTTGGTATGCCCTGGATGGTGTCAAGCTTCTTGGGTGTTGTTGGAGCTGCACTCATCGAGGCAATTGGAGAGTACTCCATTACACTCTTGACTTGTGCTTTGAAGAAGGTGGACAAGCTTTGGGAGGTCAGGAGGTTAATTTCTCACCACAAGATTCCAAGACTTTGGCCTACTCTGATAGCCAAGATATTTATATGGCTAGTCCAGTTCAGTTTCTGGTCAATGGTTATCCCCAGAATGATGATAGTGGTAGATATTGGGGGATTCAGCGATGGTAATGCCATTGAATGTCAAGGGGTGATGGTTAGATTCTTTCTTGCTGGAGATGGTCATTGCCTGACACGAGTGTGGCACGAATGTTACTTGCCACTTGTCAGCTCAAGCCTGGATATTGTACAGGTCTTGCCGCATTTGGACGCAAACTGCTTCAGTGTCTGAGGAGTCACAAATAATACTGAACATTGTGCAGTCATCTGTGAACCTTCTCACTTCTGACCTTCCGATGGAAGGAAGGTCAATGATGAAGCATCTGAAAATGGTTGGGCCGAGGACAAGGAACTCCTACAATGATATTCTGGAGCTCAGATAACTGACTTCCATCCTTGAGCTGGTTATTGCTGAATAAGCGCTGCTTGTTAGCACTGTTGATTACCTTTTCCATTCTTTTCTCATGATTGAGAGTAGACTGATGGGCCAGTATTGGTTGGATTTGTCCTGTTTCTTATTTACAGGACGTACCTGGGCAATTTTCCACATTACTGGATGCCAGTGTTTTAACTGCAGGAACAGCTTGGCTGGGACGCAGCAAATTCTGACCACAAGTCTTCAGGACTATTTCTGGAATATTGTCAGGGCCCATAACCTTTGCAGTATACAGTGCCTTCAGTCGTTTCTTGATATTGCATGGAATTAATTGAATTGGCTGGAGACTGACATCTGTGATGCTGGGGACCTCCGGAGGAGGCTAAAATAAATCATCCACTCAGCACTTCTGATTGAAGATTGTTGTGAATGCTTCAGCCTTATCTTTTGGACAGGTGTGCTCTGCTCTTCCATTATTGAGAGTGGGGATATTTGCACCTTACCTCTCCCAAAGAATACCTGACCTCGACAAAAGAGCACCTGTCCCTGTCCAAAGGTTTCCTGAGACCATATCCAAAGGGGTGCATTATTTTTACAAAGGTACCCTAGCTATCCAAACAAATGCACAATGTTGAGACCTGCTTCTACTAGACTTAATCTGCATACATCAGGTTTCAGGCACCTACCTCAACAACATCATGCATATTGATTTACACACAAATACAACGGGCGAAATCTTACCAAAAAAAGGCAGAGCATTGCTTCTGGCAAGAACACGGTCGTGTTTCTCTCTTACAACACTCTGCCAGACAAAATCAAGGGGGTATGTTTCACACTATCATACAGGGCAGTGGGGCCTCAACTTGCTGGCAAAACCCGGCAACACAGAGATTGGGGTGCCACTTTTAAAAAGCGCCCTGATCATAACCTGAAGAAAGCTCCCCAGCCCACCATAGGGTTCGCAGGGACTCCCCTCCCCACCAATGACTGGAGTCAGTCTCTACCTGGATCATCAGCCCCTTCTACACACCCCCACCCCACGGCCATTGGCCCCTACAGCCTCCCCCCCTCTCCCCCCCCCCCCCCAACCCCCCAATGACCCACATTGTCTGAGCCAGCACCCATCTCCACCTCCTCTCTCTCCCCAACTGCCATCACCAGCATTCCCAGCTCCTCCATCTGCTCCCGGCCACCACTACATCAAAATGAACACCCACCACCTCCCATGAGGCTCCTTCCACTGTGGCCTGCCCCTTGGCACAGATTAGCATGGGCATGATGCCAACTTGGTAGTGTCAACCTGTGCCGGGGGCACTGCCTGGCCATGTCCCTCTCCCTTGGGGGCTATACTTACTTTATGCCCCTAGAGAGACCCTCATGACAGTGTCACATCTGGGTGAACCTGTTGTAAACCACACTGACATATGTCAATATACGTCAGGGGTGTCAATATCTGGTGAAGAGGTGGGTTAATACAATTTAAATATAATGTATGTAAAGCAAGTTCATGCCCAGCAATAAGGCGGAGGTGATCTCTTGCTGGTGAGAACTGTGACTTGTGAACCTTGAGGCCCCATCGGCAGTCGCATGCACGGCAGACAGGGGTTCAAGTTCACTCGCAATGATTTAATGAGCCTGCGCCACAATTCAGGCATTAGGTGGTTGATAAATGGCAATTCAGTTTTGAGGAATGGAGGATGGTATTGACATTTCAAAGATAAGAGAATTTTTCCCCTTCTATTAATAAAACAAGATAGTATGAATCCTGCAAGATATATGTTAACAATTTATTATTGATTTTCCTGCAAACAGAGCACACACCTTTAGATCTTGCACAATTATGCATTCGGTGCTGGACAGTTTTGAAGTGTGGGGATTAGTTGCAATCTTTTAACCTAATAAAAGCATAGCTTGATATAATAGTTCTTCTGAAAATATAAAACAAAACACTGATAGTCTGTCAACTAATATTGAGTACAAGCCCACAGATGAAGGTAGATGAAGGGAGAAACATTCTGGCAAATTAATGAATTGGATAAAAAACATTGGATCAAAATCATAGACAATTCAACAATATGATATTGATTAGACAGAAGTGGTAGGTATTAGTGTAAGAGAATGGATTTCCTACAATGTGAATGATTTCTGATTGGGCTATATATTGGGTTATGATATGTAACCCAACAACGAAATATGTGCTATTGGGCCTAATTGGGCCTAATGGTGACTGAACCAGAACAAGTAAGAGGTAAAAGTAGAGGAACTTCCGAGGCAATAATGAAAATGTGTTTTATGATGATAGAGAAGGACATAAGCATGATGTATATACCAGCAGAATAGATCAGAGAAAAGCAGATTTAATTTAAGAAAATAGAATGCAAGAAAATAAAATAGACAAACAATATAAAACGACAATGGAAACATTTAAAAATAATATTTAATAGAAATGACCATCTTTGGTCTGTATTTGCTTTTTTAAAAAAGAAAGAGTAAAACAAACAACATCCCTCATCCTTCCAACCAGTCCCTCTGCCCCATCCATGCCAACCTCTGCACAACATGCCACCCACCCACCCCATGATCCCTCACTATGCTTCCAAATCCCCATGGTGCATTATAGCCCTGATGCCAATCTAGTGCCAACACATGCCCCCACTTATGACCTTTTGCCCTTATCCCCTCCATGCCAACTCATCCAGTTGCCTTTGATAGCTCCTTGACTGTTCCTTGACAGCTAGACATTTCAATTAGCTTAATCATAAAAAAAAGTCATGTTCACACTCAACAATCCCAAAGAGTGCCTTACTTTCATGTCCTGGAACCAGATCCAAAGAGGTACAGTACCTGTCTAAACACGTACTCTGGCTATTCAAACAAATCCACCAAGTTTAGGCCTCCACTTAACTTTTTTAATCTGCATACTTCAGGTTTCAAACTCCTGGTCTACCAAAATCCCACTTCAGTGGAGGCAGCTGATGATTTAAATTGCCAGCTGCCTCCATAAACGATGTAAGTAGTCTCACAACACCAGGTTAAAGTCCAACAGGTTTATTTGGTAGCTCAAGCTTTCGGAGCACTGCCTCTTCCTCAGACTCACCTGATGAAAGGGCAGCGCTCCGAAAACTTATACTACCAAATAAACCTGTTGGACTTTAATCTGGTGTTGTGAGACTACTTACTGTGCCTATCCCAGTCCAACACTGGCAACGCCACATCATGGCTCCATAAACCATGCATGCAGGAACCTTAGCCTGACTGCACTCCCATGAGAATGGAACATGCAATATTTGGGGCTTAAATTTACAGCTATTTCTCTCCATGGCGAAAATTTGGACCAAAGTAGACATAAAAGGAACATGTTCGGGTTGACAGTCTGTAACTTAGCAGGGTATTGCAGGGATCAGTACTTGGGTTTCAGCAATTCACAACCTATATGAATGAATTACTTGAGGGATTTCAGTGTAAAATATCCAAGTTTTCAGAAGATACAAGGTTAGGTAAGAAAACATCAACAGTGAGAAGGACACAAAGTAGCTGCATGGGGATATAGACCTGAATTTTTAGGATGGCAGGGGCTTGCCTCCACCATCCAGAGTCAGTCGAGAACATTCCTGCCAACTCCAACAGCCCCACCACCATTAAGAGGGAGGTGGTGTTGCAGTAGGGGAGATCCATGGAGGTGCTCTCCCAGTAGCAAACCGGACGCCATTCATGTCCCAATGCTGGGTCATGGAGAAGAAAGGCTGTACTCCACAATCATAATTGACTCTTTGGAGGGATTTTCCCTCCATTCTGCTGGCCCTAACTGCTTCAGACCTCTTCATGTTTAGAATTTTAATCAAAATTCTGAGGGTGCTTCCATGTTGAGGTGCCCTCTCACTCACCTACCTTGCTTGGTGGGGTTTCCAGCCTGACGTTGCTGAGGGCCCTTTGCTTATTCCTGCAGTCTCAAGAACCACCCAAAGTCCTGAATTGGAAGGTGAAAACTAAAGTAACAGCTTAGGAGGCCACCTTCTGGAAGTTTGCAATGGAGAGCACTCTGCAGACCCACAATTTAGGATAAGGGGTTGGACACGTCAGACTGAAGTGACAAAAAATGTCTTCATTCAAAGGTGAGATGCATCTTTGGAATTCTCTATCCTAGAGAATTGTGATACTCAGTTGTTGAGTATATTAAAGACAGAGATTGGTAGATGTTTAGGCACTAAGCAAATTAAGGAAAATGGAGATAGCGCAGAAAGGTGAGTTAACATAGAAGATTAGCCATGATCTTATTGAATGGTAGAGCAGGCTAGAAGGTTTAAATGTCCAACTCCAACTCCTATTTCTTATGTTGTGTTTATATAGTGCCTTTAACATAATAAAATGTCACTGTTGGTATGGTGTTGATTACAGAAAATAAGTGCTAAGGAAGTCTTCTGTATGTCAACTGCAAGTACTTGTACACAGTAAAGAGGACAGGTAAGGAGCTATCTCTATGTCTTAACGCATTTCCTGTTTTGACAAAATAAGTTGTGCAAAGTCTTGAGAATAGTTGCTAGATTAGGGACAAATCTTCCATAATAGCTCAATAAGCCCAAAAACTGTGGTTTATTTACAGTTTGAGGTGCAGGTGCTTTTGAAGGTGATTTGTGTAGTCCCTTTGTACCTATGATGTGGCCCAGCGATTCAATAGATTTGAAGAATTCACATTTATCCTTCCATAATTTTCTAGTCTCTGGAGTGTAGCATCTAAATTTTGAAGGTGCTCTTTTTCATTATTTCCAGTAACTAAGATATCATGTAAGTAGCACTGGACTCCTTCTCGTCTGCTTAGAATTAAATCTATGGTACATTTGGAACAATGCAGATGTGGACTTAATGCCAAATGGAAACCCTTTTTAATCGAACAGCCCCTTTTGTATCTTGATTGTCAAATATTGTTGTGAATCTAAGCTTGACTAGGTCAACTTTATTGAAATGCTGGCCTAGAAGCCAACCCAGCAAATAACTGCTCTGCACACAGTACTGGATTTATAATGACTTTAAAATCACCACATATGCATAATGAACCATCTTTCTTCATCACGGGTACTATTGGTGTGGCACAATCACTTACGTTCGCAGGTTCTAGGCCCTTGTGTTGACCAGCCTCTCTAATTCTGTCTCAACCTTAGGCCTGATGGGATACAGCATTGACCTAGTCTTTAAGCATCTTGCTTGGCTTTTGTCCTTAATCTTTAGCTTTTTATCGTGCTTCCCAGCTCTCCATTAAAGACAATGGCATGTTTCTTTAAAATCTTCAGTTGACCTGCTTTGGACTCCAATATGAGATTTACCTCTGCCTAGTTTAGCTTGATTCTCTCCAGCCAGGTTCTCCCAGTTAGGCTGGATAGTTACCTTGAAAAACATAAGGGAAAAAGTCTGCGGTCTGTCCATTCAGCTGCAGATTTACATTGAAATGGCTCCTCAACGGAACCACTTCACAGTATAGGTTTTTTGTATTATCTTTGAGGGTTTTAATATGTCAAAGTTTCTCTTGGTAAATAGGTTCTGGTACCAATGAACCTGCTACTCTGATGTCCACCTCCGGTTTTCTGCCCAGTAAAGGAGTGACCCTGTATCGGTTTGTTGTACCCCAGTGGCCAGTACGTTCAATGACAGTTCATCATCTGACTGTGACTCTGGTCCTTCTTCGTGCCCTTTTTTATCATGTGAATAATTTTCCCTCTATTCAGTTTTCTATTTGATACTATGATTCTTGCTTTTTATAATTCTTGCTTGGAACTTGTTGTTTCTTTCTCCATTACACACTTTTATTGTGCCACCTTTTACCACAAGTCCTACATTTTGTATTTTTGCAGCAGCAGTCAGTTGCTCTGTGCCCAGTTTTTGCACATCGGTAGCGATTTCAAACCTGTGTCCATGTTCGGATCTCAGCCGATACCTTATGGATTTTATTGCTTGAGCTTAATTGTTGCACTTCCTCAGCTGATAATTCCATTGAGTTCATGATGCCCAGGAAAGTTAGGACTACTATATCCGCCACTGTTTTGTTCTCTTGGACAGAGTATTCAAATCTTCCAGTGTATAAGCGCCACCACTCAGGTTTCTTATCATCCACTCCCACAGCACCAAAAACTCCCACTATTTTTATTATAGGAAGGGCATGCGTACGCACAATGTGCCAGAGGTTTTAGCACTTCCTTTGCCACTTTTTCTTTCAAACAAGGTGACCCTAAGCTCAGCCAGTTTCCTTCAGAGTTTTGCAACACCCCCAGCTCTAAATTATTTTCGCAGGGTTTTTTAAAATTCTAAATGCTCCCTATATTGTTCCAGATCTTTCCAGGCAGAGCGTATGGCAAGCTTCTTTTTGTTGTTTTCTCTAAAATCTTTGTTTAAATTTCCATTCCTTTGATGGCTGCTCACTATTTGGCACACCTCCATCACCAGCTTTGGTGTAGCAATGTTTTGTATCTTCTCCATCCTTTTCGGATGTCTGCAGCATGGGTCAACGATTTTTCTATTTCCTTTTATTTCTCCGAGGAATCTGCCAGTATGATTCCGACCTCCTCATTGCCAGTTTTCTTTGTGGTATTTTTAAAGGATAGGCTTGCAGACCACAAAGGTACAAGCAAACAAGTGTTTTATTAGAAAGGTGTTTACTCGACTGGCGTTAGGAAAGACTGGTCGTTTACCCACACAAGTGGACTATGATGTCATTAACATGTCACGTGATTGGACTCTTAAAGTGACCTTGTTCCAACTAGGAACAAACATAAATACACAACTGTACTCAGCCACACATTAACCCCGTATATACCAGACCCTTCCACTACAGTAACTTGGTGCCTCACAGGAGCATTATAAAGCAGAATTTGACACCAAGCCACATTAGGAGTTGTTAAGGCAGAAGTTAGAGGTAGCTTTTGAGGAATATCTTTAAAAAAAACAGAAATGGAGAGGCAGAGAAGTTTAGGAATTGAATTCCAAAATGTAGAGCCTTGGCACCTGGTGGTGAGGCTGATATAATTCAACTTTGTGCAGGAACTAGGTTGAATATGATATCAAGGTTGCAAACAGTCTGAGGGGGATGGAATCAGTGACAACTGTATGTTTGTGATGGTAGCTGTGACCTTCCCAATGTTTAACTGAAAGAAGCAGTGGTTCATTCAAGATTGAATATCAGAACAATCTGCTATGACTGTGTCAGTGGAAGGATTTAGAAATAATGGAAATAAAGAGCTGAATATTACCAGTGTGTAGGTGGAAGCTGACCTCATGTCTGGAGAGGATATTGGCAGGGGACAGCACATAGATAGCCAAGAGGAGGATAATCCAGGATAAATTCTTGGGACTCCATAGCATCACTGAATGTGATTTGACTATCATCGGATATCGAAGAGCGACACCAAATTATGCATTTCGCTGAACAGAAGAGAAGAGACATTGGAAGAGAATGCTGTTAACCATCTCGAGAAATGCCGATGTAATGAGAGAACTATTTACAATATCAACCAGCCAGTGTGGGGGTGGAGTGGGGTCTGCAATTCAATAGGAATTAATTCAAGTGAGCAGGAAGTGGGGTCACAGATGATGTGAGCTCACAGGTGAGAGTGAGATAGGAGAAAATCTAGAGAATGGCACAACTTCAGAGCAGAATGAGGGGGAGTCTAGTTTGGCGGGCAGGAGGAGTGGGGGCAAGTAGCCGAGACAACTGAACTGATGATTTCAATCTCTTGTGACAAAGAAGTCCATGTTTATTATTCATTCGTGGGATGTGGGTATGACTGGCTAGGCCAGCATTTATTGCCCAGCCTTAATTGTCCCCCGAGCTCCCATACTTGTAGATGAAGATACAGGGGGCAGGAGCGAGGGGTTTTAGACATCAGCGAGCTGTATGCTGTCATATATGCATGCTCTAACAAATAATAATGTTGCAAACGAATGTAGCATCACATGTTCCAGTGGCATTGCCATACGATGGAACATAAGAGCAGCCAACAATATCTCTCAAAGGAGAAACTGCTTTAATTTGGTAACACTTCCGTAATATCGAAATGCATTATCAGAACTTGACAATGTTATCAACAGGCAAAGGGACATCATATGAATTGCTAAAAAGAACACGAATTGCTAAGCGTTAACCATCAGAGTGTCAAAACAGGGTCGACAACTTGAAAAGAATGATGGAAAAAAATTAATTCTAGTGCTGAATGGGGATTGTCAGTGTTCATTGTTACCAAAGAATAGTCCAACATGACTGAAATACAAAATTATAGAAATCTTCAAAATAATACCAAAGGGCCAAAACACCAAACCTGGAATCCGTATTGTCTGGTAAGTTGAAATTACAATTTTTTTTATGTTGCAGTCTCCCAGCGCAGTGCAGTATAAATAGTTTGAAAGGCACCTTGCATAAAAATAACTAGATGCCAATAGCATTCTGTGTTTTTTTTTTATAAACAGGGGCATGTAATACAGAAGTAGAAGAGTACTGAAAATATTTTATAAGGCAATGGTTGCGCCACACGTATAGTATTGTGTGCAGATTTAGGGACCCCATTATAAATAATACTTTAAAACCATAGCAAGCACATGATGTAAATTAAGCAGGATAATGCGAGTGATGACAAAATAAGGATTAAATAGGAAAATATATTTTCTTCTGGTTGGGTGGTCAGTGACATAGGGCATCACTGAAATACAAAATCATCACATGAGAGTAAAGAGAGATTCTCGGAGGAATTTTACACAAAGTTGTTGCATTATGTAATGCCTTAACAAAGGATTTAGTTGAAGAAGAGAACATTGTACCTTTTTAAGGAAAAAGTGAACAAATATTTAGTCTATTAAGGGACCAATTGAACACAGTTTTACATGGCCCATCTGCTTTTATGGTTGGTGGCAGGCTGATTGGCCAGGCAGACTTTACGTTTTAGCTTCAACCTCGATCCAGGATGGGATGAACTATCCGGGCTGAAATAAAATTTTCAAACTGTATTTGAATGTGCTGCCTGGACACTTTGCAATTTATGTTTTTTTACAGATCTGCAGCTCCTTGAGAGCTCCACAGCAGCTGTCCCCTTAGGGAGCCCACTAGCCCGCACCTTCCCTGTTCTCAGCACTCACCCTCTTTCCTACCTCCTCCATCTCCGGCGGAACAGAGCCGTACCCGGTGTGCATTTCAGGCTGGTTGCCGTTTAACTGGCCAACCAGCTTGTAATCACATTCTGAGGCTGACCGCAACTGTAAGCATGTTTTGCCCCCGCTTCCAGACCCGCCGTGTACACAGACCAAACGGACGAAAAATTCAGGCCCATCGGTTAGTCTAAAGGTTCTATCCATCCATTGCAGGAAGCCAGCCTTCTTTTAAGAGAATGTAAAGGCACTCCTTGGTAAGAACTTCACTGGCAAGGAGAAATCATCTGCAATCACTGATGGAGGGCGGTTTGTTGCAGATCATCATCATCAGTAGCCAAATCTTCAACAAAGCCATGCTAGAATACATCACAACAGAATTCTTTTTTTACGCTTCGAATTAACATTCCAGTGAATTATGCAAAAATGTGTACAGCTGTTGTAGTCAGAAAAGCACCATATATATAAATGCCACTGTGCAATCTAAGCACAGCCAGATGTATGTTGACAGGGTTCACCTACATAACATTATGTAGCAGCCTGGATACATTTGGAAGAGCAGATGGGTAAACATTTTGCACATTTCAATAAAAAGTAATGATGTGGCCATATTGTGAGGCAGACTTGAGTTTAACATCCACTCCACCTGTGACCATGGTGACTCTTCCATACTCGCCCCCTGCCCCCATCCTCCATCCCCAAATCAATCAAACCACCCTGTGGAGAATCCCAAATAATCATACGAGTATAATAATTTTTTTAACATTTACCTTGATGAAGTTTTGCACTGAGTTACAAGTAAACGTTTTATAATATCTGTTACTAAGAATAAATTGCCTCAGTGCAGTGGAAATATTTACAGTAAAACCTATTAATTTCTACTAAAAAATATGATTTATTTATCAGTAATATTATTTGAATCATTGCGATAAACTGCTCTTGTTCTTCTTGGGTATGCCTTCAGCAAAATGCCGTTTCCTCTTCCAAGTTGATCTTTCAAACTTTGTGCTTTCATTGGGCAGATCTTTCTGCATAGTTTTCTTCCTGTAACTGGTTCTGGAATATTTTGACTAATTTGCCATAGTTTTTATCCTTCTGAAAACATCAAACTGTTGACATGCAAAGTATCTTGCTTGGTTCAAGTTGCAAAAGCTTAAATATGTCCTCCATGTTCATTGCAAAGGCTTCCACTCAGAATAATACATTTCCCTTTTACCATTCAAAATGAGCTTGTAGTGCAAAGTAACAGACAATAATATTTGCCACTGCTCTGTATCAAAACAAAATGCTCATGACTGTAACCATGTGAATATTTTGATTTGATTTATTATTGTCACATGTATTGGTATCGTGAAAACTATTGTTTTTTGTGCGCTATACAGACAAAGCATACCTTTCACAGAGAAGGAAAAGGGAGGGTGCAGAGTGTAGTATTACAATCATAGTTAGGGTGTAGAGAAAGATCAACTTAATGCGAGGTAGGTCCATTCAAAAGTCTGATGGCAGCAGGGAAGGAGCTGTTCTTGAGTCACTTGGTACGTGACCTCAGACTTTTGTATCTTTTCCCTGATGGAAGAAGGTGGAAGAGAGTATGTCTGGGGTGTGTGGGGGTCTTTGATTATGCTGGCTGCTTTTCCGAGGCAGCGGAAGGTGTAGACAGAGTCAATGGATGGGAAGCTGGTTTACGTGATGGATTGGGCTCCATTCTCAACCCTTTGTAGTTTCTTGCGGTCTTGGTCAGAGCTGGCGCCATACCAAGCTGTCACTGACACATTCTGCACAATAATAATTGGACATGGTAATGGAGTGTGAGCAGATATTGCTTGTGTGGGGGATAAACAACACAGACTGGTTTGATTGATCACCTGTATCCATGCTGTACTTCGTACGTGAACTCACTATTTGGAAGAACAACGCATTGTTTCACGACTTGAAAACAAAGGCAATAAATACCATCATTTCAAGGTAATTTGTGATCTCGATAATAAGGTCATGCGGTGTGACATGCGGTGGTGGGGATTAATCAACCAAGTATAGCCACACTGCCAGAAAACAAGTTGAAATCTGTTATTTCAACCATATTGTGGGTCCAAATAAGAAAAGCTGTTGCAATCAGAAATTACTTTCATGTTTTGACTTGATCTAAGCTTGTGAACATACAATATGCTTCAGTGCAACAGTTTTTCTCTGTTCCAACTTAAAGAATCAAAAGGGTATTTTAACAATTCGATTCTACCTGTCTCTCTCTGTTCTGTCTGTTAACATTTCTGCAATGGCTGAATTATTGCATATCTATCAAGTATAATATACTAAGCATCAAATGATGATCTGTATATTCCTGTAACCACCTATCCTCGACAGGTTACTTTGCCCTTGCCTTGCAAGAATTACAAGCAATAATGAGACAATCCTCAAATCCCAAATTAAATACTCATGATTTTACGAGATTTTTTAGGAATATCCGTTAACAATACAGTGCAGCCATTGGTTACAACTGCATCACAAGAAGATCATCCAGTAAACAGTCAATCTCCTGTCAATTCTTCAGCAATTGACCAATTTGCCTTGCTAAAGCATGAAATTCTTCTTTACAACAATTATTATACCTTTCTTTCCCAAGTGGTCAGTATGTTTTGTTACCAGGTTTACACTGTAAGTCCATCTTGGGCTACAATTGTCTAATGAGGTAATTAGAGGGCAGAATTTTACAAGAAAAATTCTAAGTGTCCAGCTAGTGTGAAAATGGGAGAGTTGCAGATCCATTTTTGGGTGAGTTTTTATATCCAACCTTGTGCACATAGTGCATGAAAAAATGGGCTAGATTGTTTCTAGCTACTACAGGCAGTGGACAGGGCTTAATTTGCCAGCCAACAACAGAGGGAGCCATTGCTGGTAGAACTGGAGGTCATTGCTCCCTCTGTGTGTGCACATGCACAATTCCAACAGCAGAGGCCTGACAGAGAGAGAGAACTTTCAGGCCTCTGCTGTTGCAGCCAGCCTCCACCCAGTGCCCAACCCGCAAATACAGGGGCCAGCGGCCGATCGTGAGCCCCACACCACCTGAAAATGTAACCGCTGCCGCCCAGACTGATTGCGCCACCCCCCTCACTCCCTTCCCCACATACTGATCAACACTGCAGAATGCATGGCGGGGCCCTCCCCCCATATCGATTGCAACTGTAGAGTGCGCAGCGGTCCCTCCTACCTCCCTGACCACGCCCCCTCCAGGCCCCACTTCCCCATAACTCCCTCTTCAGGTCACACACCATAGGCCCCACCCCAGTGGGCTATGCCAAGCTGCCAGGCTGGCACTCCCTAGGGGCACCCCCCCCTTGCCCTTGACCTCCCGGGGAGGACTCAATGGCCTCCAGTTCTACCAGCAAGGCCAGCACAACTGTTCCCCGATCATGGGGAGCAGGTGTTTTCCTCGCCGGAGAGAATCTCTCCCGGCGAGGCCATAAAGGCAAGTGAGCCCGGACGATTGAGCACCAGGCTAGCTAATGCCATGTAAATCAGCATTATAATATATTTAAATAATTTATTCAGCCTCTCGCCAGAAATGGGCGAGAGGCTGACCTCGTTGGAAATCCAGTTCTGGTAAGATCGTGAGAACTGAGAAATCGGGCTCAATCCTGATTTCTCTGCTCTCACACAATATTACCAGCTCGCTCTGCCCATCGATGGGTGGGGCAAACGGGTAAAATTCCGCCCAGAGAGTCCGCTTGATCTTGTTTTAAACTTCCTTCAGTAATTTTTCATTCTTTTTGGATGCAACAAATGCCTTTAGATCTTTATCAGCATATTCCTGACCTGGTCTCTCACATTTCGGAATTGGGAGATAATTATGTAATCAAAGTCCCTCAAATTACTGACTCATAAGTTATTTCTTGATAAATTAAAGACTAATTTATCTGATAAAGCAAATAAAAAACATGGCTCTTTAGTTTCTGCGCGCATTTGAAAAAAGACAGACTCTGATATCACCAATCAATGTCAGTTTGTGCCACTTTCCCTCAGTTTCCAAAACATTTAAGTTAGCTAAACAGATATTTTAGCTCTGTTATTTATAACACAACTTTGAAGTATCTGTGTTTATTGGTTTTCAATTTGATTTTATGACCCTGAGCCTGTTGCTAAACATTCCATAGCCTGAAAGTGTTATTTTCTATCACAGAACAATGACCCTGTTTATCCTGGAAAAAAATAAACAACCTGCAGCTTTTAACAGGTTCCTTTAGTTCAAAAGGCCCTTTGGCTTTCTCAATGCATGCTGGTAAGATTCTGTCAGATTCTTCACAGAATTCTATATTTCATTTAAACCTTTGATGAAGGTTCAGCTCCAAAGTTGAATGGATTTTGCAAATCGCATCGACAAATTTAACTTAAAGTATTATTAAGTTAGTCAAAACTATTGCAGTTTCTTACAGTCTATGCGTCTTATTACTGGTTGGTGTGGCAGGTTACAGAATTGAAACTATTGCAAATACATGAATCCTGGACCTGATGGTTTTAGTTCTGAGTCACAGTAAATATTGCAGTGCAGATTCCTGGACACAGCAATTTAAAAAATGACAATGCATGATCCCTCATGCATCCAACATCTGAGTGATTTGATTCTGGTTTCTAACTCTCAGCAGCTTGGATTAGTCAGCAGTGATTTCACTTATTCCTCAGCTTGCACATAGGTTTTTGCTGGTTTTGAATCAAATGTTTCTGTGTTCTATGGATCACATCAAAGTGCTAAAAGTGCAATTGTTGTTTAATCTCTTTGAAGTTTATCAAATACTTGAATCATTCTGCAATAGTTGATTAGTTTACCTTTTATAATTTATAATTTCAGGTCAAAATAAACTGGCAATTGGATGCCTTAAAATCCTCCTGACTTCAAACTTTTTCACACCTTTTCCAAAGAATCTGGTGATGATGACTTTATTATACAACGTGGAGCATGGCTGACCGTTCTTGGAATGATGGCCTAGTTCAGAGACTTGGGATAACAGAAGACCCAACTAAAATGCAGACATGTGAAAGACTTCAAAGTTTTAAAACTGCACACAGCAACCAGCAATCGTCCTCCTGTGTGTTTGAACATGCTGAATAATGGGAGTTGGGTGCCTGGAAGATCAAACTAAAGTATTGGTGCCCTCTGCAGGCTAATATGAAAATATCACTGCATAGTCCTCTTGTGTGATTCCCGATTGTGTGATTCCAGATTGCCAATTATAACTGCAACTGTTCATCAACAAATTAGATTAATGGTTTATATTTTGAGGTCATTGTTGAAGATGCATTTTTCTGGATTAGCTGCAAATGGTGAATCGAATCAGTGCCATAATTTTACTAAGGATTAGATGATGCTACCAAATGTGAGCTACTTTTCACACGAGCAGCACATTTGCCTTAATACATGCAGGTCTAAATACCTATAAATAAGTTAAAAATGTAGACATCTTTTTTTTAATGTTGAAACTGTTTCCCCAAATGATAACTGATGGAGCCAGTGCTGTATGATAACACTGCTACCATTTAGCTTTGTAGGAAATGCTTTGAATACCCCAGCTCCTCAGTAAGTAGCCCACTTCACCTTTTTCTATCCCTGCGCAGAAGTAAATGTGAAGCTGTGGAAGAAATAAGACGTGGTAGTGTATATGAATAGTTGAAAGCCTTTATAGGTCACATGAAAAATAGATGAAAGGCAAGAGCCAAACGAAAGATGGTAGTTGAGATTAGTGAAGAGATTGGTTTCTTAGTCCCACTGCTTCTGCTATGATCCACTAAAACTAGATGCATTTTTTCTACCTTATTGTAAATAGCATATGTTTAAACACAGGGATATATGCACATTTACATACAGTGATGCCAACTAAAGGCGAGAAGTTGTATTTACTGTTATTTTTTAACACACAAGTCTGTTACAATACTGTAGTGATCAACTTTGTTACTACCTGTATAAAAGGAACATGATTTTCTTATCTGTATTAGTGCTTTGTTGGTCCCGTGATATTTGGAGAAACCAAATCTGCAGTAAAATATGTCCCAAACATACGTCTTAGCTGTATTTGTGGTTCATGGTTGTGCTTTGTTTAGTAATTTGGCGGTGCTATTAAGAGCTAAACTGTAGTAAAATGTGTTTGTAAAAATGTTCTCTACATGCCTGTTCAAATCCCCTTTATTTCACAAATGCTTTTTTTTTATGCCAAATGTTACATCTTGGTCTTGTATTTCGGTTTTTTCTCTATATTTAAAGTACTACAAGAGTACAGTGATTGTTTCATTCTTTAACATATTGCCAAAGCTCTTAAACTGTACTTTTTTTTTCTTATATGGTGAGTAAAAGAAGACTCTTAATTCTCATTGATTATATTGGAACTAGTCCAAAGTCTCTGCCCAGAAGGGAATTTACCATCTGTGTAATTACAATGTGATTCATTGAGACTAGGTTATAGCCAGATTGGGATCTTTATTAATACAAATGAAGTTAATCATTTATTAGATTCTGCTTTTAAAAAGATACTGCCTCAAACTTGTTGGCGATGTTTAAAAAATGGAAATCTCCAAATGATTTATTTGATTTTATTTTGGCCTAAAAAATCACCTTCGGTGGTAGCATAAAACATGCAGTATTGCAGCTGCCACCCGTTATAGGCCCAGGTCACTATTCAGTCCCATTGATTTCAATAAATCTGAACAGTGGGTGGCCAGTACAACAGTCAGCCAGTTGGATATTGCCCATCTTGGACTGCTACGCAGATGAACTTCTACCCCCAAAGATCGCTATCAAGACCATCCAAAACAACTGGACAACAACAATATTTTACTTTGAATTATTTAACAAATTGTCATCATTTGTGAATAATAAGTCCCTGAAATATTATTTTGATTTGTCAGTATAAATTTACATGGAAGTTAACAACAGGAACACCAGGTAAGTTTCATCTTAAAATCCATAGAATGAAAATTGAGCAGGTTCATTAAAAAACAGATTATCCATTTCATCATCAAACTGTTCAAGTAGTGAAGATGAAAATCAACCCACTTTCTTTTACATATTTCAATCGAATGTTTGTTTTTTACAGCTATAGATAATGATGGGGAATGTTTGTTTCATGCTTTACTACAAAAGGAAATCTGTGCACAGATAATTTACATCCAAGAATTCAGAGAGGGGAGCCAAATTTAATAGTATTGAGTTTACACTTACTCTCAGCTCCTAATGCCTGATTTTTACTATCTGATCTCTTTAAAGGGAAGTATAGTCCCTGTTTACTAACACGTCCTTGTGCAGTAGGCACTTTGAAAAAGCCTTTTTATTTGAAACAAATAAATTTTGCAGGATTAATATATTGCTGTGGGGAAAGTATTTAATGCAATGCATATTTAATACAGTCGTGGATACCGAAACGCTACTAACTCAAAAATGCTAATTTATCAATTTTATGGTTTTTTTTGCCTTTTCCTTTCATCGTCCAGTGCAAACTTCAATTCACAGGTGCTTGTGAGCTCTATATGAATGAAGGAATAGAATGTATGAGTGAATGAATGAAAATAAATTTGTTCCTATTCCCCAGCAATGACCTAGTCATCAAAAGTGCATGTTAATTGCACCACTTTTGATGTAGTTGTCAACTCCCTAAGGTGAACACAATGTTGTTCCATCAAGCTTAGCCAGTTTCCTCTTATTTGCTCCGGCTGTGCATCTTGACATGACCCTCAGGAAAGAGTCCAATCAACAATTTGAATTTCTGTTTCCCACAACAAATATTCATATGGTGCCAATTTAATACATTAATGTCATGGATTTGTGCTTGTCAAGAGCTGAATTCATATTCATTTGTCACCTTTATAACTGAGAGAGTGAAGACCTTTTTCCCATCACAAGATCACAACAGATGTGGATGAAGAAGGTTATTGATTCCCACTCTAGAACCTCCATCTAGAAACAAAAACACAGAGCTGAACTTTACAGGGCTCCATGATCCCTGCCCACTGGCTAAAAGGTTGGGGGGGTGCGGGGGTAACTTACCCACAATCTCGACATCTGCTCCACAGCAATTTAGCATTAATTGCGTTAAGGCCAGATTTCTGTTCCCATCTCCAAAGGAATTGCCGCCTTAGAGGGCTGCAGACCATCTCTGTAAACCCAGCAGTTTCAGACGGGCACAGTGGCCACAGCTGATCCTCAGCATACGGCAGTCCCAGTATGCTGAGGAGCCCGGGTAAGTCCAGGGTCAGGGTCTCAGTGGGGGAAGTGAGATGGGTGGGAAGCTAGAGGCCAGGGAGGGAAATAACCGTTGGGAGCTGTGCATTCTTTACACCAGGGGACCCCAAAGGAGGCTCCCTCCTTGCCTGACATCAGCACATGCAGCTAAGGCTTTCAGGTTTCCTGCAGTGTGGGTCATCCCACTCTAGGTAAAATATTGGCGGGGTGGAATGTAGCCCATAAGTGCCTATTAATTGGCCACTTAAGTGGCTCAATAGACCCAACGGCTAGTTGGCAACCCAACATTTCCCCTATCCATATAATTTTGTGTAGGTCAGAGGTTGGTGGGTTGTCAGTGGGCAGGTCACCCATTAGCCCCCTCCACCTTCAAACCCTCCAGTGGGGGAGCTTAAAATCCAGTCCTCAAGGACAGATATTTCTGTCTTGTGTTTCAGCATAAAGGATCAACTGGGTGCAAGTAGGGAAAATCATACATGTACAACATGCGCATGTGGATTCTGACAATTTCCAATTCATTCATATAAGTGGACTGCAATCAGGCAGGTCTTGTTATGCACTTGGATCCCCCCCACTTGATTGACCTTTCTACTCTCCACTCAAGTGATGCCTTGCATCCAATTGCAATAACAGCACAGAGGTTTTCCAAAAGTAAAGGTTCTAATTGGAATTTTATTTCATGTAATCATAGAATCCCTACAGTGCAGAAGGAGGCCATTCGGCCCATCAAGTCTGCACTGTCCACGATCCCACCCAGCCCCTATCCCCATAACCCTATGTATATACCCTGATAGTCCCCCTGACACTAAGGGGCAATTTGAGCCTGGCCAATCAACCTAATCTGCACATCTTTGGACTGTGGGAGGAAACCGGAGCACCCGGAAGAAACGCACGCAGACACGAGGAGAAAGTGCAAACTCCACAGACAGTGACCCAAGCCGGGTATCGAACCCAGGTCCCTGGTGCTGTGAGGCAGCAGTGCTAACCACTGTGCACCCCGAACAATTTCATTGTTGTTTTTGTTGTGAGCAAGAAGGTTGCCTTAAATTGAAGTTTTCATCTCCATGTTAAAGATTTGGTAGCTGCTGCTATTTAAAAGCAGGACAATTGCCAAACATGACAGAACCACTCATCAGACAAGGCCAAGGTAATCATTTTTAAAATTGCCTTTTTGACATCACTTCCCAATCGTACAGGAATATTCCCCCATCATCCTCTGATTGCCTTCAAAGCCCTCCTCCCGTGGGTTGCCAGGGACTGTTCCAACAACTGTTCCTGTAGCTGAATTCCTGCAAAATCCATCCTGATACACAGGTGGCGAACCTGGCTGCGTGCCTGGTAGGACTCTGGGAACCTTTATTTAAATAGGGCCCTGCTGGTGAGTCCCTGCCCTCTCTATGTGTGCCACCCCCCAATCAGGCTCGCTTGTACCATTTCCACACCCTGGTAATAGTTTGACATAACTTTTCCGCGTTAAATAGTTCCGAATATTATCCTTTAAGCGTCAATATTCAAATTTCTTCATTCAGGTTTCAAGTTTGAAGTTCTGAAATTATCAACTGGCAGAAAAATGTAAGTCCCATTTGCCTCCAGTTGAAGACATAGATCTCAGTAAATAAAGAGTGAAATTGCCATTGTGCCATTTGAACAGTCAATCCAATCCATTTGGTTTCCTACCAAGTGGACTCGGCTTAAATTTAGTTAATTCTACCAGAGAACTGCAGATCCACTGATTAGAGACAGTTTTCACAGGACAGTATGTGTTGGCTACGTGCACCTATTTCCACTGAAGATGTGGAATGAACCAGCTGACACAGTGAATAGTTTCAGAATGACACAGGGACCAAATTAGACAGTGCAGGCTCTGGGGGAGGAGGTCCGGAGGAGGAAAGATGACCTGTAACCACAGAGAGGAAAGAATTCACTTTGTTCTCCATCTCCTGTCTCTGTCTCTCTCTCTCTCCTGCAGCAACTTGCAGGAATCTTATGTGGCCTCATCTCCATCTTCTAGTCTTCTTCCAAACCAAGGGGCACCCACAGCAAGATAAAATGACTCCACTAAACAGCTGAATTTTCCCCACAGAGATAGGAAATAGGAATAGGAAATTTTCCTTCAGGCACTCCGGTAACAAAGAACAATACAGCACAGGAACAGGCCCTTCAGCCCTCCAAGCCCGCGCCGCTCCCTGGTCCAAACTAGACCATTCTTTTGTATCCCTCCATTCCCACTCTGTTCATGTGGCTATCTCGATAAGTCTTAAACGTTTCCAGTGTGTCCGCCTCCACCACCTTACCCGGCAGCGCATTCCAGGCCCCCACCACCCTCTGTGTCAAATACGTCCTTCTGATATCCGTGTTAAACCTCCCCCCCCCCCCCCACCCCCCCCCCTCACCTTGAACCTATGACCCCTCGTGAACGTCACCACCAATCTGGGAAAAAGCTTCCCACCGTTCACCCTATCTATGCCTTTCATAATTTTATACACCTCTATTAGGTCACCCCTCATCCTCCGTCTTTCCAGTGAGAACAACCCCAGTTTACCCAATCTCTCCTCATAACTAAGCCCTCCCATACCAGGCAACATCCTGGTAAACCTCCTCTGCACTCTCTCTAAAGCCTCCACATCCTTCTGGTAGTGTGGCGACCAGAACTGGGCGCAGTATTCCAAATAATATTTCCTCCCATATTCTGAAAGACGTGCTGGTTAGGTGCATTGAACCGAACAGGCGCCGGACTGTGGCAACTAGGGGATTTTCACAGTAACTCCATTGCAGTGTTAATGTAAGTCTTTCTTCTGACTAATAAATAAATAAACTTTAAATAGGAATTGAGACTGTTTTTGTGTCCAGAACCTACCTCCAGTGGGAAACTGATTAAAGCCAAGTTTGTTACCTGGGTTTTTTAAAAATTCATTTATGGGATGCAGGCATCACTGCCAGGCCAACATTTATTGCTCAGCCTTAATTGCTCGTGAAGAGATGGTGGTGAACCATCTTCTTGAACCGCTGCTGGGTTTATCTGATGCAGGTACACCTACAATGCTGCTGGGAAAGGAGTTCTGGGATTTTGATGCTGCAACAGTGAAAGAATGACAATATCATTCCCAAGTCAGAATCTAACCACCTTCCCCTGACATTCCCATTACCATCATTGCATTCCCCACTATCAACATCCTGTAAGGGGGGGTTAGCATTGACCAGAAACTTAACTGGATCAACCATATAAATACTCTGGCTATAAGAGCAGGTTAGAGGCTGGACATTCTCTTTTTAAATTATTTTATGTTTTATAGGAAGTGGACATCACTCACAAGGCCAGCATTTGTTATCCACCCCTCACTGCCTTTGAATGGAGAGAGACTTGCTCAGCCAATTGGGAGGGTATTTCAGTGTCTGTAGGTCTGAAGTCACAGGGAAGGCTGGCAGATTGCTTTCCCAAAAGGACATTAGTGAATCAGATGGGGTTTTATGCAAATTGATGACAGTTTCATGGTCACCATTACTGAGACTAATTTTCAATTCCAAATTTCTTTATTAGTTGAATTTAAATTCCACCAGCTGCTGTGGTGGGATTTGAACCCAGGCCCCAGGAGCATTAGCTTGGGCCACTGGATTGAGTGCTAGCTGCAGAGAATGGAAGTTTGGAATTTTGTTATGTGTGGCAGGTTAAAGGAAGTGATGGGGGATAGGGGGAGGTTGGTATGCTGTGTCTTGTTTCCCTTACTACACCCACAGATCAGAGGGGGAAGGAGCAGATCAAGGCCAGAGAGCTGGGAGATAAGTCGCCGCAGTCCTACAATAACGAGTGAACACAGCTGTGTAGTATCACAGGTAAGTGTTTGGTAGGTGAGTATTCATCTCTTCTACCTTTTCAGTCCTGCTATGATGTCATTGAATGGTGGAGCAGATTCGATGGGCCTATTTCTGTTCCTATGTCTTATGGATTACTAATCAAGTGGCATTACCCCTACGCGACCATCTCCGCCTGAGGCAATTAACTCACCTCCTGACTCCCCAGAGTCTGTCCGCCATCTTGGTTCAAGTCAGCAATGTGATGGAATACTGTCCACATGCCTGAATTAGTACGGCTCCAGCAACGCTCAAAGCTCAGCAGCATCTAGAGTAAAGTAGCCCACTTCATTGGCACCCTATCCACCAACTTAAACATTCAGTCCCTCCATCAGTGACGCCCTTTGGCAATAGTGTGTACTATATACAAGATGCACAGGCTCCTCCATCACCTCCAAGCATCCTTAAACCCACATTCTTTACCACCTAGAAGGACAAGAGCAGCAGGTGCATGGGAACATCACCATCTATAAGTTCCCCTCCAAGCCACACACTCTCCTCTCCTGCTGGAGGCACTTGCCACTTATCAGCCCAAATCTCAATGATATCCAGGTTTTGTTGATTATTGGCATGGACTGCTTCAGTATCTGAGGAGTTGTAAATGCCACTGAACATTGTGCAATCATCAGCGAACATCCCCACTTCTGACCTTATGATGGAGGGAAGGTCATTGATCAAGCAGCAAAAACACTTGAAGTAATGTCCTGGGTCTGAAATGATTGGCCTCTATAACAATCACAACCATCTTCCTGTGCACTAGGGTATGACCCCTACCAATGGAGAATTTTCTCCCTGATTCCATTTAATGGCAATTTTTCCAGGACTCCTTGATGCCACACTCAGTCAAATGCTGCCATGATGTCATGGGCAGTCATTCTCATCTACCTCTTGAGTTCACTTCTTTTGTCAATATTTAGACCAAGGCTGTAATGAGGTCAGGAGCTCAATGGCTTTGGTAGAATACAAACTGAACACCAGTGAGCAAGTTATTGGTGAGTAAGAGCTGTTTGATGGCGACGCCACCTTCCATTTACTTTGCTGATGATCGAGAGTAGACTGGTGGGGTGGTAATTAACCCAATTGAATTTGACCTGCTTTTTGTGGACAGAACATACTTGGGCAATTTTCCACATTGTCAGATAGATGCCAGTGTTGTAGCTATAATGGAGCAGTTTGACTGGGGGGGCAGGGGTGGGGGGGGGGGGGGTGTGCGGGCTAGCTCCGGAGCACAAGCCTTCAGTACTATTGCTGAAATGTTGTTAAGGCCCATAGCCTTTACAGTATCCAGTGCCTTCAGCTGTTATCTTGCCTTCAGCTGCCTTCTTAGTATCACATGGAGTAAATCTAATTAGCTGAAGGCTGGCGTCTGTGATGCAAGAGTTATCCATTCAGCGTTCAGATTAAACATATCTATCCTGACTCCTAACATGGTTTCAGAACTGGAAGAACTGCAATTGACATGATTGTCTCAGTCCAACAGCTGCAAGAGAAATCTGTGGGACAGATATGGTTCTCTGCAGCCGAGAGCAATAGTCTAAATGCCAGGGTTTGATACATCCGCTCTGGGCTGGAGAGGAACTTGCAGTAGGAGGGGTTGGATCCAGTAGTCATGGTCCAAGCAGGTACAAATGACATAGGTAAAACTAGGAAAGAGGTTCTTCTGTGCGAGTATGAGCAACTAGGGGCTAAATTAAAAAACAGAACCTCAAAGGTAATCATCCCTCTATTAACACCTGAGCCACAAGCAAATTGGCATAAAGTAAGTTTAAGTTTTTAAGTTTATTTATTAGTGTCACAAGTAGGCCTACATTAACACTGCAATGAAGCTACTGTGAAAATCCCCCAGTTGCCACACTCTGCCACCTGTTTGAGGGAGAATTTAGCATGGCCAATGCACTAAATCAGATTAAAGAGTTTACAAGGCTCTTCCTGAGCCTAATTAGGGCAGGTAACCTTCCTGGGCCCCGAAAATGTATTGGCCAAAATGACCAACATTGTGAATAGAATCAGGAAGCTGGCATGCCCCAGCCTTGTAATTTTCAGACCCCGTCTGTTTCTGTTCCCAAAGTTAGTGTGGCATGAAAATTCCATCCAATAAGGTACAGTAGCACAATCCTCAATCTTTTAGGGTGAAGTCCTCAGTGAATTTCCAGAATAAATGTTGATCGTGGTGGTGAAGTCTTGACAAAGAGACTCAAAACATTATCCAATGTGTTTCAAAAGTCGTCTTTAAACCACGAACAGCAAGTGAAAAGTACAATACTTTTAAGTTGTGTTTAAATTTCACAAGGTCTTGTTTACTCCCAATAAGCTGGCTGTTGTTCAGAGACAGTATTAGGTAAACTGCTATTCATCAAAATGCTGTGCTACCTCTTTACTGAATTTCACTTGCAGACATTTTAAATGGCATTCAGTCCTTTCATAATCCTCTCGTTCTGAATGTCAACTTCATCTCCTTTACCAAGATGGCATCTTGAACCAAACATGGACTCAATCGACATTTAAGCACAATATTCCATCTTGACCACCTTGAACTTTCTTTGGCATGGAGAGAATGAGTTAATTCCAGCAATCAACAAAATTGTAGGAATAATTGGTATGGAAACTAAGGAAACAGACAAAAAAAATCTGAAGCAGGGAGCATAATAAATACCTAATGCAAATACAACTTTCCCATGCATGCTAGAAAAGAAGCTAGCTATAAGATTCAAACAACAAAGGGCCAGGACACTGACTTACTAATTCATCCAGTTAATATGGGTATCTGGTGTACTGGGCAAGTGCTCACCAACACAATATGAATTTCAATGTTTGACTTCATTTACATAACTCTTCTGCAAAGAGACTGATCCTTCCTGGCAATGCAGCTTCCCTATATCCCACATTTGTTTTGGCTGAGAATTGCAATACACAGCAAGTTAGACAAATGCCCATGTGAAATCAAAATCCCATGAGCACTGTAGGACCTAAATGCAAAAGTGCCCAATAAAGGATGCAAAAGATGACGTGCGTTGGACTCATTTATGTGAAGAAGGCAACTCAAAACTATCCTACATTCACCATTGGCCTCATTGAATAAATCCAGTGTGCTCCAGATACCAGTTGGATGCCCTGACACAGTTTGCCGATCCTGGACCTTTGTACGTTTGGGAGAGGCAGACAAATGGGGAATGAAGAGGAGGAACAGGGGGGGGTAGCAATCCAAACACTTAATGTGGAGCAGGGATGTGGACCAGCTTCACAATGGTAAGTAGAAACGTTAAAATTTAACTGTCAGATGTCAGCAGTCCCACTAAACACTGCAAGATGGCTGAAGCAACAGGAATATATATGGTTCCAGTGTGGATGGATGCACCAGAGAAGTCTCATTGGAATTCACTCTCCAATTTTGTCTCTTTTCCTAAAAGGAGCAACAGTCCTTCACTCAGAATATTTTCATGACACCCTCATCAAGCACATTAACTCAGCATGATAAATGATGGGTCATACTGTGGGGAATTATTAGAATTCTGCTGTAAAATGTTGCTAGATCTCCACATAATAGGCCAAGCTTTTTACAGAAATTGATGGAGCATTTCATAGCATGAACTTTTACTGGAAAAATTATTCATCTAGTCCTGTGCACTGCTGGACAGGAAATCTCTCTTACCAGACATCAAAATAGTTATAATGATGGTTGATAAATCCCTTCTTACATGAATATTGCTCATGAAGAAAGTTATGGAAAATGTTATTTTCTTTTCCTTCAATCACAGCTATTGAAAGCAATAGTTAACGAACCACATCAGTAGTGCAATGTCACAACTAGTTAAACTAGAACTGTGCATCAGTGCTCAACTGTTTTGTAAATTTGTTGGATGAAATCCTCTTTAAAAAAGAATTACAGGGCAGATTTGTGCATTTTCTTCTTCACAGAGAATTCATTACTTTTAATACAAAGTTGCTGGAGATTTAAGGTAGTGAGGTATGCATCATAAAGAACTACAGAGAAGGAAGGAGGAAAGAAAAGAAAGTCTTATTAACAGCCAAACATGCAGTAAATTTAGCACTTTTCACAATCTCAGGACATCTCAAATTACTTCAGAGCTGCTGCTTCTCTCTGTCTCCTGCTCTACATCTCATTGTTGTAGCAGTCAGAAGGTTGGGAATTCAAATCCCACACCAGAGGCTTGAGCACAAAATCTATGCTGACATACTAATGCAGAGAGTGCTGCACTCTCAAACGAGACTATTCCAATACTCTCCTGGCCTGCCTCCCACCTTTGTAAGAACATTAGGAATAGGAGTAGACTGTACAGCCAACTGAGACTACTCTGCCATTCAATACAATCAAGACTTCAGTAAGGTAACAAAAACCAGGACTCCATGGACCACGAGGAAGGTAGAGATTGAGATCAGCCAAAAGGAAAGGGTATATGATGCACATCAGGTGAATTCTTCAGGCAAAAACCAGGTCAAATACAATAGGGTGAGAGGGGAAGTGAAGAGGAAAATAAGACTGGCAAAGGGATAATACGAGAATGAAATAGATCATTTGAAAAGAGAAAGTTAGCATAAAAGGGAACCTTAAAATCTGCTGTCATATAGCTAGTAAGTAGGTAGTAAGAGATGGGGTGGGCTCTATTGGGGACAAAGAGGGTGACATATGCTGAGAGGCACAGAGCAAGATTAGAATATATTGCACTGATGTTTACTAATGAAAAGGAATCTAACAAAATATTAATTAGAAGCAGAGAGTGTAGAGCCAATGTATGGGGTGAAATTGAAAGGGAGGAGGTACTGGTGCCACTGATGATGCTTAGAGTGAATAAGTCACCTAGTCTGTATTGTGTATTTGGAGACATGACACCTGGAAGCACAGAGTTAAAAACAGAATCTTTATTTGAGGTCTGTGATCTCTTTCATGGCTGCTGCTTCTCTCTGTTTCCTGCCCTACATCTTCTGGCAGTACTTTTGTTTGCATACATACAACTGGGCTCCACAATGAGCCAACATTTCGTCCCCCTTAATTTAAATCCCCAAAACAAGTTCAACATGAACAATAGTCACTGAGTTAGTCAATATTAATAAGTCAAGACGGTATGGGGGTCATTGGTCTCAGAATGATTGATGATGACCCTCTGGCATCTTCTTCTTTGTCTTAACACTGGCATAAACCTCTGGTGTTCCCCACTAGCATCATCAGTGGTTGGTTTAACCAGCATTGACATAGAAATTAGAGGTCCAGTCAGTGCATAAACTATTTCTCCCCTCTGGAGTAGCTTTGAGACAAACTCCCTGCCTTTGGTGGAAAACTCTTGTGTTTCGCATTGCTTTTCTGCCGTTCCACTTCTCCTTGTTGTTGCTGGAAATGAGACAATCAATGATTTCAAAAGGAATTTGGATGGGCACTTGAAGGAAATAAACTTACAGGGATCCATGTATAAATGGGGAACGGGACTGACAGGACTGCTCCACTGAGAACTGGCATTGACTTGATGACTCCACTATCCCACCCACTTCCTGGCTGGGATACTCCCAAAACATTATAAGTCCAGAACGTGCAGGAAAATAGGAGTAAATCCCGCTGGGTTGTTTAGCGTGATTTGCAGAATGAATCTCCAGCACTCTTAGCATCACAGAGTGCCCTAGCATGATTCACTCCGGAAATCTGTGGGCAGGGTCTAGTCCCACCCTAGAGGCTGCCAGCACAGCACAGAGCAGGACACTGCGTATGCACTGATCTGTCAGAGCCCTCCCCATCGCCAGCCTTCTGATCACTGGCCTGCCCCACAACCCCCAATTGCTGGCCTGCCCACCCCCTCATACCCCAATTGCTGGTCTCCTGGACGTCCCCAGGCAAGCCCCGATGTCTGCCCCACTCGTCCCAATCTTCCCGAACGCCCTCCCCCCACCAGCCCCGATCTTCTGATTCCCCCCCCCCCCAAGACAGTCCCCACCCCGCACCCCCCAAACAGGTCTGAACCCCCCTCCCCCAACAGTGCCAACCCCCTATCCCACACCACCCCTGACCCCTCGGCAGCTCTGAACCCTCCCCCCACAACCCGGATGGCCAGCCCTGATCACCTCCTCCCTCCCTCTCCCAGTCATCCCAAGTGCAGAGTGGCAGCGGGTTGCCCCACCCCCACTTGGCCCTGCCCCAAATAGACCCCACCCCTTCTGACCCCATCCCCTTGGCCGATGCCCGGTGGGCAGTGCCAATGTGTCCCTTGGGCAGTGCCAGTCTGTCCCTTGGACAGTGCGAGGGAGCCAGGCTGGCACTGCCCAGTGGGCACCCCCCTTACTTCCAAACTCCTGGGAGGGCCTCAATGACCTCGCTCCCCTCCAGTGGAGTTGGGCCGCCTGTTCCCAGTTAGTGGGGAGCAGGAGTAAGCCCCACTGGAGTGAACCACTCCCGGCAGGGGGGGAAGATGCTAGCGGGCCCGGAGACTTCAGTTCTGGGCCTGCTAATCAGATGCAAATGCCAATTTCCATATTGTAAACAGCTCCACACCGATTACGTGGGACATCTTAGTCTTGGAGACTCGCGGAGGCTGTGACTCCCAGAGGGAAACCCATGAAACGGCCCCCGCTGATGTCTTCCAGCCTGCTGCGCTACTCAAGCAGCGCAGCAGGCTGGGAGAATCGTCCCACTATGTCCCTTGATTCCGCAGGAGACCAAAAATCTGTACTTCGATCTTAAATATATTCAACAATGGAGCACTCACAACTTTCAGGAGTAGAAAATTCCAAATATTCACAATCCATCAAATGAAGAAATTTCTCCTCATCTCAATTCTAAATGATTGGTCCCTTATCCTGAGCTTGTGTCCCAGTGAGGAAGCAATTGAAATGTATTCTGTTTTAATTGAGAAAATGGCTACAAAGTTACAATGGCCCAGAGAAATTTGTACAATTGTGTTACAAGTGTTTTGGTGGTGGAAGCTGTGAATATTTATTCAACCCTTTCAAATGAACAGCCTGCAGATTATGATATAGTCATGATACATACCATAGGGTGTGCCAGCGGTTAACAGACAAAACTTTAGAAATCTGAGGAAGAGACAATTAGATTTTTGTGGAATTCGCTGGAGGAAAATAAATAGGCTAAGATTTACTAGCTCCATTGTGACGGGGCTGCAGCAGGAGATTCAGTGGTCCAGACAAAAGCCCACTTACTTTCTAGGGAATACCCTGGTGAGCGGGGTAGTCATGGGTTGGGGCTGTGTAGAGTGGGGGTGTTTGTAGTAGTTGCACTGAAATTAGAAGTGGTTTTGGGCCACAGCTTCCTGGCTTGCTAACGTGGGATATGGGGGAGGCGGGGCGGGGGGGGAGGGGTACAATTTTACAGAAATACTAACTTTTTCTGGACAATTGCAATGGGAACCAACAAAACAAAATGATTTAACTCGTTAACTTCAGATGGTTCAGCCAGAGTTACACGAATAGTTACACTGGAAGAGTTAGAAAAATAAAAGCACTTCTAATTTCACCCTAACTATTTTAAAGATACAAACTGACAGACTGGGCCATACATGGGGCAACCCCCCCCCCCCAAACCCCCAGGGACTCCCGGACACCTCCTCCAATTACGCATCCCATCCCCAACAGTATTCCCCACCACCAACCCACACCCACATAGGATCCCCCTCTTCCCTTACTCAACCTGACCACCAACCCCCTCAACCTGACCCAATACCCTCACACTCATCCCCCCCACCCCTTGACCTGATAACCACTCCACCCGATGATCCAACACCTGACCTGACCCAACCCCCACATCCACTCAAACCAGCCCAAACCCCACCCCCCCTCGACCCAACTGAACCTAACCCCCACCTCTCCAACTGGACATGATCCCCACCCTCCACACCAACCTGTCCCCCACCTTCCCAATCTGGCCTGACCCCCCAACCCCCTCTGGAAGGTCTGTTATTTAGGAATGTATTGATTTATGGGTGTTGATTTACAATTAAACACACCATGCTGTGGCCCCTAAAGTACAGGGAGGGAACCCAAATGAATTAGTTTCAAATTAACATCATTTACTGGTTCTCCTGTGTGTAAGTGGATTGTCCAGTACATTTCAATAAGGCAGACATCTCCAAGATTCAATCTAGGTCTGTTCTAAAATAGGTGATCTCAGCTAGTGTTAATGGAAACACGGAAGTGGTTTTGCAAATCTTTAGGGATAAGGAAGTTACTCAATCAGCAGGATTGCCATTCCAGACCCCTTGAATCTCACTGTCTTCTGAATCTTGTAGGCGTTTTCAGTTTCCCCGTCCCTGTGGTAAGCTGCAGGGTTCCTGAGGTCCGCCGCTGCCATTAGGGGATCCCGGCTGCTGACTGAAAACTGGCCGCCCCCCCCCCCCCCCCTCGCCCCCGTCCCGGGCTGCCTTTCCGCAATGACCCCCGAGACGGATGCTCTGCATTTTCAGAGATTTTTTGACTTCCATATCTTCTGCAGGCGGACCTTTTTTAAAAACCAGATCCCCCCCCCCTTGATGATCTGCAGCAGTGTTGTGCATAAATGAGGGCGTTTGCCTGTGAGATTTAACCCCAGCAATTGGCAGATTCTTGTCAGTCGGGCTATCCTTCAGCACGATGGACAGCACAAGCTCACAGCACGCATCTGGCAGGCCACCCTCCTGCAGTAGCGCCCATTCCTCTTCATTAACACTTTGAGGTATTTACATTTAACCCAATTTCATAAAGATTCACAGAGTTGATACAATCCAGGGAACAATGACTAGGAACAGTTTGGATATTTGCAACTTTGCGCCTCAGGTTACAGATAAACTGCTCTGAGACGCCATCAATTTTGCAAGGTTGCATTTCCCCCTGTAATGTGATCCTGCAATATATTTACAACGAAGGTTGATAGCTCACGTTGATCCGTATTTTAACTCTGTCACAATTGTCACAATTGTCACAGGATGGGTATGATCGTTAAACTCGGTATCCTCTGCACCCCATATTGGGATTTCTTTCTAGTCGAATATTTTCATGGACACAACTGCAATCTGAAGTTTGCTGGAAATAGCAGGAGCGAGGCTACAATTCTGTGGCAGCCCCATGGGTTGATACAATGACATCATAGAAGGAGGCCATTTGGCCCATCGAGTCTGCACCAATTACAATCCCACCCAGGCCCTAGGCCAGTAACCCCATGTATTTATGTTGCTAGTCCCCCTGACACTAAGGGGCAATTTAGCATAGCCAATCCACCTAACCAGCACATCTTTGGACTGTGGGAGCAAACCGGAGGAAACCCATTCAGGCATGGGGAGAACATGCAAACTCCACACATACAGTGACCCGAGGCCGGAATTGAACCCGGGTCCTGGCGCTGTGAGGCAGCAGTGCTGCAACCACTGTGCCACCGTGCCACCCCACAGTTACAATCACTGTGATGCAATGAAAGATATTACAGCCACCAATTAAGTGACTGACTCACAAATACTTCGAAAATGTCAATACCCAAGGGAAGATTACAAAATTCAGGTGACATCGCTGCTAGTTGAACCCCATGACAGCATTCTCCACATTAATAGCCCGAGTTCTGATGTAGAGCTCCATCTGCTTATTATTTATATAACTCCTGGTCCTTATTCACTTCTGTTCAGTTTGATGTCTTTGACTGAAATATCCCATGCATCGCTCCTTATGTCTTTCTGGAACAAGTAGAGTAACATTTTGGAATCTTTAACACCAGTTTCAGGGTCGGTACAAGTCTGTTCAATTTCTAGGGTCCATCGTTGCAAAAATACTAAGTCAATATGTGGCCTTAGTTGGCAGTAGGTATCAGCCCTGAATCAGTGGAATAGCACTCTGGTGCCTGAGTCAGCAGATTGTACGCAAACTCTGGGCTAATACTGCAGTGGAGTACTGAGGCAGTGCTGTATTCTCAATTCAAAACCTTCCCTCTTGTAAATTCTCAGAACCAGACAGAATTGAATGTCAAATTAAATTGACATTCCAGGCGTTCCTGCTCAGCGATGACTGACTGACTGCCGTGCTGTTTGAAAAATGCAATGATGCTATTCAGCCAATCACAGACTGATTCAAATACTGGATAAAAGCTATTTACTGCGGATGCTGGAATCTGAACGCAAAAGAGAAAATGCTGGAAAATCTCAGCAGGTCTGGCAGTATCTTTAAGGAGTGAAGAGAGCTGATGTTTCGAGTCCAGATTACCCTTTGTCAAAGCTTTGACTCGAAACGTCAGCTCTTTTCTCTCCTTACAGATGCTGCCAGACCTGCTGAGGTTTTCCAGCATTTTCTCATTTGGTTACAGGCTGATTAATCTCTGCATTTTCTGCTGATAGGTTCACTAGTGCAGCACAGCAGTCAGCCCATCAAGTGCTGCCTTTGCTGAGTGAGGTTGGCTCAGTCTAATTGTAATTTGGACCAGGGACATTCAGATCTGGATCATTCAGAGGTATACACCAGGCAATGTGAGTTCTTTCAACCCATGAGATCCACTGAGACATTCTGGGAATATAACCCCATAAATGGTTGTGAAGCAGCAGCCCATGAAAAGTAAATGTTACCCATTGATATTTTGGTGTCTTGGGATACTTGATATCCTATTTTTATTTGTTTATGAACCTGTAATTTCACATTGAGAAAGAAAACAGGACACAAGATCCTGACCAATAAAGACACCAATCTCTTCAAAACACAAAGAGGTAAGCTTGGATTTCAACAAGGCAATTATTCATACAGGCGTGTTTTTACAAGTGAAGAGAGACTGATCAATTTATGAATTTTCTTGGCCTTGGCCTTCAGGTCCTGGGGATGTGAGTGGAGGGGGATGTGAGTGGAGGCGGTGGGTGTGGGGGGCCGGGGGGGGGGGGGAGTGGTGGGGGGGGAGCAAAATGAAGCTGAGCACAGAGCCCCACTAATTATAAATCCATCACTGCTCCATTGCCATAAACTTAATTTTCAATGTGGTTTAATTTCTGTGTGAATTGTGTCAAAGTTGTCTATTAATGGTGTTGATTTCATGACCTTATTGGAGATCAAGTCCTGCTCTCCAGTAATGTCAAACAAGTCCAGTGAAATGGTAAAAGATGAAAATGTATCAAATGATGTACAGGAATTCATGACTCTATATTCCTGCTGTGAAAATTACTTACAGTCCCAACCAAAGATGCATTCAAAGAGTCAGAAGTTCAGACTGTTGCAGTTAAAAGAAAATTGAAAACTCAGACTGACAACAAAGAATTACAAACACCTGAAAAGGAATTGAAGCTGTCTGAATCAAGTCAACAAGCAGACCTTAAGTTACAGGTGCCAAAGCAGAATACAACAGAGGGCTCCAGTCTGATGGACAAACAAAGGGATAAAGTGCTTTAAACCAAAAGGATCTGGCCATAACTGATGCTGATGCTGTCAAAATAAAAGAAATAATTTGAGTTCTGGAACATAATTAACTTCAGAATGATTAAGCTTTGCTCTTGTGAGGGAACAATTAAGCAAAGTCCATATGGAGTGAAGGAGCAAATTTAAAATAACTTGTGAACGGGCTAGAACAGACTATCGAAGTGTTTTGACTGATCATCAATGTGACCTGAGTGAAATTCGTAAAGCAGCAAAGGAGAACCATAAACCTGCATCTAAACAGAAGAAGCATGAGTCACTCAACAAGACTCCTTCAATAGCACATTTCAACCTACGATCTCCACCACCTCGAATAACAAGAGCAGTAACTGCTTGGGAACCTCACCATCTGCAAGTTCCTTTCGAGTCAAACACCACTTGGAACTTTTTCACCATTTTTTCACTATTACAGGGTCAAAATCCTGGAACCTCCTCCTAACAGCACTGTGAGTGTATTTACACCATATGGACTGCAGCAGTTCAAGAAGGCGACTCACCTTCTCAAGGGCAGTTGGGAATGGACAACAAATGCTGGCTTATCCAGAAATACCCATATCTCCTGAAAGAATAAATTAAAAATTCAGTTGTTTGACCAGCTGAGACTTTCTTTATTAACCTAGACAAAAAAAAGTACAGGCATAAACAAGAGCGGGGATCTGGAGTTAAGCCCTGAATAACTGTATTTAAAATGTAACATCTGACTCAAATGAACACACTGAAACCATCTGAGAGGACGGGTTGTTGCAGAGGGTTTTGTATTGATTTGCAGCTTACATTTCATGGAATTTGTAAATCACAGGAATTGTCAACAAGTAACAGTATCTTTCTTGACAAAGTTCTCCTGAATGAACCAATTATACCATTTGTTAAGTAAGGACACCGCAAAACTGAACAAACTGCAAAGTGAGAAGGGTGATATTCTGCTGGACATAGAAAGCAAAGCCACTAGTGGTAAAACAAATGCTCAATGATATGAGAGAAAGATATTTAAAGACTCATATAAGTTTGACATTAAATCATAACTGTTTACATGTGAATACAGTAAGAAGTCTCACAACACCAGGTTAAATTCCAACAGGTTTATTTGGAATCACAAGCTTTTGGAGCATTGCTCCTTCATCAGGCGAGTTGAGAGGTGGGTTCACAAACATGGCATATATAGACAAAGACACAATTGCGAGATAATGGTTGAAATGCGAGTATTTTCAGGAAATCAAGTCTTTACAGGTACAGACAGTGTGGGTGGAGAGAGGGATAATCACAGGTTAAAGGGGTGTGAATTGTCTCAAACGAGGACAGTTAGTAGGAATTTGCAAGCCCAGGCCAAATGGTGGGGGTTACATGTAGTGTGACATGAACCCAAGATCCAAGTTAAGGCCGTCCTCATGTGTGCGGAACTTGTTAATGTCTGGCTTGAGAACTTGGCTATCAGTTTCTGCTCGGCGATTCTACGTTGTCGTGTGTCTTGAAGGCCGCCTTGGAGAAAGCTTAACTGAAGATCAGAGACTGAATGCCCTTGACTGCGGAAGTGTTCTCCAACTGGAAGGGAACACTCCTGCCTGGCAATTGTTGCACTGTGTCCGTTCATCCATTGTCGTAATATTTGCATGGTCTCGCTGATGTACCATGCCTCGGGACATTCTTTCCTGCAGCGTATCTGTAGACAACATTGGCTGAATCGCATGAGTATGTACCGTGTACCTGGTGGGTGGTGTTCTCAAGTGTGATGGTGTTTTCCATGTCGACGATCCGGCATGTCTTGCAGAGGTTGCCATGGCAGGGTTGTGTGGTGTCGTGGTCACTGTTCTCCTGAAGACTGGGTAGTTTGCTATGTAAGAAGTTTAACAACACCAGGTTAAAGTCCAACAGGTTTATTTGGTAGCAAAAGCCACACAAGCTTTCGAGTTCCAAGCCCCTTCTTCCAAGCCCCTGAAGAAGGGGCTTGGAACTCCGAAAGCTTGTGTGGCTTTTGCTACCAAATAAACCTGTTGGACTTTAACCTGGTGTTGTTAAACTTCTTACTGTGTTTACCCCAGTCCAACGCCGGCATCTCCACATCATAGTTTGCTATGAACAGTGGTCTGTTTGAGGTTGCGTGATTGATTGAAGACAAGTAGTGGAGGTATGGAGATGGCCTTGGCAAGATGCTCATCTTCATCGATGATGTGTTGAAGGTTCCGAAGAAGATATCGTAGTTTCTCCGCTCCGGGGAAGTACTGGACGACGAAGGGTACTCTGTCAGTCATGAACCGTGTTTGTCTTCCCCAGTCCAATGCCGGCATCTCTACTACATGTCAATAGTGATGATGGGTTAATCCGTGTAAGAGTGCTGATGTGAATTGTGTACCAGTGGGATTGGTCAAAGGGGAGGAGATTGGTAAATATGCAGTATGTCTAAAGTTAGTTGTTAATATACATCACAAGAATTAGGAGCAGGAGTCAGCCATTTGGCTCTTGCAGCCTACTTCATCATTCGATAAAATCATGGCTGACCCGATTGTAGCCTCAGCTCCACTTAGCATGACTGTTCTAAGAAATTATTCTGAATACACACTATGAACTCATCTTCTAGAATACAATTGCCACTCTAACGCATTTAATCTATATTATAATTTAAATCACCCAAGATTATTGCAGTACCTTTCTTACCAACTCCCATTATTTCATTCTGAATACTCTGCCCTATAGCATAGCTACTGTTCGGGCCTATAAACTACTCCTGCAAGTAACTTTTTGCATTAGCTCTTCCTTTTCTCTACCCAAACTAATTCTATGTCTTGGCCTTTTGAACTATGCTCATCTCTCACAACTGTACTAATGTCATCCTTAATTAACAGAGCTACCCCATCACATTTTCCTAGCTTCCTGTTCTTCCTAAATGTCAAATATCCTTGAATATTTATGCCCTGTCTTGGTCACCAAGACAGGGAAATAAATAATCACCAACCGCAAATGGCAATTGGGTTATATATGCTATCAATTCATCTTTGTTCTTATAAATACTGCAGGAGTTCAGATATAAAGCCTTGCATTATTTTTTTAACCAGCCTTGCAAACCCTGGCATTGTCTGATCGTGCACTCTTAAGTTTGTACACTCTGTCCCTTCCTGCCACATTTTAGTTATAATTACCTATATCTCTTCCCTTCTCTATTATCTTTTCCTTTTGCTTTAATTTACCACAAATCCCCACAAATGATTCCCTCCCAAAACAATTTAATTTGAAGCCCTCTGTACCGACCTAGTTATATGACTCACCAGAACATTGATCCCAGCCTGGTTAGGTGAAGCCCATCCCAACGATACAGCTTCCGGTTCCCTCTGTGCTGGTGCCAGTGCCCCATGAATTAAAATCCATTTATCCCCCACCAATCTTTGAGCCATGCATTAATTCTCAATCTTATTTACCATAAGCCAATTCACTCATGGCTCAGATAGTAATCCAGAAATGATTTATTACTTTTGTGGCTCTGCTTTTTAATTTAGCCATAGCTGCTCATAGTCTATAAACAGAACATCTTCCCTAGTCCTATCTATATTGTTGGTACTCACATGGTATAACAACTGGATCCTCCTGCTCCCACTCAAAGTTCATCTCCTGCCTCAAGCAGACGTCCCAAACCCTAGCCCTGGGCAGGCAACATATCCTTCTAGACTCATGTTCTCAACTGCAGAAAATTGGAAGTATACCCCTAACTGTACTGTTCCTTATTACAATACATTCCAATTTACTCCCCTCATATGAATAGCTTTCTGCTCCATGGTGCCATGATTGGTTTGCTCATCCAACCTACAGCCCCAATGTCATCCCTACATGTTGCAAGAACTGTGAACCTGTTTGAACATTGCAAGGGCTAAGGCTCCTCCACCTGTGCTATATTGATCCCTGTACTTGCCTCACTAGCAGTCACCCATCCTGTTCCTAATCACACACCAAATCATGACCCTAGTCTAAGGGGTGTGGCTGCCTCCTGAAACCAAGTGTCCAGGTAATATTTCCCCTCCCTCTTGCACTGCCATGCCTGTAGCTTAGGCTCCAACTCATCAACTCTGAGCCGAAGTTCCTCAAGCTGTAGACATTTGCTGCAAGCGCGGATGCTGTGGATCACACAGATGTCCACCATATCCCACATGCAACTTATATCTCCCCAGTACTGGTTTAAACTACTGACCTCATTTGGGGAAAAGATAAACTTAAAGCTTGCTAACCGCTCACCTGATTGATGCTTCCGGGCTTCAGCTCTCACATCCCACTGTTGGACTCTGGCTCCCTATCTCAGTCCACTCTTATTCTGTAGAAGATCAGGACAAAACCTCCTGCTTCATTCACCAAATTTCCAAGCTCACATTCTGGGTGGGATTTTCCAGTTGTGCCTGCCCCAAGACCAGAATTTTCCACCTGAAGTTAATGGACCTTTAGATGCTTTGTCAACTGTTCCATCCCGCCTGTGATGATTCCTGCAGTGGGCAGGACCAGAAAATTTACCCCTCTGTATTGTGCTGCATTTAGTGATGAGCTGCTATCTTTGTGCATGCTTCCTTTGTGCATTTAGCAAGTCCATCTGTACTTATATTCGCTGAAATTCTATTGAAATGGTTCAGCAAAAAAAGCAGGGGTCATAGATTCAAGCTAAGTGGCAGAAGGATTAGAGGGGACATGATGAAAAACTTTTTTTATGCAGTAAGTAGTGGGTGTCTGGATTTTGCTGTCGAAGTTGGTGGTGGAGGCAGAGATTCTAATTTGTTTAAAACGTGCCTGGCTCTGCATCTTAAGGGCTGTAGGTTTCAGGGCTATGGGCCATGTGCAGGAAGATGGGATTAGAAAGAGCAACTGGGTGTCTTTGAGTCAGTGTGGACAAGATGGGCTGAATGGCCCCCTTCTGTACTGTATCATTTCTATGAATCTATGGTCTGTAAGTCTTAAAGGGAAGTGTTAGGAATGTTGGGCATTATAAATGGCTATACTGAAAACTCTCTATTTAATTCCAAGATAGAATAGAGTTGGGGGTCTGAAGGCTATCCAATTAGCATTTCTACCTGAATAGAAGGATCGTGTGATTCATGTTGTCATGGAGATGGTCTTTGAGAGTGGAAGAGTCCAAAGCAAGCCATTGTGGTATTGGGTTATGGGGTTTTCTCATATATCATTGAACCTGACAGAGACAGGTTAGTCTGCAAGAAACTGAGAGAAAGCAGTGAGATAGAGGCAATCAGTCTCTATTGTTCAACACACAGAATTCAGGTGGAATATTGTTCTCAAATTGAAGAGATCATGTTTGTGAGAATTTAAATAAGGTTTGCTTCGCAGTGGCTCGAGGGAGCAATTTCCAGGCTAACTGTAGTGGGGAATTCTATTTTGGAGGCTGGATTACTTTAGAAAGTTCTAAAAAGCAACTTTGATAAGTAAACTCTTGCAAAGGTAAATGAAACTCAGTCTTCAAAGCATAAAATTTTATTTTTTTAAACTAGTTTTATTAAAACATTGAAATGTTAGAATCAAAAATATTACAAATTAACAATATTCAGACAAACATACAATTAACACAAGACAAATTTCTTTCGGCCGAAAGAAAGATCTCTGATTTTACCTACACAGCAAGTTTGCTATGAGGTATTCTCAAAAGATCTTAGATTTCATGCCAAAAAGCAGAATGGTTATAGTTTTTGTGATCAGGTTATACAGTCCAGCACTGAATTAAAAGCAATTTCATTCATTCACTGTTTTGTCCATCTAACAATGGCATGTCCTTCAATCAATTATAGTTTGACACCTTCAAATATTGATCTATCATTTGTCTGTCCATTTATGGAAGTTCTCTCCCAAAAATGATTCTTATGATTCAACATTTCTCTAACCAATTTAAACCGGCTCTAGTACCAAATGAAGGTGCCTTTATCATTTGGCATTATCCCCTGGCCTGGATATGCATGGGTAATTTACGTTGTTGCATAATTTGTGTCTGACTTGTGCTGGTATTTTTCATGAATACATCTTTTATTTTACTGACATGTTACAAACTCATTTCTTAGAGACATTATTGATCATAGAAATCATAGAAACCCTACAGTGCAGAAGGAGGCCATTTGGCCCATCGGGTCTGCACTGACCACAATCCCACCCAGGCCCTATCCCCACATATTTTTACCCGCTAATCCCTCTAACCTACACATCCCAGGACTCTAAGGGGCAATTTTAAACCTGGCCAATCAACCTAACCCGCACATCTTTGGACTGTGGGAGGAAACCGGAGCACCCGGAGGAAACCCACGCAGACACGAGGAGAATGTGCAAACTCCACACAGACAGTGACCCAAGCCAGGAATCGAACCCGGGACCCTAGAGCTGTGAAGCAGGCAGCAGTGCTAACCACTGTGCTACCGTGCCGCCCTAATTGATATATTACTTAAATATTTTGTATTATTCTCAAACCACATATTAAAACATTAACTGCTAATTATCCTCATGTTGGGTTGATGCGCTATCAATAAGGCGAAAGACTACCGATATGCCAATATAAGTGTAGGCTTTTATTCACAACAGAATCAGGAGCAGATCCCAACAAATAACCAACCTGGACTGAACAAGGGGGAGGAGACAGCCACCTTTATACTAGGTGCCGAGGGAAGGAACCAAACTGGAAGGGGATGTGTCCAGGTATGACAAGCACACACAACGGTGGTCCATATAGGACAAAGGCACAACTGAGGTCCACCACATTCACCCCTTCCTTTTAAAAAAAACAACACGGGGGTGAAGCGGAAACAATATTACAAGTCCAGACGAACCGGTGGCTTGATCCGCCGTCGCGATCGTCGTAGTGCAGGTCGCAGAGTCGTCCGAGCAGGGAGCGATGTCGGCCCAGGCTCCGTACAGTGAGCGTCGAGAGAAGGCGCTGGGTGGTGTGAAGCAGACCGATCCGTCGTTCCGTCCAGTCTTCGGGTACTGCGTGGCGACGGCTCCGGCAACTCAAGCGAGCTGTACACAGGGGCGAGAGGAGTGAGCAGTGGCCCTGATGGCGTATGGGGAACAGTGGAAACCGGAGCTGGGGGGTGGGGGGCCGCAACAGGCTCTGGGCACACTACATTGGGGACAGGGACTGAGGGAGGAAGAGGCGCAGCAGTCTCCGAATGGACGACACCAGGGACCGTGGGGCGGAAGGACGTGGTGACCTCAGGGGCACCCGCGGGTGCCAAGTCACGGACAGAAACCGTGTCCTCCCGCCCATCAGGGTACGCTACGTAAGCATATTGAGGATTAGCGTGGAACAATTGGACCTCCTCGACCAAGGGATCTGCCTTATGGGTCCGGACATGCTTCCGAAGCAGGACGGGTCCCGGGGACATCAGCCAATCCGGGAGCGAAGTACCCGAGGAGGACTTCCTGGGAAACGAAAACATCCGCTCGTGAGGGGTCGTATTGGTCGCTGTGCACAAGAGTGACCTAATGGAATGTAATGCGTCCGGAAGGACGTCTTGCCAACGGCTGACTGGAAGGGCCCTAGACCGTAACGCTAATAGAACGGCCTTCCAGACGGTTGCGTTCTCCCGCTCTAATTGACCATTGCCCCTGGGGTTATAGCTAGTGGTGTGGTTGGAGGCAACGCCTTTGGCGAGCAGGTACTGCCTCAGCTCGTCATTCATGAAAGAGGACCCATGATCGCTATGGACATAGGCTGGGAAGCCGAACAGGGTGAAGAGCTTGTTCAGCGTCCGAATCACTGTAGCCGTGGTCATGTCCGAGCAGGGGAAGGCAAAAGGGAAACGTGAGTATTCGTCAATGATATTCAGGAAATAAACATTGCGGTTAGAGGAGGGGAGGGGGCCTTTAAAATCAATGCTAAGGCGCTCAAACGCGCAAGTGGCCTTTACAAGGTGCGCCCTACCTGGCCGGTAGAACTGCGGTTTGCACTCAGCACAGACCCTGCATTGCCTGGTAATCGTCCAGACTTCCTCAAAGGAGAAGGGCAGGTTACGGGACTTGACAAAATGGAAAAATCTGGTGACACCCGGATGACAGATGTCGTTATGGAGGGACTGTAGCTGGTCTAGTTGGGCGCTGGCGCATGATCCACGGGACAGGGCATCTGGGGGCTCATTGAGCTTCCCGGGCTGGTACATGATGTCATATCTGTAGGTGGAGAGCTCAATCCTCCACCGCAAGATCTTGTCATTCTTAATCTTGCCCTTTTGCCTGGTGCTAAACAGGAAGGCAACTGACCGCTGGTCCGTAATTAAGGTGAATCGTTGGCCCGCGAGATAATGGCGCCAGTGCCGGATGGCTTCCACGATGGCCTGGGCCTCCTTCTTGACCGAGGAGTGTCGAATCTCAGGGCCTTGTAAGGTCCGGGAGAAGAAGGCCACCGGACGGCCCCTCTGGTTAAGGGTGGCGGCTAGGGCAAAGTCAGACGCATCACTTTCCACTTGGAATGGGATGGATTCGTCCACAGCGTGCATCGCGGCCTTCGCGATGTCCGCTTTGATGTCGTCGAAGGCCCGACGGGCCTCCTCCGCCAGGGGAAAAGAGGTCGATTTTAGGAGCGGACGGGCTTTATCTGCATAACGGGGAACCCACTGGGCATAGTAGGAGAAGAAGCCCAGGCATCTCCTCAGTGCTTTGAGGGTAGTAGGGAGGGGAAGCTGCATAAGGGGACGCATACGGGCTGGGTCGGGGCCAAGGACACCATTTTCTATCACGTACCCAAGGATGGCGAGGCGGCGTGTCCGGAAAACACACTTCGCCTCATTATATGTGAGGTTCAGGAGAGTGGCCGTACGAAGGAATTTTTGTAGTTTGGCATCATGATCCTGCAGGTCATGGCCGCAGATGGTGACGTTATCCAGATACGGGAAAGTGGCCCGTAGCCCGTGCTGGTCTACCATTTGATCCATGGCCCGCTGGAAGACTGAGACCCCATTGGTGACACCAAAGGGGACTTGGAGGAACTGGTAGAGGCGGCCATCCGCCTCAAAGGCAGTATATGGGCGATCCTCCGAGCGGATAGGGAGCTGGTGGGTAAGCCGATTTCAAATCGATCGTAGAGAAAACTGTATAGTGCGCGATGCGATTGACTATGTCCGCGATACGGGGAAGAGGATACGCATCTAGTTGTGTATACCTATTTATGGTCTGGCTGTAGTCAATCACCATGCGGTGTTTCTCCCCCGATTTAACTACGACCACTTGCGCCCTCCAGGGGCTGGTGCTGGCCTGGATAATCCCTTCCTGGAGCAAACGTTGTACCTCGGACCGAATGAAGGCCCGGTCATCCGCACTATAGCGCCTACTCTTGGTGGCTATAGGCCTACAATCCGGGGTGAGGTTATCAAATAAGGGGGGGGGTGATCTTGAGGGTCGAGAGACTGCAGGTGGTGCGCGAGGGGCGCTGCAGTGACGGCGCCTTGCAGACGGAGAGCGGGGGATAAGGGCCATCATCCTGCAGGGTGACGCTCCTATGATGGGTGAGGAAATCTAACCCCAGCAGTACAGCTGCGCAGAGTCGCGGCAGCACGAGGAGCCGAAAACGCTCGTAGACCATGCCCTGTACCGTCAGCGTCACCCAACAGCACCCGAGGACCTCCACCGAGTGGGAATTCGAGGCCATGGAGATGGTCTGGCTCCAGGGTCGCACGGGAAGGGCATATTGACGCACTGTGCAAGGGTGTATAAAACTTTCTGTGCTCCCACAGTCGAACAGGCAGTTTTCTGCATGACCATTTACCTTGATCTCCATTATTGACTTGGAGAGTTGATGTGGCTGCGACTGGTCCAAGCAAATCGATGCCACCATCGAATTAAAGAAGAATCCATCTTCGTTGCCGTCTGATGACGTCACGGATGAAGCTTCCTGCTCAGCGCATCTTGATGCCAGTCTCAAAGATGGCGACTCCCGCGCTTCCGGTGACCGCATCGAAGATGGCGATTCCCGCACTTCCGGTGACCGCATCAAAGATGGCGATTCGCGCGCAGCCGCCGCCTGCATTAAAGATGGCTGCGCCCGCGGAGCACGCAAGGCACCACAAGGCTTCGGAAGCAGCTTTGCTCGGCAGACTTTAACGAAGTGGCCTAGCTTACCGCATCCGGAGCAAATTGTGTCCTTTGCCGGGCAGCGACACCCAGGGTGCTTAGGTAGGCCACAAAAGTAACATTTGGGCCCCGCCGGAACAGCCGTCGCAGTGGAGCCGTCGGTGGAACGGGATGCAAGGTAAGACCCGAGATTGTGGGAGGCCGCTTCTAACGTTTCAGCCATCGTGGCTGTTCTTCGGAGATCTAGGTCATCTTGTTTCAGCAGACGCTGCTGGATGTATGTAGACTCAATGCCCACAACGTAGGCGTTGCGGATCAGATCCTCCATGTTCTGAGCTGCTGTAACAGCCTTACAGTCACAAGCTCAAGCTAGGACCCGCAGGGCGCGCAGAAATTGGGCGCACGATTCTCCTGGCTGCTGCTTGCGGGTAGTTAGGAGATGTCTGGCGTAAACCACGTTAGGGCTCTTTCGGAACTGCCCTTTTAGGAGTTCGATAGCGTCCGCGTATGTAGCAGTGTCCCGGAAGTTTCCATAGACAGCTTCGCTTACCCGGGCGCGGAGCACGTGGAGTTTAGCGGCATCGGTGTCGATGGCCGCAGCGGTGTCGACGAATGCTTCGAAGCAGTCCAACCAATGATCAAATTTATCAGAGGCTCCAACCTCTTGAGGGTCTAATGCTAACTTGTCGGGTTTTAGAAACTGCTCCATGCTGGTAACTGTTGTGAATAAAATTGATGCGCTATCAATAAGGTGAAAGACTACCGATATGCCAATATAAGTGTAGGCTTTTATTCACAACAGAATCAGGAGCAGATCCCAACAAATAACCAACCTGGACTGAACAAGGGGGAGGAGCCAGCCACCTTTATACTCGGTGCCGAGGGGAGGAACCAAACTGGAAGGGAATGTGTCCAGGTATGACAAGCACACACAACGGTGGTCCATATAGGACAAAGGCACAACTGAGGTCCACCACATGGGTATTTAGAATTGATCAGAATCCTCAACTACATTAACCCTCACCGTGAAAGTCATTTCAGAGATTAGAAGCTTTCTGCTGAAAAAGGAAAACTGAAAGAAGTCATTTGGAGCTGAGAGCAGTTTTGATCTGGTTCCTGGAGAATGATGTATCCACTAAGGGACAGACTAAAGTATAACCATGGAGGTAGATTTTATGTTGTTTTAAAAGTTAGCTTGGAGTATAAATTGCCTACTGAAGTAGTGGTTAATCAGTGTTGTTTCTAATTTGTTTGTTACAGTTAAAGTCTTAAAACTTGAAATCATGTCATGTGATCCCTCCAGTCAGTCACTGAAAATTTAAATAACTTGTTGAAAATTATTTGTCTCTATGTAACTGTAGGTCTCTGTGTAGGACCAAATGCATCCTATAATTCTAAAAGAGCTAGCGACAGAAATAGTGGATGCACTTTCTACGAATTTCTAAAATTCCCTGGATTCTGGAATGGTCCCAGCCAATTGGAAAATTAGCAAACATAACAACTTCATTCAAGAAAGGAGAGAAAGAATGCAGGGAACTACAGGCCAGTTCGCCGAGCATCAGTTATCGGGGAAGTGCTGAATTTTTTTTTAGAAAAGCATAGTATGGTTCGAAATAATCAACATGGTTTTATGAAAGAGAAATAATGTTTGACAAATTTATTGGCTGTTTTGAGGATGTAACTAGTACGATTTATAAAGGGGAACTGGTGGATGGAGTATTTTTGGATTTCAAAAAGACATTTAATAAGGTGCCACACAAAAGGTTAATAGAGCAGGTAAGAGCTCATGGATCTGTGAGCAATATATTAACAAGGATAGAAATTTGGTTAACATAATGGAAGCAGAGAGCAAGGATACACGGTGCATTTCCAAATTGGCAGGCCATGACTACGGGAGTGCCACCAGCGTTAGTGTTGGGACCTCGTCTATTTGCAATCTATATTAATTCAATTGCTTTGACAAAGAGAAAAAGACTAATGTGTCTGAGTATGCTGGTGATACAAAGGTTGGTGGAAATGTGCACTTTTAGGGGGAACTCGAGAGACTACAAAGATAAATAGACAGGTTAAGTCAATGGGTAACGAGATTGTAGGTGGAGTATAATAAAGAGTGTATAATTATTCAGTTGGTCATGAGAAAAGAAAAGCAGAATACTTTTTAAATGGCATGGAACTTGTAAACTTCAGAGACACTTGGGTCATGCAAGGAACACAAAATGTTAACATATAGGTACAGCAAACAAGTAGGAAAGTACATTTTTAACAATGCCCTAATAGTTAGTGCAATGCCAATAATCCTGTCTGATTGAGAAGGGAAACAATTTAAACTTTTGAGTCTCATTCCTGCTGTAGTAAATTCTTCTTATAATGAAAAAATACTTTGCTTTTTTATCTTACTTTTCCTTGTCTCTTGTTCTCTTTTAATCCAATCTTTCTTTCCCTTTCTTTACTTCTTTTTCTGTATTTGATTTGACTCTAATTCCTATTACCTAATATTACCAACTCTGATATTCCAATCCATCTCAATCCTTAAATCTCATTAGTTAAGGAGATCCATCACTTATCCTGTTATTCTTCATGGTCCACAATGCCCCACTATCAGCTCGCACATTAACTCAGTCATTGCTTCCATAACATAGAACATAGAAAGCCACAGCACAAACAGGCCCTTCGGCCCACAAGTTGCGCTGATCATATCCCTACCTCTAGGCCTATCTATAGCCCTCAATCCCATTAAATCCCATGTACTCATCCAGAAGTCTCTTAAAAGACCCCAACGAGTTTGCCTCCGCCACCACCGACGTCAGCCGATTCCACTCACCCACCACCCTCTGAGTGAAAAACTTACCCCTGACATCTCCTCTGTACCTACCCCCCAGCACCTTAAACCTGTGTCCTCTCGTAGCAACCATTTCAGCCCTTGGAAATAGCCTCTGAGAGTCTACCCTATCCAGACCTCTCAACATCTTGTAAACCTCTATCAGGTCACCTCTCATCCTTCGTCTCTCCAGGGAGAAGAGACCAAGCTCCCTCAACCTATCCTCATAAGGCATGCCCCCCAATCCAGGCAACATCCTTGTAAATCTCCTCTGCACCCTTTCAATGGCTTCAACATCTTTCCTGTAATGAGGTGACCAGAACTGCGCGCAGTACTCCAAGTGGGGTCTAACCAGGGTCCTATAAAGCTGCAGCATTATCTCCCGACTCCTAAACTCAATCCCTCGATTAATGAAGGCTAGTACGCCGTACGCCTTCTTGACCGCATCCTCCACCTGCGAGGCCGATTTAAGAGTCCTATGGACCCGGACCCCAAGGTCCTTCTGATCCTCTACACTGCTAAGAATGGTACCCTTCATATTATACTGCTGCTTCATCCCATTGGATCTGCCAAAATGGATCACTACACACTTATCCGGGTTGAAGTCCATCTGCCACTTCTCCGCCCAGTCTTGCATTCTATCTATGTCTCGCTGCAACTTCTGACATCCCTCCAAACTATCCACAACACCACCTACCTTGGTGTCGTCAGCAAACTTACCAACCCATCCCTCCACTTCCTCATCCAGGTCATTTATGAAAATGACAAACAGCAAGGGTCCCAGAACAGATCCCTGGGGCACTCCACTGGTCACTGACCTCCATGCAGAGAAAGACCCCTCCACAGCCACTCTCTGACTTCTGCAGGCAAGCCAGTTCTGGATCCACAAGGCAACAGCCCCTTGGATCCCATGCCCTCTCACTTTCTCAAGAAGTCTTGCATGGGGGACCTTATCGAACGCCTTGCTGAAGTCCATATAGACCACATCCACCGCTCTTCCTTCGTCAATGTGTTTGGTCACATTTTCAAAGAACTCAACCAGGCTCGTAAGGCACGACCTGCCCTTGACAAAGCCGTGCTGACTACTTTTGATCATACTAAACTTCTCTAGATGATCATAAATCCTGTCTCTCAGGATCCTCTCCATCAACTTACCAACCACTGAGGTTAGACTCACCAGTCGGTAATTTCCCGGGCTGTCCCTGTTCCCTTTCTTGAATATAGGGACCACATCTGCAATCCTCCAATCCTCCGGAACCTCTCCCGTCTCCATCGACGATGCAAAGATCATCGCCAAAGGCTCCGCAATCTCCTCCCTCGCCTCCCACAGTAACCTGGGGTACATCCCATCTGGTCCCGGCGACTTACCAACCTTGATGCCATTCAATAGTTCCAACACATCCTCTTTCTTTATGTCCACATGCTCGATCCTTTCTGTCCACCGCAAACCAGCAGTACAACCACCCAGATCCCTTTCCACCTTGAATACCGAGGTAAAGTATTCATTAAGCACCTCCGCCATTTCTAACGGTTCCGCACAAACTTTTCCCCCTTCACCTTTTAAGGGTCCTATGCCTTCACATCTCATCCTTTTACTCTTGACATATTTGTAGAAAGCCTTGGGATTCTCCTTAATCTTACCCGCCAAGGTCTTCTCATGACCCCTTCTCGCTCTCCTAATTTCCTTCTTAAGCTCCTTCCTACATCCCGTATACTCCTCTAAATCCTTAACACCTCCTAGCTCTCTGAACCTTCTGTACGCCTCTCTTTTCTTATTCACCAGGTTCATCACAACCTTCGTGCACCACGGTTCCCGTACCCTACCAACACCCCCCTGTCTCATCGGAACGTTGTCATGCAGAGCTCCAGACAAACATTCCTTGAAAATCCTCCACTTTCCTTCGGTACTTTTCCCCAAGAATGCCTCCTTCCAATTTACCCGTCTAATTTCCTCCCTGATGACACTGTATTTCCCTTTACTCCAGAGAAACACTTTCCTAGCCTGCCTGATCCTATCTCTTTCCAATGCTATCGTGAAGGAGATAGAATTATGATCGCTATCCCCAAGATGCTCACCCACCGAGAGATCCTCCACCTGTCCAGGTTCATTAGCCAGCACCAGATCAAGTACAGCCTCTCCTCTAGTAGGCTTATCCACATACTGTGTCAGGAAACTCTCCTGGACACACCTAACAAACTCCTCTCCATCCAAACCCCTAGCCCTAGGGATATTCCAATCTATGTTTGGGAAATTAAAATCTCCCATCACGACAACTCTGTTATTCCTACATCTCTCCAGGATCTGTTTCCCCATCTGCTCCTCAACATCTCTGTTACTATAGTTTGTGCGGCCTATAGAAAACACCCAGCAAAGTTACCGACCCCTTCCTGTTCCTAACCTCCACCCACAGAGACTCCGTAGTCAATCCCTCCACGGCGTCCACCTTCTCTACAGCCGTGACACTATCCCTGATCAACAGTGCCACTCCCCCCCCTCTCTTGCCTCCCTCCCTGTCCTTCCTGAAACATCGAGTCATAATGGTCAACAAAGCCCCTCACCATGTCCAACTCACTTTCTGGACCATTGTTTAAATTCATCACCTTCTTCTTAATAAAGAACATAGTCTCCAACTCTCACCTTCCAGCGAACCTTTCCATTCACCGGATCATCTTATTATTTCTGCCAGTCACAAAACAATCCCAGCAGCAAGCACAGTTTTCCTCAGGCTTCACTATCAATCTGACAGTGATATTTTTGTTTACTCTTCGTCATCTCTACTTCTAGATGTCTTTCTTTTCACTTTCAACTACAACCACAGGAGATGATTTAGTTTATGGCACAACACTGTCCAATGGCCATTTTTCTACTTAAGGTAGCAATTCACTTGAAATCTCTACAATCTACATTTGCTACTTGCATTGCAGTCTCTAATACAGTGGGGAAACAAATACAGATTAGATAATTACTTGACTAAACATCTGTGCTCTGACTGCAAGTGACTCCCTGGCCACCATGTGGCCCACTTCCTTCCCCATTCCTATTCCGATCTCTCATATATTGGTCTTCTATCCTATCCCAAACTTCAGGAACAATATCTTATCTTTCTGCAATTAGCTTTTGTCAGAATATTGACTTCAGTGAGTTTAGACCTTAGCTATATCTGCCATTTTCTTGATGAAAGAAACATTTTCAAAATGTGGTGCGGGTCTGTTGGTGTCTAGGTGGAAGTGAGACAAGTTGACATTTGGGGTGGAGATCATTCATCAGAGCTCAGTGTTTGGTCGGGACCTGACCTTGTTTTGCTGACTTGTGTTAGGTGAAAAAGGGTGAAAGGAATCATGAGTGGAACATAGGCACCAGTATAAAACTGTTTCTGTGCTTTATGCTAGTATTTTTTCTCAGGGCTGATGAAACTACTGTGTTTTCATAGCATTTAAAAAAAAATTTCAATCTGCTTTATTTGCATTGCATTCTCAAGCTGCATCAATTGACATTATGTGGAGATGCCGGCGTTGGACTCAATTGACATTACAGAGGCTTTAAAATGCTGAAAGAAACGTTAGCCACTAGATGGCGATGTTACATACTCAAAGATGTCACAAACAATACTGAAACTTATTTTTAACATACGTAAATTCATTATGCCTAAAAACATAAAAGCTGCAGACTTCAGTTAATTCTACAATAAAATAAAAAAGCAATCTCCAAAATAACTTTAAAAATGCAAAATACCACAATTAATTGTATAATATATTCAGATTGCAATTTGAGTGCACATAAACCTTTCATGAAGACCTGAAGAAGCCACCCAGACGAAGACACTATTCAGCATGGTCCATCTACTGCAGGCAGAAGCTGGGGAGAAACAACATCAGTATCTGGACATCAGCGATGGCCCTTATGTACTCCTTTGCCAAGTGCTCTGCTATGGACCTGAAGTAGCCTTCTCATCTTGATTCCAACTGAACCAAGTGAAGCTACCTATCACTGGAACCTTCAAGTCAAACCCAATGCCCTGGCATGACAGACATCACTCCTGCATTCATCTGCCTTAATGTCACAACCCTCTAAGCGGTTCAGCAAATCAAGGAAAATAGATGTCTTCCTCATCCATAATAACATCCCTTAACACAACTGAAGTTGTGCTAATCCTTTTAGACTCACAGGGTTATCCTTCCTCAGTGCGACTTCAACCATGATGAAGCCTGGTAAGCTTCGTGAAGGTAACAAGACATCATAAATAAACACCTTGTGAAAGACCTGAGGCAGAATGTTGTGGACAGGAGGGGGATTCATTTAGACAGCCCTGATTTCTCCTCTCACTCCCAGTCCATAACCAGAAAGGTTTTTTGATTTTGTTTTCCCCCTTTATAAGTGGTGGCATATTTCCCAACCCCTTAGTTTTAGTATGATTCCATTTCTATCAATAATCCTTAAGCTTGACACCATCCAGAATAAAGCAGTCTACTTGATTGGCATCATATCCACAAATAACCACCACCGATGCTCAGTGTCAGCAGTGTATACTATCCACAAAATGTGCTGCAGAAATTCACCAAATATCTTTAAGACTGCACCTTCCAAACTCATGACCACTTCCACCGAGAAGGACAATGGCAGATACATGGGAACACCATCACCTGCAAGTTCCCTTCTGAGCCATTCACCATCCTGACATGGAAATATATTGCCGTTCCTTCACAGTTGTCTAGTCCTTTGTCCTAGCAGATGACTTGACTCTGGTTGGCCAGTATTGGCTTATGAAATGGAGATTTGTATAATTCCCTTTGGATTTGTTCTCTGCAGTGGTGGTTGTTGATGGGACAGGCCAAGGTTGGTGCACTGGAGTTGGAGGCACAGAGCCAAGGCAGCAAAATCCTCCATGGAGACAATTGGAGCCTGAAAGAAAGGAATTTCCACAGACACAAATCTGAAGTAGAGGTTAGGCCACTTCATTTCGTTCATTTTCAAAATAGAGGAGGCCATTAGTTGAAGCCAGGATCCATTTGTGAACATATAAATATGAATGCACTTTTGTTGAATGGAAAGGTGGTGCAGCCTGTTCCTGGATCGTCAGCATATGACATACAGGACTATGCAACTTGCCTTTCAAATTCTTCCTGATTGAAACATAACCAATCTCAGGAACCCAGACAAAGGGGTACATACACTTTTTCAAGGCCAAACTGGATAGGTGGGAATCATAGAAATCATAGAAATCATAGAAACCCTACAGTGCAGAAGGAGGCCATTCGGCCCATCGAGTGTGCACCGACCACAATCCCACCCACGCCCTGCCCCCACATATTTACCCACTAATCCCTCTAACCTGCGCATCTCAGGACTCTAAGGGGCAGTTTTTAACCTGGCCAATCAACCTAACCCGCACATCTTTGGACTGTGGGAGGAAACCGGAGCACCCGGAGGAAACCCACGCAGACACGAGGAGAATGTGCAAACTCCACACAGACAGTGACCCGAGCCGGGAACCGAACCCGGGACCCTGGAGCTGTGAAGCAGCAATGCTAACCACTGTGCTACCGTGCCGCCCGGGAATCATATGACATGAGCCCACCCATCCTTCCAGCTGGCAGAACCAGTTATACTATCCCTTTTTCTAATTCAATCGTGGAACACGGGCACAACTGGCTAGCCACCATTTATTGCCCATCCTTAGTTGCCCTTGAAAAACATAGAAACTAAAAGCAGGAGTAGACCATTCTACTGCCATTCATTTTAATCATGACGGATCATCGAATTCAATATCCTGATCACCCCCCCCCCCCCGCCCCCTTCCACCACCATATCCCTTTAGCCCCAAGAGCTATATCTAATTTCTTCTTGAAATCAGATTGATGAGGTGGATTTGAAGCAGCAATGGGACTGACCAACCTCTGGAGTTGCCCTCCACTACACGTCCCTCCTGCCCCCGCCATTCCAGTTCACCAGAAAACAGACTTGTTAAAAACTAGATAATCAAATGAAATAATATACATATGTTTATACGATATAGTGTACGCAGTTCACTTATGTCAGCTTTGGTTTCCCTAATTGTAGAGCGACTGAGAAATGGGCCCCTTATAACCGTGCATTTAAAAAAAGTTGAAGAATACAGGATCATTTCATTCTCTGGTTCCTCTCCATTAACCAAAAATATGTTATAATACCTGCAACCCCCATCCCCCACGCCCTTTACCATCATCACCACCATCCTATGTGTCTTTATCTTGGTGGCCCCTTATTTGAATGCCTTTTGGAAATCCAATAATACCATGTCTCCTGGTTCTTCCTCATCTATCTTACTAGTTACATCCTCAAAAAACACCAAAATAAATTTGTCAAATTTAAGTTTCCCACTAATCCAATAAGTTGCTTTTTACTGAATTTTGGGTTTTGCTCTGATCCATTGTATTTCAATTGTATGTCACAACCCTTTCTAGTAAGTCCGCAGCCATAGTAAATGTAAGTAAATGTGGTGTTTATGAGTAATTAATTCAGTTGAAAAAAAGTTGTGTGTCGTGGAATTGTTTGTCTCATTGAAGTGTGCCCAGTTATTGAAAAGGTTGGGAACTACTGCTTTAGTTAGTGGGCATGATTTAGAGATATTTATATTTAACAACAAGGACATTTATTATTGCCAATAAAGGCCTTCAGTGAAGATTTCATGAGCACAGTTGCTGTCCAATTTATAAATGGCTGACTAGATCTTGGCTACAACATGGGCAGTTGAAACCTTGTTGCTGGACTGTAGGATTGGAGATAATTATGGTGATGTGAAGAAGCATCTTCTGTGCACTCAACATATTAGTAAGTTGGTAAGAAATATCAGAGGAATCAGTGGACCATATTTGGTATCCTGCAGAAAGTCACCAGAACAAATCAAAGTAAATTGGCAACATGACTGTATCAGTCTATTCATCAAGTTTTGTACTTCATCTGAATAATAAAGACATGGAGGAACTATGTTGTCGAGGATCATTGGAAGGACGTGAGGCACAATGGGCCTGATTTTACCATTGCATTGCGTTTTGGGTGCGAAAAATTGGTAGAGTCGGGCATGAGACGAGTAGCACAATCCACGCCCGCCTCTGCGCCGGTTCCCCCTTTACCAAGGCCCGAAAATGGCCGCAATCAGGACAGCACCCGAAACGGGCGCGACGGCCATTAAATGCATTTGCGTGCATTTAAATTGACTTAATGGGCTGCACACTCAACTTTACTGACACTTCCCCCTTTACCACCACGTTCGCCCATCCAGAATCGGCACGAAACAGACATGCTCCACAAAAGTCCGATTCGGACGCTCCAGTTAGTGAGGAGGTAAGTGCCTAGCGTCCGACGGCTCTCTGCTTGAGATCGGTGGGGAGGGAAATGGGGGTCCGCTGCCACTCTGCCTGAGATTAATGGGGGAGGGGGGTCTGCTGCCACTCTGCCTGAAATCAGTGGGGGTAAGAGGGGAGGGGCCTGTGAGTGGTTTGGGTGGCAGGGGGGGTGTGGGGATAAGGGGGTCAGTAATGTTGGGGGGGGGTGGAACAATGTCTGTGGGGGCCAGGGAGAGGCATTATCTAGCCTGGGAGGGATGTGACAGGGGAGCAGCATTCTATATTTTTTGCGCATGCACAGTTGGAGGAGCCGATTGGAGCTGCAGGATTTTGGGCGCGTTAAGCCCCGCCCACGGGCTTCTGCAGCATGATTCCGAATTGTTGATAGTTTTGCAGGCATAGTGCGTATGGGGGCGCCTGAGAACAGGTCTAAAACACTCCCAGTTTCATGTCCACCCAGCACTTGAATCAAAATGGTAAAATAGGGCCCAATGTGCCTGATACATATTACATAGTAGCATGCAGTTGAGTATTCATCAGCTTAGAATGGCAGATGAACATAAAGTGCAGGTATATTCCCTCCTGTCAGCAGCGCATGTTTAGCAATTAGGTTAACTAGGTTCTCAGCAGTTTTCAAGAGATCGTTTTTGTGGGCGAGTGACCAGTTGAAAATGAGGCTCAAGAAGCAAGATGAACATTATGGGGCCAATTCTCCCAAAAATATTCTAAGTGTTGAATTTGTGGGAAAACTGGAGTAATTCACATTGTTTTTTCAGTGAGAGTTTAGACTAGAATCTCCTACACTCTGTACACTGCAGAGACCACCAACGTGAATATCATTAAAGACTATGGGCCGGGCCTATTCACACTGGAGAGGTCAAAATCAACTGGCCTCTGCACATGCGCAGTGGCCCTGAAGTGTCATCCTCTCGTTTGCAGGCCAGCTCGATTGCTGGCCAGCCCAGGACCCACACAGTGCTGTCCCCCCAACTTCCCCACGGCATGATCGCAGCCCCCCCCACCCCCCCCCCCCTGTCCATTCGCAGGTCAGTCCTCCTCCAGTAGGCCCATCCCCTTGGTCCCACCTCTAATCAGCTCTGCCCCCATGGCACTGCCCCATGCCCAATCAGCAGTGTCAAGGTGCCCCCTGGGCATGGGCACTTTTCTCCTTGGGCAGTGCCAGGGGGCACAGGCTGTCATTGCCAGAGTGCCTATGCCCAGGGGCACCACCCCCCGTTTGCCCAACCCCCTGGGTGGCCCCAATTGCGCCCCTTTACTCCAGCGGGGTCAGGCCCTAGCTCCCCAAAAATGGGGAGCTACTGTAATCCCCGCTGGAGTGAAACACTCTGGCAGGGTGGGAGATGCTAGCGGGCCTGGATAATTCAGTTCTGGGCCCGCTAATAGCATTTAAATAGTATGTAAAATACTATTTAAATAGCCCCGTTCCCCCAGCGGTGCTTAGCATCCCCGAAACCCTGCAGCTCCGATCGGCACCTCCAACTGCACATGCGCAGAAAAAAAAAGATAGAATGCCACTGCCCTGGCCCCCATAGATATTGCCCCACTCCACCAACATTACTGACCCCCTTATCCCCCACCCCCTGCCACCCAGACCGATCGCAGGCCCCACCCCCTACTGATCTCGGGTAGAGTGGCAGCGGGACCCCCTTACCCCTCCCCACTGATCTCAAGCAGAGAGCTGTCGGATGGTAGGCACCTACCCCCTCACTAACTGGAGCGCCCGAATCGGACTTCTGTGAAGCATGTCTGTTGCACGCCGATTCTGGATGGGCGAACGCAGTGGTAAAGGGGGAGGTGCCAGGTAAGGTTGGGCATGCAGCCCATTCAGGCAATTTAGATGCATGCAAATGCATTTAAATGGCCGCCGGCCCATTTCGGGCGCGCTCCCGATTGCGGTCATTTTCAGGTCTTGGTAAAGGGGGAACTAGCGTGGAGACGGGCGCGGATCGCGATACTTGCCTCACGCCTGACTTTACCAAGTTTTTGTGCCCGAAAATGGGCGCAATGCGATGGTAAAATCGAGCCTTTAGATTCTAAAGTTGGTCAGTTATCATGGCAGTGGGTTAATAAGAGGCAGTAACAATGATTCATTCAGCAGTTTCTGCAAGCCAGATCTGATTTGCTTTCTTGAATTTCCATCGAGGTTTCCTTGTATTTTTGATGAGTGATCATTTCAGACCAATAAGGATAAGTAATGATCAGTGATGACTGTGTGGAATGTCATCAGGAGCCTTGCATGAATGATACTAATGTGATCAAGCAGATGTCATGGGAGGTAACCTTCCACTGAGTGGAAGATACAATGCTGCTTGACATCATGGAGTTAGATGCCCAACTTTGTAACCAACTGCTATTTTTATTTTTTGGCAGGTACAGGTTTCAGGACCAAGCTGCTCCCCATCCCACATTTTCACTTGTTAGTAGATGGGCCTAAGTCTTGCTCTCAAGATGCACTTATCATGATGATGGCTTTCTGTGCTTTTGTTATCATGAAAGACAGTACGAATCTGAGGTAGGAAGTGTGTTTGTTGAAGAGGTCCATGCTACAGAAGTACAGTGCAAATATAGGTTATATTGCCTTTAATTTTGTTGAATAAACGAAGCTTACTTTTTTAAAAATTTAGAAGCATTGGCTGAAATTCTGTGAAGTAACAGTAAAAATGCCAACATCTGGTGTAATGGCTTAGGCACGGCAGAAGTACACATCTACATTAGTGATCCCCTTTCCTAGTACCTTAAAAATTTATTGTGTCTAGGAGGTCACAAATACAGCTTGCAAGCAGACTCAAGGGCACTCATAAGGCAATGAATGGGCTTCATTGATCTTTTTCATCAACTTGTGGTAGAATGTATTGGGGGTTGGCGGTGGACCAGGGGCTGGGGGGTGGAGCGGGGGATGGTTGTGCGTAGCTATTACATCATCCACCGTTATTCAACAACTGTTGAGCGTCTATATTTTCCCTTTCAAAAAAAGTGTAATACAGGAAATAATAATAGTGAGTACATTACAAGTCAATATCAGCATCAGCAGCTGTGAGACAGAACTTTCCTTCCTAGTTTTTAACTTCAATTTGACATTTTATAAAAGATCCTCATAGAAATTAATCCTGAAAGTCTGTGGGAGTTAAGTACGGGTTGTCCTGTTCTTAATAAAACAATTGGCCTTTGTTAATTGAATTATCAGTTCCAGAAATGTAACAGTTCACAAAATGCCATTGCTTCAATGAGTTCATATTCCAATTTGCATTTTCACAGGGCTGTCCCTTGATTCCATCCACCTAGTCACCACTACACTTAAACAAGCTAGATCTTACATAGTTTGGTTCCAGTGTAGAATGAAAGGGTCTTGAAAGCAAGGGCAGTTAATCACACACTACCCTGACTTCTCCTTCATGGTCTGAGAGTCTGAGGATTTTTATTTTGGATTTTGTCACCTGAACCTGAATTAAAAATTCTTCTGTCTGCCACAACAATTCAAGCAGGTTTTGATTTGATTTGATTTATTATTGTCACATGTATTGGTATACAGTGGAAAGTATTGTTTCTTGCATGCTTACAGACAAAGCATACCACACATAGAGAAGGAAAGGAGAGAGTGCAGAATGTGTGTTACAGTTATTGTTAGGGTGTAGAGAAAGATCAACTTAATACGAGGTAGGTCCATTCAAAAATCTGATGGCAGCAGGGTAGAAGCTGTCCTTGAGTCGGTTGGTACATGCTCTTGGACTTTTGTATCTTTTTCCTGATGGAAAAAGGTGGAAGAGAGTATGTTTGGGGTGCGTGGGATCCTTGATTATGCTAGTTGCTTTTCCGAGGGAGCGAGAAGTGTAAACAGAGTCAATGGATGGGAGGCTGGTTTGTGTGATGGACTGGGCTTCATTCATCACCCTTTGTAGTTTTTTGCGGTCTTAGACAGAGCAGGAGCCATACCAAGCTGTGATACAACCGGAAAGAATGCTTTTTATGGTGCATCTGTAAAAGCTGGTGAGGGTCGTAGCAGACATGCCAAATTTCCTTAGCCTCCTGAGAGAGTAGAGGCATTGGTAGTCTTTCTTAACTATAGCATTGGCATGGAGGGACCAGGAAAGATTGTTGGTGATCTGGACGCCTAGAAATTTGAAGCTCTCGACCATTTCCACTTTGGCTCCATTAATGGTCCATAGACATAAGAACATAAGAACATAAGATATAGGAGCAGGAGTAGGCCATCTAGCCCCTCTAGCCTGCCCCGCCATTCAATAAGATCATGGCTGATCTGAAGTGGATCAGTTCCACTTACCCACCTGATCCCTATAACCCCTAATTCCCTTACCGATCAGGAATCCATCTATCCGTGATTTAAACATATTCAACGAGGTAGCCTCCACCACTTCAGTGGGCAGAGAATTCCAGAGATTCACCACCCTCTGAGAGAAGAAGTTCCTCCTCAACTCTGTCCTAAACTGACCCCCCTTTATTTTGAGGCTGTGCCCTCTAGCTTTAGCTTCCTTTTTAAGTGGAAAGAATCTCTCCACCTCTACCCTATCCAGCCCCTTCATTATCTTATAGGTCTCTATAAGATCCCCCCTCAGCCTTCTAAATTCCAATGAGTACAAACCCAATCTGCTCAGTCTCTCCTCATAATCAACACCCCTCATCTCTGGTATCAACCTGGTGAACCTTCTCTGCACTCCCTCCAAGGCCAATATATCCTTCCGCAAATAAGGGGACCAATACTGCACACAGTATTCCAGCTGCGGCCTCACCAATGCCCTGTACAGATGCAGCAAGACATCTCTGCTTTTATATTCTATCCCCCTTGCGATATAGGCCAACATCCCATTTGCCTTCTTGATCACCTGTTGCACCTGCAGACTGGGTTTTTGCATCTCATGCACAAGGACCCCCAGGTTCCTTTACACAGTAGCATGTTGCAATTTTTTTCCATTTAGATAATAATCCAATTTGCTATTATTTCCTCCAAAGTGAATATCCTCGCATTTGTCAACGTTATACTCCATCTGCCAGATCCTCGCCCACTCACTCAGCCTGTCCAAATCTCTCTGCAGACCTTCTACGCCCTCCACACGATTCACTTTTCCACTTATCTTTGTGTCGTCTGCAAACTTTGTTACCCTACACTCAGTCCCCTCCTCCAGATCGTCTATATAAATGGTAAATATTTGGTGCCCCAGTACCGATCCCTGCGGCACGCCACTAGTTACCATCTGCCAACCAGAAAAGCACCCATTTATTTCAACTCTCTGCTTCCTGTCGGATAGCCAATCCCCAATCCACGCTAACACCCTACCCCCAACTCCGTGTGACCCAATCTTCTTCAGCAACCTTTTGTGAGGCACCTTATCAAACGCCAGACAGGGGCTCCTGTCCTCCACTATGCTTCCTGAAGTTGATAACTATCTCCTTCATTTTGTTGACATTGAGGAAGAGATTATTGTCGTCCCACCAGTTCACCAATTCTCTATCTCTTTCCTGTACTCCGTCTCATCATTGTTTGAAATCCAACCCACTACGGTGGTGTCATCAACAAACTTGAAAATTTAGTTGGAGGAATTTGGCCACACAGTAACAGGTGTATAGGAGTGTAGTAAGGGGCTGAGAACACAGCCTTGTGGGGCACTGCTGTTAAGGATGATTGTGGAGGTGGTGTTGTTGCCTATTCTTACTGATTGCAGTCTGTGGGTTATCAACCTCATGACACCAGCATCACCAATCAAAGGGTTTCTGGCTGGATGTTTTCCCCCAGAAGAATGTGACATGTGCTCAAGACTACTGTATGCAACATTGACCTACTTTTCCTTGTCATTTTGTGGATTTCTCTGCTGCATGCCTGTTTCACCAGAGAAAGTCATAAATATCGACCATCAACATATCGACTATCATGGGAGAGCTCCTGGGCTTGGTTAAATTTGCAGTGATCTGTCTTATGACTTTGGTATTGGCTGGGCAGTGACTTTTGGGCCACTTACTTACATTTTGATTTCCACTCAATCTGATGGCTTTAGGGTTCTTAACTTGCAGTGACCAGGGGTACTCTGGGGTGACCAGGGCAGCACGGTAGCATAGTGGTTAGCACTGCTGCTTCACAGCTCCAGGGACCTGGGTTCGATTCCCGGCTTGGGTCACTGTCTGTGTGGAGTTTGCACATTCTCCTCGTGTCTGAGTGGGTTTCCTCCGGGTGCTCCGGTTTCCTCCCACAGTCCAAAGATGTGCGGGTTAGGTTGATTGGCTATGCTAAAAAAAATTGCCCTTTGTGTTCTGAGATGCATAGGTTAGAGGGATTAGTGGGTAAATATGTAGGGATATGAGGGTAAGGCCTGGGTGGGTTTGTGGTCGATGCAGACTCGATGGGCCGAATGGCCTCTTTCTGTACTGTAGGGTTTCTATGATTCTATGATTTCTTCACCTTACCTCAGAATTCTGACTTAGTTTATCAATAGATAGTTTAAGCAATCAGTCCAAAGATGTGTGGGTTAGGTTGATTGGCCATGCTAAATTGCCCATTAGTGTCCTGGGATGTGTAGGTTAGAGGGATTAGTGGGGTAAATGTGTGGGGGAGTGGGGGTAAGGCCAAGGTAGGATTGTTGTCGTGCAGACTCGATGGGCTGAATGGCCTCCTTCTGCACTGTAGGGTTTCTATGATTCTAAGAATATTATCATGTATCCATTAATATTTGTTTGGAGAGATCCTAATTCTATCCCCCATCAGCTGCAAAATAATTGTGGTGCTCCTTTTAAAAAATGCTGGTGGCAATATATCAAAGTGGATACCCGCTGTATCCGTTCAACGAACGCCACCACATCGTTCCTTCCAGAGATTTTGTTCGAGCAGGTTTACCCTGATAATTACGGTAAGTGAAAGCTGGGCCTGTCTATCAGGGTAAATACAGTAAGCGCTGAACTCGACACAGCTGAAATGAAACCGACTTTGTTGTGAAAGTATGAATCTGGGAGATACATAACCTGAGCGCTAAGTTGAAGAGAGCTCCGGATGTTTTGGACTTGTCTTTAAACCGACCTTTTGCAAATCGGGCATGGAACAGAAGTGCCGTGAAAGCATGTAGTTACAGGAAAGGGAGAGGCGACATTGCCGAGATGTTACATGTTAAAACAAAATAGCAGCACAGTCCTCCCTCTCTGACACACACAGAGAGAGAGAAAAACACACACATGAAGTGTGAGTGGATTGTGTAAAGAGAGAGTAGGACCCGGAAGCAGATGCAGGACTGGTGTTGTTTGGAGCTGTGCCTATGGGATTGAAGTCGGGAATGGAAGATGAGAATGTGAGAGATGGGGGGGACACGCTTGCGTGCAGCGAGGATGAGGACGCGGCGGGCGGGAGCGGGCAGGCGATGGAACGTGGTCCGGATGGAACGGGGAGGGAGAATGTTGCGGGCGGCCAGCAGGACAATGGGGAACGTTCCAGCTGCCTGGCGCCAGCTGCCCCGCAGCAGCAACAGCCGGGCTCGGAATGCTCGCAGCACGTCTACTGCACCGTCTACTGTGTGGAGAACGAGAATTACCAGCGCTCGGCGCTGCCAGACCAGACCGGGGGGCAACGGGTGGATGAGCCCCCTGACTCGGGCCGGGCCACACCGACTGCCTCGAGTGGACAGACGGGTCGAGATGCCACCCCGTCCCCGGCGGGTTTCGGACTCCCCACCCGGGAACCTTTTACTATCTCCCGGCAGATCGACCTGAATTCGGTGGTGGGGACCCCTTACCCCGGAGAGTATAGGCATTTTATTATTTTGACTTGCCGAGTTTGCCTGGATGACAAACCCATCCGACCACTTCCATGTTGCAAGAAGGCTGTGTGCGAGGAGTGCTTGAAGAGATATCTTAGCAATCAGGTAATTCCCATCCGTCACGCTTGGCAGAGCAGTAACTTTAGGTGTTCCCTTTAGCGCAGACAATGCAAGAAACCATAACCCGACAGGGACTGATACTGAAACCTTGATTGCTACATGAAGTTTCACAACTCGCATTCATAATTCATGCAGGCTATCTTATGTTCTTGTTCACTGTTAACAGGATTTAAATTCGATTGTTGACCTTTGGGAGCACTTTTGATTTCTGACACGATATAAATGTTTTTGTTTGGAACCTCTAATAGCGAAAAACAGCAGTGCTTCCTCTTTTTTTTTTACGGTTGGGAATGTTATGAAACTTATTCAGGGCATCTGTAATCAACAAACGTTAGCTGACGTTCTGCGACTCGTTAATGTTTATCAGCTTAAATTGAATTGGGGAAGTCTTTTATGTACGCAATTACTGAGGTCTGTCAGGGATCAGTGCGTTTACTTCAAAAAAAGGCAGCGTAATCTTCGTGTTTCTCATATATTACAGATTAACTTCAAATAAAATTAGGATGCATTTTTAAACTCAATATCTGACTTGAACGAGCTTGTTTCCTCAGAACGCTGAATTTGGGATAAGAAAAGGGGAAGTCAGACTTTTTTTGAGATGAGGATACTTATTAGGATATGGAATACATTTGAGTTCAAATCAAAGTTATGTTTGGAACGAATTGGATAAATCGTTGAAGAAATATATTAAAGGGTTCGGTGAAAAAAGAGCAGAAAGATAGACTCAAGTGCATAATTCTAATGGAGAGCAGGCATCATGATGTTTTAAGATCCTGAAACTAGACCCCAGTCTATGAGTCAAAGGTGAAACATTAAACTTGAGCGACGCAAGCAGTCTGCTTATAATTGCAATGGTTTACTTTTGATTTGTATGGATGGTATCCTCTTTCACATTCATCATCTTTGTTTTTCATTTTAACCTATGATTTATTTTATTTGCTGTCCAAAAAAATACTTTCAAAGATAAAGGTCAGAAAACATAATCAGCCCATTTAAACTAATGTGTTGGCTGTGGTCCTCTGAAGATAAATGACCATGCATTTGTAGTTAATTGATTGCATATCTGTCAAAAGAATGTTTATCATCCGAATGCCTCGATATAAACCAGTTGGTTGCAGGTCATAGACTGTAAGTGGATTTGATGTGTAAAAATGGGAATTATAGCTCTTACAGAAAAATGGGAATTATAGCTCTTACAGAAAAATGGGAATTATAGCTCTTGCAGAAAATTTTATTTTGTTAAGATTTAAATACTTTATTATAGAGTGGTTGGAGTATAGAAGGTGGCTGTTCAGCCCATCGTGTCTGTGCTGGCTCTCTGAGAACAACTTGGCTAGTTCCAGTCTGCTGCCTTTTCCCCTTTAGCCTTACCAGTGTTTTCACTTTAAATTTCCTTTTTTGAAAGCCATGATTGAATGTGCCTCCACTATTCTCTCAGGCAGTCCATTCTGAATCTTGACCACTTGCTGCATAAAAGGGTTTTTTCTCATTTCACCTCTGGTCCATTTGCCAATCACGTTTATAATTAGTATCTTCTGGTTATTAACCCTTCCACCAATGGAAATAGTTTCTCCCTATCTACTATGTCCAGACTCTTCACAATTTTGAATGCTTCTATCAAATCGCCCCTCGGCCCTGTCTTTAAGGTGCGTGATCTTAATTTTTCTAATCTATCTATATAACTGAAGTTCCCCATTCCCAGAACCATTCTTGTAAATCTTTTCTGCAACCTGTCCAGTGCCTTCACATACTTCCTAAAAGTGTGATGAATAGACCTGGATGCGATAATCCAGTTGAGGCCAAACCAGAGTTTTATACAGGTTTATCATCCCTTCCTTGCTTTTGTATTCCATGCCTATTTATAAAACCTAGGATTCCGAATGCTTTATTAACAAGCTTCTCAACCTGTCCTGCCACCTTCAACAATTGATGCATAATGCTCCCAGGTCCCTCGGCTCCTGCACCCTGTTTAACATTGTATGCTTTATATTATATTGCCCCTCCTTGTTCTTCTACCAAAATCTATTGCATCACATTTCTAAATTGCAATTCAAATTAATGTCTGTATCTCAGCATCAAAAGGGCTCCACTACATTTTGAAAATAATAGGGACCTTTGATTTTCTTTATTTATCCTGTCAATCTAATTATTCAAATAATGTTTTACCTTGTTTTGGCAGTAATATGATTTACTGTAACCTGTTCTTCAGTTTTATTGATTTGTAAAATTGAGATGTGTCGAGCACAAACTGTTAGATTGGTAACATGGAAAAATCATATTCATTTTTTGTGATTTTGTAATATGCTCCACTGGAAACTAATTCAATAAGTCATGGTGTTCGGGTAAGAAATATTTGGTCAGTAAGGCTCTACCGTAAGCATCAGGCCAAAGGAACAACCCTGGTTCAATGAAGAATGTAGAAGAGCTTTCTAAGAACAGCATCAGGCATACTTAAGATTCTCGCCTAAGGATGCCACAACGCCAAACTATATGCATGCTAAACAGCAGAAGTAGTATTCCATAGATGGGGTTAAACGATCTCACAACCAAAGAATCAGATCAAAACTCTGACAACTGAATCTGGCAGGACTAGTGTAGTGGAGAAATGAACAACTAACTGGAGGAGGAGGCTCGACAAACAACCCCATCCTCCATGATGAGGAAGCACAGCACAAGGCTATTTGAGATCCCTCAGATGCTGAAGCTCTGACTGAGAAGTGCCCAATGACTCTTGTGCCACATAGATGCCAGGCAATGACCCTTTCCAACAAGAGAATCTAACCATCTTCTTCCTTTGAAATTCAGTAGCAATCCCATTCACTGTCTCGGTGCAGCTTGAGTTGATAAGTGGCAAATAACAGTTGCATACACCAATGCCTGGCAATGACCACCTCCAACCACACAGAATCTAACTACCTCCCAATGAATTGCATTCTGGCATTACAATTAACCAGAAACTGAACTGGATTAGCCATATAAATACTGTGCCTATAAAAGCAGGCCAAGGACTGGGAATTCTGAAGATGTAACTTGCCTCTTGAGCCCCCAAAGCCTGCCCACCCTTGTGCAAGGCCCAAGTCAGGAGTGTGATGGAGTGAGTACTCTCCCACTTGTCTAGATGAGTGCAGCTCCAACAACACTCCGAAGGCTTGACTCCAGGACAAAGCAACCTGCCTGATTAGCACCCCATCCATCACCTTCAGCATTGATTCCCTCCATTACCGTTACAGTAATATGTACCATTTACAAAGTGCACTGTAGTAACTCAACAAGTCTTCTTTAACAACATCTTGCAAATTTACAGCTTTTACGAAGAAGGGCAAGGGCAACAGATACCTGGGAACACCACTATCTGCAATTCTCCAGTGACACACCTTCCTGACTTGGAATTGTATCACTGTTCCTTCACTGTAGTTGGGTCAAGATCCTGGAACTCCCTCCTTACCAGCACTATGGGAGTACCTACATCACATGGACTGTCGCAGTTCAAGAAAATTACATGTCACCACCTGATTGGCAATAAATTTAAAAACGGATGTAGCGATTCAGGAAGTTGACTCACCATCACCTTCTCAAAGGCAGTTGGGGATGGGCAATGAATGTTGGCCTTGTCAGTGAGGCTCATATCTACTCCACAAATTCCAAATCGGTAAAGTTTTGAAGAGGATGTAAGATGTAGCAATGAAGCGAGCAAAATTCTGGTTATTGTCTAGTCAGTGGTGTTGGGAAAAGTCGGTAAATATAAAAATTCATGAGACAAGCTGGATGGTGCAATGGGTTAGCCCATATCTATGCACTCTGGAATGAGTTAGTATCTTCTGGCTGTAAGAATCCTATCGAAGTGAGTTTAAAAATACCTATTCCAGTTCCTAGTACATGTAGATTTGACAACACGCAACTCAACCTAAACTGGCAAACATACTCAAAAGGTAGGAGGCATTCTTCTGAGTTTGGAGTTGAGACATTGTTGTCAAGAGTTTTATTCTGGTCACCGTGCTATATCTGATAAGAGAGTAATGTTAAAACTAACTGCCAGAAATGGAAGAAATGTCTTTTGCCCTTTCAATCCAAAGCTGGTACCGGAACTGAGAGGCTATACTTGTCAAGAAAGACTGAATAGGCTGGGACTCTTTTCACCAGAAAGGAGAAGGTTGAGGGGTGACGTAATAGAGGTCTTTACAATCATGAAGGAGTTTGATAAAGTAGACAGGTAACTGATGTGTCCATTCATGGGGGAATCAAAAAGAAGGTTCATAAATATAAGATAAATCCAATAAGGAATTCGGATGAAGCATCTTTTACTCAAAGTGTGGTAAGAATAAGGAATGTATTGCCACAAGGAAATGAGGTTGAGACCAATAGCATTGATACATTTATTGATACGTTTTGATGCTGAAATCAGCACATGCATCACAGAAGTGGCAGTTATTAAGTGCAAGCTGAGTAAGGAGAATAGGACAACAACCTGACTGCGAATCTATCAACTGTGCGTCCTCAGCACACACCATCTGCGCTGGTAGACATGACCACCACATGTTAGGCAGGAGAAAAGGCTGAACAGTTTCCACCTTTTGCTGTCTCAGATGTATTTTTGGCATCCCTTGGTAGGATAAGGTCATGTACTCCGACATCTTTTGAGTGTGCCAATTCCATCATCATACACTCATTACTAGGCCAACGACATCGTCATTGGCTCAAACACATCCATCAGATGGATGATAACTGTATACTAAAGACTTTCTGTATGGTAAAATGACCACTGCGTCATGGCTTCCTGGATGTCCATACCTCCGCTGCAAGAACACAGACTGAGCTGTGACGAAGGCGAACATTGACAACTGGGAGACAGTCACTGAGGGTCATGACCTCTGGAGACTGTTTTGAAGAGCATTAAAAATACCGAAGTCTGAAAATACATACCAACCAACTGAAGAACAGCTTCTTCCCTATAGCCATCAGACTTTTGAAGGGTCCAATCTCACATTTAAGTTGATCTTTCTCGTCACCCTGTTGGTAACTGCAACATTATATCCTGCATTCTATCCTTTTCTTCTCCCCTACATACTCTATGAATGGTATGTTTTTGGCTGCAGCAATATGTTTCACTGTATCCCAATACATGCAACAATAACAAATCAATCAAATTATTGGGTGAGATCACTGATTTTGTATGTGTTTGCGTAAGCATGTACATGAGTTTATGCTACCAGGATAAGAGACTGTACTACATATGGGGCCACCTGCCCTGGGGGTTTTGATCAGGTAGCACATATCAGAAGTAGGCCAGCCAGCATAGCAAATGTTTGTCTTGCAGTTAAATTTGTAACTTTGAATGTTGTTCATTCGGTTTGAGATGTAACAACAAGCAGAAAAGGATAGTTCAGCTGGCTGAGAAGAAGGCCCAAAGAAAACAAAGATCAGCAAATCTTGCACCTATGACAAATGCAGCAGAGAATACCATGCCGGTGTGGGGCTACCGAGCCGCGCCAGGCGATGCTTAACCCTGAGTTGAAAACCGTGGCATACATACAGAAGACTGCTGTATTTAAGGAAAAGCTACAAAAGGGCCAACAAAAGCAGTAGAAATACTGAGTGGATTAGGTAAAGTCGAGTGGAATGAAGTTTTTATGGTGACTAAATATAGACACAGACCATGTGTGCCACATGATCTGTTTTTTTTAATGTAAGTTCTACATAGTTCACCTTTTTTAATTTTAGTTATTATGGGGGCAATTTTCCAACCTCGCCATGGCTTGCGCAGATCGCGTCGATCCAGGAAAATAGCATGCGGGCCTAAAAATCGGTTTCGTACCTGGCACCAAACAGTTTACAATCATCCCGCTCCCTTTCTAATGGTGCAAACCTCTGATCAGGAGTCTGATTTAACATATTTAAAACAGCATTTAAATATGCTTAGCCTATTAGACGCTGGATTCTCCCAGCTCCCCAGTTCTTCTACCTTGAGGTACGGTGCCAGAATGACGAGAATCACCACTGGCATAGCGGAGACCAAGTGTGTTGACCATGCCGGGGGTCTCAGAGGCCGTTGAAGCCTTCGGGTCGGTTGGGGGCATGGCTGGACAGTGCCCACCAGGCTCTGCCAGTGTGCCAAGGGCAGTGCCAAAGGGGTGGGGCTTGATTGGGAATGGGTCTATGATTGGGAGGGGGGGCGCACTTAATGATGGAGGAACATGTCAGGGGTCAGGCAGGGAGACTCATGGGGAGACCCCCAGTGCTGCAATCTGTGTTGGGGAGGGGTTGGGGGGAACATGCGCCAATGAGGTGGGGGATGTCAAGGGGATCTCCCAGTGCACTGTGATTGGGGCGTCCTTGCAAAACAGCAGCCGATTTTGGTCTGGAGCGCACATGATGCTCTGGAATGGATTTCTGCAGTATTCTCTTCTCTTCTCTTCCTTCCCCCCCCCCCCCCCCTCTACTCTTCCGGGGACCATATCCCTCTATTCCCATCCAATTCATGTATTTGTCAAGATGCCCCTTAAAAGTCGCTTTCGTATCTGCTTCCACTGCCTCCCCAGGCAGCGAGTTCCAGGCATTTAGTACATAGAAGAATTGTATCAGTGGAAAATTGCAGTCCAATAAGTTATCCAAGTTCTAAGTGAATAGTAATTGTTTTTATGCAAAAAACAAATGCCCCCACATTGGCAACCCATTTGTTACTGTGCTGCCAAGCAGCTGCAATCTGTCACTTACAGGCATTGATCTGAATGACAGTCCAGCTGTCTGTACTCGGCTTTAAAAGAGAACTCTGGAATTTGATGAGAATGAATGAATTATTATTTATGTGACGTTAATGATTAAAGTACTCAAGTTAGAAATGATTGGTTATTCTTTTCTCTCACTTGATTTAAATGAAAAAGACTGAACAGTTTTCTCTCTTCTGTCTGCCTCCATTTGATTTATCCTTCGGAGAAGAGACTGAATTTATAATTTAGATTCCAGAAAAGTGATCTGTTGCTCTGATAGTTATATATGACCTCAAAAGCTCACTGTGGAACGCCAGCTAATAAGTTATTAACTAATGTGTTGTTCCAAAATTCCCAAATTCATTTACAAGGTCTTTTGCAGCAGGACTTTTTGATTTTTCACAAGATTGTGTCAAAGTTTCAATCTCTTTGCCAGGATCACAGCAGAATTCCAGAATGTGCGACCTGTAGCCCAGTGACATTTTATTTAAAGTTCAGTAGCAAGTAACTTCAGAAACCTAGCAACATGACATCCGTTTTCTACATTGATGATCTGGTGGCACCAGCTTGTACTGCCTCATTCATATTCTCCAATTTGCTCAGAAAAGGGTGTGAACATAAATCCAGCAATTGAGGGTCAGTCAGTTTAGTATCTGTGGTGGGAAAGCTTTTGGAAATAATGGTGTGGAATAAAATTAATAGTCAAGTAGATTTATTATGGAAAACCAGCATGGATTGGTTAAGGGAAAATAATGTTGACCAAACTTGCTGAGTTTTTTTAATGACTTAATGGAGAGGATTGATGGGGGTAATGATCTTGATGTGGTATATTTGAACTTCCAGAATGCATTTGACAAAGTGTTGCTCAGCAGATTCGTGAACAAAGTTAGAGTCCATGGAATAAAAGGGACAGTGGCAACATGGATGCTAAATTAGCTGAGTGACAGGAAATAGTGTAGTGGTGACCAGCTAGTTCCGATGAGTCATTTTGGATTTAATGTCAACTCTCTTCCTCTGCAAGGAGATGCTGCAAGACCAGCTGAGTTCTTCCAGCACTTTCTGCTTTTATTTATAGTGGATGAAGGTTTATAGTGGAGTTCCTCAGGCTTCAGGGTTAGGACAACTGCTCTTCCTGATGTAAATTAATGACTTAGACCTTGGTATACAGGGTGCAATTTCAAAGATCATATACTTTCTTCACCCTATAGAGGGTGGTGGGGGCCTGGAATGCGCTGCCAGGCAAGGTGGTGGAGGCGGACACACTGGGAACGTTTAAGACTTATTTAGATAGCCATATGAACGGAGTGGGAATGGAGGATACAAAAGAATGGTCTAGTTTGTACCAGGGAGCGGCATGGGCTTGGAGGGCCGAAGGGCCTGTTCCTGTGCTATATTGTTCTTTGTTCTTTATAGTAGACAGGCTTTGGGGAGTCAGGTGATGAGTTTCTCTCTGCAGAATTCACAGCCTCTAACCTGCTTAATATTGTAGCCATAGTATTTATATAGTTGGTCTTCAATTTCTGGTCAATGGAATGCCCAGGATGTTGCTAATGGGGCTTCAGTGATGGTAGTGCCGTTGAATGTCAAGGCGAGATGGTTTGATTCTCTCTTGTTGGAGATGGTCATTGCCTGGCAACTTGTGTGGCATGAATGATACTGGATTCTCTAATGCTTAACAAGTGCCGTTTTTTTGATCTGCAGAGATAAATATGCACACAAGTCAAACTGAGAAAAGACCAGTTCCTCTATCAAAGCACACTCTTGTGACAGGTTAACTCTTTTTTGTCGTAACATCTAGTTCTATTTGAAAACCAGGGTGTTTTGCCCCTTCATTGTTAAATTATTCCATAATGTTTATCACTCTCCCCTCTCTCTCTCTCTCTTCCTCTCTCTCTCTCTTCTCCCCCCCCCCCCCCCCCTTAACTTTTTCCTCATTTCCATTTGTGGCTAATCACTTCCTTTCTTGACATAAAATTTGTTTTTACATCATAGGACAATTCGATGAACTCATGGCCCCATTGGAGAGCCTCATTCACTGGGAATGCAAATTAGGAATTCAGGAGCACATGCTCTACGTGTGTGCATCCTAATTAATTAATTTGCATTGACTTTATAAAATTACCCTATTTAACATTTTACATAGTTGGAGGGAGTTACACTTTAATGTTTTTCCAAGCAGCCGGAAATCTGGGGGGAAAAAAGAGCTCTGATCTTTTTTTCCCAGATCTCCAGCTTTATATCTGGGATCAGTCTTGTTGTTCTTGTCCTGCATCCCTTCTGATTTGCCTTTTTGTGGCACGATGGCCATAACTGAATCCAGTATCCTAAATGTCCTCTAACTAATAACAAGAAGCAAAAATGGAGAACTCCCATTTATAGAGTGAATTTCACAACTTCAGGACATTCTAAAAGACACTCATGAAGTGTCATGAGCTTTAAGGGTAGTCACTATTTTAATGTCAGAAAAGTATTGAGGACTACCCTCCATTGGAGACTTGTGCTCTAATGTACTTTTCTAGCTTTGATTGCCCTGCTACATAGTCTGGATATTTGAAAGTGGCATGACTATTACTATCCCCAGAACGCTTCTAACACAGAATTATCACTCTGATTTTTCTTTTTACCTTTTTGTATAATATCAGTGTTTACATTCCCGTGTGTCTACTTAATTGCATAACTGATTGAAAATGCTCTGCCTCAGAGGTAATGTTTTCCTTAGTTTGTTCTTCTGGCAGACCAGAAAACCACTGATGCGTTGCATTGATTTACTAATTATGATGTACTATTTTCATCATCACTGTCTAGCCGATAATGTCACATGGTGGTTTGCTTCTAGAGTGTTGAATCTACTCCATTTTCATTCCGTTGAACCTTGTTTCCTATGTTTTTAAAACCAAGTTATTATCCAGCCCCATATTCTTCCCTGGATATCAACAATTGTTGTTTTAATTGGGACTATATCACGTGATAAATTAATCAAAGTTTTCTGAAAGTGCAGATCAGATGTATGAAAAATTTTTTAAAACTGCAGAAGTTGAAAAATTGTAATGAAGGTAGAAAATACTATAAATGTACAATTCTGTCAGCAACTTTAAAAAAGCAAAAGAAATGTTATGTTGAGCCCCCTCTTCAGTCTAATCTGGAAAACTAGCCTTGAGGAGAATGGTGTAAAAGTTCAAAAAGATGTTAACAGGAAATGGATAGACAAGTTGCAGATGAAATTTAAGGCAGAGAAGTGTGAAGTATTTCATTTTTGTAAGAAGAATGCAGAGAGACAATTTGGGTGAAATTCTAAAGGAGATGCAGGAGCAGTGGAAGCTGGGTGCATAGATCATGGAAGATAACAGGAAGGTCGAGAGTGCGGTCAATGAAGCATGTAGCACCCTAGACTTTTATAATTAGAGGCATAGAGTGCGAATCAAGAAATTATGTTAAACCTGTATAAAACGCTGGTTTGGCCTGAAGTGTGTCCAGTTCTTGGCATCACATTTTAGGAAGGATATAAGAGCAATAGAGAGGGTGCAAATAGATTCACTAGAATAGTTCCAAGAATGAGGAACTTGTCCTCTTTGGAGAGGAGAAGGTTGAGAGGAGATTTGATAGAAGTGTTCAAAATCGTGAGGAGTCTGGGCAGAGTGGTTGGGACAAAGCTGTTCCCAGTGCTCGAAGGATCAAGAACCATAGGGCACAGATTTAAAGTAATTGGCAAAAGACATGAGGCAAGATTTTTTCACTCAGCGAGTGGTTAGAATCTAGAATGCACTGCCTGAGGGTGTGGTGGACGTAGAGTTAATTGAGGCTTTCAAAAGGGAATTGGATCATTGCTTGAAAAGGAAAAAATTCGTAGGGCTACGGGGAAAAGATAGGGCGAGGCATTAGGTAAATTTCTCCTACAGAGAGGGCCATGACTGGCTGAATGCTCTCCTGTTTTGCAACCATCTATAGAAACTAGGAGCACCAGTAGGCCATTCAACCCTTCAAGCCTGCTCTGTCAAGGATACAGCCATGGCTGACCCTTGATCTCAATGCCATATTCCTGTTTTCTCCCCATAACCTTTGATGCAATTAAAATCTTTTTTTATAAAACTATCTCTTTTTGAATGCATTCAGTGACTTGGCCTCCATAACCTTCTGTGGTAGAGAATTCCACAGGTTCACTTCCCTTTGAGTAAAGAAATATTTCCTTACTTTAGTCCTAAATGGTCTACCCCGTATCCTGAGATTGTTCTCCTAATTCTTGATTTCCCCAACCAGGGAAAACATCCTAGTCTGCCCAGACCTGTTAGAATTTTATGCATTTCAATCAGATCTCCTCTCATCCTTCAAAACTCTGGTTCAACTAGGCCTGTATTCACTAATCATTCCTCGTAGGACAATCCCGCCAATCCAATATTAGCCTCGTGAACATCTGCACTCTATGACCAGTATATCCTTTCCTAGATAGGGCAGCCAAAATTGCACACAGTATTCCAGATGTGGTCTCACCAAGGCCATGTATAACTGAGGTAAGACATCTACTTCTGAACTCGAATCATCTTGCAATAAAGGCCAACATGCCATTTGCCTTCCTAAATGCTTGCAACACCTGCCTCTTTACTTTCATTGACTGGTATACAAGGACATCCAGATCCCTTTGTACATCCACACTTCCCAATATATCAGCATTTAAATAATCCTTTCAGCTTTTCACATTTGCTCTGCCCAAGACCGCAAGGAACTACAAAAGGTCGTGAATGTAGCCCAATCCATCACAGAAACCAGCCTCCCATCCATTAACTCTGTCTACACTTCCTGCTGCCTCGGCAAAGCAGCCAGCATAATTAAGGACCCCACACACCCCAGACATTCTCTCTTCCACCTTCTTCCTTCAGGAAAAAGATACAAAAGTCTGAGGTCACGTACCAACCAACTCAAGAACAGCTTCTTCCCTGCTGCTGTCAGACTTTTGAATGGACTTGCCTTGCATTAAGTTGACCTTTCTCTACACTCTAGCTATGACTGTAACACTACATTCTGTACTCTCTCGCTTCCTTCTCTATGAACGGTATGTTTTGTCTGTATAACGCGCAAGAAACAATACTTTTCACTATGTTAATAAATGTGACAATAATAAATCAAGTCAAAATGTTTAAGTTGGCATTTAGCTGCATCTGCCATGTGTTTGACCACTCACTTAACTTGTCCAAATCAACTTGAAGCCTCCTTGCACCCTCTTCACAACTCAATTCCCCCCAATTTTGGATTATCAGCAAATTTGGAAATGTTACATTTGGTTCCCTCATCCAGGCTATATATCTATATATTGTAAACAGCTGGAGCCCAAGCACTGATCCTTATGGTACCCCATTAGTCACTGCCTGCTACTCCAAAAAAAATGATATTACCCCCCAATCTGTGTTTCCTGTCTGTCAACCAATTCTCAATCCCATGTGCTTTAATTTTGCCCACTGACCTCTTGTGAGAGACCTTATCAAAAAGCCTTCTGAAAGTCCAAATACATCTCATGCATTGGTTCACCCTTATCTATTCTGCTAGTTACATCCTCAGAATAAACTCTTGTAGATTTGTTAAGCATGATTTGCCTTTCACGAATCCATGCTGGCTTTGTCCAATCCTGTTAATGCTTTCCAAATGTCCTGTTATCATGTCATTTAGACTGTAGCATCTTTCCCACTACTGACGTCAGGTTAATTATTATTCTATAATGACGAAAACATTTTGTGAGCAGCAAAGGGATGTTAAAGTGCTGGAGGTTGACAAGTCCTGCCCTAGATTATGTGCATAAGTCCTGTAGTGACAGGACTTGATTCTCATCATTTATGAATAATATTTAGCGTGGAATCTAACCTCTTTACGCCCCGCTGCAGGTGTGTGTGTGTTTTATTTAGCGATATTAGAATATATATATTAGAGAACATACTGATGAATATATTTTTTAAAGAATGGAAGAGCAATTGTTTTCCTGCATCAGCTTATAATTGCGATAAAGCTGTCAAATTCCCTTAATTTACATTCCCTATCGGAGCTGTGACCAGATTTGTAAGTTTTATTTAGATAAGTTAAAGTTTTAAAGTATTTATTAAATCCACCTACCCCATTTGGTTCCATAATCCTTTGATTTTTGTTAGGCAATGGTACTATCTGTCTCAGTCATGAAATTTGTAATTGGCCTGGCCTCGCCTCAACAGGTTTTGAGAGAAGAGTTCCAGATTTCTACTGCCCTTTGTGTGGAGAAGTGCTTCTTGACATCAGCACTGATGGCCCAACTCTAATTTTAAGGTTATGCCCCTTTGCTCTGGACTCCCCACCAGAGGAAGTAGATTTTCTGTATCTACCGTATCAACTCCTTTAACAATCATAAATGGTTCAATTGGGTAACCACTTAATCTTCTATATTCAAGTGGAATATAAATTCAATCTAGGCAACCTATCCACATAATTTAACTCTTTTGGCCCTAATAGCCCCCTGATAAATCTGTGCTGTGCTGTTCTTGAAATCTTCTGGATGCAGCCTAACCAGAGCTGTATACAACCCGTTCGCTTAATTTCTACCCCTTGTACTCCAGCCTCATTGAGGTAAAGGTAACATTCATTAGCCTTTTAATTTTTTGTACTGTCCACTAGCTTTTAGTGATTTCTGAACTTGGATCCCTCAATCTCTCTGCTCCTGCACAGTTCCCAGATCCTGACCATTGAAAAATAATAACTCTGGTTTATCTTTCTTGGGTCAAAATGGATCACCTCACATTTGCCTATAGTGAACTCCATCTATCACAATTTTACCCACTTTCATCTATTTTATCAGAAAACTTTGTTATATGGCTTTATCTACCTTCATTTGAGTCCTTTATAAATAGAGTAAAAGCTGGGTCCTTGATGGGGGGTATTTAAGGGCATGTGGTGGTTGGCATTAGTCATTACATCCTGCCAATTTGACTACATAGCCTTGTTGATATGGTGGTTAGAAAGCGTAAGGGATACTTGCCTTTTGTAAATGGGGGAATTAAATACAGGAACAAGAAGTCATGTTAAATTCTTACAAATCCTGGTTGGACGTCCATTGGTCATAAATTTGAAATTTAATAATCAGCAAAAGAACTAGTAGTGAAGTGAGAAATTTCTTTTGCATTCCAACTTTTGGCAACTTTCTTAAAGGCTGTTGGAATCTGATTCGATAGGAACTTTTAAAAGGCAATTGGACATGTACTTGAAGGAGACTGAATTGGGGAGTTCTTGAGAAAAGCACTGTGCTGTCGAACTAACTTAGACAGCTCTTTCAAAGATTTGATACAGGCATGACCAGTTGAATGATCACCTGTGCTGTAAGCTTCCAGGGCTTTAATAGACTGTCAATTTCAGAATGCGAATGTTACCATGTTGTATTGGTTGAGATGCCCTCATCTTTATGAGTGAATTCTTATAAAGGATGCCTTGAACACCATTATTATCCCATATCCTTTTGTTCCATATACATACACTTTTCCACTTTTATATTTGAGGTAAGCTTTTCCATTAACTATTACAAAGTCTCTACATTGTTGATAGATTTGCACCATCTGTGTAAAAGAGGAAAATGCAGCTTTTTCATGTAGTTCAAATACTCCTTTTACTATCTTCCCTTTTACTGGGTCATCTATTTTGAAATTAAGAATATGTTGTTACAATATCTTTGGAATATGAGCTTGTGCTGAACAGCATGGCTATCTTGAATGCATGCTCCTTTTGAAAATTGGAAAGAACAGCACAAGCTGTTGACTCCCAGATGTTTTAGTTTCTCATGTGTCATCATTTGAGGAATTCGTTCATCTTCAAAGTTCTGAGCAATAACATACCAGTCAGGATATCAGATGAGGAAAGTGATCATTTGAGACATGCTTAATCAACTCTTCAAACAATAAGGCTCCAGTGAGGTGGAGTCAAATGCCTTAAATGTTGCTTGGCAACGTTTAAGGCACTTCAGCCCTCCACCTCACTGGAACCTATTGGATCTGGATATTGCCTGTCAGTTAGCTTCAGCACATCTGCAACTACAAACTAGTCACCTCCGGACCTTGTGCAACTTGGTGCTGCTGCTCGAGGAAGAAGCCATTTCCAGAGGCGATTAGCTGTTAATCTTTGGTTCTTAAGGACCTTTGAATTCATTTAGAAGTTACTTGCTAAAATCTGATTTTGCTTGTGTTCATTTCCCTTCACAGTGTGGCCTGGGTGATCCAAAATGCTTCTGATCAAGGGTATATAAACAACGGAGAGAAATTATTGGTCCTGGTGCTTCTCCTGTTACTGCGCCCACTGACCACATTATGTAACAAATAATTGAATTTAAATCCGTTTGATAACTCTGTTCTGAAATTTCATTTTCTTCGTGCAGACAATACCAATTTTGTTATAATTGAATATACTATGTTAAAGAGAATGTATGTGCATTAAATAGCAATGATTGAGCAATCTTCCCGTCAAAATACACTGCACCATATTCATTTTCATGCTCTGTGTAAAAGTCTTTCCGGAAATCATTTGACCAGCTAAATCTTTCCCTTTCCATCATCTGACTCAGAAGATAGTGAATGACTGTCCATCTCTCATACCTCTGTAGTTTGGAGTTAAGAGCCATCCTTCCATGCAGAGACGCACATACCACAGAATCTGAAAAGTGGGTAACCTATTACTGCACAGATGGAGGCCATTTGACCAATTGGGTCTGGACAGGCTTTTTCTCAAATGTATGTCCTCGTGCTCTCAACCCATGAGCCATTGAAAACCATAGTTTTCTCTATCTAAACCGTACGTGATTTTAAAGTACATCTATCAAATCTCCTCTTAACCTTTTCTGCTCTAAGGAGAACAACCTCAGCTTCTCTCGCTGTAATCTCTCATCCCTTTCAAAAGCACAACCGGCAAAGAGACCAAACTATATCTACCAAAACAAATTAGGAGTAGTAAGAGGAGTTGCAAGAAAAAGCAAACCTAAGGATTGGGAGCAGTTTAGATTTCAGCAGTGGAGGACAAGAGATTGATTTAGATGGGGAAAAATAAAGTATATGGGTAAACGTACAAGGAACATAGAAGTGAAATGTAAAATCTATCAGTTATGTAAAAACAAAAAGATGAGTGAAGACAAATATAGGTCTGTTACAGTTTAAAACAGGAGAATTGATAATGGCAGAGCAATTAAACAATAACCTTAGTTCTGTCTTTACAGAAGAAGAGACAAATAACTTCCCAGAAACGCTAGGAAATCAAGGGTCTAGTGAGATGGAGATATTGAAGGAAATTAGTAATCGTAAAGATGTAGTGCTGGAGAAATTAATGGGACTGAAAGCTGATAAATCCCCAGGGCCTGATCATCTACATCCTAGTGTACTTAAGGAGGTGATCATGGAACTAGTGAATGCGTTGGTTGTCATCATCCAAAATTCTGGAATAGTCCTAGGAGATTGGAGAGTGGCAAATGTAACCCCACTATTTGAAAAAATGGAGGGAGGGAGGAAATGGAGAATTGCAGACTGGTTAGCCAAACCTCAGAAGTAGGGAAAATGCTAGAGTCTAAAGGTGTGATAACAGGACACTTAGAAAATATCAACAGGATTAGATAAAGTCAACATGGATTTATGAAAGACAGATCATGTTTGACAAACCTACTGGAGTTTTTTTTTAGGATTAAACTAGTAGAATAGATGAGAGAACCAGTGAATATGATGTATTTGTATTTTCAGAAAGCCTTTGATAAACTTCCACATAAGAGATTAGTGTACATACTAATATGTACACTAATACAGTGTACCGTATTGCTGGATAGTACAGTAGCATGGATTGAGAATTGGTTAGCGACAGAAACAGAGGAAGAATTAATGGATCTTTTTTGGAGTGGAAGGTAGTGACTAGTGGGGTACCACAGAGATCAGTGCTTGGGCCCCAGCTATTCATAATATAAATCAATGATTTGGTTATTAGTTAAATAGTGATAGAGATTGGGAAATGTTGATGTACAACACCAGACACTGAAAGCCAGCGTGTAGGTGCAGCGAACATAAAGAAGGCAAATGGTGTGTTGGCCTTCATTGCAAGAGGACAGGAGTAAAGATGTCTTACTGCAGCTGTACTTCGGTTTTACAGGGCGTTGGTGTGACCACAGCTGGATTATTGCATGCAGTTTTGGTCTCAACTAAGAAAGGGTATACTTTCTATAGAGGGAGTGTAGCAAAGGTTCATCAGACTGATATCTGGGATGGTAGGATTGTCATTTTGAGGAGAGATTGGGTCAACTAAGCCTGTATTCACTGTAGTTTAGAAGAATGAGAAGGGATCTCATTGTAATATATAAACTTCTTACTGGCTGGACAGACTGGATGCAAGGGTGATGTTTCCTCTGGCTGGGGGAATCTAGAACAAGGGGTCACAGTCACAGGTTACGGGATAAGTATTCACACAGAGGGTGGTGAAACCTGTGGAATTATCTACCACAAGGTGTCATGGGGTGGGAGAGGGTTGGAGTATGATGTTGAGATAGAGGATCAGTCACTATCACACTGACTGATGGAGCAGGCTGGAAGGGCCAAACAGCTTACTCCTATTTTCTATGGTTCTACGGGACCGTTCTAGTAAATCTCTACTGTAACCTCTCCAAAATTTTCACTTCAGTCTTGAAGTTTGGTGCTCAGAGTGGGTTGAACTGGTGTTTTCTATCGTTGGAATGACTTCCTGACTTTTGCACTCCATTCACCCCACTCCCTCTAAACTGCTGACTACCTGACTTCCTTTTCTGGTCCCCAATCCAACTGAAGTAGTTTAAAAAGTGCACTGTTCTTTCCGTATTCAAAACTCCTTCCCGAAAGAAAACTCTGCTCTTCTGTCCTCACAGATTCCCTCTGTATCTCCGATGTCCCTTTTCTCTGAACTTGTTGCTTCCCTTGTCCATCCTTCGTTCAAGTCTGTTTTCGAATCTCTGTCAGGGTTTTGCCACCACCACAACACAAACTGTTCCTGACATCTTCTGTGAATGTGACCAAGTGGCATCATCTAGCCTTGGTCTTACTGCAGCTTTTGGACATTGTCCCACCAGTACATCCTTTCTCTAATTTGTTTTCAGTACCATCCAGCTCAGTGAGATTTCCCTCACTTGGTCGCAGTTTTATTTATTTGATTGTAGTCAGAGCCTCTCCAACAATGTTCTTCTCTACATGCTAACTTTCACATGTATGTTGATACAGTTCACCTAGCTCTACTCTCTCAACCAACTCTCACAACAACTCTATTGCCTGTGTAATGCTGAAACTGAAACATGTCAGTCAAGCGCAGCTCCCCACATTATGGTGCTCTGCCGCTCACACTCACTTATCGTTGACTGAGCAAATGAGTGGGAGGTGGGCAAAATAAGAATTCGCTTTGGAATGACGATGCACGGCGTCAGCTTTTTATACAAGAAAAGAAGGACTTGAGCCTGGGCTTCCCCTAACCCCCAGGCCCTGTTATTTTAATAGTGTACACATCCCCTGCCCCCCATACCCTCTTTTAAACCCTGTACACAAGCATTGCTGATTTTGTACAAATATGGGTACGATTCTACAACAAAATGTCACAGTATTGTTAAAGCTGTGTGCCCACAGAAGGCTAATTGTAAATGGTCTCACAAAAGCAGCAGATAATTTGAACTTGGGTATGTGTTATTTATGGCATTAATATGCCGTAAACTCTGTTCTTTGTGGCTCAGTGGTACCATTCTTGTCTCTGAGTTAGACACGTCTTTAAGTTCTTCTCCAGGGACTTGAGCACATGATAATGTTTGGACAGAGAAAAAAGATGGATTGAAACCCCCAATTCTCTTTTCCTTCTGTCTGTAATCCGTACAGTTTAATTTTGACAAGGCTGATGTGTGTTCCCAAACCCTGTCAGTGTGTGGTCAATTTAAAAATCACCAGCAGCAGAATTGCATGGATTTAGGTATTATTTATTCTCATATTCACCCTGAAAGGACTATGGCTACGTAAGTGGCACAAAAAATGCCCAAGAAAGATACAATTTAGAAGATAGTACTCTTCTACAAGTATTAAAATCAAAATAGTTATCAGTTCATGTGTCTTAGTCCAGTGAAGGGGGCAGCATTTCCCACTCTGGAATTGAAATTAAGTTCAGGTGTCTGATGATTAACTGCAGGGTTCCTTCAAAATAAAGACTGTTCAGCAGGTTGTGCAGACATGTCCTGATGACTATTGTGAGCAGAGATCTAATTTCTTACAAATGATCCTGCAACTGTTCAAAATCGGTTGGAGAAGGCCTTTAAAATCAAAGGATTAGGCAAGATGACACATCCTCTTGTTGCAATTGTGATGTTAGCACTGGTGGTCTGTGGATTGCCTGATGTCTCTTTTCTGCGCAAAAGGATACCAAATTCAGATGAAAATTTTGAGCATATGCTGAATGGCCATTGGTACACAACGGAAGGCAAGTGATAGACTTTCTTAGTGAAGGAGTTTTAATCATGCAGTCAAAAAACATTGATTTGTAGATATTGGGGAATGTTTACAGCCATGAAGCCAAAATTTACAACCTGGTTTCAACCGTGGCTCAGTTGGAAACACTTATTTGCTTCTGTGTCAGCAGGTTATAGGTTCTTGAGCACAGCAATCTCAGCTGATGCGCTGGTACAATACTGAGGGAGTGCTGCTCTATCAAAGCTGCTGTCAGGTCCCATTACCTGGAAGTAGAAAGTCCCATGCCACTAATTTGAAGAAGAGCAGGAGAGTTATCTCTGGTACAAAAACAGAAAATGCTGGAAAATCTCAGTAGGTCGGATAGCATAGAGAGAAAATAGAGCTAACGTTTCGAGTCTGGATGTCCCTTCGTCATCTCTGACAAAGGGTCATCCAGATGCAAAACATTGGCTCTATTCTCTCTCCACAGATACCGTCTGACCTGCTGGGACTTGTCGTCATTTTCTGCTTTTGTTTCCGATTCCAGCGTCCGCAGTATTTTGCTTTTATCTCAGAGTTATCTCTGGTGTCATGGTAATATTTATCCCTCAATCACCATCACTAAAACAGATTATCTGGTCATTATCGCATTTGTGGGAGTTTGTTGTGTGCAAATTGACTGCCATATTTATTTACATTGAAACAGTAGCCGGTACTTAATGGACTGCAAAGCATTTTGAGATGCCTTGTCGTCATAAAAGGCACAATATAATCTTCCTGGTATAAAATGGTGATTGGGGCTTCAGAACCAGTGCTGACAGGGTAGATTTTGTATATCACTGATCCTGGTGCTGAACCTTGTGATGGGAGCAGAACCCGTGGTGTCATGCATTAGAGCTCTAGTTGCTCTTTAACAAGTGGTTAATGGGTAGAATTGGGGAGTCATGAAGGGCAGAGGGTTATTAAAATTGGCCCAATTGTATGTAAAGTGCTTGCAATGTTTGAGAGCTATGAGCAGCTGTCGTATACAAATTATTGTTCAGTTAAATATGCGTCATTGCTTTTGTGTTGCTGTCAATGCCCTGGAACCTGCCCTGAAATGTAAACGGGCAGGTTCTACAGGATCAGCAGCCAAGATAGGTTTCACAGCACCAACAGTTAAGACAGATAAGACAGTTCTGAAGCAATTCCTTGAAATACGAATGAGATATTGGTCACCATTGTTGTTTATCCAGGGCTGTAATAATTTTTAATTCAAATATAGGGGCGGCACGGTAGCACAGTGGTTAGCACTGCTGCTTCACAGCTCCAGGGACCTGGGTTCGATTCCCGGCTTGGGTCACTGTCTGTGTGGAGTTTGCACATTCTCCTCGTGTCTGCGTGGGTTTCCTCCGGGTGCTCCGGTTTCCTCCCACAGTCCAAAGATGTGCGGGGTAGGTTGATTGGCCATGCTAAAAATTGCCCCTTAGTGTCTTGGGATGCGTAGATTAGAGGGATTAGCGGGTAAAATATGTAGGGATATGGGGGTAGGGCCTGGGTGGGATTGTGGTCGGTGCAGACTCGATGGGCCGAATGGCCTCTTTCTGTACTGTAGGGATTCTATTCTATGATAGCTCAGGGAAACAAACATACTGCACCCTTGTTCTGAATTTAAGCTCATAAACTGACTATGGAGATCAGCGATTTTTAAAAAAAAATTCTTTTAACATTTAACACAGTTGACCACATCCTCCTCCTCCTCCCAACACCTTTCCATTGTTATTCAGCTGGGTGGAACTGCAGTCACTTGTTTCCATTCTTGCTTTTCCAAATGTAACCAGAGATTTACCTGCCATGTATTCTCTTCCCGCACTCTTGCCTCTTGTGTCCCTGAAGGATCTATCCTTGTCCCAACCTATTTCTCATCTGCATGGTGCCCCTCGCTGACCTTATTGGAGAACATGCCAGTTTTCACATGTATGCTGACAGTCTCAGCTCTACTTCACCACCACCTCTCTCAACCTCCTGAATTGTCAGACTGCTCAGCCAATGACCAGTACCGGAGGAGCAAAAATTTCCTCCAGCTTCATTTTGTGAAGACCAAAGCCAATAAGGTTGAACCAGACTGTTCATAACCTTGGTGTCATACTTGACCCCACAATGAACTTCTGACCATGTATCTGCACCAACACAAATACTGCCTATTTCTGCCTCAACTTATTTGCTGTGGAAACCCTCTTCGTGCCTTTCTAATGTCTAACCCAGTTATTCTAACACTCCCCTGGCAGGTGTCCCATAAGAACATAAGAAATAGGAGCAGGAGTAGGCCATCTAGCCCCTCGAGCCTGCCCCGCCATTCAATAAGATCATGGCTGATCTGAAGTGGATCAGTTCCACTTACCCGCCTGATCCCTATAACCCCTAATTCCCTTACCAATCAGGAATCCATCTATCCGTGATTTAAACATATTCAACGAGGTAGCCTCCACCACTTCAGTGGGCAGAGAATTCCAGAGATTCACCACCCTCTGAGAGAAGAAGTTCGTCCTCAACTCTGTCCTAAACTGACCCCCCTTTATTTTGAGGCTGTGCCCTCTAGTTCTAGTTTCCTTTCTAAGTGGAAAGAATCTCTCCATCTCTACCCTATCCAGCCCCTTCATTATCTTATAGGTCTCTATAAGATCCCCCCTCAGCCTTCTAAATTCCAACGAGTACAAACCCAATCTGCTCAGTCTCTCCTCATAATCAACACCCCTCATCTCTGGTATCAACCTGGTGAACCTTCTCTGCACTCCCTCCAAGGCCAATATATCTTTCCGCAAATAAGGGGACCAATACTGCACACAGTATTCCAGCTGCGGCCTCACCAATGCCCTGTACAGATGCAGCAAGACATCTCTGCTTTTTACCTTATGGTTTACCTTCTGTGAGCATGAGATTATCTCTGCTGCCTGTATCCAAACTAACACTGAGTTCTTCCATGAGCTCACTGATCTACATTAGCTGCTGGTTAAGTTGCACCTCTATTTTAGTATCCCACCCTTCTTTTCAAATTCCTTCATGTCTCTGCCTCTCCCTATCTTCTTCACCCTCACAACCCTCTGAGGTAACCTCTAGTTCTGACCCTTTGAAAATCTCAATTTTAATTTCTCCACCATTACTGGCTGTGTCTTTAGCTCCTTGGGCCCTAAGCACTAAATACCCTCTTTGCCCCTCCACTTTGCTTCCTTTCTTTCAAAATGCTCCTTAAAACCTTTCACTTTGACCAAGTTTTTGGCCATCTGCCCCAAGATCTCCTTGTGTAATTCTGTCGTATTTTGTTTTATAATGCTCCGTTCTGTTGTATAATAATCTAGTATGTAATTACAAGTAGTTTTTCTAGCTCTTCAACCTTTTTTTTTTGTCTTGTCCATTTCTCCTCTCTTCGTTAAGAATTGTTTTTACTTTTCATGGAATGTGTGTATCAATGGCTAGGCCAGCATTTATTGCCCATCCCTAATTGCTCTCAAGAAGGTGGTGGTGAGCTGCCTTCTTGAAATACTGCAGTCCATGTGATGTAGGTACACCCACAGTGCTGTTAGGAAAGGAGTTCCAGGATTTTAACCCAGTCACAGTGAAGGAATGGAAAGATGGTGTGTGGCTTGGAGGGGCAGGTCGTGGTGTTCGCGTGCTGTCCTTATCCTTCTAGGTGGTAGAGGTCACAGGTTTGGAAGTTTTGGCGGTAGAGCCTTGGTGAGTTGCTACAGTGCATTTTGTAATTTGTACACACTGTTGCCACTGTGGGTCAGTGGTGGAAGAGTGGATGTTGAAAGTGGTGGATGGGATGCCAAAGAAGTGGGCTGCATTGTCCTAGATGGTGTTGACCTTGTGACGTTGGAGCTGTGCATCATTACACATGTTGTGGAGTTGGACTGGGTAGGCACAGTAAGGAGTCTCTCAACACCAGGTTAAAGTCCAACAGGTTTATTTAGTAGCACGAGCCTTTGGAGCGCTGCCCCTTCAGGTGAGTGCAGGATTTGTTTCACAAACAGGGCATCATATAGACACAAACTTAATTACAAGATAATGGTTAGAATGCAAGTCTTAATAGGTAATCAAGTCTTTACAGGTGCAGACAATGTGAGTGGAGAGAGGGTTAAGCACAGGTTAAACACAGGTTAAATAGGTGTGAATTGTCTCCAGCCAGGACAGTTAGTGAGATCCAACTACGACAACAGATGAATGGACACCGCTGGACAGTCACCAGGCAGGAGTGTTCCCTTCCTGTTGGGGAACACTTCAGCAGTCAAGGGCATTCAGCCTCTGATCTTCGGGTAAGCATTCTCCAAGGCTGCCTTCATGACACAGGACAACGCAGAATTGCTTAGGAGAAACTAATAGCCAAGTTCCGCACACATGAGGACGGCCTCAACCGGGATCTTGGGTTCATGTCACACTATCTGTAACCCCCATGACTTGCCTGGGCTTGCAAAATCTCACTAACTGTCCTGGCTGGAGACAATTCACACCTCTTTAACCTGTGCTTAACGCTCTCTCCACTCACATTGTCTGCACCTGTAAAGACTTGATTACCTGTTAAGACTCGCATTCCAACCATTATCTTGCAATTGAGTTTGAATGCCCTGTTTATGAAACAAATCCTGCACTCACCTGATGAAGGGGCACCATCAATACACAGTAATCTGTAACAGCTGGCTAATTTCTCCTTCCTAACACGGACACTAAGGCAAACTGTAGAACTGCCACTGTTACCTCAGCTGAAATCAGCAACTCTACATAGACCAGCAACATGTTGGTCAATATAACTCAGCTGTTTCATTATTAATCTTGTTGAGATATTGCAGAGCCCCTATCTGATCCCGAGTATTGTCAATATAGTAATATGTGATTACTTTAAATGCCATGTTGAGTATCTGTCTTTGTACATGTTATCTTGATTTCACTGCAGAAACCAGTCATTCCTTTTAACAACAAAACTGATGCCAATTTTCTTATTGATTTTCCTGACTGAGCATTTTTTTTCTTGCTGTTCTTTCTTCGAGTAAAGCCGAACAGTGGTCAAATGGCTCCTGATTGTCTCTGGGTTAATACTGGCATGACTGATCTTGACATCTGAATTGTTGATGGTAGTTGTACCAGGGAGCATTTTGGGGCCAAATTCAGTTATTTTCTAGAAGCCATGGCCTTTTGTTTTTGCGCTGTGCTTACTGAGACTTTCAGCCCTAGTAATTTATTATTCAGACTTTTTATAATTATTTCCCTATATTTCGAGAGAGAATTTGGACAGAAATTTGTTACTATAAATGAGATATTGGTCACCATCATTGTTTATCCAGGGCTGTAATAATTAAATAGCATTGCCGTAGAAACTTAACAAGCAGTTTCATTGGAGCGCAGGAATCAACAGAGTTCATTCCCGTACCATTCCTCATTGCTGGTGTCGGAACGAGTAGGACAATGTTTTTAGAAAAAATTCTTGGCTCTGCCAGTCACTTGTTTGAGGTACTTCATTATTGTAAAATTGTACAGTTTAAACACAAATGATTTACAAGAATGGTTTCGGGATGAGGAACTTCAATTAAGATGATAGATTGGAGAAGTTAGGGCTGGTGTCACAGAATCCCTGCAGTGCAGAAGGAGGCCATTCAACCCATCGAATCTGTACTGACTCTCTGACATAGAGTCCTTGGAGGAAAGAAGATTGGGGAGATTTGATAAGAGGTACTCAAAATCATTGAGGATCTAGATGGAGTAAATAAGGAGAAACTGTTTCAGTTGGTGGAAGGGTTGAAAACCAGAGGACACTAGTTTAATATGAAAGGCAGACGACCTAAAGGTGACATGAGGAAAAACCTGTTTTATGCAACAAGTGGATTTGATCTGGAGTGCATTACTTGAGATTGTGACAGAGGCAGATTCAATCATGGCTTTCAAAGAACAAAGAACAGTACAGCACAGGAAGCAGGCCCTTCGGCCCTCCGAGCCTGTGCCGCTCATTGGTCCAACACAATTCGTTTGTATCCCTCCATTCCCAGACTGCTCATGCGACTATCCAGGCAAGTCTTAAATGATACCAGCGTGTCTGCCTCCACCACCCTACTTGGCAGCGCATTCCAGGCCCCCACCACTCTGTGTAAAAAAAAAACGTCCCTCTGATATCTGAGTTATACCTCTCACCTTGAGCCCGTGACCCCTCATGATCGTCACCTCTGACCTGGGAAAAAGCTTCCCACTGTTCACCCTATCTATACCCTTCATAATTTTGTACACCTCTATTAGGTCTCCCCTCATTCTCCGTCTTTCCAAGGAGAACAAGCCCAGTTTACCCAATCTCTCCTCATAGCTAAGACCCTCCATACCAGGCAACATCCTGGTAAACCTTCTCTGCACTCTCTGTAAAGCCTCCACGTCCTTCTGGTAGTGCGGTGACCAGAACTGGACGCAGTACTCCAAATGTGGCCTAACCAGCGTTCTATACAGCTGCAACATCAGACTCCAGCTTTTATACTCTATACCCCATCCTATACCATATGCCTTCTTCACCACCTTCTCCATCTGTGCTGCCACCTTCAAGGATTTGTGGACTTGCACACCTAGGTCCCTCTGTGTTTCTATACTCTTGATGGCTCTGCCATTTATTGTATAACTCCCCCCTACATTAGTTCTTCCAAAATGCATCACTTTGAATTTATCTGGATTAAATTCCATCTGCCATTTCTCCGCCCAATTTTCCCGCCTATCTATATCCTGCTGTATTGTCCGCTATCCGCAAGTCCAGCCATCTTCGTGTCATCCGCAAACTTGCTGATAACACCAGTTACACCTTCTTCCAAATCATTTATATATATCACAAATAGCAGAGGTCCCAGTACAGAGCCCTGCGGAACACCACTGGTCACAGACCTCCAGCCGGAAAAAGACCCTTCAACCGCTACCCTCTGTCTCCTGTGGCCAAGCCAGTTTTCTACCCACCTAGCCACCTCTCCTTGTATCCCATGAGCTTTAACCTTCTTAACCAACCTGCCATGAGGGACTTTGTCAAATGCCTTACTGAAATCCATACAGACGACATCCACGGCCCTTCCTTCGTCAACCGTTTTTGTCACTTCCTCAAAAAACTCCACCAAATTTGTAAGGCACGACCTCCCTCTTACAAAACCATACTGTCTGTCACTAATGAGATTGTTCCGTTCTAAATGCGCATACATCCTGTCTCTAAGAATCCTCTCCAACAAGTTCCCCACTACGGACGTCAAGCTCACTGGCCTATAATTACCCGGATTATCCCTGCTACTCTTCTTAAATAACGGTACCACATTCGCTATCCTCCAATCCTCAGGGACCTCACCTGTGTCCAATGAAGAGACAAAGATTTCCGTCAGAGGCCCAGCAATTACATCTCTTGTCTCCCTGAGCAGTCTAGGATAGATGCCAACAGGTCCTGGGGATTTGTCAGTTTTAATGTTACCGAAAAAACCTAACACTTCCTCCCTTGTAATGGAGATTCTCTCTAACGGGTCAACACCTCCCTCTAAGACACTCCCAGTCAACAAGTCCTTTGTGAATACCAATGCAAAGTATTCATTTAGGATCTCCCCTATTCCCTTGGGTTCTAAGCATAATTCCACTCCTTTGTCCCTGAGAGGTCTGACTTTTTCCCTGACAACTCTTTTTTGTTCCTAACATATGAATAGAATGCCTTAGGATTCTCCTTAATCCTGTCTGCCAAGAACATTTTGTGACCTCTTTTGGCCCTTCTAACTCCCCGTTTGAGTTCTTTCCTACTCTCTCTGTATTCCTCCAGAGCTCCATCTGTTTTCAGTTGCCTGGACCTAACGTACGCCTCTCTTTTCTTTTTGACCAGATCTTCAATTTCCCTGGTTATCCACGGCTCTCGAATCCTACCTTTCCTATCCTTCATTTTTACAGGCACATGTCTGTCCTGCAGCCTTATCAACTGTTCCTTAAAAGACTCCCACATGCCCAGATGTGGACTTACCCCCGAACAGCCTCTCCCAGTCAATGGCCACCAATTCCTGCCTAATCCGGCTATAGTTAGCCTTCCTCCAATTTAGCACCCTACCCTTAGGACAACACTCGTCCTTGTCCATTACTATCCTAAAGTTAACAGAGTTGTGGTCACTATTTGCCACATGTTCCCCTACCGAAACTTTGACAACCTGACCGGGCTCATTTCCCAGAACTAGATCCAGTATAGCCCCCTCTCTAGTTGGGCTATCTACATACTGTTCCAAGGAACCTTCCAGTACGCATTTTAGAAATTCCTCTCCGTCCAGACCCCCAGCCCTAAGCACTTTCCAGTTTATACCAGGGAAATTGAAGTCTCCCACTACAACAACCCTATTTTTTCTGCACGTATCCAGCATCTCCTGACATATCCATTCCTCCACTTCCTGTGGGCTGTTGGGTGGCCTGTAGTATACCCCCAGCATAGTGATTGCACCTTTCCTGTTTCTGAGCTCCACCCACAGCGACTCATTACATGACCCCTCTAAATTGACCACCCTCTGCACCGCTGAAATATGCTCCCTAACTAATACCGCTACTCCCCCACCTTTTTTCAAAAGGGAAATGGATCTCTTAAATCGGCCTCGCAGGTAGAGGAGGTGGTTAAGAAGGTGTATGTATGGTGTGCTGGCCTTCATCAATCGAGGGATTGAGTTTAGGAGTCGGGAGATAATGATGCAGCTTTATAAGACCCTCGTCAGACCGCACTTGGAGTACTGTGCTCAGTTCTGGTCGCCTCATTACAGGAAGGATGTGGAAATGATTGAAAGGGTGCAGGGAAGATTTACAAGGATGTTGCCTGGAATGGTTGGCATGCCTTAGGATAGGTTGAGGGAGCTCGGTCTTTTCTCCTTGGAGAGACGAAAGATGAGAGGTGACCTGATAGAGGTGTACAAGATGTTGAGAGGTATAGATTGGGTGGATTCTCGGAGGCTTTTTCCCAGGGCTGAAATGGCTGCTACGAGAGGACACGGGTTTAAGGTGCTGGGGAGTAGGTACAGAGGAGATGTCAGGGGTAAGTTTTTCACTCGGAGGGTGGTGGGTGAGTGGAATCGGCTACCATCAGTGGTGGTGGAGGCAAACTCGATCGGGTCTTTTAAGAGACTTCTGGATGAGTACATGGGACTTAATAGGATTGAGGGTTATAGGTAAGCCTATACATAAGCCTAGGTAGGTAGGGACATGACCGGCGCAACTTGTGGGCCGAAGGGCCTGTTTGTGCTGTATTTTTTCTATGTTCTATCTAACTAGAGAAGATTTGTAGAGCTACAAGGGAAAGGCGCGGGAGTAGGACTAACTGAGTTAGACTTTCAGAGAGCCGGTTTAGACGCAGGGTCGGTGGCTTTCTGTGCTGTAAGCATTCAATGATTCTTAACAACTTATCATTAAACACATCAATCCCCTGGTTGGTACTTGAGTACATGTGCAGTACTGAGTGGCGACCACAGAGCCTTCTGCTGAATGACTAATTAGCATAATTAAACAAAGAAGAAATCTACAGAAGTTGCTTTTATTTTAAATAAAGCTTTGGTTTTCATCAAATCCCTTTAGTGCAGAAGGAGGCCATTCAGCCCATTGAGACTGCTCCGACTCTGACAGGAGTGTCTTACCCAGACTCCCTACCCTGCCCTATCTCCATAACCCCTCACATTCGCCATGGCTAATCCACCTAACCGACACATCTTTGGACTGTCGGAGGAAACTGGAGCACCCAGAGGAAACCCTCGCAGACGGGGGAAAATGTGCAAACTCCACATAGATGGTCACCTGAGGCTGGAATTGAACCTGAGTCCCTGGCACTGTGAGGCAGCAGTGCTAACCACTTTGCCACCGTGCCCCCTACAATGTATTTATGCATGTGTTTTGGCTCCTCTGCAGGAAGCATAGTAGTGTTTCCAAACATTTGTCCAGAGTTAAGGTTTAGGGATAAAGAATAACATTTTAGGTTATTTTATTGAATTGCAAGCAAGGGGGTTTATATTTGAGGGAAGTAGTGGCTGCTGCCTCATTTGGATTTAAGTCACCAGCCCTATTCACTACCTTTGTTAAAAGAAAGTGTGTTTCGGGGTGCATTTACACCAAGTTTAATGTTGGACTAAATCATTTTCCATTTCACTGCAACCCCGTATGGTAGGGGATTGTCAACTAAACTGCCCCTTCTAGACCACAATATCACAGATCACCCTTCACAGTCACCTACATACCCACCAGAATCCTACCAAACCACCCCAGATGATGGGCATGATCATCTGCACCTCAAAGGATGACTGACCAACTAAAACATAAACACAGACTTTGTAGTTCAGGTAAACTCTACATTTCTCATTGTCTCAAACCACTTGTGTTGGGTATACAGGCAGTTCACCTTCACTAGTAAGGACAAGTTAATACTTTTAGTAATGTCATCAATGCATTTTGCATTGATGAATTGATGACATTAACCTTCAGGAGAATTACTTAAATGGCCTGGACAATTCGTATTTAGTCTTTGAACAAGCAGATACCTTGTGTTGCAAGCTTGGTGTTTGTTGCCTGTCAGATTTATTGTGCGATAAAGAAATGATTTTCCAGGACAACAATGCAATGTGTCAGGTGAAACAAAGGTATGTCTGCACATTTGAACAGTACATTTTGCCTGAATGATGTGCTCTCTTTCAAGATGCTCCACCAAATTTGTATCACCATGCCGACAAAGTAAAATCTGGCCAGTCCTGAGACCAGAATTTTTTTTAACCTGTCTCTGGGTTCTGTGCACTGGTAAAATATAGTTACAACTTGGTCCCCTTCACATGAGCACTGACCTTGGCTTCCAAAAGGATCTTCATTCTTGGTGAGACCTATTGAAGGAGCATCTCCAAAGCTGCCTCCAAGTCCTTCCTATGGCCATTTCTACTACCCAGTAGCACACCATATTTAAGGGTGACCAACGTGCAAACATTCTGAGTTAAGGCTGAAATTGGTTTTGGCCATGGTGAAAAGCTCTTGTGGATATGTTCAGTTTATTGACATGAATAGAACTTGCTCTTTTTAACTCTTTCCAGAAGCCCCATTTCCCGTAAGAAATTGTGTCAGAGTGTCCAAATCTAAAACTGTATTTTGTGAGCCGTTTGCAGGGCAATGTTGGTAGTGATGTGGAATATGCCATCAGCCCAACCTCTTATTTTCAGACAGGGTGATCCAGAAGGGTAGGATAAGAGGAAGCCTGGAAGGAAAGGAAAGTTCATTCTCAAAAACTATTAGCAGAAGAAAGGAAAACTAGATTAATTTTGTGTTACTATCCTAGTATTGTCAAATCTTTTAAATTATTTTCCACTGGTTTTATTTCTGATTTTCAAAAAAATGAGAGATTTTGAAACAATTACTTCCGCTGATCTCTTGCGTTGACAGAAAATGTAAGCATTCTAATTATTACCAATGGTCAAATAAAGAGAGAGGGCAGAATTTTCCTTAAGTGGTCAGAAGTCCTGACAGCAGCTGGAAATGCATGCTGGCAACTTGCATGACTGGCTGGTGGGACATCCCAATTTTTCCAGACAGCAGCTCATGAATTAACTGCCACTGGTGTTGCCATTCTGTTAGAGGATGGCTGCTTGCCCCTGAGAGCTGCTGACCCAATCAGAGAATTAGCAGCACCACCAGGAATCGTGACCACTGCTGACGAAGGGAGGGCTCTTCAGCCTACACCAAGTTGGTAGGCCACAGAAACTTTACAGAACCTTCCTGAGTAAATTGCTGGGGTTGAGGGCCTGCCTTTCCTGCTCCTGCCCCCGTTGTGCAATCATCCCATTATTTTATTCGCTGTTCATCATTTGTTATTCTTCAGCTACTGAAACAGTCCGTCTACATGTGGAGCAAGACAAATAAGAAGAGAAAATGCTGGATAAATGCTGCAGGTCTGACAGCATCTATGGGGAGAAAAACTGTAAAAGTTTTGAGCCCATACAACTTCTTGAGAACTGATGAGGGATAGAATTGGACTGAATTGTATAGGTGAAGAGGTGGGTGGAGGACGTGGGGCCAAGGTCAGGGATAAGTTGGAGCTAAGGAGTGATTGACAAAGGTGTCATGGGCACAAGACCAAGGGAGTGTTCATGGTGACATTAAGGTCGAGAGAAGTGCTAATAGCGGCCTAAAGGTAAGATAGCAAAATGTTTTAATGGAAGACTAAAGGTCAGTGCTCAGTGAAAGCAAGACGGAAGAACAAGTGACAGAAGGCCAGTGGGGTTGGGGGAGTGTTGGAATTGGGACAAACCAAGGAAACAAAAGAGGGATCTAGATGGAGGGGAACATTTACAGTCGAAAGTTGTTGAACTCAAATGTTGAGCCCAGATGGTTGTAATGTGCTGAATCGGAAAATGGGGTGGTGTTACTTTGGTTTGCATTGAGCTTGACTGCAGCTTTGCAGCAGGCCAAGGATGGGCATGTCGGCATGACAACAAGGTGTTGAGTTGAAATGGCAAGCGACTGGAAGGTTGAGGTCATGTTCGCAGATGGAGCGGTCACCCAGTTTGCATTTAGACTCCCCAATGTAGAGGAGACTGCATTGGGTGCAGTGGATACAATAGACCAACTGGAATGAGTTACAGGTACCATTCTTCCAGATTAGGTGCCTCTGCCACATCTGTTCCAATTATGTCATTTTCGAAAATCGTGCTTCTGACATGTCTGCCTTTTTCATGCACCAAGGTTCCCCCACTTCACTGTGGTTGACCGCTTTGCATTAACTCTGTTAACATTAGTTCTGTTAACCTTAAGTCTACTTCTTTTTCCATGGATGCTGCCAGACCGACCTGCTGAGTTTTTCCCAGCATTTCCTGTTTTTATTTCAGATTTCCAGCATCTGGAGTATTTTGCTTTAATTGGAGCAAGATTTGGACAATGTTGGACTGATGAGTTGCAAATATCGTTTGCGCCAGGCAATGACTATCTTAAGAGAGAACCTAACCAATCTCCTCTTGACGTTTAGCATTGCTGAATCACCCACTATCAACATCCTAGGGGTTACCATTGACCAGAAACTGAACTGAATAAGCCACATAAATATTGTGGCTACAGGAGCAGGTCAGAGGGTGGTAATTCTGTGGAGAGTAACTCTCGTCCTAACTTTGCTAAGCCTATCCTCCATCTGCCTACAAGACACAATTCAGTACTATCCTCTTGTCCGGATGAGTGCAGCTCCAGCAACACACAAGAAGCTTGACACCATTCATGACAAAGCAGCTCATTTGATTGACACCCCATCCACTGCAATAATCATTGACATTGTTGGCAACACACAGTGGCAGCAGTGTGTACTTTCTATACAAAATTCAGTGCAACAACTCACTAAGACTCCTTCACCAACACCTTCCAAACCCATGACCCCTACCACCTTGAAGGACCAGAGCAGCAGATGTATGGGAACGCCACCTGTTCCCCTCCAAGCCATACACCATCCTGACTTGGAGCTATATCGCTGTTCCTTCACTGTTGCTAGGTCAGAATTTTGGCAGTCCCTTCCCAGTAACACAGTGGGTGTTCCTATAAGACATTGAATGCAGCAACAATTCAAGAAGGCAGCACACTACCACCTTTCTGAGGGCAATTGGGGATGGGTAATAAATACTGGCCTGAACAGTGACGCCCACATTCCACAAACAACTTTTTAAAAAGCCAAGGCTGCTGCTGGAAGGCTAGTGGCATTCCCATCTGGCAGGGAGTGTGGGTGGTCAATGTACTATTGGCAAAATGCACTGGCCTGGTAAAATGGCCCTCTGGACAATTGTGGTTGCTACCCACCTCCGAGTGGCAGGAAACCTGTCCAAAACCAGTCCCACTATTTATCATTAAAATTTTCTGGCAGGACACAATTGAGGAATTAATGTGGCATGACCACCCATCCCAACCCATGCAAGCCAACAAAATCTCTGCTGAGTCTTTCTTCATTTAATCTGTTGGGCTTTTTTGTATAAAGCAAACTGAGTTGACTGTATGAGCAAGCAAGGCAATACTGATTTACAAATCTGTGAATCAGTTAAGAAACACTAAATTCACTCTTTACAGATGATTCCTTAGAAAATCACTATACTGGTGCTGCTAGATTTTGTAACATGTAGAAGTTACAGTAGGGCAATAGACCAATTGGCCCAAACAGTACTTTTTCAGTGTTTGCAAACCTCCCAAGGAAGCAAATAACTGCTGTTATATCATCATGACCCTTTTTCTTCATACATTGTCCAATCTAATTTTGAATATTGGTGTTTTTTTCTCCTGTGTACTGTTCTCAATCTCTTTTATACCTAACCTATCTAAAGACTTTTTACTCTTAAACCCTTAACTCCGAGAAGCAATCTGTTCCATCTACCTTGTTCCAGCGTTTTGTAGTTTCCAACACCTCTACCATGTCAAATACAATTCTGCTTTTACCCTTATCGTTATCAGACCGTGGCCTGGCCAGCCACCCTTCCTCTTCCTCTGCTGGCATAGATGTGGCATATTCCAGTAAGCTAAAATTTACCTTCAGTCTTTAGTTGTCAGATCTCGTGTTCATGTACCATGTCCCAACTTGGGCTGTCACAATGATGCCGCTCAACCCCAGCTAACTCGCCTGTTCTCTCACCCACTACTTGTAAATATCAAGTAGCTACTTCCATTTGATGTGTCTTGCATACCATCTTACCATGCATTCTCAGTTTTCAGAACGTGTGGGATAAAAGTTAAATGTACTGGTAAAGAATATTTATAAAGGCTACTCATTTATAGTTTTAATATGATGATGAGCTATTAAATTCAATCTCAAGTGCTGTTAAAATCTCAATACAGGTACATTTATTAGTAAATGAAATTTGGCTTATTCACTCACTATCAATCAGTAGCCCAAATTTTGTTGTTCCCTCCTTGGGTTAAATACCTCTGTTATTACAAATCACCAACCCTCTGACTCACCATGAGTAAGGCCACAGTATATCTAACAATGTGTTTATTTTGCATGTTTTGTCTATCACATTCCATTTCTTCATGAAAAAAAAACAGTTCTAATTTAAAAGCTTTCACTGAAATTTTCTATTTTCAAAAACAATTTTCTTATTTCTCAACTTTATCTCTTTCTTTCTTCCTCAAATTGGGTCAGTCTGCGCTACCTGTACGTACCTAAGAGTTCTGGTGCTGTCTTGAGCTGATTTTTAGCTGTTGTGTGGATAAACTTTGCACCATATTCCACCCTCTGAAGAACCTTTTCTGTTTGGTGCACTTCCCAGATAGGTCAGTTAAGATCTGTAATTAAAACTGTATGGGGTATTAACAGGGGAAGCTAAATTTTTACCAGTTGACTACCCAAGCATTGCTTCAACATTACCAATCTTTTTGGCCTCCAAACATGGCCTCAACATTTCCTCGTCATAATACATTTGATTCCAACAATATATTTTATAGTTAAATGAGACTTTTTGATAATAAAAGCTAACTTTTTTTGTTAGGAATTGAAAAGATTTCAGTAATTAGTGCCCAATATTTTTTTTTATTCACTCCTGGGACATGGGTGTCACTGGCTGGGCCCAGCATTTATTGCCCATCCCTAGTTGCCCTTGTTCAGAGGGTAGTTGAGAGTCAACCACATTGGCCACATGTAGGCCAGATCAGGCAAGGGTGGCAGATTTTCTTCCCTAAAGGACATTAGTGAACCAGATGGGTTTTTCCAGCAATCGGCAATGGTTTCACGGTCATCAGTAGATTCTTAATTCCAGATAATTTTTTTATTGAATTCGCGTTCCACCATCTGCCGTGGCGGGATTCGAACCTGGGTCCCCAGAACATCAGCTGAGTTTCTGGATTAATAGTCTAGCGATAATACCACTAAGTCATTGCCTGTATTATTGCTAGATATTTGTAATTTTTAAATAATTGCATTGATCCTGGTGTGATATGCAGACCATAAAAATTGTGATTATTCCTCTGCATCCCCATTTATGTTTTACTGTTTTGATTAACACTTAACAGTTGTCTTGACTCCACCTATGGTCAGTAAAAGCTGGTCTTACTTTCTCTGGCTTGGTTTACTGTTTACTCTAACTCAGTGAGGGCTTGTAATAGCATATAATTCATGTGTTGTTATATCCTGTTCACCTGACATTGCCTGATGATTCACTTGAATGTTTTTTTTTCTCAGCAGTGTCCTTTTTGATGTTGATGAAACTGTTCTATTTATACTTTTGGGTCACTTCTAAGTATGTAGACAGAATATATAATTCCAATTGGCAGTAGTCTGTAGGTACGAGAATGTTTTCAAGTTTTGAAATACTTATTTTCAAAGTTGTTGATGCATAATCACAAGAAAGGAAGATAGAAAAAATGTCTTTGCAAGGAGGTGGTTTAGAATTTGCAATTTTCTGCCGCAGACTATTGTTGAGAGGGCATAAATTATTTGATAAGATAATTAGTTACTTGAGGAATATTTAAATGTATGGGGAATAACTGATTCACTAATGTCCTTTAGAGAAGGAAACCTGCTGTCCTTCCCTGGTCTGACTTGCATGTGACTCCAGAGCCACAGCAATGTGGTTGACTTTCAAATGCCCTCTGAAATGGGCTAGCCAAGTGCAACTAGGGGTGGGCAATAAATGCCAGCCAGCCAGTGACACACTTGTCCCATGAATGATTAAAAAAAAGCATCTTTTGGTGAAATTGGATACGGTGGTTCAATTGGAGAAAAACACCAGAGCAGACTTAATGGGGACAAATAGCTTGACACTTTGCTATAATATTGAGATTCTGTGAGCAGAGTGCTGTAATAGAACAGCTGTGAAATCTCTTTGCTCAGGAATATCTTGCAAACATTGAGATGTTCTAAGTGACTTTTAAAACATCAGTACAGCTCCAAGGACTCTGGTTCTAACTTCTCAAAGGCAATGACAGCTACCATGTTGTTCATGTTATATTTGTTGCTATACATGCTAGTAGCTCAACAAATATAGAAACATGAACTCCTGGTGTTTGGGAACGCCAGTTTGAAAACTTGTGCTAGACTGGGAAATAGAAGAATGTATGAGCCTCTGAAATTTGAATTTAAAATGTTAAGCTTCTGATTAAAATTTAAGTTCATGTTACCACCAGTGTCTGTCCCACTACTCGATTAATCATAACCGGGTTTTTTGGACTTTTATAAGGATGAAGGTATTAATTCAATGTCTGTACTTCACAATTTATGTGCTGATTGCAAAGAATGCGTGTGATAGAATTTCTTTAATTTAAACACAAAATAATTAGTTTTTATTCTTCTAAAACCCACCGCAGGTAAAGATATAAAGATATTGAAAAAGGTAAACGCACACGAGCGTGCAAAATTATAAGTTCTACTGTGGAAAGTTAGCATTTTGGCCAAATTAAGATTCAACGATAAAAGGTCAAAATAGAGAGTTTACTGGTTGAGTCCTTTTGGTTTTTGTGGCTGAGGCAAACTTAGAACATAGAACATAACAGCGCAGTACAGGCCCTTCGGCCCTCGATGTTGCGCCGACCAGTGGTACCAATCTAAAGCCCCTCTAATCTACATTATTCCAATATCATCCATATGTTTATCCAATAACACTTGAACGCTCTCAACGTTGACGAGTCCACTACTGCTGCAGGCAGGGCATTCCACGCCCTTACTACTCTCTGAGTAAAGAACCTACCTCTAACATCTGTCCTATATCTCTCACCCCTCAATTTAAAGCTATGTCCCATCGTGCTAGCCAACACCATCCGAGGAAAAAGGCTCTCACTAAAATTCCAGTGGGGTTGAGGCTGATGTAAACTGCAGTTTCTGGAGACTGTCTCTTTTGAACCGTAATCTGTCTTTTCAAAACGTCAAAGATATTGGGTGGAATTTTATGAGATTTTTTTCTAAGTGTCTAGCTAGTCTGAAAATGGGAGAGTTCCAGATCCGTTTTTTGGGCGAGTTTTCACTCCAATCTTATGCACTCTGTCTCTGAAAAGATGGGCGAGTCAGTTTCTATCCAGAGAGGCTGTGGGTGGGGCTTAACCTGCCAGACAGCCTGTAGAGGGCGATATTGCGCATGTGCAGACCTTTTTATGCCGCACATGTGCATTATCAGTGGCAGAGAGAGAGCTGTCAGGCCCCTTGCTACTGCAGGCAGCCTCAACTAGCTCCGCCCCCCCCCCCCAAAATCGCCAGGGGGTGGGGGGGCACGGCCTGAGTTGCAGCCCTTGCCGCCCAGACCAATCACGGCCCTCACCTCCCTCCTCCACCGATTGCAGACAGAGCGGCAGAGGGCCCTCCATCCCCCATTGGCCCCACCCTTGGCACTACCCCCCTATTGGCCCTGCCCAGTGAGCATTGCCCATTCTCTAGGGTGGCACTCCCAATCTGGCACTGCCCCCAAGGGGCACCCCTCCCATGCACTTGGCCCCCCCCCCCCAGGGAGCTTTGTGTTGGCCTCACTGGTTCCACCAACGTGGCCAACACAACTGTTCCCTATTCATGGGGCACAGGTGTTTTCCTTGCTGGAGAGAACCTTTCCCGGCGAAACCATAAAGGCAAGTGAGCACAGACGATTGAGCGCCGGGCTCAATAATCACATGGAAATCAACATTTACATAAATTTAAATAAATTAATCAGCCTCTTGCTCATTTCCAGCGAGAGGCTGACCATGCCGGAAATCCGGATGTCGTAAGAGTGAGAGAAATTAAATTTGAAATAAACTTTTTTTGAGCAAGTTCTTCCAATTAGTAACCCTCCTGAGTCTACCCTACTCTTTTTCATTTTAGTCATACTGAAACTCCAGTACATCTGATTTCCCATCAGAACCTCCTTGAATGAACAGAATGAGTAACAACAATGCTTTGAAATTCTCAGAACTTGTCCATCTACATTTTAACTCCTGAATTATTTTTCTGTCATTGCAAATTGTGCAGCAATAAAATCTGCTGCTTGATTATATGAATCTAGTCATGTGAGAAAGATTATCATCATGTATTGTAAACCAAAGCATCTCTGTGTAGTGTGTCATATAATTAGTTGGTGACATCACCAGAAGCATTTGGGAGATTTGCCCTCTTCCTTTCTGGACTAACTGGTTAAGTAACCCATCATGTGGCAACCTCCACGTCCTCTTATCACTACTGGTAAAGCGAGCAGACCACTTTAGTAAACTACAGTGAAAGACAAAACTGGCAATGAGGTGGTTCTCCAGCTCCAGTATAGTTATCCAGTAGAAATAGTCAGAATAAACACTTCAGACCATGAGTCAAGGATCAATCTTTCAGGAGACCACTCCAACATTAATTGAATGTGGTGAATTTTACCGAAATGGGTGTTTAGCCTTGCTAAAGGTGTATATTAATTTACAAATTGATAAGAAGTACTCCAAACCATTCCTTAAGTCTCTTTACACATCGGAAACACATCAACGGTAATACTGGTTGATTAAAACAGTCGGTGGGCTCAAAGTCTCCTAGAAAATGAGCAAAGGTGTGAAAATAAGGCAGTAGGTTGTTTAAAAACAATTTCACTTTCCGGGGCTGGGGAGTTTTTTCCAGCTGCGTGCCTTCACGTGGGGGGGCTGCAATGTCATGTCCTCAAACTCAGTGAGACAGAGAGTAAGAAATGTGCTTTAGGAGTGCTCAAAAAGGAAAATGAATAATGAGATTTGTAACCAAGATTAGTCAGAATTAAAGCTGACATCTCCTGGTTTTAGCACAGATTGGTGTTTGCAAAAAAAAAAATTTAAGTCCAGGAAGAAAAGTTTTAAAGAAACAACAACAGTAATAATACAAATTAAATTGGAATAGAATAAATTGAAGGAGAAGAAAAGTTAAAGTACTGTAACTATGCTGGTGAGAAAAAGTGACACTAAGGAATCATTCAATGAGAATGTGGAACCACAGAGTACCTATGAAGAGATTTCAATATTACCTTGCTGCAAACAGAATACTGGATGGAATTAAAGTAGCAACTTTCCTGAGTGTAATAGGATGGAAAAGCTTCACTCTATTACAAAGTCTTGTCCGTCCTGCCAAACTTGATACAAAAACTGACGAGGAATTGACTAAAACCCTTGATGAATACTTCGCGCCCAAACCTTTAATCAAAGGATAGAGATTCAGATTTCATCAACGGAGCCAAGAAGAGGGTGAAAATATTCCACAATTTGCAGCCGTACTACAGAAACTATGCTAAAGAGTTCTGAGTTTGGCCCAAATAGAGTTTGGCTCACAAATAGAGAAAGCTTGCTGACAGTGTGAGAGGGAGGATAGGTGATAGAGAAGGGAAGAGCTCAGACCGAAGGTTTGAGATGTGTCTATTTTAACGCAAGGAGTGTTGTGAACAAAGTGGATGAGCTTTGAGCATGGATCACTACTTGGAAATATGATGTGGTGGCCATCACAGAGACTTGGATGACTCAGGGACAAGACTGGTTACTTCAAGTGCCGGGTTTCAGAAGGGACAGGGAGGGAGGCAAAAGAGGTGGGGGAGTGGCACTGTTGATCAGAGATAGTGTCACGGCTGCAGGGGACACCATGGAGAGATTGTCTACGGAGGTTACGAACAGGAAGGGGTCAATAACTTCACTGGGTGTTTTCTATAGGCCGCCCAATAGTAACAGGGATGTTGAGGAGCAGATAGGGAAACAGATCCTGGAAAAGTGTAATAATAACAGAGTTGTCGTAATGGGAGATTTTAATTTCCAAGATATTGATTGGAATCTCCCTAGAGTAAGGGGTGTAGATGGGGAGGAGTTTGTTAGGTGTATTCAGGAGGGTTTCTTGACACCATATGTAGATAAGCCTACAAGAAGAGAGGCTGTACTTGATTTGGGTATTGGGAAATGAACCTGGTCAGGTGTCAGATCTCTCAGTGGGAGAGCATTTTGGAGATAGTGATCATAATTCTATCTCCTTTACATTAGCATTGGAGAGAGATAGGATCAGACAAGTTAGAAAAGTGCTTAATTGGAGTAAGGGGAGTTATGAGGCTATCAGGCAGGAAATTGGAGGCTTAAATTGGAAAGAGGTTGTCTCAGGGAAATGTACGGAAAAAATGTGGCAAATTTTCAGGGAATATTTGTCTGGAGTTGTGCATAGCAATGTTCCAATGAGACAGGGAAGTTATGGTAGGTTACAGGAACCGTGGTGTACAAAGGCTGTAATGAATCTAGTCAAGAAGAAAAGAAAAGCTTACAAAAGGTTCAGGGAGCTAGGTAATGTTAGAGATCTAGAAGAGTATACGGCTAATAGGAAGGATCTTAAGGAAATTAGGAGAGCCGGAAGGGGTCATGAGAAGGCCTTGGCAGACAGGATTAAGGAAAACCCCAAGGCATTCTATCAGTATGTGAAGAGCAAGAGGATAAGACGTGAAAGAATAGGACCTATCAAGTGTGACGGTGGGAAAGTTTGTATGGGACCGGAAGAAATAGCAGAGGTACTTAATGAATACTTTACTTCAGTATTCACTATGGAAAAGGATCTTGGTGGTTGTAGTGCAGACTTGCAGCGGACTGAAAAGCTTGAGCATGTAGATATTAAGAAAGAGGATGTGTTGGAGCTTTTGGAAAGCATCAAGTTAGATAAGTCGCCGGAACCGGATGAGATGTACCCCAGGCTACTGTGGGAGGTGAGGGAGGAGATTGCTGAGCCTCTGGCGATGATCTTTGCATCATCAATGGAGACGGGAGAGGTTTTGGAGGATTGCGGATGTTGTTCCTTTAAACTAGTGAGTCTAACCTCAGTGGTTGGTAAGTTGATGGAGAAGATCCTGAGAGGCAGGATTTATGAACAATTGGAGAGGTATCATATGATTAAGAATAGTCAGCATGGCTTTGTCAAACGCAGATCATGCCTTCGGAGCCTGGTTGAATTTTTTGAGGATGTGACTAAACACATTGATGAAGGAAGAGCAGTAGATGTAGTATATATGGACTTCAGCAAGGCATTTGATAAGGTGCCCCATGCAAGGCTTATTGAGAAAGTGAGGGGGCATGGGATCCAAGGAGACATTGCTTTGTGGATTCAGAACTGGCTTGCCCACAGAAGGCAAAGAGTGGTTATAGATGGGTCATATTCTGAATGGAGGTCGGTCACCAGTGGAGTGCCCCAGGGATCTGTTCTGGGACCCATACTCTTTTTGTGATTTAAAAAAAAAAATGGCCTGGATGAGGAAGTGGAGGGATGGGTTGGTAAGTTTGCTGATGACACAAAGGTTGGAGGTGTTGTGGATAGTGTGGAGGGATGTCAGAAGTTGCAGCGAGACATTGATAGGATGCAAGACTGGGCAGAGAAGTGGCAGATGGAGTTCAACCCAGATAAGTGTGAGGTGGTTCATTTTGGCAGGTCAAATAAGCTGGCGGAATATAATAATGGTAGGACTCTTGGCAGTGTGGAAGATCAGAAGGATCTTGGGGTCCGAGTTCATAGGACGCTCAAAGCAGCTGTGCAGGTTGAGGCTGTGGTTAAGAAGGTGTACTGGCCTTCATCAATCGAGGAATTGAGTTTAGGAGTCGTGAGATAATGTTGCAGCTATATAAGACCCTGGTCAGACCACACTTGGAGTACTGTGCTCAGTTCTGGTCACCTCATTACAGGAAGGATGTGGAAGCCATAGAAAGGGTTGCGAGGAGATTTACAAGGATGTTGCCTGGGTTGGGGGGCATGCCTTATGAGGATAGGTTGAGTGAGCTTGGCCTTTTCTCCTTGGAGAGACGAAGGATGAGGGGTGACCTGATAAAGATGCATAAGATGTTGAGAGATATTGATCGAGTGGACAGTCAGAGGCTTTTTCCTAGGGCTGAAATGATTGCCACAAGAGGACACAGGTTTAAGGTGCTGGGGAGTAGGTACAGAGGAGATGTCAGGGGTAAGTTTTTCACTCAGAGGGTGGTGGGCGCGTGGAATGGGCTGCCGGCAACAGTGGTGGAGGCAGATTCGATCGGGTCTTTTAAGAGACTTTTAGATAAGTACATGGAACTTAGTATGGTAGGGGGTTATAGGTAAGCCTAGTAATTGCTAAGGTAGGGACATGTTCGGCACAGCTTTGTGGGCTTTATTGTGCTGCAGTTTTTCTATGTTTCTAACCCTCAAAGATGTTCTGAGACAGACTTCTTGGTGGACTCTAAAACAATTCAATTCAATTGCTCCCTGAAAGTGCTGTTGAGATTGCAGTGTCCATTGAATTGGCTAAAGAAGCTTCCCAAATCAGAACTAGCACCAAAATACATGAATACTCAAAAGAAAACCTCTCAACACGCACACATGCCATAGGAGTGTCTAGGTGGGGCACTCTCCACAGGAATGTTGTGTTGAGAAAATAAATGTCGTAATTGTGGCAAGAAATGGCAAACAACAAAGATGTGTTGGACCAGACAGAATCCTCAAACCTCATAGAAGGGTAAATGCAAGAAAGCACCCAAATCGAGACATCGTCTTGAAGGTTCCCAGAAAGATCCGATGTCTACGGAACTCAAAGAACTAAAACACAGTGTATTTTTGATGCAAGGCAACACACAGATTTTGGGTCTATCCAAAACTGAATGGGAATGAAATTGAATGGAAGTAGATACGGGGAGCCACTGCATCTCTTTCTTCTGAAAATCTATGTCAACAAAATCTCAAGAATGTACCATCAAAGCAGTCTAATATAATCCTGAGAACTTGCACGGAAGAGGTGGTTCTCGTGAAGAAATCTGGAAAATTGCCGTTATATGATGTGAAGGAAATTTTTCTGCACTTTTCGGAAGAGTGTAGTTGAGCACAATCAAACTAAATTGGCAAGCAATTAATCAATTGGTTGATGGAAAGAACACATTACAGGAACCATATTTGAAAATAATTGAGGGGAAGTTGATGTGCAACTTAAGATAAAACCTGATGGCTCTCCAAAACGCTCCAAGGCAAGAACTGTGCCTTCGGCTATCAAGTCAAAAATTGAAATGGAACCAAACGTGGAGTGATCGGGGTTGTAACCACGAGTGATTGGCCAACTTCAGTCGTCCCTGTCATTAAACTAAACTAGATGGCTCTATAAGAATTTGCAGTGGCAATTAAACCCAGTACTTTGTGTCAACCAGTATCCTATTCCACTGACCTTTTGATGATCTTTGGTCCATACAAAGGAATACCATCTAGCTGCGAGTCATTTGAAGAAATTTTATCAATGCAAAATTATGAGATAAAATTCAGAAACTCTGAGCAACATGCGAGTGCCGATGCTCTATGCTGTCTACCAATTTGAGACAAAGCTGAATCACAGGAGAGCTTTGTGAACATCTTGTGCTTTTCCCAGGTTGATGGGGCACCTATTACAGCTTCTCAAGTGCGAAGACGCACTTGGTCAGATCTGATGATGTGGAAGACCATGGACATAATCTTGAAAAGGATAGCATTGTATAAAGAGAGGAGGAATCCGGAATCCAAGCCATACCGAACAAGGGAACTTGAGTTAGTGGTACAAAATGGAGTACTGTTATGGGGGATCAATGTAATCATGCCTACATACTTGTGGAGTCGTATATGAAGGACATCCAGGGATCGTACGCATGAAAGAACTCAGAGTTATTTCTGGTGGTCAGGACTAGACTCTTCAATTGAAGAAAAAGTAGGACAGTGCCAGGTTGTGCTTCTCACCTCTTCAATCACTTCACCCATGGGATTGGCTCAGACAACCTTGGCAAAGAATTCAAATTGACTTTGCAGGACCAATTTAGGAGTACATGTTTCTCCTCATAGTGAATACACATTCCAAGTGGCCTGAAATCATGATGATGAAGTTGATGACTACTGAAAAGACAATCGAACGACTCGGCAAAGTATTTGCACGATTTGGCAGTCCAGAGCAATTAGTTAGTGATAACAGAACTCCGTTTACATCAAGGGACTTCATGAACTATCTCAGAAACCATAGCATATAATATATGAGAACTGCATATCTCACACTTCCACTAATGGATTGACAGAGAGGTTGTTACAGTCATTTAAAGAAAGCAATTATAGCATCGAAGATGAAGGACTGATAGCCCAAAGAGTAAACAACTTTCTCTCATTCTACAGAAACATAGCCCATGCGACAACCCAAAACTTGCTGGAAAAGTTGTTTTTAAAGAGGAAGTTGAGAACCAAATTTGATTTGCTTTTGCCACCTACCACTTCTGCCATAGTAGAGCAACAACAAAACCAAGTTACTCGCATGAACAGACATCAAAACCAAGAAGCTTTGATCAAGGAGAACGTTTTGCTGAAAAACTGCTTTTTCAAGTGACAAGTGGGCACCTGCTACAATACTCACAAAATTCTTATCTGATACAAACTGATGGTGAGAGTTTGGAGGAGGCGCACAGATCAAATCCTCACTTCAAAAAGAGCCCTGAACCTACGATCACGATTGAATCGAATGCAGATGCGAAACCACATGAACCAACAGCATCTGTAGAAGCTGAAGAAGAACCAACTTTATCAGATGTGCCTGAGTCAAATGGTGAAACTACTGAGAGCATGAAAGCAAAAACTCCTATTTACAACCTGGAAATTATCCCTCTTGTGTTCCTGATGCTTATGGCAAAATTATTTCTTTTGAAAGGAGTGGAGATGATGAAGTAAATCAAGGAGCATTGATTATGGGATATCAAGCTTGAGTTTTCAAGGCTCACAGATTATAGGAAATAAAGCTTGGGAATTAAAGTTTCAAAAATAGACGCCCTGAATAAGAATTTAATGGAGTAGGAGGCACTTCCAAATAAAGATTTTTATTAAATTAAAACTAATAATGAAAAGCATTTAATTTTGTATCATGCATACCTGGGTTTCTTGATTTTTGTTGCAAGTATCCATTTCAATTCATGAATACGAGCATTTAGCTTTGAGCGCAATCAGAAATTTGTGCCCAAAATGAAATTGGAATAGCACTGGTTAGGTTACACTTTATGCATGTGACTTTTGAAAAAACTTGACTGTAAGCTTAAATTCCTTCATGAACCAAGGCAGTCATGCAGCATATTGGAATATGATTTTTCCATTCCTTGATTTAAAAGGAGTGAAGTTTTATTAATGCAGCTAAAAGTGTGTTTATTGCCAAAAATGAGCATTTTAAGCGTACAGTCCACCATTGTTGCATAACCAGTTTTTAAAATCTCAAAAAATGGCTTTTAAAACTATTCTGAATCACTTAATACTTTGTGTGCACAAAGGCACAAGTTATACCTTTGAAAAAAAACTTTTAAAATTATATTTTTTGTATTGCCTGTTACAACCTGTGCATCAAAGAAATGGGTACAATTTGAGCACAAACCAATACAATCAGCAGAATCTTGCAATTTTGATCTGGCTGGCATGGCTAGTTCTGTGGATTTGGGTATGATTCGGGTGAATTAGATCTTCAACGAGTGTAAAAGATTACAGAAAATACAAGCATAAATGGCTTGGGGTGTAACTCACCTACATAAATTTCTCAACCTTTTGTGCTGGTTTGGCCAATATCGCACAGATTGTGTTGAAATCTAGGGGAGGAAACCAGCGGAAATAACCCTTGTCACGTAATTTTAATTAGGTTGGTAAATCCATCCAATAGAAGAATTAGTAATACAGAATATGTAACATCTACTGCTATTTGGTCTTTTTGTATTATGATCCAAGCAACTTTCTAATCAAAAACCTATCCAATTACTCATTTTGTAGTGCTGTATGATGCAAACTATTCAATGTTGTACTAATACTGTGTTCTCAGGATCAGTACAGCTGTGATTATTTTACAAAATAGGGAAGTCCAAATCACAGCTTTATGCGCATTAACTGTGTGGAAATTAAATTGAATATTTTTGTTGCAAACCTTAAAACCGCTACAAACAATACAAGAGTAAGGTACTGCGGATGCTGGGAATCCGATTTAAAAACATCATAAATGCTAGAAATACTCAGCAGGTTGGATGGCAGCATGCATTCAGAGAAAAACAGAAGTAATGTTTCAGATCTGGCTTCTGTCAAAGGGTCACCAACGAAAATGTTAACTCAGTTTCTTACTCCACGCATTCAGCCAGACCGACTTGAGTGTTTCCACCGTTTGCTGTTTTTTTTTGTTTGTCAAATAAGCCTTCTTCAAAAGTTCACCATTTTGCTCCACACTCATTACCATTGATCAAAAAATCCCAATGTATGTGTTACATATATAAACTGAATTGGCAAGTCAAGTAATTTATATTGCTCTGAAGAGTGCTAAAAACGAATGGCTCAATGTAATATTTCAAAATCATGTTTTTTTGAAAATATAATTATTGAAAGTATTAGGTATTCTATTTTCCCTTCTTATTCCCCCCATACTCCAATTATGTAAATAAAAATGGAGAGGAATTTGTATTTTCCAATAGCATTATAGTTGGCTTCAGTGTTTCATTTTGATTGGAAGGGTACATTATTCCCCACACCCACTCTCTCAAATGTGTTGAGCTGATGCAAAATTAAGATGAGTGTGTACTTGGCCTGGCTGATGGCACAGGGTCTTTATCTGATCCCTCTGGACCTTTGTCACACTGAGTGCATATAACAAAACCATATTCTCCATGTACCAGACCTGGTATTCATCTAATATATTTGTGATGACTCCTGAGGCCCTTGAGTTAAATTGTCTCCATGAAACCAGGCCAGGCTAAGGTATTCTTTCCCAACAGTGTCAGTTACCATAGTAATTAAAAGGCAAATATTTGAATGCTGCTTTCCGAAGCCTTCACTTTGCCCTATGCTTCTAATCATTGACTCAGATTTAATACAGTTGTGACCATGAAAACTTCAGTAATTTATCCAGCATCCAGAAAAATCATTTTTTCAATGAAGCTGAGAGAACCTCAGCAGTGCTCTTAAATTAGAATCAACAAATTAACTTGCATAACTTAGACATGTTTCGGTTATGATTGGATTTACTCATCAGAAATTTCTTATGGAAATGCAATATTTCAAGCCAATTCCTTGCCAGATTTAATTCCCATGATAGTTTTCCAAATAGGTACAGCAACATACTGCTCTTTAAATTTCTGTGTATTAATAAACAGTTGAAATGTGGGCGGCACGGTAGCACAGTGGTTAGCACTGCTGCGTCACAGCTCCAGGGTCCTGGGTTCGATTCCCGGCTCGGGTCACTGTGTGTGGAGTTTGCACATTCTCCTCGTGTCTGCGTGGGTTTCCTCTGGGTGCTCCGGTTTCCTCCCACAGTCCAAAGATGTGCGGGTTAGGTTGATTGGCCAGGTTAAAAATTGCCCCTTAGAGTCCTGAGATGCGTAGGTTAGAGGGATTAGTGGGTAAAAATATGTGGGGGTAGGGCCTGGGTGGGATTGTGGTCGGTGCAGACTCGATGGGCCGAATGGCCTCCTTCTGCACTGTAGGGTTTCTATGCAATTTCATAGAATCATAGAATCAAAACACTGCACTCCGACACATTGAAATAGTAATTTAGGCTCAATTTTCATGAGACATCGGGAAAGAAATTGTGTTTCCTTAATAAATCAACAAATTAATACCACATAAACTATGGATGTAATTCTCCCATCTGGGATTAAGTCCTGTGGCAGGGGCTAGAATGTGGAATGTTTTTCATGCGAGCGCTGGCACGATACCACACCATAGCTTCCAATCCGAAACTCACTAATTATGCACCCGAGCATTTAGCACTGTTCTGTTGTGGGGAAGGCATGATAGCATGAGTCCTGCCATCAGATCAGGGTGCTATATTAATAAGGTACCCAATATCAAGAAAGAAGATGGACCTCCTGGAGAAGAAGATGGACCCCAGGAACATTTTGAAGCTGGACAATGGATATCCACTGAACAGAATTAGAGCTTTACAGCATGGAAACAGGGCCTTCGGCCCAACTTGTCCATGCTGCCCCTTTTTTAACCCCCTAAGCTAGTCCCAATTGACTGCGCTTGGCCCATATCCCTCTAAACACATCTCATCCTTGTAACTATCTAAACGCTTTTTAAAAGACAAAATTGTACCCCTCTACTACTACCTCTAGTCACTCACCACCCTCTGTGAAAAAATTGCCCCTCTGGTCCCTTTTGCGTATCTCCCCTCTCACCTTAAATCTATCCCCTCTAGTTTTAGAGTCCCCTACCTTTGGGAAAAGAAATTGACTATCCAGCTGATGTACGCCCCTCATTATTTTATTGACCTCTATAAGATCACCCCTAAGCCTCCTACGGTCCAGAGAAAAAAGTCCCAGTCTATCCAGCCTCCTTATAACTCAAACTATCAAGTCCCGGTAGCATCCTCGTAAATTTTTTCTGCACTCTTTCTTGTTCAATATCCTTTCTATAACAGGGTGACCAGAGCTGTACACAGTATTCCAAGTGTGGCCTGAACAATGTCTTGTACAACTTCAACAAGACGTCCCAATTCCTGTATTCAATGTTTTGACCAATGAAACCAAGCATGCCGCCTTCACCACTCTGTCCACCTGTGACTCCACTTTCAAGGGGCTATGAACCTGTACCCCTAGATCTCTCTGTTCCATAATCTCCCAATGCCCTACCAATAACCCTGGTTCAATCGACCAAAATACATCACCTCGCATTTATCTAAATTAAACTCCAACTCCCATTCGTCAGTCCACTGGCCCAATTGATCAAGATCCCATTGCAATCCTAGATAACCTTCTTCACTGTCCACTATGCCACCAATCTTGGTGTCATCTGCAAACTTACTAACCATGCCCCCTATATTCTCATCCAGATCATTAATATAAATGACAAATAACAGTGGACCCAGCACTGATCCCTGAGGCACTCCGCTGGTCACAGGTCTCCAGTTTGAAAAACAACCCTCTACAACCACCCTCTGTCTTATGTCATCAAGCCAATTTTGTATCCATTTGGCTACCCCACCCTGGATCCCGTGAGATTTAACCTTCTGCAACAACCTACTATGTAGTACCTTGTCAAAGGCCTTGCTAAAGTCCATGAAGACAAAATTAACTGCCCTCATCTACCTTCTTGGTTACCCCTTCAAAAAACTCAATCAAATTCTGGATTCTGGAAGATCTACCTGTGATGTTCTGGAGTCCAGGTTTGTTGGTGGTTTCCATTCAACTCCATAGGCAGTCCGGGGCATTGTTCAAGTGAGTCCGAACTTCTACATGCCACATTGTTTCAGATGTGTTGTGGACCGTCAGGTTGGGAGATGCCCGTGTCAGCCATTTCGCAGGATTTGCGCATGCACAAATCCCACCGCCAGAGAGCATATGCGGTCGAGACCACACTGGAAACCCCGGAGTATTTCACTCTCCGGCGGGGTTTAGAGTAGCTCCCCACATTTGGGGAACTGGCGGGAGACCCCACTGGAGTGAAGGGGGGGCAATCGGGGGGGCCCCCCCAGGGAGTCGGGTGGGGGGGTTGTGTCCCCTGGGCATGGGCACCCTGGCAGTGCCGGCCTGTGCCCCTGGCACTGCCCAAGACGCAATGTGCCCATGCTTAGGTGGCACCTTGGCATTGCCCACTGGGCATGGGGCAGTGCCAAGGGACAGGCCTATTGTGGGCGGGGATTAGGGGCGATCTGTGAGTGGGGGTCCCGCTGCCATTCTACATGGGCCGGGGGGGTCCCGCTGCCAATCTGCATGGACGGGGGTGGGTCCCGCTGCCACTCTGCATGGACGGGGGGTCCCGCTGCCACTCTGCATGGGGATCGGTCGGGGATGGAGGGAGGCCAACGATCGGGGTGGCTGAGGTGGGGGAGTGGTGGTCTGCCTCCCGAGGGGAGAGAGGGGTGGGGGAGCTGGCCTGGGAATGGTCGGGGGGGAGCACAGTCAGGTGAGGGGGTTGGAAGTGCAGCACTGAGGGGGTCTCAGGCTGGCCAGTTATCGAGCAAAACTGCAGGCTGTCAGATTGGGACCACTGTGCACGCGCAGAGTTCCAGAACTGTCAAACTCCGGTGTGAATAGGCCCTCCCCCCTAGCTTTTAATGATATTCATGATTGTGACCTCTACATTGCACAGAGTGTGGGAGATTTGAGTCTGAATTCTCACTGAAAAAACAGTTGTGATTTACACCAGTTTTCTGCAAATTCAGCATTTAGAATTTTTTTGGGAGAATCAGGCCTTTTGTGTCTGGAAGTGTCAAAACATGCTGGGGTTTCAGTGGCAAATGGATTGAGGTTGGGGCAGGAGTTGGCAACGTTAGAGAGAAATGTAGGCAGTGAAGCAGTTATGAAGGCCAGGTGCGGCTCTATATTGAGCAGGAGGCTGTGCTTACAGATAGTGAACACAGTAAGAGTTTTAACAACACCAGGTTAAAGTCCAACAGGTTTATTTGGTAGCAAACACCATTAGCTTTCGGAGCGCTGCCCCTTCGTCAGATGGAGTGGAAATGTGAAAATGGAGTGGAAACATTTCCACTCCATCTGACGAAGGAGCAGCGCTCCGAAAGCTAATGGTGTTTGCTACCAAATAAACCTGTTGGACTTTAACCTGGTGTTGTTAAAACTCTTACTGTGTTTACCCCAGTCCAACGCCGGCATCTCCACATCTTGCAGATAGTGGCCAAGAGAAGGATGGAATCGGTGGAAGTGAGCGTGGTTTGTGGCAGGGGCTGAGTTAGTGACTTCTGTCTTCAAAATGTTTAGCTGGATGAGTTGAAATAAGGTGAGGTTTTTTTTTACTTGAGTTGTAACAAAATCCTGGATAAAAATTCTAAATTTCACAGAAACAGCCTTTATCATAGCCAACCACCTGACTCTGCGGTAGTTTTCAGAATAAACTATTCCAGGAACAGAAGTTTACTGAACCCCTCTCATCAGATATTCATTGAACCAAATAACTTAGTGTTGCTATTGTAAAATTCAGTTAGTGCTGCATTTCTTCCATGGTGATACAGTCACTGTTGGAACTGCTCAAAATTGGACGGGGGTGGTTGGGTTATTCATTCACGGAATGTGTGCATCGCTGGCAAAACCATCTCTAATTACCCTTGAACTGAGTGACTTGCTGGGCCATTTCAGAGGGCAGTTAAGAGACAACCACATTGCTGTGGGTGAGGAGATGACCTTGGTGGGAGTGGAGGATGGGGTGGGAGAATGATTGCCTCTGGCCCTTGGGCATGTATGTTCCCCTCTCTCTTTGCTTGGCACTGACCCGAGTAGCTGAAGCTGCTGGGTTTCGCAGCCGGCAACGCCCAATGCCGGCATCTCCACATCAGGGTTTCCCAGGTGGCAGGCCCTTCCCCTCTTGTAGCAAATACCAGCTTGTGGTGGGATGAGGCTCTTAAGTGGCCGGTAATTGATCTCAACAGACCCAAGAGTAAACGAGCCACAGGCCATCTCTCTGCCTCTTGTAAAATTTTAGACAGGTCGGGGGTGGGCGTATAGATGAAAACAAGGCCACCTGCTGGATTTTGCACGCTTCCCCAGCCAGTTAGCGGCCTAGGCAGTTTAGGGCATGACCACCAATAATGGAGCGATAATTTCACAGATGCTTGGAATTAGAGGAGTGCATATATCTCCAAGATTTATGGAGCTGATTTGGATTACAGATTGGAAAAGGTGAGGCCATGGAGGGATTTGCAAACAAGAATTAAAATTTTTAAAGCTCGGCATTATTTGGAGCCAGCATAGGTCAGCAAGCACAGGGGTAATGGGTAAATGGGATTTGTTGTGAGCTTGGACAAGGCAGCAGAGTTTTGGATGACTTCAAAGTTTACAGTGGTTCCTTGACTTGTTTGATTCTATCGTAAAATCTTTGACAGGTAACCACAAATGAATACTGGAAAATCGTAAGAATGTGGGGTTATAAACTTTTAAAATTTGATTTTGTTACTAATTTGCTGATCGAAATTTATTTACTGGCAGGTTACTTGGCAAAAAGTGCAATGCTGTTTTGTCTGTCTGCTTTGTCCCCGTTACATTTAGACTTGAGTTTGTGGTACTTCACCACCAAAGTCCAGCAAGTGTGTATATCAATGATGTAGTTGTTTGTTATTGGTGGCGCTGGCACTCTGTGGCAGGAGTGCTAACCATTGTGTCACCACTTTTTAACTTTCACAAATATCCCCTTTCCATTATTTTGCCCTCCAACCACCCATAAATTCCCTTTTCAGTAAAAACACATAAAATATTCCAGTAACGTTTTGATTTTTATTTCAGCATTGCCTTTTCTTGAATTGAGTCTGCTCAGAGTAGAATTTACTTTATTTGTGTTTTTGAGAATTAAGCTAGCACTGTCAAGATTCTTAAAGTATGCTGTAAAATTAGACCAGGGAAAGAATCCCATCAAAGAAGGCTTTTTAAAAAAAATTTTAGCAGGCCATGTTGGCTTCTTTATGCCTCATGTTATTACTGGCAGGAATTTCATGTTTGTAAGCACTTCCAACCATGGATGTGAACTGCTCAGGAACCAACTGATCTTTTGAAGTATTTTGATCTACTTGCGTACCATAGAGGGATCACATTCTGTGTTTGTTGTTTTTGGAAATGTGTTCCTCTTGCATGTTCCTGTGACTCTGAATTTAGTTTAAAATAGAAGCTCGTTCTGAGACACATTGTTAATCTTGTCTTTCTCTTTCAAATATTGACTTGCCTAATCTGCACTTCCAACATTCTCTGCTATAATTTCTGCTTTCTGACCTTTGTCCTTTATTTTTGAAAAAAAGCTGTCTGTTTGGACCTGCAGATTTGTATGAAAAACAATTGTTTTATTTGTTGATGGTGTGTGGGTATCACTGACCATTTTTGCCCAGCCTTAATTGCCCTCAAGAAGACAGTAGTAAGCCATCTTCTAGAACCGCTATAGTCTGTATGGTGAAGGTACACAGTAAGAAGTCTCACAATACCAAGTTAAAGTCCAACAGGTTTATTTGGTAGCACAAGCCACTAGCTTTCGGAGCGCTGCTCCTTCATCAGGTGACTCACCTGAGGAAAGAGTGCAGAGGAGACTTACCAGGATGCTGCCTGGTTTGGAGGGTAGGTCTTATGAGGAAAGGTTGAGGGAGCTGGGGCTGTTCTCTCTGGAGCGGAGGAGGCTGAGGGGAGACTTAATAGAGGTTTATAAAATGATGAAGGGGATAGATAGAGTGAACGTTCAAAGACTATTTCCTTGGGTGGATGGAGCTATTACAAGGGGGCATAACTATAGGGTTCGTGGTGGGAGATATAGGAAGGATATCAGAGGTAGGTTCTTTACACAGAGAGTGGTTGGGGTGTGGAATGGACTGCCTGCAGTGATAGTGGAGTCAGACACTTTAGGAACATTTAAGCGGTTATTGGATAGGCACATGGAGCACACCAGGATGATGGGGAGTGGGATAGCTTGATCTTGGTTTCAGATAAAGCTCGGCACAACATCGTGGGCCGAAGGGCCTGTTCTGTGCTGTACTGTTCTATGTATGCTTTTGGAGGGGAACTTGCAGGTGGTGGTGTTCCCATGCACCTGCTGTCACTAACTTCTTAGGTGTTAGAAATTGTGATTTTTGGGAGGTGGTGTCAAAGAAGCCCCTGGCTAGTTGCAGCAGTGCATCTTGTAGAGGTTACACAATGAACCACAGTGCATTGGTAGTGAGAGAGATGGAGTTGGGCTGCCAGTCAAGCAGATTGCTTTGTCCTGGATGTGTTGAGCTTTGTGGTTTGTTGGAGCTGTGCTCATCTGGATTATGCTGATTTGTGTGTTGTAGATGGCAAAAAGGCTTTGGGGAAGGCTGAAGCTGATTTCACCTTTCACACTCTCTGACCTGCACTGGGCTGGTTAAATTTCTGGTCACTGGTGACCATGAGGATGTTGATGGGTGACTCAGTGATATTAATACCACTGGGCATCAAGGGGAGGTTATTGTCATGTATTAATATTGATTCTTGATAGCTGCACTAAGCACTGTGTATTAATATGTTCATGGATTTACCGCCACCTGCAAGTTCCCCTCCAAAAACATACATCATCTTGATTTTCAAATATATAGCTTGGGTAACTGCCAGAATGAAGAAGCAGCCATGTAGTGAACACCACCTTGTAAATAAAGCTCTGCTATTTTAATCGTCTATGCTCCCTAGCGTCAATTCTTCAATGTACAGCTTAACAATTGGTGTCGGGGACTTCAAACAGCACTTGGTAGCCACTCAGGAGGAGGGAAATTACCAAAAAGTCAGGAAAAGAAGACTTGGAAGAGAAGTTCTTCACATGCGCTCCGGAAATAACTAGTGAGATGGACATGAATCACAATCCTCCACAGAGCAGTTAGAGAGCTGGGTGTGTTTAAAAAGACGTTGAAGCTCGGGTTGTTTCCTTGTTTAAAAGAAAAATCAAAAGTAGCTGCTGGCAACGCATTGCAAAGTGTGCATATGGGGAACTTCTATTAACAGGAAGATGGTGGGGTTTTCGGCATTGTGGGACCCTTGGATGAAAATGTGGTGTGATGGGGCTCCTATACTGAATGTTTTAACTATTTTGTACAGGCAAGCAAAACACCTGAAGATATTAGGGTGCCCAGTTTCCTGAACGTGATGGGAGAAAATCGTTTGATCTCCACGAAAAACGTTTGATCTACCTTTACTAAACAGACTATATTAATTCTAGAAGATGGCTTCTTGAGGGCAATTAAGGCTGGGCAAAAATGGTCAGTGATACTCGCACACCATCAACAAATAAAACAATTGTTTTTCATACAAATTTGCAGGTCATTGGAGAAGCCAGGCACTAAAACATGAACAAATCATAGATATTTGCAAGCACATTTTTCGCTGAAGTCTTTGGTGATTGCAGAGCACTTCAGATTCCACAAAAATCGAGAAGAGGAAGAATCAGTTGTGCAATTTGTGGCTGTTACAAAGACTTGTAGAATTAAAAGTCTAATGAAGACCATGAAAACATTGATTGTCATAAAAATCCTAATGCCCTTTAGGGGAAGGAAATCTGCTTACCCGGTCTGGTCTACATGTGACTCCAGATCCACAGCGCACAGCTATGTGGTTGACTCTCAAATACGCTCTGAGGGCAGTTAGGGGTAGGAATTTGGCTTATTGAAACCTCAAAAAATGAAATCATATAACAGAAACAACAAGGACAGAGAGAACCACCAAGAATAAGGAGTTTTGGCAAAGAGTTACTCCACAGGAAAAACTTTTTTACTTTGAGGTTGATGGGTGTCTGGAATTCGCTGCCTGAGTTGGTGGTGGAGGCAGAGACTCTGGACTTATTTAAAAAGTAGCTGGATCTGCACCTTAATGTTGTAAGCTGTAGGGTAATGGGCCACATGCAAGAAGACGGGTTTAGAAAAGGCAAGAGATGTCTTTGGGATGGCATGGACAAGATAGGCTGAATGGCCCTCTTTTATGCTGTATCATTTCTATGGCTCTAAGGGTAGAAGTGGGTTCCTGCCATGATCCTTGCACAGACTGGACCTGTCTCGTATGCTGTCCAAACCAGAGATGATATCACCTGAAGGAAGCAAACGGACCAGCTATTGGTACGGAGAACCGATCCACCGGAAATGGAACTTGCTGAAAATCCGGGCTCAACTGTATAAAGTCCTCACCAAAACCTTCCTGTAACCTTAACACTGACAGACACTTGTTGAGGAAAGCAGCATCTCACCTGTAGACCAAACACAATGTCAAACCCTCGTTACAACGTCAAAGTTGGTCAAACCAACCAAAGAACAAAGAAAATTACAGCATAGGAACAGGCCCTTCGGCCCTCCAAGCCTGCACTGACCATGCTGCCCGACTTAACTGAAACCCCCTACCCTTCCGGGGACCATATCCCTCTATTCCCATCTTAGTCATGTACTTGTCAAGACACCCCTTAAAAGTCACTACCGTATCTGCTTCCACTACCTCCCCCGGCAACGAGTTCCAGGCACCCACTACTCTGTGCAAAAAATCTGCCTCGTACATCTCCTTTAAACCTTGCCCCTCACACCTTAAACCTATGCCCCCTAGTAATTGACTCTTCCACCCTGGGAAAAAGCTTCTGACTATCCACTCTGTCTATGCCTCTCATAATCTTGTAGACTTCTATCAGGTCTCCCCTCAACCTCTGTCGCTCCAGTGAGAACAAACCAAGTTTCTCCAACCTCTCCTCATAGCTAATGCCCTCCGTACCAGGCAACATCGTGGTAAATCTTTTCTGTAACCCTCTCCAAAGCCTCCACATCCTCTGGTAGTGTGGCGGCCAGAATTGAACATTATATTCCAAGTGCGGCCTAACTAAGGTTCTATAAAGCTGCAACATGATTTGCCAATTTTTAAACTCAATACCCCGGCCGATGAAGGCAAGCATGCCGTATGCCTTCTTGACTACCTTCTCCACCTGCATTGCCACTTTCAGTGACTTGTGTACCTGTACACCCAGATCCCTTTGCCTATCAATACTCCTAAGGGTTCTGCCATTTACTGTATATTTCCTATCTGTATTAGACCTTCCAAAATGCATTACCTCACATTTGTCTGGATTAAACTCCATCTGCCATCTCTCTGCCCAAGACTCTAACTGATCTATATCCTGCTGTATCCTCTGATGGTCCTCATCGCTATCTGCAAATCCACCAACCTTGTGTCGTTCGCAAACTTACTAATCAATCCAGTCACATTTTCCTCCAAATCATTTTTATTTTTATATATATATATCTCAGCAAAGGTCCCAGCACTGATCCCTGAGGAACACCACTTGTAAGTCCCCAGTCCAATGCCAGCATCTCCACATCATGAACACCACTTGTCACAGCTCTCCATTCAGAAACGCACCCTTCCACTGCTACTCTGTCTTTAACTGAGCCAGTTTTGTATCCACCTTGCCAGCTCACCTCTGATCCCATGCGACTTCACCTTCTGCACCAGTCTGCCATGAGAGACCTTGTCAAAGGCCTTACTGACGTCCATGTCTACAACATCCACTGCCCTACCCTCATCGAGCATCTTCATCACTTCCTCGAAAAACTCGATCAAGTTCGTGAGACACGACCTCCCCTTCACAAAACCATGTTGCCTCTCTCTAATACGTCCACTTATTTCCAAGTGGAAATAAATCCTGTCTCAAAGAATCCTCTCCAATAATTGCCCTACCACTGATGTAAGGCTCACTGGCCTGTAATTACCTGGATTATTCTTGCTACCCTTCTTAAACAAAGGAACAACATTGGCTGTTCCCCAATCCTCTGGGATCTCCCCTGTAGCCAGTGAGGATACAAAGATTTCTCTCAAGGCCCCAGCAATTTCCTCCCTTGCCTCTCTGTGAACCACTGATGCCATTCGTCCAAAGATGAAAATGCCAGAGGTTGCGCCCAGTGCAAAGAAGAAGACACCAGAGATTCGCCGTCAACCCATTCCGCAAGCAGCAACCTCCAGGCTCTCTGACTTATAACTTGTTGTTTATTGATTATTGTTCATGTTGTACTTGTTTGAATTTGTTGAAAACATTCAATTTAAAGAGGGAAGGAAATGTTATGTGTTACTATTGATTCTTGGCAGCTGCATTCTGTACTGCGTATTAATATATTCATTTATTCAGAAGTGATGTCACAGGTTGCTCGGTGGGGGGGAAACTGCTATAGTGAAGAAGCAGTCGTGCAGTGAAGACCACCCTATAAATAAAGCGCCGTCATTTGTAACCCTCCGTGCTTCTTAGTGTCAATTCTTCAATGTTCAACAGTTATTAGACATTCTTTCTCGTTGGAGCTCGCCATGACCTAGCATGAATGTGATTTAGCATTCATCAGCCTAAGCCTCAATGTTGGCCAGGTCTTGCTGCATGTGGACATGGATGATTTCATTATCTAAGGAATTGCGTTGGAAAAAAATATACATTAAATTTATCAATTAGACTTGATTTTATATTTAATACAATTTATGCATTTGATTTAAAGTTGCTTTCCTCACCAAGGGCATCATCATACTACTCTTTCAGAACTGTGGATAGTTTGGAGGGATGTCAGAAGTTGCAGCGAGACATAGATAGAATTCAAGACTGGGCGGAGAAGTGGCAGATGGACTTCAACTCGGATAAGTGTGTAGTGATCCATTTTGGCAGATCCAATGGGATGAAGCAGCAGTATAATATGAAGGGTACCATTCTTAGCAGTGTAGAGGATCAGAAGGACCTTGGGGTCCGGGTCCATAGGACTCTTAAATCGGCCTCGCAGGTGGAGGATGCGGTCAAGAAGGCGTACGGCGTACTAGCCTTCATTAATCGAGGGATTGAGTTTAGGAGTCGGGAGATAATGCTGCAGCTTTATAGGACCCTGGTTAGACCCCACTTGGAGTACTGCGCGCAGTTCTGGTCACCTCATTACAGGAAAGATGTTGAAGCCATTGAAAGGGTGCAGAGGAGATTTACAAGGATGTTGCCTGGATTGGGGGGCATGCCTTATGAGAATAGGTTGAGGGAGCTTGGTCTCTTCTCCCTGGAGAGACGAAGGATGAGAGGTGACCTGATAGAGGTTTACAAGATGTTGAGAGGTCTGGATAGGGTAGACTCTCAGAGGCTATTTCCAAGGGCTGAAATGGTTGCTACGAGAGGACACAGGTTTAAGGTGCTGGGGGGTAGGTACAGAGGAGATGTCAGGGGTAAGTTTTTCACTCAGAGGGTGGTGGGTGAGTGGAATCGGCTGACGTCGGTGGTGGTGGAGGCAAACTCGTTGGGGTCTTTTAAGAGACTTCTGGATGAGTACATGGGATTTAATGGGATTGAGGGCTATAGATAGGCCTAGAGGTAGGGATATGATCAGCGCAACTTGTGGGCCGAAGGGCCTGTTTGTGCTGTGGTTTTCTATGTTCTATGTTCTAACTCTCTCAGACCATTGTCTGTTCAGTGACCAAGAACTATATTACTAACTTTGCTAATATTACTAACCTGAAAAAAACAGTTCAGCATGTTCTTTTATGTATGCATTTACATGAGCTCATTATCTGCATCAAAGGGTATTTTAAAGCCAACAAGATCTGATGGGAATGTCAACTTTAATATTAAAAATCTGTTTAATGTGTTCCCAGACGGCGCATTGTAGCAAGCTTTGCTTTGTGCTGGTTACAGTCAAGCTATAATGTCCCAGTTTGCCTGTCACTATTTTACCTGCCACTATTTTACCTGTCACTATTCAAGTTGACTGACCTGTCACTTTATAATCAAGTGGGTGCTGCAAGGATAATTTCATTTGCTATCAGTACAAATTGTGTAGCATTACAGGCCTACCGTTTTCAGCCATTTACTTTCTTACAGTGCTGAGCTCTGTTTATAAATATATCCTTTCAATCCAATGTCTTATCTACGTGCAGGTGCAGCTGGGAAGAGCAGAGATAAAATGCCCCATTACAGAATGCAGCAAATACCTGGAGGAAAGCACTGTCATCTCCAATCTGCCTCGTGACGATATTGTCAAGTACAGTTACTTCCTGGAGCTCAGCAGGGTGGATTCCAGCACTAAACCGTGTCCACAGTGCAAGCATTTCACTACTTTCAGACGGAAGAGCAACATTCCAACCCCTACAAAAACAGAGAACAAGTTCAAAGTGAGCACCATTCTCTCAAATTCTGCCCTAGCTCTTTATAGGATTAGAATCAAGAGTTTAGTGATTAAATAGAAGAGCTCTGCTGTAGATTGCTGGTAAGTTCAGCCAAAATGTTTTGGCAAAACTATTTTAAGAATAAAGTTCAACTGATGGGTGAAGCTTGATTTGGTGTGTTCGAGGAATGGTTCCGAATAAGAGTGTAAAGGGCTGGATTCTTAAATGTAATACCCTGCGTTTGAAACTGTAAATTCTTTCGTGGCCATTTCCTTCGAAAGAATAGTGGTGCTTGAGAAATTTTTAATGGTTTCCGGAAGGGTGTTTGGCAAATAAGTGAAAAGGCTGGTTGGCAATCAAGAAATTTCTTCATTTGAGTCAAACTAGAGCTTCTATGGTGATATCTCCATGCTAGAGCATGTTGCCTTCCTGACTGAAGGGTATATTCTAGTACAACTTTTGCGGAAAAGAAATTGTTGCAAATGAAAAAATAGTTATCCAAGAGGTGGATTTTTGGTTCAGCTTCAGCTAAAGCAATCAAGAAAGAAGTCCAATAACACAGTTCAATAAGCTAAAAAGAACTATGGTCAGATTTATTTATTACAAGGGAAATCATGTATATTTTTTCAACAGATGTTTAATTTGAAAATCTGATGTGCTTCTCAACGGAAGAAAATTGGCAATAAATTAGACCAGAATGCAAAAAGAAGTTTTGGGAGCAGGTAGAGATCATTTGGCCAAAGAGCCAGGAGTCTCATCAGGTAAATGAATTGGTACTGCAAGGATAATTTCATTTGCTATCAGTACAAGTTGTGTAGTGTAGCAGGCCTATCAAATGAAATTAGTCTTGTGAGTCTTGGGGCCGGATTTTTAGAGTTGGGTTAACTCCGGAGATCTGTTTTTAAAGATTTCAAGATTCCTAGTGCCTGCAGTTTCTGCAAGCATTGGATAAAGGTACAGGTAGTAAACTCTTGCACCTGTGCTCCTAAAATGGCCAGTAATTGTGGAGCGGAAATCTTGTACACAATGGTCATGGTTCCCCTCCCCACACCTCCAGCCACTCTGCAGATTTTGTGGAATTGGGCCAGTTTCTCGATGACACGTAAGAACATAAGAAATAGGAGCAAGAGTGGGCCATCTAGCCCCTCGAGCCTGCCCCGCCATTCAATAAGATCATGGCTGATCTGAAGTGGATCAGTTCCACTTACCCGCCTGATCCCTATAACCCCTAATTCCCTTACCGATCAGGAATCCATCTATCCATGATTTAAACATATTCAACGAGGTAGCCTCCACCACTTCAGTGGACAGAGAATTCCAGAGATTCACCACCCTCTGAGAGAAGAAGTTCGTCCTCAACTCTGTCCTAAACTGACCCCCCTTTATTTTGAGGCTGTGCCCTCTAGTTCTAGTTTCCTTTCTAAGTGGAAAGAATCTCTCCATCTCTACCCTATCCAGCCCCTTCATTATCTTATAGGTCTCTATAAGATCTCCCCTCAGCCTTCTAAATTCCAACGAGTACAAACCCAATCTGCTCAGTCCCTCATAATATCTCCGGCTTGGGTCACTGTCTGTGTGGAGTTTGCACATTCTCCTCGTGTCTGCGTGGGTTTCCTCCGGGTGCTCCGGTTTCCTCCCACAGTCCAAAGATGTGCGGGGTAAGTTGATTAGCCACGCTAAAAATTGCCCCTTAGTGTCCTGAGATGCGTAGGTTAGAGGGATTAGCGGGTAAAATATGTAGGGATGGGGGTAGGGCCTGGGTGGGATTGTGGTCAGCGCAGACTCGATGGGCTGAATGGCCTCTTTCTGTACTGTAGGGTTTCTATGATGACATCTATGATAATCAACACCCCGCATCTCTGGTATCAACCTGGTGAACCTTCTCTGCACTCCCTCCAAGGCCAATATATCCTTCCCGCAAATAAGGGGACCAATACTGCACACAGTATTCCAGCTGCAGCCTCACCAATGCCCTGTACAGATGCAGCAAGACATCTCTGCTTTTATATTCTATCCCCCTTGCAATATAGGCCAACATCCCATTTGCCTTCTTGATCACCTGTTGCACCTGCAGACTGGGTTTTTGCGTCTCATGCACAAGGACCCCCAGGTCCCTCTGCACAGCAGCATGTTGTAATTTCTTTCCATTTAGATAATCCAATTTGCTATTATTTCTTCCAAAGTGAATAACCTCGCATTTGTTAACGTTATACTCCACGTCTCACAACATTCATGAACCCTGGTCAATGCATCTTTATTGTGTCTTGCACTGGACCCAGTTGCAGATTGGCTTCCATCTTATTTGGCGAGACCGTCTTATGTTGCAAAGTTGTGAAGCTTGCAGGAGTCGGTGATTCTTGGAGTCTCGCTAAACTGTCACTACAGATATGTGAGAGCCCCAACAGTTCTGTCTTAACAGACTTGGGTTAGTATTGGTTATTCTCCCTGAATGAGTCTGGAACCAATTATGGTCACACCCGATATCCTTGTCACTACCCACCAGCATCCCTCCCTGGAAATGTTAACTGTTTCTCTCTCCACAGATGCTGCCAAATCTGCTGAGTTTATCCAGCATTTTCTGTTTTTATTTTAGATTTCCAGCATCTGCAGTATTTTGCTTTTATTTATGCAGACGCACGTGTGTGTACGCAAAAAACTTACTGATGCTCCTCGGGGTAAGTTGAAATGATGATTGGTCCCACCCCCCCACAAACTCCCTGGATCATCCTAGCCTGAGTATACTAGTCATAATGTGGAGATGCCGGCGTTGGACTGGGGTAAACAGTAAAAAGTCTAACAACACCAGGTTAAAGTCCAACAGGTTTATTTGGTAGCAAAAGCCACGAGCTTTCAGAACTGGCTGTCCCTTCGTCAGGTGGGTGGGAGTTCTGATCACAAACAGGGCACAAAGACACAAACTCAATTTACATGAATAATGATTGGAATGTGAGTCTTTAGAGTCTTAAAGGTACAGACAATGTGAGTGGAGGGAGCATTAAGCACAGGTTAAAGAGATGTGTATTGTCTCCAGACAGGCCAGGTAGTGAGATTTTGCAAGCCCAAGCAGGTTGTGGGGGTTACAGATAGTGTGACATGAACCCAATATCCTGGTTGAGGCCGTCCTCGTGTGCGGAACCTGGCTATCAGTCTCTGCTCAGTGACTCTGCGCTGTCGTGTGTCATGAAGGCCGCCTTGGAGAACGCTTACCTGGAGATCAGAGGCTGAATGCCCGTGACCGCTGAAGTGCCCCCCAACAGGAAGAGAACGGTCTTGCCTGGTAATTGTCGAGCGGTGTTCATTCATCCGTTGTCATAGCGTCTGCATGGTTTCCCCAGTGTTAGACTTCTTACTGTACTAGTCATAACCATAGCAGTCTACTACTGCTCTGAGTAAGAACTGATTCAGCACGGAGCATGTATCTGTACGGCTCAGTACACACTGCACAATGTAGTTATTGACAGCCATTAGGGAAGTTCCAAAGTCTATAAAAGGGTTGGGTGACCAAATAAGTGGAACACTTTGGGATTTAATCAATGCAGTAGCAGGGAAAATTAACATGCTGATTGTAAAATTCAGATACAATTGTTCCCCAATTTAATTAAAATGGGTTGATTTCTCTAAAATAGTGCAAAAAAGAATTCTAGACACATGCATTAATCAGGAGAGTATCAGAGGAAATTAAGCTCCATTAAGCAAGTAAGTATTTTAAATTTTCGAAGTAGTTATTCTCATAGTTGACTTACAGGCCTAGATTTCCCCTAGGCCCTCCCGGCAATTTTCCGTGGATTTAGACATCTCTCCCCTGCGCCCACTTACAATTGTGTGCACTTTCATCCATTTCCTGTTATTTTAAAGGTGCTGGTTCTCTGGGCGGGGGGGGAGGACTGAGATTTGTCTTTTTCACCAAGGCCTGTACATTAGAGTCGGCCTGGCCTAACACCACTAAATTCCACTCCCATTCTGGCATGTCTCCTTGATAACAGCCGTGAAGCCCACTTTCGAAATTCTAATGACCCTAAGGCTGGAAATGTGTCTGTTTCAGAGCACGTCTCCATAACGGGTGGAAATTTTGTCTGCCTATCCCCAATAAAGATGTTCAATTTTGAGTATGTAAAATTTTGAAAACTAGCTGAAATTCAGTAGTGTTACCTCATGCTGTTTGCTAGATTAGTTGAGGATAATGCTGCCAATTATGTTAAAAAGATTAAATGATTGCTTGACTTGCAGGAATGTCTGTCTAGTTTTTAAAAAATTATTTTCATTGATTTTTCAAAAACAGATGAGTGGTGGGCAACCAAAGAACAGTACGATGACACAGCTCCTCCCACTTCCCAGCCAAAAACTGTGCAAAACAGAAAAAAAACACAATTTAAATTAACAGTAATTAATTCTTTAAAGTAACAAACATAAGGCTGCCATTTATGATAAAATTTCACAGTGGATGTTCGTATGGTATATTTAATCTTCTCCAAAGAAAAAAGACATTAAGTCTTCTAACCAGGATTAAGCAGTGGGTGGCTTGGGGGAACCTCCAAGTTGATGTAATCCACCTATGGGGCTATCAATGAAGTAAATGCAATGACGTCTGCCTTAATCTTAGTGAGACGGGACACTAAATATATCCATCAAAGGACATGGTTGCATGTCAAAATCTAGAATTTTGGTGAGTGTCAAAGGAGGATGACATTCAATTTTCCAATTCTTGTTCCAGTTTTCTTTTCATATATGTTCCACAAAAGGACCATTTTGAGGGTCTCCAATAGTACTGATGGGCGAAGGATCAGATTTATTTCTTTTCATAAAAACATCTATACTGGTGGATATAGATTTGCAAAAATCTTTGTCAGACAGTAAGATTGTGTTAAATCTCCAAGGAGACAGCTTTAGTTTTGGCCTAAACGTCAGGTCGCAGGAGTATGGCACGTGGTCTGATATAACAATGGTAGAATTGTCAGCTGTTTTAACTATGGGAAGAAGATCTCTCGAAGAAAAAGTAGTCAATGTGTAAGTAAGCATGGTAGAAATGAGAGAAGTACAAAAAATCCATTGTGGCTGGGTGAAGGAAACACAAAGGGGCAACATAACCCATTTGAGTCATAAGTATGGAGAGATGTCTGGACGTGCCAGAAGAGGAGAAAGACTTTGGACTATGACACAGTGTAGATCCTCTCCAAAAATAAAATGTGGCTGTCTAGATTCGGAAGGGAGGATAGAAGCGATGTAATCAATTTAGTATCATCCTAGTTAGGGGCATAAACATTCACCAACACTACAGGGGTTTGTAAAAGTGTGCGACTAGCTATTTTATAATGTCCTCCAGGATCTGAAATCATGTCTAAGGAGAGGGCTATATTCTTTTGTTAATCAAGATTGTCATTCCCCCCCAGCTTTACCATTAAAGTTGGAATGAAACACCTGGTCAACCCATGCTTTCCATAATCTGGTGTGATCATTAGCATGAGGGTGTGTCTCCTGAAGGAATGCAATACCAGTGTTAAGGTTCTTGAGATATGAAAACATTTGGAATGTCTTACTGGGCTATCCAATCCCCTGACACTCCATGTAACTGGTCTGATTGAGAGCCCTGTGCCACCCTGACCACCTGAGCCAGTCATACATGTAGGAAGATTTTACAAACGGAACAATAAAATGAATGGAAAAGAAAACGACTTCAAGAGGATCCAGTATACCACGAGAATGGCCAAGTACAAGAATGTTCTTGGTTACTGTCAGCATAAATAATCCCCCCCACCCGCATCCATCCCTAAAGCAATCACCACACTCCCAAACCATCGGAACAAAAACCAAACGGTGTGGTAATAAAGCATTAACTAAATAAAATGTAAATCAAATTCTAAGCTCATCATTATAAAGAAGATGAACAGCAGCTATTCCCTCTTGCATAGCACCCATTAACTAACTAAACCTCGTTCGTGAGACATGACTGAAAAATATGAACTACTTTATGCGTATGCCATTGAAAAGTTGCTTATTATAGCCGCATAGTAAGAGCTCTAATGCATTCAAACGTGGCCTTAGTTTTGAGCATCTTAAGTGGCCAATACAAGTGGCTAAGCAAATGATAACCCAAAACAACACCAAAAACTTATCAATCTCATGGCTAGCTCAGTAATTAAACTAATCTAACATTTTAACATAATTTGGGGTAGCCAAATATCTTGACCCCAGCTGAAAGAATCAGCCAAGTTGGCGATATGCAGCATTGAATTGCCATGGTAATATAAATCTTAAAAGTCCAATGCTGTCATTCCTAATAGCTGGAGTACGGTCTGGGATGAGAAACTGGTCCACCGATCCACATTCAACAGGTCCATCTTTAGTGACCCTGAGTGCAAACAACAATGACCAGGAATTGAAAAGACATAGTTTCCAATCAGTACTCAAGTAAATTCTACCAAGGCACCCAGCGGTTAACCAGTCAAGAATTAAGTATATGCTACTGAAGGAAAGACTCCATCTTGCCTGTTGTGTCAAAGAAGTGATCTTCCATAGAATCCCTATAGTGTAGAAGGAGGCCATTCAGCCCATCCAGACTGCATTGATTCTCCCAAAGAGCATTTTACCCAACCCCCTCACTTCTCCACCCCCTCCCCCCGCCCCCATCCTCATAACTCCATACATTTAGTATGGCTAATCCACCTAACGTACACAACTTTGGACAGTGGGAGGAAACCCATGCAGACACTGGGAAAATGTGCAAATTCCACAAGACAGTCACCCAAGGCTGAAACCTGGGTCCCTGGCGCTGTGAAGCAGCAGTGCTAGCCCCTGTGCTACCCAGCTTATTCCTTTCTTATACAGCGTGGACTTGATGTTGATAAATGCTGCACGCCTCCTTGCCAGATCTGCACTCCTGTCCTGGTAAAACCTGTTTAGGTGGTCTTGATAATTGACATCGCGGTGCTCCCTTGCCCACTGAAAAACAAGCTTCTTTGTCGCGATAGAACCATACTGCAATGGCTCGCAGGGGACCCGCCTGGGCATGGTTTACGTCAAAGGGACAGTGAGATCTGTCTAGCTCTGGGGGATTTGGGGAAAGTCTCCTCGACCACCACCTTTTGAGTAAATCGACATAAACTGAGTTGGGGTTCAGCCCTCGGTCTTTTCTGGTCGTCCAACGATGCGTAGGTTTTGTCATTATGACTGGTTTTCCAAGTCACTGACTTTGACCTGCAGCAACACGTTCACCTTAATTACCACAGTCAGCTTGGACTCCAGCATTTAGACCCTGTCGCTGTGGTCCGAGGGCTGTCTTGATGTCGGTAAGGGTGTTGGCATGAGGATTAGCAGATAGACGAATGGTGTTGGAGGAGGACCAAATTGGACCCAACAGTTCTTCCAATGAATTTTTCAGCCCCAGAGCTGAACTTTGTCGGGATTTGTCGAGCTCAGTGACAAGAATTTTGCCTCTGGTTTCAGTCATCAAAGGCTTGAGGGAGCTGGTTACCATTTTAACTGAAGCCGTCTCGGCAGGCGTGCCCTTCTCATTTGATTGTTTTTTTTCCCGCCTGTGTGCTTTAAATTCCGAGGCATATTTCAATAAACTTGGTACCTGAGTATTTAGGTTAGTTTTTGCAGTAGCAAATAAAAAATACATCGCCATAGTAAAAAGTAGTGTGAAAACAATCGTCTGGAGAAACACCGTGTACGCTTCCTCTACATTGCTCAACCAGAAGTTAGGAATGTCTAGTTAAGGATAGTTCAGTGTTCAAGTAAAGGAAGGGTTTCTGAAGTGTAATGGCTGATGTGGTATTCCTTTGGAAAGTACAGGATCATAGAATCCCTAAGGAAGCAGGCCCATCAAGCCTGCTTCCACAATTCCACCCAGGCCCTATTCCCGTAACCCCACATATTTACCCTAGCTAGTCCCCTGACACTAGGGTCAATTTAGTATGGCCAGTCAATCTAAGCTGCACATGTTTGGACTGTGGGAGGAAACTGGAGCATCCGGAGGAAACCCACGCAGACTTGGGGAGAACTTGCAAACTCCACACAGTGACCCGAAGCCGGAATTGAACCTGGGTCCCTGGTGCTGCGAGGCAGCAATGCTAGCCACTGTGCCGCAGGACCTCTTGCCAGTTGCAAAAACTATTGCCTTCTAATCACCACTGTTTTTAAATATCTATCCAAGTTTCCAACAAAGGTTTCTGTTCTGTCTATTTTTTCTACCCTCTGTGTGCTAGCTCTTTATGAGCTTTTGGATTTGTTCCTTTGGAATCTCAAAGTACATTATTAAAGCTTGATTTACCTATTCTCTTAAGATTCTTACTGTTGGAGCAATATGCCCTCCTAATCATCATCTCCAGAGTAAGCAATCTCAATCTCTACAATTTATTTTCATAGCTTAGTCAATATAAGACATTTATCCATTTGGTTCTTCTTTTCTTTGACACCTAGGCCAGGCTTTCTTCGCTGTGGTATGACTACCAGAATTGTATGCACTTTATCTTTCTGCCTGGGTAGTCCAAGATTTAGCTAGCTTTTCATTGTGCACAACAGCTACTTTCATTAAAAATAAGCATGTTTGCCCAATGAAATCTTGCTGTAATGCATTGTCAATTTGAAGCAGTGCTTCAGTAAACTATTTGGGAATGCATAGAGCTCTTTTGGTTGAAAGGATCATTCTGTACACTGCACTTCAAGTGGGGATGTCAGTGGTCCTAGTGAGTAACGACTCATCAGTGACCTGTATCTAAGTCATGACAATTACAGAAAATGATATTGAATGGAACTAAGTCAGTTTTAGTTCCGTTCAGAAGCTTGCCTTCTAATCCATGCCTTCCAACCTTGTGGACCAACTGGGGGTTCATGGGGCATCACATTTAAAATAAACAACAAAAATGTCTAGAAACTAAAGTAAGAAAACGGATTACTCAGCTCATCTGCCATCCTAATACCCTAATGTTGTATATTTTCCTTTCAATTAGCCAGCTATCTATCCTGTTCTTAATTGTCGGCACAGTCTCTACTTCACACTGTAACTCTGGTATTGCAATTAACCGTGTCTAATTCTCCGTGGACCAAAGTTTTTCCTGCTATTTTTCTCTAACCCATTATTTTAAATGTTGTTGTCGAAGCTGATCCATTCCCCTGCACACACTCCATCACTGCATAATCCCCTCTGCTCATGGGAGCACTCCCAAATCTGAATATAATCAGGTGGAATTTTCTCATGTTTTAACTAAGTGTCAACTCGGGCGGGTGATGCAGTGTGCTGCCCGCCGGCTTTACCTGCCATATCATTTGAAACTTAGTTTTATAAAATGTTGGAGGCGGGTCCCACGACGTCACGCTGGTACTCTGAATGAGCCCGCGCCACCAGCAACCTCAACTTTCAAGAGATCGGGGTGCCTTTTTAAAGAAAATGTGACGTCATGTGGGTGTGTGGGGGAGAGAGGGAGAATCCCTATGTCGAGGGACGACACATTGGGGAGGCACGATAAGTATGTAGTACTGGGATTCTCAACCTTTCATAGTGAGAACCCCATTTGGTCACTGGGGACAATCGAGTGGGGAAATCCTGCTTGGGTGAAAGATGTTTTGGGACTCCCCCTCAATTGTTTGTCCCACTGCCATTCCCACATGCCGAAAATGAGGATGGAATGCTCCCCCCATTATGTTTTCGTGTGTTCCGACTGACTTTTTTTAAACTGTAAAGTCCCCCCTTCCGAGTTATGTCAGGACCAGATTTAGAGGATACTAAGAGCTTGATATGCCAGGCAGAGCAGATTTAATGTTCATTTTAAAGGTCATGCTTGTAGCTCTGATTCTTCCTTGGGAAACGTTTTGAAATCTTCCCTTCTCCCTTCCTTACAGTGTGATTGTTCTAATATATTGTGTGCCTTGATCTTGCAGATTCAGTGTCCAGTTTGCCAATTTGTTTGGTGCTTTAAGTGCCACGCCCCTTGGCATGATGGCTTAAACTGTAAAGAATATAGAAAGGGGGATAAGCTGTTACGTCACTGGGCCAGTGAAGTTGAACATGGGCAAAGAAATGCTCAGAAATGCCCAAAATGCAAGGTGAGTTTAAAACTAGACTAATTCTCCATGTGTTGTATGAACTGTGCACAAAATATTGGGTCATTTTTCAAATTGTCTGCAGTTCATTAACTGTGCACCATGGTTTTGTAGAGTGAAGGAGTGACATCTTAGCCTGAAGTTTCTGCTCTGTTGTGCTTTTTTCGGTGCAACTGACCCAAAGGATCACAATTTTATGTACAAATGACATCTAGCTTCTCAGCATATGCCCTATCAAGCCCTCTCAAAATTTTGTATTGAAATGTGTTCACCTCTCCTTCCAAGTTCCAGAGAGAGTGAAGGCACATGCTACTCAGTCTCTCTCCATGAAAACCCCATTCATCTCAAGAATCGATCTAGTGAACTGAGGTAAGTATATCTTTCCTTGGGTAAGGAAACAAGATCAAGTCTGCTACACCATTTAATAAGATCTGAAAGGAACCTCAAATCTATTTCCCACTTACCCTATATACCCCAATTGCCCCTTATAACCTATCACCCCTGTCCTTTACTTACCGAGAATCAATCCACCTTTGCCTTAAATATATTCAAAGATTTTGCTTCTACTGCTTTTTCAGGAAGAGAATTCCAAAGACTCACGACCCTCTAGGAGAAAATGTTTGCCTCGTCTCTGTTTTAAATGGATGACCCTAAGGGGAGGTGATGGCCTAGTGGTATTTATTGCTAGCCTATTAATCTAGAAACTCAGCTCATGTTCTGGGGACCTAGTTTTGAATCCCACCATGGCAGATGGTTGAATTTAAATTCAATAAAAAATATCTGGAATTAAGGATTAAATGATGATTATTAAACCATTGTCGATTGTTGTGAAAACCCACCTGGTTCACTAATGTCCTTAAAGGAAGGAAATCTGCTGTCCTTATCTAGTCTGGCCTACATGTGACTCTAGAGCCACAGCAATGTGGTTGACTCTCAACTGCCCTCCAAGCGCAAGTAGGGTTGGGCAATAATTGCTGGCTAATCAGTGACGCTCATGCTCCACGAATGAATTTTTTAAAAAATGCCTTTTGCAATCCATGCACTAAGACACACACGTCCCTCTGAAAACTCCGACCACTTAGATAATATGTCACTCTTATTCTTCCTGCCAAAATGGACAATTTCACAATTTTCCCACTTCCTATTCCATTTGCCATATCTTTGACCATTCATTTGACCTATACGTATTTTTTGGAGCCTCTTTGTCCTTTTCACAACTTGCTTTCATGCTATCTTTGTGTCATCAGTAAATTTAGCAGCCATCCATCCATTCATCCAAGTCATTTTTGTAAACTGTTGAGATCCCAGCACTGATCCCTGTGCCACACCACTCGTTACATCTTGCCAACATGAAAAAGACCCATTTATGCCAATTCTCTGCTTTCTGGTAGCCAATGTGTTAACCCCATAACATGAGTTTTTATTTTCCACAATAACCTGTGATGTGGCACCTTATCAAATACCTTCTAGAAATCTTGGTACAGTACATCCACCAGCTCCCCTTCCTCAAGGTACTTCGTCAAAAAACTCCAATAACACTATATCCCTTTCACAAATTATGTGGACGCTGCCTAATTTCCTTGAACTTATCCAAGTCCCTTGCTATAACCTCTCTAATAATAGTTTCTAACATTTTCCCTATGACAAATATTAAGCTAACAGGCCTGTCGTTTTCCAGTTTTTATATCCCTCCATTTTTGAATAATGAAATTATGATTGCCATCTTCCAGTTTTCCCGAATCTAGGGAATTTTGGAAAATTAAAACTAATTAATCAATTATCTCACCTGTCACTTCTTTTAAGACTCTAGGATGAAGTCCATCAGGACCCGAGATCTTATCGGCCCACAGCTCCAACAATTTACTCAGTACCACTTCTCTGTTAATTGTAATTTTCCTGAGTTCCCCCTTCCCTTCCATTTCCTGATTTATAGCTGCTTCTAGGATGTTACTTGTATCTTAACATAAGAACTAGGAGCAGGAGTAGGCCATCTGGCCCCTCGAGCTTGCTCCACCATTCAATAAGATCATGGCTGATCTTTTCATGGACTCGGCTCCACTTACCCGCCTGCTCACCATAACCCTTAATTCCTTTTCTGTTCAAAAATTTATCTATCCTTACCTTAAAAACATTCAATGAGGTAGCCTCAACTGCTTCACTGGGCAGGGCATTCCACAGATTCACAACCCTTTGTATGAAGAAGTTCCTCCTCAACTCAGTCCTAAATCTGCTTCCCCTTATTTTGAGGCTATGCCGTCTAGTTCTAGTTTCATCCGCCAGTGGAAACAACTTCCCTGCTTCTATCTTATCTATTCCCTTCATAATCTTGTATGTTTCTATAAGATCTCCCCTCATTCTTCTGAATTCCAATGAGTATAGCCCCAGTCTACTCCGTCTCTCCTCATAAGCCAACCCTCTCAACTCCGGAATCAACCTAGTGAATCTCCTCTGCACCCCCTCCAGTGCCAGTATATCCTTTCTCAAGTAAGGATAATCAGTCTTCGCTATCTTGTATAGTGAAGACTGATGGTAAATACCTGTTCCATTAATCTGCCATTTTCTTGTTTTGCATTATCAATCCTCCAGATTCACTTTCTGTAGGAGCAACACTCACTTTGGTAATTTGTTTTTTTTTAAAGTAGTTGTTTTATATTTCTGGTTAGCTTTCTCTTGTACTCTACTTCTTCCCTCCATATTAATCGTTTAGTCATCCTTTGCTGTTCCTTTATATTCTGTCCAATATTCTGACCTTCCACTTAATTTTGCACAGTTATATGCTTTTCCTTAAAGTTTGATACTACCTTTAACCTTGCTAGTTAACCATGGATCCGTCCCTTGGACTTTTTTCTTGCCTGTTGGAATGTATCTATTCTGTGTATTCAGAAAGACCCCTTGAATGGCTGTCACTGCATCTCCATTAACCTATCCCTTAACTTAATTTGCCACATTAGTCAGTTCTACTTGCATGCCTTCATAATTGCCCTTATTTAACTTTAAAAACATAGTCTCAGACCCACTCCTCTCTCCCTCAAACTAATGTAAAATGTAATATTGTCATTGTGGCAATCTTCATTATGAAATCATTAATCCGATCTCATTGCCCAATAGCGGGTCTAGTATAGTCGGCTCCCTGGTTGGTTTAAGAACATGCTATTCTAAGAATCTGTCCTGGAAAAACATTCTATGAACTCCTCATCTAGGTTACCTTTGCTCATCTGACTTTTCCTATTTATATGGAGATTAAAATCTCCCATGATTATCGCCGTGCCTTTCTGACAAGCTCCGATTATTTCTTCCTTTTATGATTCCTCCAATCATATGGTTATTAATAGAAAGCTTGTACACAACTCTCATTAGCGACTTCTTCTTACCTTTACCAGTTCTCATCTCTACCCAAACCATTTCCATATCCTGGTTTCCTGAACTTAAGTCATCCTGCTATATTGGGTGACACCAAAATTAGCTAACATCTTTTCCTCTCTTCCTGTCCTAAATATATTGTACCCTTCAATATTCCGATCTTAAACCACGTCCTCCTGCAACCATGTCTCTATAATGGCTATCAAATTGTTTACCATGGATCCGCCCCTTGGACTTTTTCTCTTGCCTGTTGGAATGTATCTATTCTGTGTATGATTCCTCATACTCATTTCTGTGTCTGCTCTCAGTTCATCTGCTTTGTTTTGAATGTTTTTTGCATTCTAATACAGAGCCTTTTACCCTTTTGTTAACATCTAATCTCATCTGTTAATTTACTGTTAGATTTGTACTCTCTCTATTCCTTTCCTGTCATTGTCTGTTTTTCATTTCCCATTGTTAGAGTCCTGGACCAGATCCCCAAGGCAAATTATGATGCCAAACTAAACCCCAACAATTTTTCTATTTTGACATAAACGTGAGGAAAGGATGCTTTGCTGCAGGAATGCTTCAATTGATTAAGATGGGATTGTTTATAGTAAAACAAACTCTATTTAAGAACACTGTTTAAATATAACTCTAACAAATAAAGCAACTTGACTATTAACAGTTGAACAATATTTAAAAATGAAAAGGAAACAACTTTAATTTCTAATTTATCACTGTTCCAGTTCCAAATAAACAATATTCCTCTTAGACTTAAAGGCCACATTAAATATAGTTAACAACCACAAATATACTTGCTATTAAGTGAATATTTTTCGTCGGTATTCACGCTGGAGAGGGACAGTGTTGTTGAGGGGAGTACTGAGATGCAGGCTGTTGGACTGGATGGGATTGAGGTTCATAAGGATGAGGTGTTAGCAATTCTGGAAAGGGTAAAAATAGATAAGTCCCCTGGGCCGGATGGGATTTATCCTAGGATTCTCTGGGAGGCTAGAGAGGAGATTGCAGAGCCTTGGGCTTTGATCTTTGTGTCGTCATTGTCTACAGGAACAGTGTCAGAAGACTGGAGGATAGCAAATGTTGTCCCCTTGTTCAAGAAGGGGAGTAGGGACAACCCTGGTAATTATAGACCAGTGAGCCTTGCTTCTGTTGTGGGCAAAGTATTGGAAAGGATTGTAAGAGATAGGATTTATAATCACCTAGAAAGGAATAATTTAATTAGGGATAGTCAGCATGGTTTTGTGAAGGGTAGGTCATGCCTCACAAACCTTATTGAGTTCTTTGAGAAGGTGACCAAAGAGGTGGATGAGGGTAAAGCAGTTGATGTGGTGTATATGGATTTCAGCAAAGCGTTTGATAAGGTTCCCGATGGTAAGCTTTTGCAGAAAATACGGACACATGGGATTGAGGGTGGATCAGGAATTGGCTAGCTGTAAGTAGAGGGTGGTGGTTGATGGGAAATATTCATCCTGGAGTTCAGTTACTAGTGGTGTACCGCAAGGATCTGTTTTGGGGCCACTGCTGTTTGTCATTTTTATTAATGACCTGGATGAGGGTGTGGAAGGATGGATTAGTAAATTTGCGGGTGACACTAAAGTCGGTGGAGTTGTAGACAGTGCGGAGGGAAGTGGCAGGTTACAGAGGGACATAGATAAGCTGCAGAGCTGGGCTGAGAGGTGGCAAATGGAGTTTAATGTGGAAAAGTGTGAGGTGATTCACTTTGGAAGGAGTAACAGGAATACAGAGTACTGGGCTAATGGTAAGATACTTGGTAGTGTGGATGAACAGAGGGATCTGGGTGTCCATGTGCATAGATCCCTGAAAGTTGGCACCCAGGTTGATAGGGCTGTTAAGAAGGCGTACGGTGTGTTAATTTTTATTGGTAGAGGGATTGAGTTTCGGAGCCAGGAGGTCATGCTGCAACTGTACAAAACTCTGGTGCGGCTGCATTTGGAGTATTGCGTACAGTTCTGGTCGCCGTATAATAGGAAAGATGTGGAAATGTTGGGAAGGGTGCAGAGGAGATTTACCAGGATGTTGCCTGGTATGGTGGGAAAATCGTATGAGGAAAGGCTGAGGGGTTTGAAGTTGTTTTCGTTAGAGAGAAGAAGGTTAAGAGGTGACTTAATAGAGGCATACAAGATGATCAGAGGATTAGATAGGGTGGATAGTGAGAGCCTTTTTCCTCGGATGGTGATAGCTGGCACGAGGGGACATAGCTTTAAATTGAGGTGTGAGAGATATAGGACAGATGTTACTCAGATGTTATTCAGAGTAGTAAGGGCGTGGAATGCCCTGCCTGCAGCAGTAGTGGACTCATCACCATTAAGAGCATTCAAATGGTTATTGGATAAACATATGGATGATATTGGAATAGTGTAGATTAGAGGGGCTTTAGATTGATTCCACTGGTCGGCGCAACATTGAGGGCCGAAGGGCCTGTACTGCGCTGTAATGTTCTATGTTCTATTGTTTGTGTAGACAGCCTTGGAGTTTTCAGAGAGATACAGAACTTTGAAAATCCATCAAAATTCTCCTAACTTCAACCAGAACAGCCAAACTCCAACTCCTTTCTACAAAAGATTTTCTTCTACACCCACAAATCACACCATCACATTACACTGTAAACACTCTAATTGGAAATCCCATGGGAACTTAAGTAAACAAAAGTCCATTAACTCTACTTAACCACATGCAGGGTTGAAATGAGTAATTATCCTGCTTTCCCAAAATCTGAGCTCCGTCCCTTCAGACATACCTGTAACATAAAGCTAAATTTTAAAACATTCCCCTTAAACACAAAAAAGCAATATATATATATATATATATATATATATCCATATCAATTGCACTACTATCATCATCGCATAATAATACCTTTCTCTTTTGCCGTGTCTCTATTCGTTTGAGATACCACATCTTCCCAAACTTGATCCCTTGTCCCCACTATCTAGTTTTAAATCCTCTCTACTTCCCAAGTTATGTGGCTCACAAAAACACCACTCTCAGCACAGTTCAGGTGTCGACGTCCCAAAGGTACTGATCCACTTTCCCCAGTATTGGTATCTGTACTCTACAAACTGGAACCTACTTCTCCCACACCAATCTTTGAACCATGTCGTCTTCTCCTTTTAATCTGATTTGCCCAATACCAGTTTGCAAGTGACTCAGCTAATAATCCAAAGACTATGACCATTTGAGATTCTGTTTCTTAATTTGTTATCTCATTCCTCATACTGGTCCTGCTCATGTCATTGGTACCTATATAGACCATGATGAATGAATGGGTCCTTCCCCCTCCGACTGCAAGTTCCTTTCCAGCCCCAAGCAGATGTCCCAGTCCCTGGTCCTGGTCAGGCAATACGGCTGTCTGAACTCTCATCCTTTGCTGCAGAGAATGGTGTCAATCCTTCTGACTATACTGGCCCCTACTACCAATACATTATTTGTAACTTCCCCTGCTTGAATGGTTTCCTATACCACGTTGCCATGGCCGGTTAGCTCATTCACCCTGCAGTACCACCCATTCAAGCATTCTCTAAAAACCTCAAATCTGTTGGACAATTGCAAGGGCTGGGACTCCTGCCCTCTGGGCCCCCTTACCTGCCTCACACTTGCAGTCTCACAATCCTAAACATGACTACTGACCAAATCAGAAGACCCTATTCTAAGGTGTGTGACCACTTCCTGGAATAAAATGTCCAGATAACTTCCCCTCACTAATGTGCAACAATGTCTGTAGCTTGGCCTCCGGCTCAATAGCTCGGAGCCTAATTTCCTGCAGCCGCAAACGCACAGATGTGTTTGTCTTGGATCACACTGGTATCCAGAACCTCCCACATCCTGCAATTGCAGCACATCACCTGCCTTGCCATTTCTAATGTGTGTTAATTAATTAATAATTGCTAATTAATTTATAATTAGTAAGGCCTACACCTCTCAATAGGTTTTGGCACTGCCAGTAAACTTTACAATACTGGTAAAACAATAGAGAACTGATAAAAGTCTGCACCAATGTGGAAATCAAATACTACAGTCATAGAGGTTTACATCATGGAAACAGGCCCTTTGGCCCAACTTGTCCATGCCGCCCATGCCATGAAGGCTGAAATAAGTACAAGAAAAGGCACCTCCTCCCTGCCCTTCACCGAACCTTGTACTTTACTTTTTTCAGTAAACCCTACTTAAAGCACCTATTTCCCCCCGTGCACCAAATTTCCAAATATATTCACTTTGCCTCTGTCTCACTCGGGCCAAAGTCTCCCCTCACTAACTGTGCACCTCTTACTATACCATAAATGCACAGTAGCTACTGTGTGTACCATCTACAAGATGATACACACTGACATGGCACTGATACTTGACATTCAAAGGCATTGCCATTGCTAAATTTCCTAATACTAACATCCTGGGGGTTACCATTGACCAGACACTGAACTGGACTAACCATATAAACACTGTGGCGACAAGAGCAGGTCAGAGGTTCAGAATCCTGTGGCGAGTAACTCTCCTCCTGACTCAGCAAAATCTGTCCACCATCTACAAGGCATAAGTCAGGAGTGTGATGGAATAATCTCCACTTGCATGGATGAGTGCAGCTCCAACATCACTCAAGAAGCTTGACACAATTGAGGGCAAAGCAGTCCACATAATTAGACTCCTTCCACAAACATTCACACTCCACCACCAACGAACAGTGGCAACAGTATGTACCATCTACAAAATAACTGCAGCAACTCACCAGGGCTCAGTCAGCACCTTCCAAACCCATGACTGCTACCATCTAGAAGAACAAGCACAGCAGACACGTGGGAACATCATCACCAGGAAGTTCCCCTCCAAATCATTCACCATCTTCTAACTCAAATATATTGCCATTCCTTCACTCTCACTGGGTCAAAATCCTGGAACTCCCTAACAGTAATGTGGGTATACTTGCACCACATGGATTGCAGCAGTTCCAGAAGGCTGCTCACTACCAGCTTCAAGGGCAATTAGGGATGGGCAATTAATCTTGGCCTAGCCGGTGCCACCCACATCCCATAAATGAATAAACAAAAAATGCACTACAGTAATTCACCAAGCTTCTCGTCAGCACTGTCCAAACCTGTGACTTCTACCAAGAACAAGGGCAGCAGGCACATAGAAAAACAACCACCTGCAAGTTCCCCTCCAATTAATATGCCGTCCTGCCTTGGAACTTGTATCTTTGTTTCTTCACTGTCGCTGAGTCAAGATCCTGGAATTCTCTCGCTGGCAGCACCTTCGGTGTACCTACACCACATGGAATTCCAGCGCTTCAGTAAGAGGCTCACCACCATCTTCTCGAGGGAAATTGGAAATGAGCAACAAATGCGGGTCTTGCCAGTGGCGCTGACATCCAAGAACTTGTATTAAAAAGAAACTGTACTACAGGTGTGGCTCGCCAAAGCACTGTACAATTGCAGCTAGATTTCCATTCTCCAACCACCTTTCAATAAAAGGTAACATACCCAATACCTTCCTAATTATTTGCTGCATCTGGATGTAAACTTTATGTTTCATATCAGAAAACAGCCAGAGCCCCTCTGAACGCCTACATTTAATAATTTCTCATCCTTTAAAAATATTCTGATTTCCTATTTTCCTATAAAAATGGATAACATTAAATTTCTCCGCGTTATACTCCATTTGCTGCCATCTTTCCCACTCGCATAAGTAGTTTAGAATCTTTTTCAGACTGTTGTTTCCTCTTCAAATTTAAAGGATAAGTAAAGCACTTTTCTGAGTAAAACTGCAGCCAAAGTGAAGACTTCTCCTTACCCCACCCTCCCGACCGCCCCACCCTCCCGACCGCCCCCCCCCCCCCCCCCCAATTTCATACCTTAATATGTTGCACATTTACAGTCCTGAGCGATGATTTAGAGCACCCTTATTAATTTATTTAAAGCTGCACTCCCTCAGTAAGCTTGCTTACCACCAGCTGTCCTTTGGCTGCTGAATGAAACACTTTTACCTGTTTAGCAGAGCCATCTCTCTTGGAGATATTGCTGCATGCATCCAAAATCTTTCAGTGGTATAGGGAGAGATTTTAAAGTTGCTTGTCCAACTCTAATGGCTTTAATAAACTGACCAAACTGATGCGTTACATGGATTTGAGAGCTGTAGACATATAGTCTAACTCCTTAAACAGGTTTCTATGATTCTTGTTTAAAATTGTGCCCTAATGCATGCTGCTAATTTTTTTTTTGCAATAAAAGATTCATATCCAGAGGACAGAAGGCTGCGATCACATGAACTGCTCGCAGTGCAACACTAACTTTTGCTACCGTTGTGGGGAAATGTATCGGCAGCTTCGTTTCTTTGGTGACCATACTTCAAACCTCAGTATTTTTGGATGCAAGTATCGCTACCTCCCTGACAGGCCACATTTACGAAGATTAGTCCGGGGTTCTGTGTGCGGTAAGCAAAAAATCTTAATTGTTTTAGGCTCTAGAGAAAGGGAAGGAAATTTCCTTTCTGTATTTAGTACATCTTTAAAAATAAATCGTAAACTCAATCTTTTAGGTTTAGATTTTGTTCTAAGGGCACTACTCCTGTAGTGCACAGTTAATCAATAGAACGTTAACCGAGGTTGCATCTTCTGATGCCAGCTCATTTTATATGATGTTCATTGGTATAATGCTAATCTGCCTAATCTGTCATGGTACATAATCTCATTGATTTGCTTCTTGTTGGAGTCTTGACTGGTACATCTTTCTCTTCTTTGGACATAGTCATTATTGAATGCTTAAACAATTGGCATGCAAGAGCATACTGATATTTACTATGACTTACTTGGAGTTCATCCTGTATAGGACTGAAGGAACTGTGGCAGCAAGTCACCTCCACTGCTCCCAGTCCAATACACTGAAACTCATAATCAATAAATACTTAGCAATGAACCACTGGTGGACAGATACTGTTATAAGGGGTGATTTTTCTTGAACAAAAGACAACACCAAGGATGCGAACAGTTTAGTTTAGTCTTGAACAATTGCCAGGGAAAGGGATAGCATCAGTGACTAGAGAACTGTGTTTGTAATGAGGAACTGAAGGCAATGGAACCTTCCCAGTTGAACTCTGTCATTTGGTGCCCAAGGGCTTGATGTAGGAGAGAGACAGTAGAATGGGATTGGGTCCCAAAATCTGATTGTGTCAGTTATTCTCTTCAAATTTATTTCTTAGTTCATAAATTATATTGTTATGAGTAATTTGTGTTGGAGTTTGCAACCTTGGTGTCACATTTAACCGTGAGGTGAGCTTCGATCCGCATATCCGTGCTATCACTAAGACTACCAATTTCCATGTATGTAACATAATCCACCATGACCCTGTCTCAGTTCATGGTGCTGAAACCCTCATCTATACCTTTATTACTTATAGACTTACTTATTCCAATGCATCTCTGGTTGGCCTACTAAATTCTATCCTCCCGTAAACTTGAGGTCATCCAAATATCAGACACCCTTGTATTTGCACCAAGCCCTATCCACCCATTCCTCCAGTGCTCGCTGACTGACATTGGCTCTTGGTTAAGCAATGCATTGATTTTTAAATTATCATCTGTGTTTTCAAATCATTTTGCACCCTCATACTCCCCATCTCTGTAATCTTCTTCAGCCCACAACCTTGCAAGATATCTGGGCTTCCCTAATTCTGGCTCATCGAGTATCCCTGATTTTAAAGATCGATCTTTGATGGCCTTCAGCTACCTTGGTCCAAAGTTCTGAAATTCTCTCCCTATCACTCTTTCTTTCCTTTAAAGAATCTCCTTAAAGCATACCTCCTTGATCAAGCTTTTATCCACCTGCCCTAAGAACAACTTATGTAGCTCAGTGTCAAATTTTGTTTTACAGTACTCCTGTGAAACACCATGAATTGTTTTATTATGATAAAGGTGCTATATAAATCCAAGCTGTTATTGTTATAAAAAGTCAGGTGTTTATTGACGTTGATTAATTGGATTTGTTGGTATAGTCCTGTAAAGCCTAAACTCTTGATAAGGGAAAATAAATAAATACACCATTTGGTTGTGGGGTAATTTAATAGAAAAACATTCACAATATTTAATTATTGGACTGTGCCTTAGCTCAATTAATTTTGCACTACCTGTAAACATAAAATACAGACTGTATGTAGGTATGTAAATGTCTGGGATTTCATTCTAATCTTGTTCGGTGTTTTTTTTTTGTTTTTATACTTTTCCAATTCAATCAAATCAAGTCCAATTCCGAGTCTCAACAAGTTGAGACATTTCCGATCCAGGCTGACAAGACAGGGCATGCAATCCTCTACCCTGTCTTGGGCCTGATCTACATGAGCCAAGCTGATTGGAGTAGGTGGAGATTTCCTCCTCCAAGGCTTGATCTCATTTGCATCTTAGCCAAAAGGCCGAAATGCCGCTTTTAAAAACTGCTTCATATGAAAATGAAGCTTAAATGCAACCCAATGACCTCAACCAAGTGCAGCATCCGCATAACTACACTTGATCTTAGCCAAAAGTGTTGAGTTACTGAAACAAGGTTTTTGCTAATTCTGCAGATGCAATTTATAGAGAACTTGATCATTTATATCTTTTCTGCTAGCCTTGAGTATTTTGTATATCTAAGTGAACACATGAGTTGGAACTAATAGTAGAAGCCATGTAATTTTGATAAACTAAAAATATATTTTATGTCATTGAAAGCAATAATCTATTATAAGCCAGCACTGCTGCTGTGTTTGTTTTGCTGCAAAGCGATTTCAGATGCATTAAAGAGGTAGTACAAGTGTAGTGTTAACAGCAACGCACCAAGAAAACACATGCTGAATATAATGATGCAGTGTTTTTTCAGTGAGGCCTTAACGTGCCCGCAGCATGACCAACTTCTGTACCTCAAATTGCTCATCTGAAAATTGATCAAAATCAATGAACTATCAACTAGTCAGCCTGTGCTAAGCACTTTACATAACACCAGGATACTGGAGATTTGATTTCCCCTCATAGTCCATTTCAGCCATCAGATATATAACCTAACCTGACCTTAGCAACAGTCATATGTGAAGAGGCTGGAGCTCAGCAACAACACAGTCTAAGGCCAGTGTCAGCTCCTGGAATCAGATGTACATCCAAAAAGCAGCATGCAGATGACATTGTCAGTGAAAAGCGCTCTGCATTTGCAGTTTTCATAGAGTAGTTACAACACAGAGGGGGACTATTTGGCTAACTGTGTCAGTGTTGGCACTCTGAAGAAGAAATTCATCTAGTGCCACTCCCTGTTTTTTGTTCCCTCGCAATCCTGCAAATTTTTCCCTTTCACAGAGTGATCCAATTCCATTCTTAAAAATCTCTATTGACTGTTTCTCTACCACACTCCAAGGCAGTGCATCCTAGATAATAATAATCATTCACTGCATGGAAAATTTATTTCTCACGTAGCGATTGCTTCTTTCGTCTATTAGCTTAAATCTATCCCCTCTGGTACTTGATCCTTTTAACATTGAGCGCTTTCTCCCTATGCACCCTATCCAGATCCTTTATGATTTTGAATACCTCCATAAAATCTCCTGTCAACCTTCACTTCTCCAATCTTTCCGCTTGACTGGCTCAAGATATGAGGAATTCATTCTTGTGAATCTTTTCATAGGATCAATCATAGAAACCCTACAGTGTAGAAAGAGGCCATTCGGCCCATCGAGTCTACACCGACCACAATCCCACCCAGGCCCTACCCCCATATCCCTACATATTTACCCGCTAATCCCTCTAACCTACGCATCTCAAGACACTAAGGGGCAATTTTAGCACAGCCAATCAACCTAACCCGCACATCTTTGGACTGCACCCACTCTGATACCTTCATGTCCTCTTCGTAGTGTGGTTCTCAGAACGAGACACAATAATCCATTTGAAACTGAATCAGTGTTTTATACAATTTCAACCTAACTTCCTATTGGTAATGCCAAGGTTGCCATTTGCTTTATTAACCATTCTCTCAACCTGCCATCTTCAATGATTTTATGCACATATACACCCAGGTACCTCTGCTCTGGTACCCTCTTTAGAATCGTACCCTACTCTTTATTTTATATTGTCTCTCTGCATTCTTCCTACCAAAATGAAATATCTCTCACTTCTCTGCATTAAATTTCATCTGCCACTGTCCACTCATTCCACCAACATATCTATGTTCCTTCTGGGTTCTACACTATCCTCCTCATGGTTCACTATACTTCAAATATCTGCAAATTTTGAAATTGTGCCCTGTACACCAAGGTCCAGGCCAATGATATACATCAGGAAGAGCAGTGTCCTTCCTTGTGCCCAAAAAAACACTGTTCACTAGCTACTCTGTTCCCTGTCGCTGCCACTGCCAATTTGGTATCCATGTTTTTCTTTTACTTCATGAGCTCTAACTTTGATCCCAAGCTTGTTATATGGCACTTCACCAAATGCCTTTTGGAAGTCCATGTAAACCACATCAGTAGCATTACCTTCATCAACCCTCTCTATCATCTCATCAAAAAGTTCCAGCAAATTAGTTAAACATGATTTGCCCGTAACAAATCCATGATGGCTTTCCTTGCCCAAGTTGCTATTAATTTTGTTCCAAATTATTGTGTAAAAGCTTTCCCACACCAAGGTTAAACTGACCTGTAATTGCTGGATTTATCCTTGATCCCCTTTTTTTGAGCAAAGGTGTAATATTTGCAGTTCTCCCTGAGTCTAAGAAAGATTGAAAAATTATGTCCAGTGCCTCTGTAATTTCCACTTCCTTCCTTCAGTATTGTTAGATGCATTGCATCTAGTCGTGGAGTCGCATGTAGGCCAGACCAGGTGAGGATGACAAATTAGTGAACCAGATGGATTTTTAATGACAATTGACAATTGTTTTAAGATAATATTAGACTTTTAGTTCCAGATTTTTATTGAATTCAAATTTCACATCCTGCCATAATGGGATTTGAACCCAAGTCCCCGGAACATTATCTCGAGTCTCTGGATTGCTCGTCTAGTGACAATATCACTATGCCATTCCATCCTGTGACTGTCTCCACGCTGTTCCTGGGGGTGGTGGGCCTGGAACAAAAATCCAACAAGTCGAGGCACTTTCTCCCTACTCTCCATGCCCGATTCGAGAGCAAAACAGCTCCTTCCAATATCCCTTCCTGCCCTTCTTTGATCCAGGTCTCTCATCACCGCAGGATCATATTTCCACATGGCTATCTGCACCTGGAACTCAGCAATCTTATTCACTACAAACTGCACATTCACATGCATGCACTGTAACCCCCATTTAGACTTCATTACTTTTCCTCTTGTGCTGAACCCACCTAATACTGTACCTTACTATTTCCTACTTTGATACAATATGTCTCTCCCAATATTCGTTGCAACTTTTGTGTTTAGTATTATGTTCTAGTTCCCATACCTCTGCCAAGATAGCTTAAAGCCTCCCCAATTGCACTAGCAAGGAAATTGATCCTGGATCAATTTAGGTGCAACAACAGTCCTGTACAATTTACATCTCCTGAAAAACTGACCCTAATGCCCCAGGAATCCAAAACTCTCCTCTCTTCACCTTTGCCCCAGCCACACATTCAACTGCTCTATCCTCCAATTTACATACTCGCTTGTGCATAGTACCAGCTCCAGAGATTATTACTTTTGTGGTCCTGATTGCTAATTTCCTACCTAGCTCCCTAAATTCTGACTGCAGCATCTCTAGCTTCTTTCTACCTATGTCATTGCTACCATGTGGATCACAACTGCTAGCACCCCTCTGAGTACTCTAAAAGCTGTTTGATGACCTTCTTGGCCCTAGCACCAGGGAGGCAAGATACCACCCTGGACTTAGGCCTGCGGCTACAGAAACATCTGTCTGTTTTCTTTTCTTCATAGTACTTGCAACACTGGCTGGTCCAGGCATTGACACTGTGATCTTCCAAGTTCTGGGAAGGTTCATTCACTCTGTTCAGCACTTTTTAGTGTTATTGTGTCATCCACTGCATATCTGCATGTGTCCAATTCACCAGTAGTTAGCAAAAACAGGAGAGGCAGATCAGTTTTACCAGTCATTTGGCAATATAAGGTCTCAATGATTGCATTCACATGAACATTCGTGTGCCTGCTGTCAGTATCCTCCCTTTTATCAACAGAAAATATTTCTGCACTCAACAGTCAGATGCATGTGACTGCTGGCAAAAGAATGTGTAAGTTGATGCTCAGTATCTAGGGAATTCTAACAATGCACATAACTTGAGGAAATTAACAGCTCCCTCAATGTTCAAGAGGAAAGATAGAATAAAGGCAAAATACTGTAGGTGCTGGAATGTGAAACAAAAACAGAAAATGCATCTGTGTAGAGAGAATAGAGCCAATGTTTTGAGTCCCGAAAGGTTGGCTCTATTCTCTCTCCACTATGAGATGCTGTCAGACCTGCTGAAGTTCTTCAGCATTTTCTGTTTTTGGAAAGATGGAATGCTAGGTTGGCTTCTGGGTGATATGAATTATAAACATGGGTTACTGTTTTCGCTAAGCTCCTCAGCAAGAAAGAATCTTGCTCTTTCTTGTCGTGAATCATATTTGCTAACCAGAAATATATTGGGACAGGATTTTGGTCGACTAAGTTAATAATTACATTTAGGCCAACAGTGTTTTCTTTCTTGCATGACAACAGTTGTTACACTTCAAAAAGTACTGTAGTTAATTTGTTGTCAAGCACTTTGGCATGTCCTATGTTGTGAAAAGCACTATACAATTGCAAGTCTTTTTTTAAATTTGAGACAGAATATGCTGTGTTTCTGTGGTTCTGCTTAGAAAATAAAATCCTATAAGACTAGTAACAACAGGTCCCATGTGTGTTGACTGATCATGTTTTTTGGCTTAATAATTCTTCAAAACCGTGGTGGGAAATATGGGAAAGACTAAGCAAACAAGACAACCAAAAGGGATTTTGACATGATTCAATTACTCTTCAAAGTTTCCTCATCTCCTATCCTTCAAACCTCCTTTAAAACCTCCACAGAGCAACCAAAATCTGATTAACTGCTGTTCATTCTTTTCTTGTATGCTTCCAAAAAACAGTGACCACACTTCCAAAAGATAGGCAATACACTTTCATGAAATTAATCTCTTGTCAATCTAACGATTTTCTTTTGAGAGTGAGACAAAAGCGCTTGCTGGAGGTAAGCCAGTGGAATGTGTTTTTTGATATAGAAACTTAGAACCATAGAAAATTACAGCTCAGAAAAAGGCCCTTCGGCCCTTCTTGTCTGTGCTGGACCATTTTTTGCCTAGTCCCACTGACCTGCACTTGGACCATATCCCTCCACATCACTCTCATCCATGAACCCGTCCAAGTTTTTCTTAAATGTTAAAAGCATTTACCACTTTATCCGGCAGCTCATTCCACACTCCCACCACACTCTGCGTGAAGAAGCCCCCCCTAATATTCCCTTTAAACTTTTCTCCTTTCACCCTTAACCCATGCCCTCTGGTTTTTTTCTCCCCTAGCCTCAGTGGAAAAAGCCTGCTTGCATTCACTCTATCTCTCCCCATCAAAATCTTATACACCTCTATCAAATCTCCCCTCATTCTTCTACGCTCCAGGGAATAAAGTCCCAACCTATTCAATCTCTCTCTGTAACTCAGCTTCTCAAGTCCTGGCAACATCTTGTGAATCTTCTCTGCACTCTTTCAACCTTATTTACATCCTTCCTGTAACTAGGTGACCAAAACTGTACACAATTGTGAGATATTCCACTGAGATAATAAATTACTGGGGTTTCCCCACTTAGGTACTCTCATTTGCAAGGGAGAGCTGAAGAGGAAATCCTGGTTTTTCAGTCCATTAATATAAATGATATTTGTGTTTTCCAGACTAGTACCCCCTGTGAGTGCCACTCTTGAGCGGGAATGGTGAATATGCAATCCTGTCTTGTGTTCAGTGTGTCAGGTTTCCATGCAGCTTGCATCATTCGCTGTTTGAGGGCTGGCAGTAGGCTTCTACTTCCACACCTTCTGTAGCGCTGCACTAAGTTGGCAAAAAGTACATTAGAATTACCGGGGGTCTCCTACCCTCCAGTTTTTCCTCTGTGGTCATGAGAAATCCTATGAGCTGATGCTGTGTAGATTATTGCAATTTCCAGATGATGAAGTGCAAGAGGCCAAAGCTACTGAGGTTTCAGTTGCATTTACATTCATAATTTCTTTCTGAAAATGCAGAAATTGCAAAACAAATTCAAGGAGTTGAGCAAAGGTCCAGCATACTTTACCTGGCTAGGCTTTAATGTGTGATTACATGAAGGATTGCAGAATTTAACGAGTAAAACACCCATACAATTCAGCAAAAATGGATATCAGCTTAACTCTATTGATAGCACTGTTGTAGCTGAATCAGAAGATTATGGGTCTGAGCTGCTTCAGTGCAGTACTGAATTAACGTTGAACGGTTAGAGTTGCTGTCTTTTGGATAAAATGTTAATCTGAAGCAGTGTCCAGTTCGATGTTGAAGCTCTCTGCACATTTTTTTTAAAGGCAGGCTTTCCCCTCAATCAGCACAACCAAAATCCGATTAACTGGTTATCCATTCTTTTCTTGTATGCCTCCAAAAAACTGTGACTACATTTCCAAAAGATGAAATTAATCTCTTGCCAATCTAATGGTTTTATTTTGAGGATGAGACAAAAGAGCTTGCTGGAGGTAAGCCAGTGGATATGGTGTTTTTTTTGATACAGAAACTTGTAGCACGCAAGGAAGTACAAGCTCTTTGAAAGAACAGCCATGCTTGGTCTCAAGGCCTTGCTATGACCCCGCCTTTTGTCTGTAGCCCCATAGGTTCCTCATTCTAAAGTTACTCGTCAACTCTCTCTTTGAAAATGACTTTTGGACTCCTCTTCCGTCACCTTTTCAGGTAGAGCATTCAAGACGCTGACACTTCCTTTCTGAAGGGGAAAATTTTCCACAACTCCCCTCTTGATACTTTGCCAATTATTTTTAATCCATGACCCCTGGATCTAACTGTACTTGGATTTCAGTAAGCTGTTGAGATAGTTCTTCTGGAAAGGCTGGTACTAAAAATAAGGAAAGCGGGAAACATTGGAAATATGTTACAATGAATAAGTAAATGGTTGGCAGGAGGGATATAAACAGAAAATGCTGGAAGTACTTAGGTCAGGCAGCACCTCTAGAGAAAGAAAATAGAGTTCATGTTTCAGTTCGATGACCTTTCTAAAGAACTTGACAGCAGGATTTTGAATATGCTTAGGATTAGGCAGACGAGTGGCAGATCAAATGTGAAATATTTCACACGGACAATCTAAGAAAGGGCTTTTATTTAAGTGGAAAACAAAAGCATTCAGAGGGTCCTAATTAATTGATGGTATCTCAACAGGGCTCAGTGGCAGGGAATAAAGTAAATCAGTTCTTGTGATGTAGTAAATCAAATATTGAACTGAATATAGTGAGGTAATTCTGTCACTTTATAAATTATTTGCCTTGTGGTGATACTGTGCTATTGATATATTTTGTTTCTGTAGAGTGATTAAAGTTCAGTGTTTTTTCTCAAAGCACTTGGCATGTTTGGGGGGAACTCAGCAGATGCTGGGAAGTAGGATGATTGCTCATTTTAACCCTGGTGTGTTTACTTAGAATGTAGCTAATTGCTTTTGGTTTATAAGTAGTGAGGAAACCAGGGGTTTCTTTGATTGAAGTAATGGAAGGTGAGTTCGGTAGACAGTGTCATATAGTCATGTGATACTAGAAGTGGGTATGTTTGTAGCAGAGAATAGTTTTTTTCTGTGTTCAGTTACTGAAGGGGGCTGTTTAAAGATAGAAGCCTACAAACTGCTTTCTCTCCCTCCCTCTCTCTCTCTCCTTGAAAGGTCACTTGAAACCTTCACGGCTGTTACCACAATTTAAAGCAAGTATGCCTGAGTTTGCTAACTGTTTTTCAGTGAGGTTTGATTATGTGGGAAGACTGTTGCTTGCTTGGAACTGAAATAGTGATCATTTAGAAATTAGAATTGTTTCCTTTCATTTTAAGTATTGTTAAATACAAACAGAAAATGAAACCTTAAATTCACTAGGAAGGAAATAAAAACTGCAAAACACATGACCTGTCGACCAGTCTTCCTCTTAACAATGCAGGGTCATAAGAAATCCCAAAGTGAAAATAAACAAAACCCATTTAAGCCACTGAAGGAGTAATAAAAGGACTTCTAGCAGATGGCCCGGCAGCAATGAAATCAAAACTGCTTATAGCTGCAGTGAGCAGGATTTTTTTTTAATCTTAAAAGGTACATTAACATCTCAAATTGCCCAGGTTGAAATCCTGGTTGGCACTGAGTTAGTTAATAACAGTAACATTGGGTAGTTTGTTAGTCCTAATTGCTGTCCCACCACTGGGAAACGGATAAGTGAGGATTGAAAGAGCTTAGTCCCAATCCTCTCTCTCAACCTTTTCTCCCAAATGACCTGCAGAAACTTACCACCCAGGCTAACCTGTTTAAAAATAAATTGACTCAAGTATGGCATAGTGCGATGAGAAGAATAGAAGAGAAGAGATAAAGGATAAAATAAGAAATAGCACTGGCTTAATTTTGTGTAGGCAACTAAGAGGACATGCTTGCATTAATTCTTGCAGGTCCCACAGATGAAACATTCTCTTCCCTCTCCGGCACAATTTACAGAATACAGCTTTTTTTTAAAAAAGAGGCAGAAACCACTTTTCATATTTGAAATATCATTTTACTGCAGAGATTATGCAAGGTATATTTTAACTGCCACTATCTTTGATATATGAACTGAAATGTAATGCCAAGACCACTGTGCATTTGTGTGTGTGCACCCATGTTCTAATAGTATAGGTCCTTTGCAATTTTAAATAGGTTTGTGTCATATTTCTTGAGTGATCAAGGGAAGGAAGGATATGCCTTTACAAAAACTTTTCTAATGACTGTTCTTGTTTTACAGCTGGAAAGTTACTTATTGTTCCCTTGATGCTGGTGTTGGTGGTGGTACTAGGAGCCGTAACATTTGTAGTAGGTAAGGCATAGAGCTTTTATTTTGTAATTTTATTGATGCAGTTAATAAATTAATATTTTTATAAATTATCTGGAAGTTGATTGAAACACTTTGAGTTCAGATCAGAGATTTTGTGACAATTATTGTAACAATAATTATTGTGCAAGTTCAATGTGTTTCACTCACTCATTTATTCATTTCAGGACACTTATCAGCTTTATGGTTTCTGAATTGGAGATTATTATTGTTATTTAGACATTTGTGGAAGTTGTTGTTGCAAATGCTTATTAAGCAGCATTTTGGTAGTTTCGAAAGGTGCAAACGGAACTCGGAAAGAAATTTTGTCTGGGCCCATTTCAGTATGTGGCAAAACAGGCTGCTGATATCCTAAATTTGAGCCTTAACCATATCTATGTTTTTGACTTGAACCACTGGCACCTCCACAGAGGGCCCAAATCATGAGTAGATTGTCTGTTACACCTAGAAATATGCCTGTTACACCCAGAAAATGTCCAGAACGCATTAAAATTTGTACCCCTCTGTGTCCAGACAATTAAAGGATGATGTATTGCTCTGAAAGTAATGTCATTTCAATTGAATAAAATGCCAAGTCATCATTAGATAACATACTGCCTTTATGTTTTGTTAATACTGGTGAGGAGGTTGGTGATATTATTTTGAACAATTACTGGTTTATCCTGTCCTTATTTATGTTTTCCTTAAAACTATTCTACATATTTTGTGAAAGCTTGAACAATATTTCCACTGTAAACCACGGGTAACTGCATAGCAGATATTGAAGATATCGATTTAATTCTTGCATTTGGGCATGATTTGGGACCCAAGCCTTTGTTTTATGACACCAGGAACTTTGTATAGCCAGGCTTCAATAAAACCCAATTCTTTTTTTTTAAAAAGAGACAGAAAAATGGGAAGAAGTGGCATTGATTCCTTAATGTTTTCACAACCAACACTAGTTTTGGAGTAAGTGCAAACAGGAAATTCTAAGGTTTAAGGAGTGACTTCCTGCTATTAACAGCAAGTTTCAAGTCTGATCGTGTTTTAAAAGGAGTTTTTTTTTAAATGATAGACTTCATGGCCTACATCACCAGAATGGCTTGTTTTCTCAATTTGTAGTCAATTATGGAAATCTAAACCAGAGAACAAAGGTATCAGTAAACAATAGCATCGTGTATGGGCTTGACTGAGAGAAATTAAAAGAGCAAAACGAAGTAGTGTTGACTTCCTCCTATCTTTTAGCTTACTCTCTCCACAACTAGCCATTAAACTAGTGGGAATGCAGATGACTGAGCTGCTTCAATATTTTTTGTCTGTGCTGTATTTACAGTATTGCTGTAAGTGTGATAGTAATGGTGTCAGGTTTTTGTTATGCCTCTGTCAGAAAAATGAGGTGGGACTGTTCACTGATGATTGCTGTGTTCAGTTCCACTTATAATTCCTCAAGTAACATAACAGTCTGTGCCTGCATGCAGCAAAATCTGGTCAACATTCAGGCTTGGGCTAAGTGGAAAGTAACATCTATGACTCCTATGTACCAAGCAATGACCAAGTTGAACAAACAAGAGCCTTTTTAAAACTATGATGGGATGTGAGCATCGCTGGCTGGGTCAGCATTTCTTGCCCATCCCTAATTGGCGTTGAGAAGATTTCACCACCTTAAATCATTGCAGTCCGTACAGTGTCGGTAACACCCACAATGCTGTTTGAGGCAGAATGCCAGGTTTTAACCCAGTGACGATGAAGGAACGGTGATACAGTTCCTAGTTAGGATTATGTGTGGCTTGGAGGTGATGAGGTGCCACTGCCTTTACCCTTCCAGGAGGTAGATGTTGTGTATTTGTGGGGTGTTGTAAAAGAAGCCTTAACGAGTTGCTGCAGTACACCTTGTAGATGGTACATACTGCTGCCATTGTGTGCCAGTTGTGAATCGGATGCCAATCAAATAGGTTGCTTTGCTCTTGAATATTAAATCTGCATTCAGCCATCCAGTAAGGAGTATTCCATCACCACTCCTGACTTGTGTCTTATGGAAAGGCTCTGGGAAATTGAGAGGCAAGTTACTGGATGTAGCATACCCAACTTCCTACCTGCTCTTTTAGTCACAGCATTTTGTGTGGCCGCTCCAGTCAAGTTTTCAAGTCAACAAGTACCTTGATGTTGATGATGTTGGGGGATTCATCAATGGTAATTGAATATTAAACGGAGGTGGTTAAACACTCTGGGTGGAGATGGTCATCCTATGGCACTTGTGTGTGTGAATTCACCACCACTCTGTAACATTAATTGGCTTTGCCACAGCCAAGTCTTTCATAATGGTGATCAGCATTGACTGGAAACCCAGTTGGACCAGCCACATTAATGCTTTTGCCATGAGAGGTTAAAGACTGGATATTGTGTGGGGATTGACTCGCTGCCTGACTCCCCAAAGCGCCTCCACCACCTATAATTTGCTACTCCGTATTTTGATGGAATATTCACCACTTTCCTGAATGGATACAGCTACATGAGTCATGGCAAATGTGCACAAGCATGTCATGTTTTAATCACGATAAGTTGGCTCCGAGATTGTTCAAGGGAGGGTGGAGTAATTTACTCACCTGATGGGATCGTTTAATTACAATAGCCATCCATAAATAGGATTCTGGCTGTCTGATTGCAAATATCAAATCTCATAATAGATTGAAGAGCTATCGGATGTCATCCACTGGATGTCAATGAATTTAGAAAGCAAGTACTAAGTCATACAGTCAGAAGTTGCCACTTTGCATTGAAAATCTATTTAGTTGATCACAATCGGCACAAAGCAGTAGATAGAAAGTCAAACACAGCTTCTGACCCTGTTCACCCATAGATACTTCTGTATGGACTTCAGGTGAAGAATATTGAATATATTTGGCTGTTCATCTGTAAATGTTCCCCAGGAACAAATAGGATTTTTTTTTGCAGTTTACTCGGGAAATAAATATGCAGGATAATTAAAACTTTTTAGACTAGATTTTCTGGTCCAGGTATAGTTTACATCTGAATGGCTGGAAACAGATGAAGATCTCATCTGATGTTTAGTGTCCAGTTTGGCTAGTTCATAATCATACTTGTTCACAGCTTAACATACAATTCTGGGTATATGCCATTGTTGACATCCCTGAACAAGAGGATGATGTCTACTCAGCATTGCAGAATTTCCCTATGGCTCTTCATGTGGCTGAACAGACCAATTCTCGATCCACAGGGAATATGCAAAGAGCTAATCAAATGTCATGTCCAGAACATTCCTTTCATTTTATTCATTGGGACATGGGCATTGCTGGCTGGCCATCCCTAGTTGCCCTTGGGAAGGTGCTGATGAGCTGCCTTCTTGAATCGCTGCAGTCAATGTTCTGTGGGTTGACCCACAATGCCGTTAGGGAGGGAATTCCAGGATTTTGACCCAGCGACTGTGAAGGAACAACGATATATTTCCAAGCCAAGATGTTGAGTGACTTGGAGGTGAACTTGCAGGTGGTGGTGTTCCCATTGATCTGCTGCCCATGTCCTTCTAGATGGAAGTGGTTGTGGGTTTGGAAGGTGCTGTCTAAGGATCTTTGGTGAATTGCTGCAGTGCATCTTGTAGACAGTACATACGTCTGCTACTGAGCATCGGTGGTGGAGGGATTTAATGTTTGTAGATGTGGTACCAATCAAGCGGGCTGCTTTGTCCTGGAAGGTGTCAAGCTTCTTGAGTGTTGTTGGAGCTGCACCCATCCAGGCAAGTGGGGAATATTCCATCACACTCCTGGCTTGTGTCTTGTAGATGGTGGATAGGCTTTGGGGAGTCAGGAGGTGAGTTACTTGCCATGGTATTCCTAACCTCTAGCCTGCTCTTGTAGCCACTGTGTTTATGTGGTGAGTCCAGTTGAGTTTCTGGTCAATGGTAACCCCAAGGATGTTGACAGTGGGGATTCAGTGCTGATTACACCGTTGAATGTCAAGGGACGTTGGTTAGAGTGTCTCTTATTGGTGATGGTCATTGCCTGGCATTTGTGTGGCGCGAATGTTAGTTGTCACTTGTCAGCCCAAGCCTATTGTCCAGATCTTGTTGCATTTGAACATGGACTGCTTCAGTATCTGAGGACTCACGAATAGTGCTGAACACTGTACAATCATCGGCGAACATCCTCACTTCTGACCTTGTCATGGAGGGAAGGTCATTGATGAAGCAGCTGAAGATTGTTGGGCCCAGGGCACTACCCTGAATGACTCCTGCAGAGATGTCCTGGAACTGAGGTGACTGACCAACCACAACCATCTTCCTATCTACCAGGCATGACTCCAACCAGCAAAGAGTTTGCCCCCTGATACCCATTGATTCCAGTTTCGCTCGGGATCCTTGATGCCACACTCGGTCAAATGCGGCCTTGATGTCAAGGGCTGTCACTCTCGCCTCACCTCTGGAATTCAGCTCTTTTGTCCATGTTTGAATCAAGGCTGTACTGAGGTCAGGAGCTGTGCGATCATGGCGAAACCCAAACTGGGCGTCACTGAGCAGGTTATTGTTGAGCAGGTGCTGCTTGATAGCACTGTTGATGACCCCTTCCATCATTTTACTGATGATCGAGAGTAGACTGAATGGGCGGTAATTGGCCGGGTTGGATTTGTCGTGCTTTTTGTGTACAGGACATACCTGGGCAATTTTCCACATTGTCGGGTTAATACCGGTGTTGTAACTGTACTGGAAGAGCTTGGCTAGGGGAGCAGCAAGTTCTGGAGCACAAGTCTTCAGTCCTATTGCCGGAATGTTATTAGGGCCCATTGCCTTTGCAGTATCCAGTGCCTGCATCCGTTTCTTCTAACGTGAATCGAATTGGCTGGAAACTGGCATCTGAGATGCTGGGGATCATTGGAGGAGGCCAAAATCGATCATCCACTCGGCACTTCTGGCTGAAGATTGTTGCAAATACGTCAGCCTTATCTTTTGCATTGATGTGCTGGGCTCCTCCATCATTGAGGATGGGGATATTTGTGGAGCCTCCTCCTCCAGTGAGTTGTTTAATTGTCCACCACCATTCTCGACTGGACGTGGAAGGTGTGCAGAGCTTAGATTTGATCCGTTGGTTGTGGAATCGCTTAGCGCTGTTCGGCATGCAAGTAGTTCTGTTTTGTTGCTTCACCAGGTTGATACCTCATTTTTAGGCATGCCTGGCATGCCCTCCTGCACTCTCCATTGAACCAGGGTTGATCCCCTGGCTTGATGGTAATCGTTAAGTGGGGGATATCCTGGGCCATGAGGTTGCAGATTGTGGTTGGAGTACAATTCCGCTGCTGTTGATGGCCCACAGCACCTCATGGATGCCCAGTCTTGAGTTGCTAGATTGGTTCAAAGTCTGTCCATTTCGCACCTTGATAGTGCCACACAACACGATGGAGGTTATTCTCAATGTGAAGGCGGGACTTCGTCTCCACAAGGACTGTGCGGTGGTCACTCTTACCTATACTGTCATGGACAGATGCATCTGCAGCCGGCGGATTGGTAAGGATGAGGTCAAGTATGTTATTTCCTCTTGTTGGTTCCCTCACCACCTGCTGCAGACCCAGCCTAGCAGTTATATCCTTTAGGGCTTGATCAGTAGAGCTGCTGCTGAGTCACTCTTGGTAGTGGACATTGAAATCCCCCATCCAGAGTACATTTTGCGCCTTTGCCACCCTCAGTGCTTCCTCCAAGTGTTGTTCAACATGGAGGAATCCTGATTCATCAGCTGAAGGAGGACGGTACATGGTAACCAGTAAGAGGTTTCCTTGCCCATGTTTAACCTGAAGCCATGAGACTTCATGGTGTCTGGAGTCGATGTTAAGGACTCCCAGGGCAACTCCCTCCCGATTGTATACCACTGTGCCGCCATCTCTGCTGGGTCTGTCCTGCCGGTGGGACAGGACATATCCAGGGATGGTAATGGTGGTGTCTGGGGTGTTATCTGTAAGGTATGATTCCTAGAGAATGACTATGTCAGGCTGTTGCTTGGCTAGTCTGTGAGACAGTTCTCCCAATTTTGGCACTAGCCCCCAGATGTTAGTAAGGATATAAGTTAGGAGCCCATGGTGTTGATGGTAAGATCCTGGCATGGATAGAGGATTGGCTGACTGCCAGAAGGCAGAGAGTGTGGATAAAGGGGTCTTTTTCAGGATGGCAGCCGGTGACTAGTGGTGTGCCTCGGGGGTTGGTGCTGGGACCACAACGTTTCACAATATACGTTAACAATTTGGAAGGAGGAACTGAAGGCACTGTTGCTAAGTTTGCAGATGGTACAAAGATATGTAGAGGGACAGGTAGTATCGAGGAAGCAGAGGGGCTGCAGAAGGACTTGGACAGGTTAGGAGAGTGGACAAAAAAGTGGCAGATGGAATACAATGTGCAAAAGTGTGAGGTTATGCACTTTGAAGGAGGTATAGACTATTTTCTAAATGGGAAAATGCTTAGGAAATCTGGAAAACAAAGGGACTTGGGAATCCTTGCTCAAGATTCTCTTAAGGTTAACGTGCAGGTTCAGTCAGCAGTTAGGAAGGCAAATGCAATGTTAGCATCCATGTCGAGAGGGCTAGAATACAAGATCAGGGATGTACTTCTGAGGCTGTACAAGGCTCTCGTCAGACCTCATTTGGAGTATTGTGAGCAGTTTTGGGCCCCGTATCTAAGGAAGAATGTGCTGGCCTGATCCCTGCAATGAAGAGCTTGTCGTATGAGGAATGGTTGAGGACTCTGAGTCTGTACTCGTTGGAGTTTAGAAGAATGAGGGGGGATCTTATTTAAACTTACTGGAAACTGCGAGGCCTGGATAGAGTGGACATGGAGAGGATGTTTCCACTAGTAGGAAAAACTAGAACCAGAGGGCACAACCTCAGACTAAAGGGATGGTCCTTTAAAACAGAGATGAGGAGAAATTTCTTCAGCCAGAATGGTGAATCTGTGGAACTCTTTGCCGCAGAAGGCTGTGGAGGCCAGGTCATTGAGTGTCTTTAAGACAGAGATAAATAGGTTCTTGATTAATAATAGAATTGGGGTTATGGGGAAAACGCAGGAGAATGGGGATGAGAAAAATATCAGCCATGATTGAGTGGCGGAGCAGACTCAATGGGCCAAATGGCCTAATTCTGCTCCCATGTCTTATGATCATAAGGAGGACTTTGCAGGGTCGACAAGGCTGTTTATCTTGCCGCTGTCTTTTCCGGTGCCTAGGTCGATGCCAGGTGGTCCATCTGGTTTCTTTTCTTTGTTGAGACTTCTTGTTTGTGTAAAAAGTGCCAGGATAGCAGATCAATATTTCTTGGTCTTGACAGATCCTCAAAAAGCAGTTCAACCTATTTCAAGCCAAGTTTAAAAGAAGAGAAGTCTGATTAAAAGTGTGAACCAGAGTTTACAAGCAAATGCTGAAAAGCCTAGCATTCGGTCAGCAAGACGCTTAGCCAGGGGATCTCACTACTGTCTAAGGACCTCACCTAGTACTTTGATATCAACAACACTAAACAAACTATGGATGCAATTTCCACTTTATGTGGAAATCCTTTATTAACCCACTAAAGCAATAGTATGTACTTGCATCACTAGTTTATTTTATTTTACTAGTTTAGTAAGACCTGCGTGCAGGAGTTCGTCCCTGGGAGGTCAGCCCATTGAACAAATTCTTCCACACAACTTCCAGTGATTGACCAAGTCACACTTTCTGTCTGCAGCCCCAATGCCCTTGGGGCTGTTACTTTATACCTCTTTCTGACCTGGTCTCTTGGCAGATAAGGTGATGTCTTAAATCAAGTCATCTGACTGGATTATCAATTCTGCCCTGCACATGGTCATTTCTTGAGGGTGTTTCCAGGTACCTGCCTGAAATGGATTTGATTTCTGTATCTTGGTCAGGCAGGAAGAAAGCCATTCACACGTACTCAAGAGGCAGTTGTCAAGGTCATTTTCTGTAATCGGAGTGTCTGCTGGTTAACCATCACTCCAGTGGTATGCCCTGAACTGTGCGTGCATACCTGTCCGTGTCCAGTTGTTTTCTTAAAAAGTTCCATTTAAGTCTTCAGCTCAAAACCTTTATTCAATATCCTCCGCACTCCATGTTCCTACATCTGGTTCTGAGCTCAGGACATTGGTCAACTTCATAACTGGTTACGTTTTAACACTATTATAAAGCTAAAACCAATTTTAAACATACAAAGGAAGAAAACATGACAGAAATGCACAAGATATCAGAATGCCTTAAGTGTCTTTTAGGCCACCGATGTGGAAGTAATGCCTGATGAGATGGTCGCAAGAACGCTGGCACTATTGATCGAGTAAGAAGTCTCACAACACCAGGTTAAAGTCCAACAGGTTTATTTGGTAGCAAATAATTTGCTACCAAATAAACCTGTTGGACTTTAACCTGGCGTTGTGAGACCTCTTACTGTGCTTACCCCAGTCCAACGCCGGCATCTCCACATCATGACTATTGATCGACGCAGCAGCTTGCCTGGCAGGAAGCTGATGCAGCTGCGTTGACCCAGCAGCTGGTGAAATAACTCTACACCTGGTTTGATGTTGACTGAAGGCCTGAAAGTACAGTTCCCCATTATTTCTGCCAGCTAGGTACTGTATCAAGATCTGCAGATGTATTTGGTAGCACAGCCGCTATTCTTTGACTCTCCTAGCTGGTAGCACAAGTTTGGTGATTTTTCTTGCTCTTGCTGAGGAAATAGTCATTCTTGCGTGGCAACAACACATAGTGGTATTGTTATTCAACGCTGCAGTATGTTGGAGCATGAATGTGTATAGTCCTTGGCAGGATACTGTGCCAACGTTGTAATAAAAAGTCCATGAGCAACACTGGTCTGGTATTTCTGTTTGTGGATGTGCTTGGTCAGGAAAGCTGTTATTGTCTGTTTGTGCAGCCAACCTAATTTGCAGCCATTAGTTTCCAGTTGTTCTTTTAGTTTCATTTTAATTTTTTGGTCCATTTTATTTGATAGAACTGTATCAAACAATGCTTTTTTTCCTGAAATAAAGAGGAAAACTTTAAGGAAATACAGTGTGTCAGTCAACATCTGTAAAGAGAAGACAAGTTATAGCATTTCAGATGTGTATCCTCCATGTCTCTGAACTGGCTGCAGATTTCCCCCTCTATCTCATCTTTACTGTTTGGTAACTGGTAATACATATCAACAACTGTGCTATCTCCCTTCCTATTCCTTAAATCTGTCCACTTGGTTCTGTCTTAGCACAACCATAGAATATCTCTTTTTTCAGACATCAAGACAGAATCCTTGATTATTATTGTCACCCTTTTATTGCTCCTTAAGCCGCATTTTCATTAATCTACTGTTATCATAACACTCATTATCTTTTAATGTTTCTTAGTCTGCAGTTTTGTTTTGAATGCTTTGTGCAACCATTTAATTGTGATTCCAATTTTTCTAACTTTGAAATTCCTTCTCATTCTGATCTTCGCAGTGCTGTACCATTCTCTATACATCCTTTATTTAAATGATCTTTGTCATTGCTAGAGCACGTAATGCAAGACCAAGTATAGATTGTTGGTCCCAGTCAAATATATGGTCTGCAAATAGTTTTCTCATTTTGGCTCAGTGCTGAATGCTCAACTCGCCACCAACTTCTCAAGGGCACTTATGAATCGGCAACAAACACTGGTTCTGCCATTGATGCTCACACCCCATGAATGAATATTTTAAAAATGTTGAGAGCCAGATAGACATGGGTTCAAGGCCCCCTACAGCGGCTTGAGCACATAACCAAGCCTGACACTTCAAAGCATTACTGATGCTGACCTTTTGGATAAGAAGTTCAGCTGAACCCCCGCTTACTGCTTCATGTATATGTGAATCATTCCATGAATTCTTAGTGTTCCTGGCCAATATTTAATCCTGGACTAACACGTAAAACAAAGATTTAAAGTTTTATTTCATCATGTTTGGAAGTTGTGATATTATTATTGTTTCCTACATTACATAATTGAATACACTTCAAAAGTACTTAATGGGTTGTAAAACACATTGGGATGCCCTGAGGTTGTGGAGAGCTCTATGAAGATGCACATTTTTCTTCAGTTTTTTTAATGTGTTGATGGGGACAATTGTACTTGAGTTACAGGAAAATCTCTCATTTGTAAAATTACCCCTTTCCAGAGGAATAGAAACAAATATTCTACGGGGAACGTGAAAACAAATGATTAAAATATATTGTTTTAAGTACTGAGCACCAGGAGTGGAACTGAAGAAGAGATTGACAGCAGAGCCATTACAAATTCTGGGTGAACAGATCCTCTTTTAAAGAGGAACCATAGTTAAATGTTAGGTTCTATAGTAAAGGACACTATCGAGATTGAAAAGTCTAGGGGGAAGTCCAGACAAATCATTAAGTGATAATTAAATGTGGGTTTTAAAAATCTGAAGATTATGCAAAGAAGGGAGACAGGCAAAGAGTTTTGAAGTTGTGACAGGAGTGGGCTAGTCAACAGTTTCTGTGCTATCTCGCAAAAGAATAATTTTGCAATTGCGCCATCTACTGCAAGAGAAATTGTGCTTTCCCTAGTCTTGTATAATCAGTGACAAAACTTGGTTCTTTATTATGTATTGATTTTTAAAATATTTTCTAAGGATAATTGTACAAGCACCATTTCCTGAAATAATTTTCCCTATTATGTTAAAGTGGTACTGCCTTTGTGCGTATATTTGGCAAACCCCTTTTTAATTTTTTTTCCAAATGCACAACATAAAATTTTAGCTTGTGTTGAAATGGATCATAATCCCTGTTGATATAATGGCCTTTTTTTTTGCCTACTTTCCCCTCCAAATAAAAGAAAATTAGCAAACACTTCCATAAAAGCAGTAATCATTTTAATGATAAGCATTGTGAATGACGATACAATTACAGAAAGTAATTGCAGTACAGTTGTCAGGCATCATTTTTTCTACTCTTTCCTGTGCCCCTTCTAAAGCTTCTGCAGGTGCAAAGATCAAAATGACAGAGTACTCCTTATGAGGCCTCACCTGTACAATCTTTCTAATGAGCCCCCAGTTTTCAATTGTACCTACCAGGATTCTCTTAAGTTCTGACACTATCCTTGAGCCTTTAGGTAGTAGTCATTGATCAGTCACAAATCTTCATCTCTTCCAGCTACATTTAACGTTAACTAAATGTAGGTGAATTTCCCTGACTTCCCCCATTCAGGATTTAGTAACTAATTCAGAAAAAAACGGCATAAGGCTTTTTAGATATGACCTCTGCTTCCTGAAGCCATGTTGGGCCTACCCTATCAAGCCCAAGTATTCTGAATTATCAATCATGGCATTCCTAATGCAACAGGACTATAGTTTCTAGGTTGTGATTTTAATCCCTTTTGTAAGTAAAGCACCACATATACCTTTCTCCAGCCATTTTCTCGGTGAACTTCCAATTCTAAGTGAACTATTGAAAATAATTCATTCACAGTCATTTCCTTAAGAATCCGATGACATTTGGTCCTGATTGTTTGATGAAGATGGTTCAGCTGTAAATGATGGGCAGAGGATCTCATGGGGCTGCAATGTTGATTATGATCAACTTCCTGTCTCTAGTATTACTCCAGCAGGGTTTTTCCTTTAACCACACCCTCCCCTCCCAGCCTTCAGTTCCCCTGTTGATTTGAGTTTTGTGTTGTCATATTTGGTCAAACACCTGCCTTGACGTCAAGGACACATCCAGCTTTTGTATTATGCAAAAATCAATGTTGCGACGAGGTATGGAGCTGAATGACTCTGATGGAAACTTAACTAAGCTGGTTTCTAATAAATAGCTGCTGCTTCACGGCACTACTGGTGGCTCTTCCATTATTTTATGGATGATTGAGAGGATACTGATCGGAAGACAATTTGATATATTGGTTTTGTGCCCCTACCTTTTGTGGATATGACATGCTGCCAATTTTCCAACTGTTTGATAGCCAAATGGGTAGTTTCATAGCTGTGCTGGAATAGTTTGGCAGGAGGGAAAGAGGCAGCTGGTTGTATCTAGTGTGCAGATATTCAACGCAACAAATATATTGTCAGGACCTATAATCAGTGCACTCAGCTGTTTCTTAATGTCATATCGATGAAGTGAATCAAATTGGCGAAAGATAAGCATCTATAATGGTGCAGTGCTCAATCATTAGATTTTCAAACTTCCAGCCTTGTCCTTTTGCACTCACAATGCTGGGACTGTTTCTGGATCTTCCTCCTCCAGTTGGTTGCTAAACTGCCCACCACAATTCTCAATTGCATATGATACTTTGTCCTGATCTGTTATTTGAGGGAGTGCTTAGCTGTGTCAATGACCTCCTCCTTTTGTTATTTATTATGCTTGGAGCCGGGCTACAACAGATCTATGTCTTATTGTAAGGCAGGGTTTCCCAAACTGGGCTCTGCAGAACCCCATCCATGGCTGCCTTCTCCAGAATCCAGCCTCTGATTGGACCAACTGGAAACAGCACAAAACTTGGTTCAAATTTCCAGATCCGGGTGAGCACAGATGGCGGAGTGATGGGGAGAGCAGGTGGGAGTGGGGGCCAGGTGGGAGTGGGGGCAAGGCAGTCATTGGGCAGCAGTGAGAGCATGGTAAGGGTTGGGGTGCGGAACAAATGGGAATCACTGGCATGTGAGAGAGAGGGTTGAGGGTTTGTCTGTCTGTGTGTACATAAGAGGGAGGTGTAGATGTGTGTGTGTGAGAGAGGGGTGAGTGAACGGTGAGTGAGGGAGGGGAATGTGTGTGTGTCCGATATGAGAACGCAGCTTTCTAGCATCACTCTCCTATTAAAAATGACAAAAAGGTAACAATGTTTTAATTATAATAAATGTACACATAAAATAGAAAAGACTCCTATAAATTTGGTTTATGCATGTTTTTGTGCAATAAATACAATCAGTTTTTTGTAGTTTAACTCTTCAACTCAAGAAGAATGTTTCTTAGGGTCCTGTTAATACTCTTGGGAAGTCAAAAGGATTCCATTGGCAGAAAAGTTTGGGAAACCCTGTTCTAAGGCAAGTCTTTACATGCACTCAATTGAACCAGGAGTGGCCTGCTGGCTCAACAGTGATGGAAGATTTAGGGATTTGCCAGACCATGGAGTACAGACTGTGGTGACATACAAATCCTATTCTGCTGATGGCCCAGAGCATGTCATGGATGGACAATTTAGAACTGCTACATAGGTGTTCACAGGAGGAAGGGCTGAGAAAATCAGCTTCTGTTTATTTGTAATTGATTTTTGTTTTACATTCTTGAACCACTACCACCTGATGCACCCTGATATAAGCCGTTATCTTATCCAGGTGTTAATTTGTTATGATAGAGGAGTAGAGGTAGGAAATAACAGTAAAACCTAATATTGTCCTAGTGTTCGTCACCATCCACCTACTATCAAACATCACTAAATGGTAATGAACAGTGGAAACGCGAGCTTTCAGTGATGGGGTTAAAGCCACTGTAGAGTTTAAAAATAATAATTCTAATGGTAAACTGCGGGTCTGAATTTTCTTGAAGATTCTGAGTGGAGGCCTGTAACTAGTGGTGTGCCACAGGGATCGGTGTTGGGTCCATTGTTGTTTGTCATCTATATCAATGATCTGGATGATGATGTGGTAAATTGGCTCAGCAAGTTTGCTGATGATACAAAGATTGGAGGTGTAGTGGACAGTGAGGAAGGTTTTCAAAGCTTGCAGAGGGATTTAGACCAACTAAAAAAATGGGCTGAAAAATGGCAAATGGAATTTAACGCAGACAAGTGTGAGATATTGCACTTTGGAAGGACAAACCAAAGTAGAACGTACAGGGTAAATGTTAGGACTCTGAAGAGTGCAGTTGAACACAGGGATCTGGGAATACAGGTACAGAATTCTCTAAAAGTGACGTCACAGGTGGATAGGGTCATAAAGAGTGCCTTTGGTGCATTGGCCTTTATAAATCGGAGTATTGAGTATAAAAGTTATGGTAAGGTTATATAAGGCATTGGTGAGGCCGAATTTGGAGTATTGTGTACAGTTTTGGTCACCTAGTTACAGGAAGGATGTAAATAAGGTTGAAAGAGTGCAGAGAAGGTTCACAAGGATGTTGCCGGGACTTGAGAAGCTGAGTTACAGAGAGAGATTGAATAGGTTGGGACTTTATTCCCTGGAGCGTAGAAGTATGAGGGGAGATTTGATAGAGGTGTATAAGATTTTGATGGGTATAGATAGAGTGAATGCAAGCAGGCTTTTTCCACTGAGGCTAGGGGAGAAAAAAACCAGAGGGCATGGGTTAAGGGTGAAAGGAGAAACGTTTAAAGGGAATATTAGGGGGGGCTTCTTCACGCAGAGAGTGGTGGGAGTGTGGAATGAGCTGCCAGATAAAGTGGTAAAAATGCGGGGTCATTTTTAACATTTAAGAAAAACTTGGATGGGTTCATGGATGAGAGGGATGTGGAGGGATATGGTCCAAGTGCAGGTCAGTGGTACTAGGCAAAAAATGGTTCGGCACAGATAAGGGCCAAAAGGCCTGTTTCTGAGCTGTAATTTTCTATGGTTCTATGGGGAAAATATTTGAACTTGTGCAAATTAAATACATTTTAAAAATTCAAGAAAACAGGTTAAAAATGTCTGAATGAAAGTTGTAATGCTGGTCAGATTGTTAAAGCAGCTTTCGGACATTGTTGATGCAGCTCATCCCAAGAGATTTTTATCCTTGTGTCAGTGATAGGATTTGGTACATAGGCTATGTTGCCCAATTTTAAATTACCACGGTTTTGATTTGATTTATTATTGTCACATGCATTAGCATACAGTGAAAAGTATTGTTTCTTGTACGCTATACAGACAAAGCATACCATTCACAGAGAAGGAAACGAGGGAGTGCAGAATGTAATGCTAGGGTCATAGCTAGGGTGTAGAGAAAGATCAACTTAATGCAAGGTAGGTCCATTCAAAAGTCTGACAGCAGCAGATTTAGAAAAGGAAAGGCTAAAATACTACACAGTTTTGAAAAACAACAATTGGGTAATAATTGAATTGAGATGATGAGGATTCGTCCTATAACTGGTCACTACTTTGTTGGTGCTGATATTCTAACATTGAATCATGAATATCACCATTAACATAGTAATTTTTATCAATTTTTGGCTTGATTGAGTCCCAACTAAAATTAATTCTTATTTTAACAGCTAAAGAATATTGCTGAGGTACTTATTGTTACCAAGCATTAAAAGTGCTCTTAAAACAAAAAGGTGAGTTATCGGAAACACTGTGATGTGCTCTGATCTCCTGTAAATCGATTGTGAGCAGGCTGCACTTCCTTTTGGAAGTGGATGAGTCAGAAATTCTCAAGGTCAAGACTGTGCTAAAAATGCGGAGATTTAAATTATTGCTTTTTCATCGATTTTTTTTAAAAACAGGAATTAATTGGGGGAATTTTGTTTCTTGTCAGTAAATGAATATTTTGTACAAAATATGGTTGAACAACTGAATGCTGGAGATCAGATTTTCCCATCAGCATCATTTTAACAGTGGCATTAAACAGTTTAAGCCAAAATAAGTAAATGATTGCTGACATTAAAATATTGGCAGTAGAAAATTCCACCTTAAGTGTCCAAAAGAGAAAAGGCAAAACTAGCCTAATACTTTCAGCACGAACGGGTTACCTATCTGCCATTTTGATTTCAGTTGAAATGGTGTCCGCTGGTGCATTTAACTTCATTATACATTATTTTAATTGGGAATGATCAAAAAATTCCCACTCCAGATTGTCATGTGTGTGCGCTGCCAGAAGGTGCAGAGGTGAGGACAGGATAGTAATGACCCTTTCTGCCAGCCACCACCCACCCCTGACAATGAAATAGTCTGCCAGCGTCTATCTTTTGGCTGAGCCTAAATGTGAAGAATGAATACTCTTGTTGTACTAACAGTGGAATTGTACTTCAGCATAGATCACCAGTCAAGAGGAGGAAGGTGCAGAAATTGAGACACAAAACAATCTTTATTTAAGCAGTTTATTTCCCTGAAATAGAACATCACCATCTTGGATCTGCATTCAAACTTTAGCCTGCTTTGATTATCTACACTTTCAGAGCAGTATGAATACATTCAGGACTAGCTCAGTGTAGTATTGTAGAGGTGCCTGCCTTTGAGCTTTCCAGGATCTTGTAAGAGGTTAAGTACTGGGTGAATGTGGCAGTTTGTTTTTCCATTTAATTGCTTGGAAATCTTCATTTATTGTGTTGCATGATGCTGTCCATTATTTATAGTCATAAGCTACTTGAGGAATGGCGCGTATGGCAGTTTGCTGTCAGTACTGAGAATTCTGCGACCATTCTTTAAATTGCCATTCTTTCTCAGACAACATCCATACCTTAGATTTTGTTGTGAATTATTGTATATATCAGGCTTGCATAGCAAGCAGAACTTCCCAGGGCCCTGCACCAATGACAGAACATCAAATGCAGCAAGTGACCTACTGGTGATGTAGAGCTTCAGAAAATTCTGCCCATTTTGTGAGTAAGCTCTTCAAAGCCTTGGTGACGGGATGTGGTGAATACTAACAATATTGTATGTCCGCAGGTTCTAAGGCTTGTTAATGGGCTTTTTACTGTGACATTTGTGTTAAGGGCCAAGAATCATTAAAAAAATAAAGAGCAACATCGATCTTAAAGTAAAAAGAGCAATTGGGCTGAATCAAGAAGTAGTTCAATTCTATTTTCTTTTAATACCCATAGATTTTAGCAAGAAAGGAAACTTAAAGAAGTTGAGGGGGCTTGTGGTTGGGGTGGTAGAGAGTTCCATAATTTTTGAGTGCATGACCAAACATCAGCTAAATTTGGCAATGATGAAATGAGGCAATTTCAACACAACACAGGAAGGATGAAGAGCATTTGGCTGGCTAATGTGTGTGTGTGTGTGTGTGTGTGTGTGTATATATATATATATATATGTGTGTGTATATATATGCACACACATATAATATAAAATCAAATATTCTTGTAAATTATTATTGTATTTGAGCTTAACAATAATTTCTCTTAGGCAGTGAAAATATGTCCCATGCTCCTGATTATCTGATGTCCCTTAAAATTATTCTAACCAGACTTCTTATGTTGATGGTTACTGATTAAAAGTCTTGTAGGAAGGAATATAAATTTTCAATAGACTATAAATAGAGAAGATAATTATAATGTTTATGTAATGCAATATGTGCCTTGTTTCAGTGAACTAGGTGTGCAAACACACCAGCAGGGTTATCATTAAAGTGTAATTTTAAGTACACAATTGTAAGGGCTTTTAGTCTTGTTGTAGTAACGAATGGAGCAACAGGCACTGGAGGGCAAAACACTTCTCTGTTGTCTCTGCAATGGGAGGATTTTGGGAAACCTCAAATGCCCACATTTAACCATGCCAATTTTTAACAATAATGCCATGTAAGTGCTTATTGTGTCCTATTTATTTTGGCCACATGCCAAATGTCACATTTTTTTATATCTCAAATATTTTTTTTAAAATCGCTGAGGGTAACGAGACAGAAGAATGTCATGAAATTTAATGCAGACAAATGTAATGTGTTACAAAAACAGAAAATGCTGAAAAATCTCAGCAGGTCTGGCAGCATCTGTGGGGGGGAGAATAGAGCCAGCATTTCGAGTCTAGATGTTATGGAATGTTCATAGGAAGAAAAAATAGACAACACGTAGGTCATGAATGATGTTAAAAGATCTTTAGGCTCAACTTTAAAATGTCTTACGAATACAAAATAGCAATTAAGCTAATATCCAAACGATGGAATATGAGTTAGGGAAGATAACTTTATAGTACTTTGGTCAGAACACATGTACGATTTATGCTTCATTTTTCGTGTTAAACTCGGGAAATGTGAATCAGACCATTTCTTGACTTTGGAAACCTCAACCCATCATTTCTGCCCATACCCACCATATTTTCATCTCTGGGCAATGTGGGCAGGTAGAGCTTGGATTTCCCAACTCCTGAGGCATTGTCTGAGGAGTGCAGGTGTTGAGATAGGCTCACCTCGGTTTGCTCAGACATTGGCCCAGCTTTCCACATCGTTCTTATCCCACCTCATACCCCATGCCCCTTGTACTCCCAATGTACCCATGCCCCACTGTGACCACATGTGTTCTCTATATCCACTCACCCTGTACACAATATGTACAGTCCTCAGCAGCCATGTAATAGGTAAGTCCATGAAATGGGCATGAGTAAAAGTAAACTTCTAACAATTTAATAGAGCTGTCACTTGAAAACACAACCATTCATTCTGGGGGAAAAAACTTAAATCCCCTCACGTAGTTGTTTAGTTGTAAAAACAAATAAAACCATCTATTCATTAAAGACAGGTGCTCCTTTATTAAGAATTAAGAATTCTTAAAACTGTCAATCAGAATACTTACACAACTCATTGTTGAAGCTCTGACGAAGAGTCATCCAGACTTGAAACAATAGCTCAGTTCTCTCTCCACAGGTCTGCTGAGATTTTCCAGCATTTTCTGTTTTTTTTGTCTGTTGAGATAAGTGGTTCATAAGCTTTTGAAACTCAATCAAGCATTCATAATTGGCTCTGCTGTCATACAAACCATTACTGCTCCAGACAGTGGAGCCTTTTGAAACTGGAAAAACAGATAGCTATGTTTTTTTCTAAGCTATGCCCTATATCCTGTCGATCAAAGCAGTCCACGAACAGATTGTTTTTTTTCTTACCTGAATGAAAGCTGCAGGCTTTTTTCAAGTTTAAAGTACTTTAGACATTTAAATCATTTCAGATCATGACAAAGTTTTCTGTTTTCTTCAGTTGTGAATCCATAATAACACACACTGAATGGAAAAAGTACTCTAATGCATCTCAACACTTAGACAACGCTGAAATGTAATGGGCAGTTTACCTTTATAGGACCAAGCCCTATGATCAATCACTGCAGTAAAAATGCATCTAATGTATAATACAATATCTAATAAAGACATTTAAAGTTGTTAAAACATTTTACACTCACTTGTCAGAATGTTCTGACTCCTTGGTAGACTTGCCCCAAGATTCCCAAACTTTCAAATAAGTCTGGTTTCCAAAACCTGTAAGAATTGATCAGAATAATTGGGGGGAGGGGAAGAGAGACGAGAAAAGCACATTTCTCATAAGGCTATCAAGGGCAACCCTGACTTCAGAGGAGGTGCATGTGGAATTATGCCCTGACTCTAACCTGACCTGTTCCTGCCTATGAGAAGATTGTGCAAGTCCATATATATGTGAGAAATTTAGATTTTCTGTGAAAAATGTGAAGTGTTGGCAATTCCAAACCCATTCCCAACTCCAGGAAGACATTAAAATCCAACACTTCGTCTGGTTCTCATTGCCCAAAAACATTCAAGTGCAGGAGGATGTGCGAAGAAGCGCCAAAAGGCTGATAAATGATGGACAAAATTTTAAGGATCATGGGTTATCCTGCTCCACCGTCCAAGACTTCACAGCCATTTAATGCCCCAAGGGTAGGTTATCAGCTTTGTCATCCCAGCAGCATCATTGGGAACTGAGGCCACTGCCGTGACTCCAAGCAGTCTCCAGATTCGAAGCCCCAGGGCCAAGTTGGAGGTAAGTGGGTTTCATGGAGAGTGGCCGGACGGCAAAGTTGTGTGAAGAGGGGGCACCCAGAGATCAGCCCATTGAGGGAGAGGAGGTCTGAAGTGTGCCCAATAAAGGAAGGGGGCAGGTTATATTGGTGCTACCCTCTTTTCCCACCAAAGGTCCAAGCAGGGTGACCTGCTGGCTTCCCCTGTCTCTGACTTCCACCTGCCTCAAAGTTGAGGCCAGGGTGGAGAACAACCCTTAATTGGCCACTTAAGGGTCCTGATGGAGGCATGGGCAGGTGGGCTACTCCTGGTCTCTCCCAAAAAGCTGAGGACAGGTTCGGGGAGTTGGCAAACCTGCGGTGGGGGCTGTAGAACTCTGCTATGAGAAGAGACTAGATAAACCTGGACTCTATAGTTTAGATAGAAAATAACTAAAAGATCATCTTAGTGATCTATGTAAGACTATTACAGGTATTGAAAAATTTAACCATGATTGTTACTTTTAACTGCCATAACAGAATAAATGTTGCAGGTTCTGAAGAAGATGCATTTTTTTTGAACCGATATCAAGAAATTCTTGTTCATGAAAAAGTGGTCAACGTGTGGGATAAGCTACCTGGTAAAATAATGAAAGCAAAAATCCTGGAATCATTTGAAATAATGAAAAGCTACATTGCTATTTTGCTTGAGGAGTCCTTTAGATGGGCTAAATGGCCTTGCACGTCCCCAATGATGTTGTGATAAATCCCACAAAATGTGAACTGCGCTTCAGAGCATCTTTTTTAAAACTATTTTATAAAGAAGCAACCTGCAAATGTGTTATGTGTTAAATTGAATTTGGTGACTTTGAGGGAATGAACGCAAAGGCCTTTTTATTTTGTTTACCAGACTCCAAATAGCAAGCTAATAAATGCCACAAATCCAAAGTAAATGTTTTACAAAACAACTTTGTATTTTGCCGTGCCAGGTGGTAACTTCTGTACATTAACTGGCAGCAGGGTGGGATTTTCCAGCCCCGCCCACCGCCAGGATCATCTGATCCTGCTGAAAGTCAAAGACCTTTGGCTGGCCTGCCACATCTCTCATGGTAGATACCACAATGGTAGGGCCAGAAAATTCCAGCCACAGAAAAGGTGACCTGAACCATATCTAGTTTTACAGCGGAAGTATCTTAGATGGAGGAGGACAGTAACAAAATTATCTTCCTATATTTTTATTGCATTGATTTATTCACATTTTTCCACATTTTAGATTACGTACCTCACCTCATCGAAGCATAACAATAATCAAATAATATTTTGAGTATTCCATTCACAGGGCGTAGTAAAAATAATACTGTAATCCACTGTAAGAAGTTAGTTTCCAAATATATTGCATTTTACTTTTTGTTCCTTCTCCTTCATTCTCTAGTTATTAATTCACTAATAGCACTGTGTAGATTTAAATAGTGACCAAACAGGCATTTTTATCATGGAACTTTATGAACAATCAGAGCTATTGGTTCTAAGAATAAGTTCCATAACTTTATTAGTAAACAGTTATTTTTCGCTAATGCAATTTTCTTTTCTTTTTTGATAGGCTTGTTTATCTTTCCTGTCTATTACATTTGTAAGAAGCAGAGGAAAAGATCACAGACTGGTATGTTTACGTGAAAAAAGAAACGCACCTTGTTTACATTGGTAACGACGGATGTGTCAAGGTCCTCACAAAACTCTGCAGTGAGAAGCAATAGCACGTAACTAGCATCAAGATACTGAACAACCATGAAACTGGGAATGATGTCACAAAGTATTTCTTGGCCATATTACTAAGTAATACACCATTCCCAGAATAACTTCCAAAGAGCTGGCTTTAAGCACTGTGATGTACAACTCAAGAAAGAAAAAAACTGATCTGGGGTAAAGATAACACTGCTGGAGATAGGGCTGTTTTTCCATTTTGCACATGTTAGCAGTACTAAGCTATAATCATGGATGATGTGGACCTCTGGCAATGTTTGCACTCCTTGCATTGTCCTAACACTGTCTTAAAACCTCAATTACAGAAGCGAACTTTTCTCTGCACTATGTGATATTCCTCTTCCCTTCTCAATGAAAATTCTCATCTCAAGGGATATTTCTGCGCTATACATGTCACTTCATTAAGATTACATCTAATTGGAAATTTTATTCACAACTTTTCTGGCAATTAATATCTGCAGAGGCGGAAACTGTAATTCAGCTCAGACTGGGGTATTTCACACTAATTCCCAAGTTGACTCTGCCACTTAGCAAAAGTAACCAGACCTGATCTTTAAAATTTTGGAGTCACAGTCAAAGCAGGAGTTTGTATTTTAGCCAAAATAATGCATTCGGTAGATTTTGTCTTCAACAAATTCTGCCTCATGTTTTATTTCAAAAGTGGAAAATTTGGAATCTGATCAAAACTATTGGGTTGCTGCAGTGTGAACATGCATAACAAATTCAGATAATGCACAAGCAAACTTTTTTTCTTGTTCGTTGCCAATTTGGATGACTGATGTCAACAAATTTTAAAGGGATAAGTGTCCTTTTAATGGGGCACTAAGAAAGTGAAAGTTCTATAAACACATATTAAAGAAAATTAAAATTTGGTCTTGGGTTCTGACAATTGACCAAGTCCCTCTAGTGCGCATCAATCATGGAGGTCTCAAGTGTGCTGATGGACATGATGTGTGCTCCCTCTTCAGCGACACCTGAGTGGGGAGGCAGACATTCAGGCTGAGCAACACCCTCAACTGCACACTGCCTGGACCTGTGGATGGCCACCTTGGATCTTGCAACAGCAATCTTTTTAATTTGCATCTAAATCAGTACCAGTTCAAATGACGAGCAAGGATCTTCCCACTGAGCTTCACTGTTGATTTCCAATTGTGATTAAATGCAAGAATAATGGAAGTAAAGGATATCCCAAGATCAGATCTGGCAATCACATTTTGCTTGCTTGAATTTGACTTAATAACATTAAATAATGCCATCTTAAAGTAACTTCTAGTGCCTTATTAGGATTGTTTTGTGAGAGGAGAGCCTTTCTGCTGCTAATAGCCATGCTATAGATAAGATATGGTTCAATCCATTGCAGTGATATACAATAGGCCACTTGAAAGTGTAAGCATAGTTTAAAGAAAAAGAATCTGAACATTGACTAGTATTGCAGAGAGCTACAAAGAAGTTTTGTGGGACAGTTTTGTGGTTTTGCTGGAAATGTTTCTTCATAGTGGGTAATTTTACATGATCACAAACATATTGATCATTCAATATCTTCCTACATTAGAGTTTATTGTTTGAAGAATTGAATTTCCATATACTGCTCATTAGAACTTGCAAAAATGTAGGCGAAAGACCATAAATAGCCCATTTGTTATTGACCTTTAATCCTGGAATATATCCCACTCAATAATACTCAATACTTAAGATTCCCAATAGTATCACATTGATTTTTCTTGTGATTAATTATAATCCTACAATATCTATATTAATATACCTTCAACACGAAAATGTGTTGTTTCCTGCCATATTGTGTTCTATCTGCATTTTTTTTAAATCTCGGCAAACCAATCTTTTTAATTGGACCAGAATCCTTTGAATGCAGTTTCTCCTGTACATTTCTCACTTGACCAGCAAATTCAATATTAGAAGAAACACTGTTCTGCAAATCATTTATTTGTAATAACCTTAATGGCAGGGAAAGAAAACAAATCGCTGCAGAGTTCCATTCGTCTCGGAAGCCAAGATAACTTTTTTTAAATTTTAACAAGTATTTGCTTTCAATGAGCAAACTAGTTTTCACTCTGCTGTCTAATAAGCCAGTAATGCCCTGAACCTTGACCTTTAAAAGCTCCACTTGCGTGACCTTTTCGTTTGAAAATCTAAATAGTCCTCTTTTACTATTTCAGTTAATCCCTCCAAAAACAAACCAATGCTTCTGAATCCATGCTGATTATTTATGATCTTTGACAATATCCCATTGAATACTTAAACCTTTCCCGCCATTGTAATTAGGCTAAATTGTCTTTAATTTCTAGGCTTTCAATTTAACCATTTTAAAAAAATATTAGGGTAAAATAACCAGTCTTTGTATTGTATTAATCTCAGCACAGTCAAAACCCGATTGGTTCATAAACTATGCTGATCCAGAATTATGCTGATTCAAAAACAAACACTGAAGTATTTTGTCTTTATATTGTACCAGAGCAAAACCATTAACTATCATTAGTAATTTTCCTTTTAAATCAATTTAAAAGCCTTAATGGGTTCCTTTTCATTTAATTGTGCCAAAAATATGTGCTCAAGTGCTTAAGAAATAAACAATTTCTAAGTTTTATTGGATCTTTTTCAGGATTGATTCTCTTAGATTTGCAAATATTAATTTCCTCAATCAAAAAGCTGGTGATATATGCATAAATGTAAACACTTTTAATTGATATAGATTTTTAGGAAACTTTTGATATTTTCATTTATTTTGTTCTGTGAAATGAGGTTGGTGCTAATAGTCCAGCCTGCACTGTCCTCCTCCATATTTTTATTCTCTGTTCTTGCGCACACAAAATAAAAACAGAAGAATATTAAAATCGTTGCTCAATAACAGATAGTAAATGACTTTAGTCAAGGCATGTTACCCTTTCTAATGATTTACTTCCTCAAGGGGTTTGAACGATCATCAGCTGCCCATAAGGGTGATTTTCACAAATTTGAAATTGATGGGGTAAATTTTCATCTTCACTGCTCAGGTGATAATTTAATGAGCTGAATTCCTGCCTGATTTCCAATCAATGGAATGAAAATTGGGTGATTTCGAAAACATGCCGCCAAAATTCCACCCTTTTACTGAGCATGAAAATTTGGCCAAGTGAGATATTGGACAACAGGGCAAACCATTTTCTTTGATCTTTCACTGTTGGTTTTCGAGATTGTTCCTCTCTCGTTCTTGTACCACTCAGCATATCCTCCTTGCTGATTTTTGTACCTGAGGTGACTTCGTCTGTATCTGTTTGTGAAGTTACTCCTCTTTGCTGATCTATTGCCCACTGTTGCTCTTCCTTAGATTTGTTTCCTTTAATCTGAAACCTCCCCGGATGGCAATCTTGAAGTAATTTCTGCCTCTTTGATGAATCCAATATCATCAACCGAGAACTTGCACAGGATTAGCCACATTAATGCTTTATTCAGAATGAGTTACTGATTGGGCAGGCATCACTCTTGGAGAATGATCTCCCTTGCTTTCAAATTACTAAAGATTTTTCACCTGCATTTTTAGAATAACTTACTATGTTTGGCCACGTGCAGGCAAAGTGGTTGGCTAGAAATGGCAGCCATGACACGAATGTGGGAAATTTCTCCGAGGTTCTCCTGATTTATTGACCACCGTAACTTGGACAGAAAAGTCAGTGGAAATCCCACCCATAAACATGAAATTATGCAGCAAATCGTGAATTGTCAAGCAAATTCTCAGTGAAATTCTTTAGTTGCGATTACTTCTAACCCTAACCTTTCAAACTCTGGCTTTTCTTTTTGTCTGCGAAAGAGTGGCATGTTGGAAGATATCTTGGACTGTGGAGGAAAAAATGTAAAAGTTTAAAGACATTGATAGCTTGAGCAGTCAAGTGGGTATTATATCTATGGAGGAACTAATTTAGCAAAACCACAACCCATGGTAATGTTTTGTACAGCACTTTCTCTTTCAATCAGTACCATTCTGTTTAGATCACTTTTTGTTTGTTCCATTTCTATTTTTGTCTCTATAACAAGATTTTTGATTTGTCTTAAGTGGTTATTAGGGTTACTGCATGAGCAAACTTGGTAACTGGACAGACATGCTGGTTTTGTTAATTAAGTGATTTTAATGTAGGTAACATTTTTCAGATAGCTGAAGTAGAATGAATGATGTATGGTGCCCTTAAAAAGATGGTTTCTGTTTGTAAGTATTAATGGATAATTCATCACCAAAGCGTGTGCCTTTTTATTTGATGTGGCCTCATTAAAATCTTTCTTTTTGCTAATAAAATTACTTAAGTTGCAGATACAGCTACACGGCAAATGTTCCATAACGCAAATCTATAAAGATGTTCATTTTTTAATGCCAAATTAAATTCCTCTTTTCCCCATACCCACCCTCCTCTTCTGCCACAGGAAAGAGCAGGGGAAAACTTGAATCTTGAGGTACTTTGCACTTGTGGGTAAATGTTTATTGATTGATCTTCTGCCAATTGTATGATCCTGCAGGTCAGGGTCTAAAGAAAATTCAGCAGTTTTACTTTTACAATATAGTTCCTCTCTGGATTGTGCTGACAAAATATATTTAAGCTTGTAAACTTTAACTTTATGTTTAATTTTTAAACAGATGTAGTTGTTAATCCAATGGTTGCAGTTTACAGCATCCCCCGCAGACATGTTTGAAGGCAGGGAGGTTCGTAAAATGCAGCACATGGCCTGCCCATCGTGTCCCAGCCAACACTGATCTGTCTCCCATTTTACAACGAACAATGGAGGTGTCGGAGGGCCAGTTCACCCTTGTGCCAATTGAACCCCATAAGTGGCAAGTTAATGGCTTCTTAAGTACCTCATTCCACCTTTGCTACTATTTTACTCCCGCAGAGTAAAGTTGGGTAGCCCAACAGCTTTTACTGAGTAGGTTGGTGTATAGCAGGGGAGGAAGAAAGGGGGTGTTGGTGGCAACATCATTTGGCAGTCACCTGTGCCCATCAGAGGCACCCTCCCCCTGCCCCCCCCCCCCCCGCCCCCCACTGAAGATCATACACCCCTTTAACCTTCCCTCCGAGCTTCTCAAACCCAGCCTTCCTTGTAGCCCCCACTGGTGTCTGCCCTGCCGATACCCTGGACCCAACTTGAAGTCGGGGTCCCTAATCTCCTCTCGTTTGGGGACTGGCAGTAGTCTCAATAGTGGCCACCGCTCAAACTTGGTGCTGCTGGGGCTATAGGACTGCCAGTCAATCAGATTGGCCGACAACTCTCTAATTCAGAACTTCCTCCTCAGATGTGGGTAGAAATCTCACCGTGAGCCAATTAACATCCCTCCAAATGTTTTTTGGTGGGTGTGCTCCCAATCGACTTTTTAATTGATCAGGCTGAGGAATACAGCGCCCTGTAAAATCCAGCCCAATGACGCTTACAACCAATTTCACAAAAACCGCTTGACTGAATCAGATTAGTAAAAATTTACAATAGATAACACATCCTATGTAAATGCATCTGATTAATGACACATCTGCATTCAATAAACTAGAAATAACAGTTTGATTAGATCAAGTGACTTGTGACTAAAACACAAGCAACTACCAGTACTACTTCTGAGAGCTTTTTGTGCAAAAACAATAGCTGAAATAATGTGACTAAGTATATCAAATGTACTATTCTAAAGAAAAATAAACAGAATTACATTGTGTCACGTTTTTAATTTTAAGTCAATAATTGTCTTTTCTCTTTTTGTTTTGATTTATTGGAGCTTTAATTGACAAAATGTAAATTTAGTGGCCTGTAATGACCTCAGAATGGCAATCTCTGTCAAATTGCCACTCTGAATGATCTTCCCCTTGGTGAAATTGCACAACTCCAGTCTCCCCATCCTTCTTCGCTCCGGTTGGGTGAGATGGGAGCAGTGACAGATGGAGTAATGAGAGTGCAGAGAAGCAAGAAGACACAGCAGATTACTGGCGCTTCCATAGATAGCTACTGGATCATATTTGAATATCCAGCCACTGACATTTGTTATGTTGATACAACATAGTTGGGACACTCCAGCACATTCCCTCCCTTAAAATCTTCTTTCAGGACCTCATCTCTTTTCCTACCTTTGTCCTTGGTGCCAATATGAAATACAACCTCTTGACTGTTCCCCCTCCCCCAAAAGAGTGTCCTGCAGCCACTCTCTAGATTCTTGACCTGGCATCTCCCCTAACTATGGAATCACCGACCACTGTAGCGTTTCCACTCTTACTTCTCCCCTCCTGTGCAGCTGGCCTCCCTGTGGTGGTACAAACTTGGCTCTTGTTATGGTCCTCTAGCCATCTCATTCACCAGTATCCAAAATGGAAACGTTGTTAAGAGAGCAAGATAACCTCAGGGGATTCCTGCACTACCTGGCTGTTTCTCTTAGATACTCTGGCAGTTACCCATTTCCCTCTCTGCCTGTGTACTTCTCATCTGTGGTTTGAACATCTCTTCAAATGTGCTATCCACGTAATTCTCAGCCTTGTGGATGCAGCACAGTAACTGTCGCTGCCACTCGAGTTCCGCAAACCGAAGCTCAAGTTTCTGCACCTGGTGATACTCCCTGCCGATGTAGTCATCGAAGGCACTTTGTGCCTGCATAGCATCCCACATCCTGCAAGATGCATATTCCACATGGCTAAGTTGCACTGACATACCTTTAAATACTGACTATAAGGTGTTTACTACAGTATGGTATATAATATCTCAACCATCACTCTCCAATCATCTTCTCCGTGCCGAGTCTGGAATGGTCTATACTTACCAACCAATCAACTTACGGGACTCCTGTGATGTTACTTTTAGATGTTATGTGCAAACACTGTCTCTCTCCAAACTCCTGCTGCTTTATGGGTGCGCTCTCTCTCTCTCTCTCTCTCTCTCTCTCCCCCCCCCCCCCCCCCCCCGACTCCAATCTCTTTATGGGCTTTTTGGTATAGAAAAAGACCATTCACCCTGTTGTCTATGTCAGCTCTCTGCAAGAGTGACATAGCTATTCCCACTTCCCCACCCTTTCACCGTAGCATTTATTTTCTTTTCAAGTGCTTATCCAATTCTGTTTGAAAGCCACAATTAAATCAAGCAGCATATTCCAGAGCTGAACAACTCGTGTTTTTTTTTAAAAAGCCATTGCTCCTTTTGCCAATTACCTTTTATTTGTGACTTTTGGTTCTGGACCCTTCTGCTAATGGGAACTTTGCTCCCTATCTACTCTATCCAGATGCCTTACGATTTTGAACACTTCTTTAAGAACTGGAGTAGACAACTTAGCCCCTTGAGAGTGCTCTGCCATTTTATACAATCTTGGCTTCAACTCCACTTTCCTAACCATTCATCATAGCCCTTCAAATCCTTACTAATTAAAAATCTGTCCATCTATTCTTTAAATGTCCTGGCATTCACCACGCTCTGGGATAGTAAATTCCACAGACTCACGACCCTTCAAAAGGAGTAATTTCTCCTCATCTCTGTTTTAAATCTGCCATCCATTATCCTTAAACTATAACCTCTTGTCTTAGGTTGTCCTATAAGAGGAAACATTCTCTCCATGTCAACTTTCAATCTCCCTTATCATCTTGTACACCTCAATTAGATCTCCAAACCTCAACATTATTTTGGAAGAAGCTGGCATTGTTTTCCATAACCTATCCACGTAACTGAGGTCCTGCATCGCTGGAGCCATTCCGGTTAATCTATTCTGCACCTACTCTAATGTCTTCATGTTCTTTCTAAAGTGTAGTGTTCAGAATTAGATCCAATACTCTTAATTGAGGCCAAACCAGTGTTTTACAAAGGATCTCCATAGCTTCCTTGTTTGTGTACTCTATATCTGTGTTTAAAAAGTCAAGAATCTAGTCATCCTTATTAGTCACTTTCTCAGCCTGCACTGCTTTTTTCAACAATTTATGTACTTCTATCCCCAGATCCTCTGCACCTGCACCATCTTTAGAATTGTACCTTTTATTTCGTATTGTCTCTCCTCATTCTTGCTACAAAAAATGAATCACTCCACACCCTGTTGCATTAAATTTTAATCTGCCACTTCTCTGCCTATTCCACCAGCTTGGCTCTATCCTCTTGAAATTTATCACTAGCCTTCTCGCAGTTCACAATTCTAAGTTTTGTGTAATCTACTAATTTTGACATCGATAGTTGGCCAGTACTGCATATGGCACTCCAGATGAAGTCTGGCCAATGCATTATGCAGCTATGTTGTAGCCACTTTTGATTTATACGTTTTCTGTAAAGGCAAACCCATTTCTTGTTTGCTTCTCCTTCATATATTACCTCTATAAGCATGTTTCTTGGATGCAGAATCTTGAAAATCTCTGACTCATGTTTCAAAGAACAAAGAAAATTACAGCACAGGAACAGGCCCTTCGGCCCTCCAAGCCTGCACCGACCATGCTGCCCGACTTAAGTAAAACCCCCTACCCTTCCAGGGACCATATCCCTCTATTCCCATCTCATTCACGTACTTGTCAAGACGCCCCTTAAAAGTCACTACCTTATCCACTTCCACTACTTCCCCCAGCAACGAGTTCCAGGCACCCACCACTCTGTGTGTAAAACATCTGCCTCGTACATCTCTTTTAAAACTTGCCCCTCACACCTTAAACCTGTGCCCCCTAGTAATTGACTCTTCCACCCTGGGGAAAAAGCTTCTGACTATCCACTCTGTCCATGCCTGTCATAATCTTGTAGACTTCTATCAGGTCTCCCCTCAACCTCCGTCGCTCCAGTGAGATCAAACCAAGTTTCTCCAACCTCTCCTCATAGCTAATGCCCTCCATACCAGGCAACATCCTGGTAAATCTTTTCTGTACCCTCTCCAAAGCCTCAACATTCCTCTGGTAGTGTGGCGACCAGAATTGAACGCTATATTCCAAGTGAGGCTCACGAAGGTTCTATAAAGCGTCAACATGACTTGCCAATTTTTAAACTCAATACCCTGGCCGATGAAGGCAAGCATGCCGTATGCCGCCTTGACTACCTTCTCCACCTGCACTGCCACTTTCAGTGACCTGTGTACCTGTACACCCAGATCCCTTTGCCTATCAATACTCCTAAGGGTTCTGCCATTTACTGTATATTTCCTATCTGTATTAGACCTTCCAAAATGCATTACCTCACATTTGTCCGGATTAAACTCCATCTGCCATCTCTCCGCCCAAGTCTCCAAATGATCTATATCCTGCTGTATCCTTTGATGGTCCTCATCGCTATCCGCAAATCCAACAACCTTTGTCGTTCGCAAACTTACTAATCAATCCAGTTACATTTTCCTCCAAATCATATATATATATATTACAAACAGCAAAGGTTCCAGCACTGATCCCTGAGGAACACCACTTGTCACAGCCCTCCATTCGGAAACGCACCCTTCCACTGCTACCCTCTGTCTTCTTTGACCGAGCCAGTTTTGTATCCACCTTGCCAGCTCACCTCTGATCCCATGCGACTTCACCTTCTGCACCAGTCTGCCATGAGGGACCGTGTCCAAAGGCCTTACTGATGTCCATGTAGACAACATCCACTGCCCTACCCTCATCAATCATCTTCGTCACTTCCTCGAAAAACTCGATCAAGTTCGTGAGACATGACCTCCCCTTCACAAAACCATGTTGCCTCTCTCTAATACGTCCACTTATTTCCAAGTGGGGATAAATCCTGTCTCGAAGAATCCTCTCCAATAATTTCCCTACCACTGATGTAAGGCTCATCGGCCTGTAATTACCTGGATTATTCTTGCTACCCTTCTTAAACAGAGGAACGACATTGGCTATTCTCCAATCCCCTGGGACCTCCCCTGTAGCCAGTGAGGATACAAAGATTTTTCTCAAGGCCCCAGCAATTTCCTCTTTTGCCTCTCTCAGTATTCTGGGGTATATCCCATCCGGCCCTGAGTACAGCTTCACTGCTGGATGCACAGGAACACCGAAGCTTCCCTTATAATCTCAAACATTGTGCACAAACAGTAGATTCATGTTCTCAAAGTACTTCTTGGAATGACAAATAAGATAAATTGCGAAATGGATTTGAAACCAATGTAAGCATTGAGCTTGCAAATAAATCTCATTATGGAAAGAACTGATATAAACAATCCATTACGTATGAAATCAATTACCTGTATTTTTAGTGATTATGCTGACAATTTTCTCCTAATAGCTTTCCTCCTTTTAAGACTGAAGGATAATTTAATTGAATCTAGCATGATTTATAATTGAAGCTATTTCCTTCCATTATTAAAATTTATTTGTCAAACCTGTATTGATCACACAATGAAAACATTAATATTTTACTATTTTAATGGGTATAATCAGCAGTTTTGAAATGTATAACCAATGTCAACCTTTTATCAAATGTCTATATAATATCCAGGTTAAGTTTTAGTCCACACATGCCCAATAGCAAAGCACAACTACATTAGCAAAGCTGTAACAAAGATTAAGTATTCAATAGTTCTGAGAATTCAAAACATTTAACTCAAAATATTATTGCTATGCCTAATTAGAGTTGAGAAGGTCTGTGGAAATAAAAACTAAGAAGTTATAAAAATTCAAAGTATGTTCAAAAAATGGTTCACATTCCAGCTCAAGGGAATGTTGAATTTTTTTTTACATGTTTATGTATAACTAGCATGTCTGTTCAGGACAAGACTTGGGTTGAAACTCATCAGCACAAAATGAGTGACATCTATCGAACATCCTTTTTTTTTACATCTTTCTAGTTCCATATCACAGGCAGCCAATGTAATCATAGAATAGAATCCCGACAGTGCAGAAGGAGGCCATTTGGCCCATCGAGTCTGCACCAAACACAATCCCACCCAGATCCTATTCCTGCAACCCCTCATATTTACCCTGCTAATCCTGGTGACACTAGGGTCAATTTAGCACAGCCAATCAACCTAACCTGCACATCTTTGGACTGTAGAAAGAAACCGGAGCACCCGGAGGAAACCCACGCAGACAGTGACCCGAGGCTGGAATTGAACAGCGTCCCTGGCACTGTGAAGCAACAAGGCTAACCACCCAAGTCGAATTTCTACTTCTTGAATCCTTTAAATGCGTGTCTGTGTAAGGGCTTAAGACTCAGTGCCGAGACTGAATTTGCATCAATGACTTTGATTTGAAACTTGATGGTTAGATTTGCTGATGATCTAAAACTGGAAGATGAAGGAAGAGAGGCAGTTGAAAGACTACAGAATGAGAAAAAAAAATGTTTAGACTACTGTTGTCCTGTCACTAATATCAGAACAATTGTGTCAGGGAAATATATAAAGTTCATATAACATGAACAGGCCTACAGCCTGTGGTGGTTATGGCTCAGCCAGCAAATGGAACAAAGGCTTCTTCAACTTCCGTGTTTATAAATTGACTAGTTTGTTTTTTAACCCCCATCAGATTTACAGGGTGCAATGACAGGAACCAAAGCAAGAGTAAGAGGAAGTGTTACTGACACTTTACAAAAATACTTTGTGACTTGAGGGCTTTGAAGAATCTAATAAGGGAGATAGATGTGCGATGGTAAACATTTGGAGAAGGGTAATCCAAGATACTACAAATTGCACTGAGATTAGAGAGTTCAAATTGGAAGTGTCACCCAGGCTGTGGTGGGCTAAAGTTCTGACTTTTCTTTCAAGCTCATTGCGCAGTTATGCTGGGAAGTCTAGGATTTCTCGGGATGGAGGAATAAGATTGACTTTGATAAAGTCTTCCTCATCCCTAAATATCCCGCAATGTCGGAAAGCGTGTGTGTTACTATGAAAGCGGCATGAAGTTTATCAGCGACATTGGTCATGGGACCTGAAATAAATGGCTAACACTTTCAACAAAGGGAAGGGAAAACATGACATTCGTTAAAATGATAATGATGCAATTAGCAAATATGGAAAAGCATATAAAATTAAAAGATTGAAGAGTGGGAGTTTTATTTGAGTCCTAGCGCTTTGGATATTATCTAAAATCTTGTAGCTTCTGCAACACCAGAGCTAACGAAGCTATTATGGGAAAAAACAGGGAAATAGTTTAACAAAAACAGACGAGCTACAGGACTCGGAGACCGCATTTTCTCCCAGTTATGTAGCGTCTCACTCACACAATGCTCAGTAAGAAACAGCACTATGAGGTTGCGTGAGGAACCGGTGCGATAGCATCAGTTCCTGGGTCAGACGGATGTTTGGTTTCGTCCTGGTAACGGAGCGCTGAGAAAACTGGAAGTCGAGGACAAGTGCAGAAGCTGTGGGTTTGTATTGCCGCTTTATTTTTTAATATAATGCGAAGGAGTGATTGATACATTCATTGCAACAACTGGAGGGACTCGAGTGCGGCGATTCAATGGCAGGCGGTTGTCACACCGCTTGGGCTTTTATCTGTTCTTGCAGATCAGCTTTCAATAAAACTGCAATCCTTTATGTTTTATCACTATTTAAAACAGAGTTGGTTCCACTGTTAATTATTGGTTTAAGATTAATTATCCTTATTTAAATATTTCAGAAGATTAGTACCGTAGTGTTTCTGGCCGAGTTACTGTGAGGATCACCTTGTCAACCGGCCAAACAGTGTCAAGTAAAATACTGACAATCCAAAACAACAGTTTCAAAACTTGCGGATAAGAGTAAATTGGAGGGGGATTGACAGAATACGGGAAGACACCAATAAGGTTGCAGAATGGCATGTAAATGGGAAATGAACTTCATGATGGAAAGTGTGAGGTGGAACATAAACATCAGTCTGGGCCAATTAGCCGAATGGCATGTTTCAGTCCTGGATATCCTGAATCTGCACCTCTGATCTAAAAATTAGTCGTGAAATCACCAGTGGAGCTCTGGATTGTGGTAGCATTACAGTTTGTTGTGAGTCACTGTAAACTGACTTCACAAGCAGAGGATTTGGGGAAACATGCCACAGTCTGCTTAACATACAAAACGCCCTTGCTTACAGGTAGATAGCAAGAAAAACGGTCACAGTGCTTAAGCAGTTAAATACTCCTGGAATTGGCAAGCATATTCAGTTTAACAAAAACTTGTTGCAGTCAAATGAGGAGAGGGAAAAGAAAGGAGCCATTTGACCCTTTCTCACCTGATCATAACAAAGGGAAGTGGTTAGCCAAATCTTATGAAGTTTTTGAGTTGTAACAGTGGATAAGGGAAAATAATGGATGTGATGTATTTGAAAAGCATTCAATCAATAAGGTGCCACACAGCGGGTTATTGCATAGAATTAAAGTTAATGGAATTATTGGGGTAATATATTAGCATCAATAGAGGATTGGTTGATGGGCAGGAAACAAAGTAAGAATAAACAGGTCATTTTCTGGTTGGCTGGCTGTAACCAGTGAGGTCCCTCAAAATTAGTACTTGGGTCTCAGCTATTTACAATCTATATCAATGATTTATCTTATTCCCTTCTCCCTCTGCACTTGCCAGCTTCCCCTTAAATGTGTCTATAAGTTAAACAACTCCTTGTGGTAGGTAGTTCCACATTCTCACCACATTTTGACTAAAGAAGTTTGTTCTTAATTCCCTGCTGGAAATCTTGGTGAGAATTTTATACTGTTGGCCTCTAGTTATGCGCTTCCCCAGAAGAGGTGTTAAAAGCTCTGCTGATGTTAGACGTGAAGTATCCCAAAACCTACAAGGGTAACTTGGAATGGTGATCCTTAAATGTATATTTTGCAATTTAGTATAATGTGAGGAAAGATTTGCAAGCCAGTGAGTAAAGGTTAAGTCTTGTTATAATCATTCAAAGAAAAGAATGTTTATTAAACTGTAAAACATGCAACAAGAAAGGCCACAAAATACAATTAACTATAGTAATGGCTACACACACATTTACATTGAATTAACCCCATTCCACATCTATCCACTTTCTTAAACTCCAAGAATGTCCCTTTACATAAAACAACACCCCATAAAGTTTAACTTTGAGCCAAATCCAGCAAATAGTTACCACACACAGCTGGGCGAGACTATGATCTCCGTTGCTCACCAGCTGTGCTTCTCTCTGCAGTTCCAAATTAATGCCATCACTGATGTATTGTTTATCCCTTTTGATCTTATCCTATTCAAACAACCCACCTCAGAAATCATACTTTATAGCATGTAAGAGCGACATACATTCTTATGTCTCCACTTTGAATGCCCATCTTCTGTAGTTTTACCACCGATGATTCTGTACTCTTTTGCTCTCCATTTCACTTAAATATGTTTACCTTGCTGTGGAGCTAATTTGCATATCAAAACATCCTTCAGACCAGCTGAACCCTAATCAATTCCCTTTTCATTTATATCCTTCTCAAAATAAAGCCTGATCTTCGGTTTACTTTCTTAGTCCAAAGATGTGCGGGTTAGGTTGATTGGCCAGGTTAAAATTGCCCCTGAGATGCGTAGGTTAGAGGGATTCGCGGGTAAATATGTGGGGGTAGGGCCTGGGTGGGATTGTGGTCGGTGCAGACTCGATGGGCCGAATGGCCTCCTTCTGCACTGTAGGGTTTCTATGATTTCTATGATTTAGTAAGTAGCATTAGTAGCCATTCTAACCTGTGGTGCGATTTTTAGTGATAAATACTGTACTCAGAGTTCCTCTACCCCACCTAGACTTGCACCTTTCAAGTAATCCTTTCCTACAAAAGTGTACTACATCACATTTATCATGATTGAACTTCATTAACCATTTACCAATGATTTGCCCATTCTGCAAGTTTATTTGTGTCCTCCTGTAATTTATTGAGGTTCTCCTCAGTATTGATTCCCCCCATCCCCACAGCCAATTTGGCACCTGTTCTAGAAAGGGGGGCAGTGATGGAAGAGCCCCCTCTCTCTTCCCCATCCACCTTTCCCACCCAAGACGCGAGATGGGTGATCTGCCAGGCTTTCTCCTGTCCCTGAGCTCCAACCAGCGGAAATATTGGAGCGGGCATCAAGAGACCTTTAAGGACCTCAATTGAGGCGAGGGTGGGTGAGATGCTTCAGGCCTCATCTGCCCCCCTCACCTCCCACCCCATCCCTCTTAAAATTGCAGGCACATTGGGGTCGGGTGGAAAGATGATGGGATTTTAAAGGCCTGCCTCCTCCCCTCTACCTGCAAACCTGCAGGGGGTTGTAAAATTCTGTCACTAGTTTTATTTCTGTTCCCTAGGAACCTCTCTGTCCATTTCAGGGATTTAGTAGAACTAGTTCAGTATCTTCATAGAATCCTCCAGTCCAGAAGGAGGCCATTCAGCCCATTGAGTCTGCACCGACCACAATCCCACCCAGGCCCTATCCCCATAACCCATGCATTTACCCTAGCTAGTCCCCCTGACATTAAGGGGCAATTTAGCATGGCCAATCCACCTAACCCGCACATTCTTGGACTGTGGGAGGAAACCGGAGCACCCGGAGGAAACCCACACGGACACGGAGAGAATGTGAAAACTCCACACAGACAGTAACCCAAGCTGGGAATCGAACCCGGGTCTCTGGCGCTGTGTGGCAGCAGTGCTAACCACTGTGCTACCGTGCTGCCCACGGTGGCACAGTCGTTCGCATTGATTGACGGTACCCAAAGACATTGTTGTTATATGACTTGGTGATGGTGGTGCTGTTCAAAATCAGAGGTTAATGGCTGCTCTTCCTCTTTGCAATAGTTATTGCCCAGCACTTTCAGTATCATGAGTTTTACCTGCCATTTGTCAGTTCAAGGATGAAAATTATTCAAGTGTCAGTAGAAGCAGCCATGAGCAATTCATTATTATTGAAGGAGTTGTGAATGGAGCTAAACACTGTATAATTGTTGCTCAACAGTTCCACTTCTAACCTTTCTTTTGTTGCTGTTCTGCTTTCTTAGGCTCAGCTGAAAAGGAGCTAACTGCTACTCAACATGAGCACTTTTCCCAAAGAGTTCCAGTAAGATTACAAAAAATAAAGCCTGCTGTTTTGCTAAGTGCTTTTTGAAACCTTATAATAGGGGTGCTCAGTGACTACCTTTTGTGAGGCAGACTAGATAACTCATCATGGACAATATTGCAAAAGTGGGAGTCACAACTTTAAGTGCAACATTAGTCCACATAGGAATCAATATTAAAACTCTTGTTAGGTCCTGTAAGAATTTTATCAGATTAAAATGTTATACCATTCAAGTGGAAATATTTTACATAGCTAAATTCCAACATTGGTAAATGGAATCACTTTTAAAATTAAGTAAGATTAAAAATATAAAAGAAAAATGTAACTTCCTACTTAGAGTACCTCCAGCTTTCCATGGATCTGCTTTTCAAACCTCCTGTTCCCTAATCCCCTGAGTGGCTACAGATTCTACCCCTCCAAGTGTAGCCTACCCCTCCTCCCCAACCTCAGCGCTGCAGCCTCTTTCTGGCCCACCCTCTGCTGACTCTCCCACACTCTGACTCACCCTTTCACTATTTCCCTTTCCTGTACCTGCATTCCCATTTGAAGATTCAGATCCGATCCAAAGCCGGAGCTCCGATCTTGTGGAAGTGCCAGTCTCAGTGGCGCAAAAGTGTCGAGCTGGGGCTGCTACAATCATGTTTTTTTTAAAATGCCGCTTCAAATGGGAACACAGGTCCAGAAGAGGGCTGCAGTGAGACGGGGAGCCAGGGAGTGGGAGGTTTGGCTATTGGATGAATCTGGGAGGCCGCAGCTCTGAGGTCGGAAAGGAGGAAGGCCACAACTCGGAATGAGGAGGGGAGAAGTCATAACTCTGGGAGGGGGAAAGAGAAAGGCCACAACTCGGGGAGTGGAGGCCACAATCTGAAGGTCGGAGAGGGGCGAGATTGCTCCAAAATGGCACCAATCGGATTTCATGGGAAACAACGTTAAAATGAACCTTGCGTCACTCAGCGAAATTACAGGTAACATATCGATGTTAAACCAAACAACTTAAAAATGGGGCAATGTTAAGCGAGGACTTACTGTACAGGCTGGCTTATTTGCATTTATTGTATTTCAAGGGAGAAATTGAGTATTGGAACTGTTATTCTTTCTTTGTCAAAATAATACTGTCTGTTTTTTGTATAATGTGTTGGCATAATTCTGTTGTTACACAAGTTCCTTCCTTTCCTCCTGTAGTTCAGCTGGAAACCATTTGGCGAGTGTTGAAATGGAGTTTATAAAAAATCTCCAGCAACAGATCTATTATCTGGAACTTGAAGCCAACTTTCTATATCCTTTCTACACCAAAATTGCTCAGTAATTATGCATTTATACAAGAGTAATCTTGTGGCACGCACATTTACTTATTTATAGATTGGAAAGTGCCTCAGTAGCTTTAGCTCATGTCCCTGACTTGACTCTCATTCAAACTGCTTTTATTATGCACATTTTGGACTATTTTTGACCATAGCCATGGAACGATTAGATTTAGAGAATGATAGGTGAGCCTTGACAAGCCAGTCCTGATGCCAGAAGGACACTCTAATCATCCAAGCATGCCTGGCATTGCCAGTGTTAGTATACATTAATAACCTGGCTGTATTTAGTGTGAGCCTGGTCACCATCAGGCTTTCATGTGCCATTTTGGATAAACTAAAGAAATTCAGCTGGTGAAATATGGAGAGCTGGACAACGCTAGTCTCTGAACAAGCACAAAATTGTAAAATACCACATAACTTGGACACAATTTATGGTCAGGGCATGGTCATATTCATTGTAAGTTGACACTGCTGCCTCTCTGTTTGATAATTGAGTGACTGGGAATATTTCATCTGATATTATCAGAAAATTTGAAACTATCTAAGACAAACTTTAAGTGAAAGGAACGCAATCTCTCAATGGTGCGCTCAAATTTTTAGTAATTTTTTTTGCTCTTAATATCTTAACCAAAATATACTCGTGATCAAACAAAAAAATCCACCATGCTCCAACCAAAAGTGGAATTGGAAGCCGAGAGAATGTTACAGAAACTACAGGTAACAATTAATGTTTTTTTTTCAGAAAGTAACCAAATTATTTCAATTGCTGTTGCTTAACCCAAATTCAAATGTGGCCATATGAGAAGTGTCTGGAGAGAAGAGGATAAAAATGACCTCTACTTTGATAGAAATATGTCAGGACAGACACCCACCTCCCACCCCATGACCACCCCATCCCCACTCTGGGCCTCATAAATGGCTCAATAAGTTTATCTACTTAGCAAAGACAAACTAAATTTGATCCAGGGTCTGTGCTAAATTGGCTGGGTGCTATAGGGGTGCTATAATTAGCCCAGCAAAGAACTATTACCCCTTTTTCAAAGTATTGAGATATTCACTGTCACTGGGTCAAAATCCTGCTTTTCCCTTCCTAACAGCACTGTGAGCCTACCTACACCTCAGGCACTGCAAGTTTCTGAAATAGAAACTCGAACGAGGAGTAGGCTAGCTGGTCTTTTGAGTCTGCTCCACCATTCATCTTGATCATGGCTGATCATCGAACTCGATATCCTGTCCACCCCTTCCAATATCCCTTTAGCCCCAAGAGCTATATCTAATTTCTTCTTGAAATCAGACAATGTTTTGGCCTCAAGCCTGCCATAACTCTGGGCAAAATGAGCTGGAAAGGTTGGAAGTCAGTTCCAAACTCATAAATTGCCAGATTCCACCTCTAAAGATGCCAGTGGTGCAGTAGGGGGCAGTGTTGATGATAGAAATTCGAATACCAGGAGTTCCTCAGCAGCTTACTGAATGAAAATAGTGCCTCCATCTGTGGTTCCAAACAGGAATCATGACCTCCCTTACCAAAACAAATAAAAGAACGTTTCCCGTAACCTGGAGCTACAATGCTCAAGGCTGGCAGGAGTGCACATAACTGAGCATGGTTTTATAAATTGCAAACTCACATAACAGAGAGCATGGAGTTCAAGGAAAGATTACCCTTCTCATCTACAACTCTCCTTCTAAGCAACACCTTCACCTTTCCAGAATGCAGAAAAGTTATATGAGCCTCCAAATCACACAGCTAGGAATGAACCTACAATGCGTGTCAACAAGATGTGAACAAGCACACTTTTCATTGAGGATGAGACATCACTGATGTCGGTACTCAATTGAGAAGGGATGCACACTGTGCTGATGGGGTTCACACAACATCGACCAGAGGCACATGATGCAAAATCTGCAATAAGTGAGTGGAGGGAACATAGTGTGACATCTGATCGAGCACCAACAGAACTCGGCATACAGAGGAGTCATACACAAAAGGAGATGTGAATTGGATAAAGTTCTATTTACACTGGTGGAAAGCATATGCATGTGGTGAATACTGCACCACCACTGTGCTCCTAATATTTCTTAATCTTCCTAACCCGACCACTAATGCCTTGGTGCATCCACAACAATGAACAATTAAGTGTCAATTTGGCTTCTAATCAAGCCAATTTACCCTGATAATATGTTGCCCACAGCATTAAAGGTTTGGCTAGGGCAGCAAGGGAGGAATGGGAAACTGGATTTTTTTTTTACCTCAAGTGCTTAAAGCGTGGGAAGGAAGGAAGGACTTATAAAATTCTAACAGGGTTCGACAGGGTAGATTCAGAAAGAATGTTCCCAATGGTGGGGGAGTCCAGAACTAGGGGTCATAGTTTGAGGATAAGGATTTTAGAATTGAGGTGAGGAGAAATTTCTTCACCCAGATGGTAGTGAATGTGTGGAATTCACTATCACAGAACGAAGTTGAGGGCCAAAATGTTGTCTGATTTCAAGAAGAAATTAGATATAGATCTTGGGCTAAAGGGATCAAGGGATATGGGAGGAAAGAGGGGATCAGGATATTGAATTTGATGGTCAGCCATGATCAAAATGAATGGCGGAGCAGGGTTGAAGGGCCGAATGGCCTACTCCTGTTTCTAGTTTCTATGACTCTTCGGGGCTGCCCTTTGCCAATCATGGGATTTCCCCATCAACCCCCCCCCCCCCCCCCCCCGCCCGCCCCCCAAGGTTGAAACCCTCCTTCCTTCCTATATGCATACAACCTCCCCCAACTGCCTCACTGTCCCACTCCCTAACCTGCACAAACCCTCCCAGCCCAAGACCCCAGACTTATCTCCTCCGAGGATGCAAGGCTTTGGGGTCCCTACTTCTCCTGCAGTTCCAATAGCGGCCATTAACACTCCTTGGCGCTGCTGGGACTGATGGTGTTGCAGGTCAATCACAATGAGGGGCGGGAGTACCACTCGGTCTTCATTAGTCCACGGCGCTTTAGGGCTGTGGTGCGTGTTGGCTCAATGCCAACATTGTTTCCTGTGGCGGCATGTCATCTGCCCCCAACCCCCTCCCTCTCCCCCCCATATTATTCACCCCTATATCTTTAAAATAGTTCAAAAGCTGTGAAGTATTTTAAAGATATTGGGATTGTGAAATGAGCTTTTGTAAATACAAATGAGTAAAGGCTGTTGATGCAAATATTGGGGAAAAGTACAAAAGTGTTTCATTGGCCAGCACTGTTCTTTTCCTCGAGGCTTTTATCAATATGTTTGTCATTGTGCAGGAGATGTGCTCTCAAGTTGATGGTCTACACTTAGAACTGAAAAGAAAAGAAGCCCATTTAAACATGTTGCAGACTGAAAAAGAGAGACTTGGCAAACAACTTAATCTCTCAGATGGCAAGTTCTGTGATTGGCACATAGTGCACAAACTGAAATTTATTTTTCATATAGATATTTATGTGTATAACCTGTCATTAACATGCGATCTTGTATTTTTGCTTTATGAAAGTTGATTTGTTTACAATACAAACAACTTGGTATTTATACAGTGCCTTTAATTGAGATTCATCACAAGGTGGTTCACAGGAGTGTTATAAAGCAAAATCTAGTTCTGAGTCACGGAGGGAGGAGTGGATATTAAGCACTAATGAAGCAAGTTCTAAAAAACAATGAAGGAGGAGTCCGGGGGCCAGGAGGAATGAGAGCACAGGGAGATATGAAGCGCGGTAGCAGAGGAGTCCCAAGGTGAAGAGAAGCAGCTGCTGAGCAAAAGTAGAATGAGATAGTAAGTGTGGCAGCAGAGCAGGCATGAAATCATGAGGAACAGAAGTTGAGAGCAACTCAAACATTAGAATAAATTGGAAGAATGACATTTGGATCAGTATCGAGAAGAAGGAGAGGCAGAACCTGAGGAAAGAAAATTTGTGATCAAGGTTAAGTATTGAAGTAAGAATCTAAGATAAAAATCTGGAGTAATCAAGCCAGACTTAAAAACTGAGGTTTTATATTTCTGGAGATTTAGATAATAGTTGAAAACTCTGAGGTAATGCTGTGTGGTGAACCACTGTCACTACATGTATGTGCCTGGACACACCCATGCTGCACCTGGCCCGAGACTCCTCCCTTTCCACCTGAGACCCCTCCCTTTCCACCCAGAGTGGGGTATAAAGGTGATGGTCCCTCCTCCTTGCCTCAGTCCAGACCAGGTCAGCCACAAGGGTGTGCTCCTGTTCTCTGTGAATAAAAGCCTATTAGTTTTCCCTCGCTCTCAGAAGTCTTCGCGTCGTAATTGATAGTGCATCACGCAGACCATCTCAGACCTGTCAAATGTGCATCCTGTTCCACATGAGAACTGCAGGATGCTTCCTGTGTCCTGGCCAACTACATCTGCAGAAGGTGTCATCAGATGGACGATCCTGGGCCCCATGGTTTGAAGCTTGAGCAGTAGCAGACATCACTGTGGTACATCAGCAAGGCTACATGGATAGAATTTTTCAGAAGGTGGTTACCCTGCAGCTTAAGTGTGCACAGAGCGAGAATGTACAACTACTAGATAGACAAGGAGGACTAAACAGGTCGTGCAAGGATCCTTTGAGTGCATCTTGCTGTCCAACAGATATTCAGTTCTGAATAATGTTGAGAGTGATGGTCCCTCTGGGGAAAACAGCACCAAAAATGATTTTGCAGCGGAATAGGAAGAAGGACAGAAACATTGTTGTGATAGAGGATTCTACACTGAGAGGAGCAGACAGGTATATCTGCAGTTAGAGACCTGATTCCAGATTAGTAAGTTTTCTCCTTGGTGTCAGGATCAAGGTCATCACTGATTCGTAGAAGGTCACTTGAGGGGATTGGATGATCAGCCAGAGGTCATGGTCAGTATCAGTGCCAATTACAGAGATGGAAAAAGGGATTAACTCCCGCACACTGATTTTAGCAAGCTGAAACATAAATTAAAAAGTAGGAACTCAAATGCAGCAATTTCTGGATTACTCCAGACGCCACGTGCCAGCGCATACAGAAACATGAGAATAGTGCAAATGAATGGGTGGTTGATGAAATGGGCCAGGGGAGAACTGTTATCCCATGTGAATATGTTTGCTGTTGTTAGGAAGGATTTAAACTCGCATGGCAGAGGGATGAGAATGAGTATGAATTCAGAACAGGGAAGCAAAGCTGAAGATAATTCAGAAATTCAGTAAGGGAGTATTGTCGGCAGAGGAAATCAAGGTTGAAGAATAGACAAAGTGATGAATGGCATCTACTTCAATGCAACAGGCTGGATATAATACAGCCCTGTCAGTGAGTTTGAAGGCAGGGAGAAGGCTTGTTAAATCCGGTAGGCAGCCTCACCACTGCTTGCCCACCCGTCCCTGCCCTCATCGCAGTTATATAAGCGGCATGTGTTGCCCACCTGCCAGTGAGCCAACTGAGGCCCATTTAATGCCCACAATGACCTCATCCGACCACCTCCGGGGAAAGCTCCACACCAATGCCCAACCCGGCATGTTTCCCTGTGTGGGCTGGTGGTGGGCCCTTCAATAACGGCCTCTTGCATTAAGCAGAAGACCCCTCCTAAGGATTTACCTCACCCCAGTTTGTCATCTCCCCACTGGCCTCTAAAATCCCCAACCCCCGACCTCCTTGCCAGAAACTGCCAAATTTGGCACCCAGAGAGATACTGAAACATTGATCCAAATCCAGATCCAATGATGCATACTTCTGTATTGGAGAATGTTGGAGAACTATTGGCCTCTGGCCGACAGCTCTCTGAGGTGAAACTTTCTGTTCCTGAGGGGTGAAAATTTTGTCTTCATCCTATTAATGGCCAATTGGCCATTAAATAGCTGTGCAGCAGCTGGTGTTCCCTTCATGCGTTTGCAGGAAACCTGGAGCTTCATATAATTCAGCTCAAGGCTGAATAAGGCAGAAGAGCTAAAGGCGCAGATAGACACATAGAAGAATGATCTTATAGCTGTAACTGAAACATGGCATAAAGAAGGTCAGGAAGGGCAGCTCAACATTCCTGCTTTCAGGGTTTAAATAAGAAAATCACAAAAACAATTTGTAATAATATAGCACTGTTAATGTATTAAAATGTCCAAAGGTACTTCACAGGAACATTATAAAGTAACATTTGACATTGAGCCAGATAAGGAAATATTAGAGCAGATAGCCAAAAACTTGACCAAAAAGAGGTAGGATTAGGGAGCATCTTGGAAAAGAGAAGCAGAGAAACAAAGAGTTTTAGGGAGAGAATTCCAGAACTTGGGGCCTAGCTGAAGGCAATGTCACCAAATGGTGGAACAATTAAAATTTCAGATTCTCCAGAAATAGAGGAGCTCAGATACCTTGATAGGTTGTGAGTCTGGAGGAGCTCACAACTGTGAAGAGGGATGACATGCTAGAAAGTTTATCAAATGGGCCATATAGGTTGACCTGAGGAACACAAAAGAGACAAACACGGTGCTAGGAGAATATAGAAGTCAGCAAATAGAAAAACAAATACATTCTGAGAAGTGCAAAAACTATAGGGCATAATAATGGTCGGGGATTTCAACTACCCAAATATTAACTGGGATAAAATCAGTGAAAGCTGTAGAGGGCAGAATTCTTAAAATACATTTGGGAGAAGATTTTTTAACCAGTATTTAGGAAACCCAACAAGGGAAGAGAAATTTTGGGTTTAGCTTTAGTGAATTAAAGGGTGGAAGGGATTTTCGTGGGCGATCATTTTGGTTGTAACAATAATAATTCAGTTAAGCACATAGACAGGAGTAAAAGATCTAAAATAAAAACAAAATGCTAGAAAAACTCAACAGATCTGGCAGCATCTGTGAAGAAAGAAGTCTAATATGACTCCTCCACAGAAATCTTTATCCAGCATTTCCGGTTTTAATTTCAGATTTTTTAAATTCATTTATGGGACATGAACATTGTTGGCCAGGCCAGCATTTATTGCCCATCCCTCACTACCCTCCATTTCAGAGGGTATTTGAGAATCAACCACATTGCTGTGGATCTGGAGTTACATGTAAGCCAGACCAGGTAAGGACAGCAGATTTCCTTCCTGAAAGGATATTAGTGAATCATGGTGGGTTTTTATGACAATTGACAATGGTTTCACGGTCTTCATTAGACTTTTAATTCCAGATTTTTGTTGAATCCCATTTTCACCATCTGCCATGGCAGGATTTGAACCTGGATCCCCAGATCTTCCCCTGGATCTTTGGATTACTGGTCCATTGACAATACCACTACGCCACTGCCTCCAGCATCCACAGTATTTTGCTTTTACTATCAAATTTACTAAGCTGAATTGTGATTTGGTAAAAGTAGACTGGAAACAGCTATTTGAGAGTAAATCAGTGTCGGAGCAGCGGGGAGGATATCATCAAGTGGGTAAAGAGGGCTAAGAACCTATAGGTTCTCACACTTGGGGTCTGGGACTCTGAAATGTTGCTGCAACTTCAATGTCAAAGAGCACACAGAGTAGGAAATGGCAAAAATAAAGAAAGCTTAGGTCAGGTACTGAGAGCTCAACACTCAAGAAATCCAGAAGGACGATAGACACGGTGGCATAGTGGTTAGCACTGCTGCCTCACAGCACCAGGGACCCGGGTTCAATTTCCGGTTTGGCTCACTGTCTGTGTGGAGTTTGCACATTCTCCCCGTGTCTGCATGGGTTTCCTCTAGGTGCTCCGGTTTCCTCCCACAGTCTGAAAGACATGCTGGTTAGGTGCATTGACCTGGATAGGCGCCGGAGTGTGGCGACTAGGGGAATTTCACAGTAACTTCACTGCAGTGTGAATGCAAGCCTTACTTGTGACTAATAAATAAACTTAAAGTGCAATGGTGAAATTAAAAATGGAATTGGGAAAACAAAGGGAGGGCAGGAAAAATATTGACAAGTAAAATTAAGAAAACCGAAAAGGTAAGTGGTTTGTGGAGGCAGATGAATGACTCCTAATGAATACTTGTTCCCCTCTTCAGAAAAGAGGAGGACAGTATAGATGTTGCATTTAAGGAGGAGTGTGAAACATTGGATAAAATAAACATAGTGAGAGAGAAAATATTAAGGGTTTTTTGAAAATCACTAAAATCAGGAGGCCATGGTGAAATGTACCCCAGTTTGCTAAGAGAAGCAATGGAGGAAATAGTGGAGGTTCTGACCATTATTTTCCAATTCTCCCTGCCTTATGGGCATGGTGCTTGAGGACTGAAGATCTACTGAAGTTGTTTTGTTGTTTAAAAAGGGATAGACTGAAGCCAATCAGCTTAACCTCTGTGGTGATCAGCCATGATCTTATAAAAGGACAGTGTAGGTTCAAGAGGCTGAATACTCTACTCCTGGTCCTTGTTCATATGTTCAGTGACAGTGGTGTGAAGTCAACTTAGGTGAGTGCTGTGTTGCATGTGGTCTAAAGCCCTCATCTCTCTCTCGTGTCTGTTGCTTTAAGACAGTACAACAGAAGAGGATCACCTAACTTGAAGGACCAATGGGAACTGAGAGTGAGTGATCACCCCAGAGGGTGGAGTCCTCTCTTGGGCAGATTGCATATGGAAGCCACATTGTAAGCATGTAAAGACTGAAACAGCTGGGAAGGCTACTCTCAAATAGCTGCTTCCAGTCTAATTTTACCAAATCACAATTCAGCTTAGTAAATTTGATAATAAAAGCAAAATACAATGGATGCTGGAGGCAGTGGCGCAATGGTATTGTCAATGGACCAGTAATCCAAGGATCCAGGGGACGATCTGGGGACTTGGATTCAAATCCTGCCATGGAAGATGGTGAAAATTGAATTCAATAAAAATCTGGAATTAAAAGGCTGCCTCAGGCTGCAAACCCTTGTACCAAGTTTCTCTTTATTAATAAATATCTTCTTGTTCTTAACAAAACCTGAAATCTTTTGACAATGACACAAGTGCCACTACATGCCACTATTAGTGACTAGGTGGATCAATTGGATGGCACAGTCTATCTGTGAGTACCCAATTTAATTGAAGTTTGGAAAAGAGGGATACCTGCCCGAGTGCCTGTTCTGGGCGAATTGAGTTGCTCAGGTAGTGCCAGATCAGGTGGGGGTAGACGAAGTAATGAACCCAGTGTAGCCAGCGAGTCCAGGGGTTTGGAAAGATATAGAAATTAACATGAAGCGAGATTAGCCTTCAGAGCAAGAGAAGTAAAACTTGAGCTAAAGAGAAAGGACAGGAGGGTTTGAAGTAAAAAGAAGATATATCCAGCTAGAAAAGAGCTGTAGCCCAGATTTAAAAAGAAAAAAATCTTAAACTTCTTGATAATAGCAGACACTCTCCAACACCAATGGCCCATAACACTCTCCATTACCAGTGACCATGTACGTGAAGACTCTGCTTATCTCCAGTGCATTGTTGCTGCACATCAGTCTGGAAACTGCTTCCTCCAGCTCTGCAGCCCCCGGTTCTCTGCCTTTCTCAAGTGATTTGCTTTCTATTCTGTAAGAAGAGTTACAAGTGTGCAAAATGGAATATTTTGAGAGGTTGGAAGGACAATAATTGCAGAGGATGACTTTGAGGGATGGGTGTGAGATTGCAATAAGATTAGGGTGAGTGTGAGTACTGGCTGTTCAGATTGAGATACGTTGGAGAGAGGAATGGGGTGGATCTGTGAGATACGTTCATCTTAGGAGTGCTGTGCAAAAGAAGGCTGAGAAAATCTGAGTGAGGGAGTTAGTGTTTGAATATAGTATATCATTCATCCTGATGAGATAATTGAACCGCTTTGTATCTGAGTAAGGGACCACACTCCTTCTCACCTCAGCCACTTCTAGCCACTCCTGTTTAGCTTCAGAGGCAGTGCTCTTTCTCTTCTTCACGCAAAAAAAAATTCTAGTCCCTGGGAGCTGACAGCATGTTCTCCAGGGATGCTGCAGAAATCACTCGAGGGGCTGTCTCTGTTAGCAATTGTAGAATGTGTGTATTCTGTCCCGACACCAGAGCGCCTTTAAATTCTAAAGCTTCAACAATCAAGTGCAGGTTTTAATCATACCCCAGTCCACCCACTCCAATTGGTCAGGTAATCCAAAACCAGGATGCTAATACCCTGGTTCAGTTAAAGCACCGTGGAAAAACACGCTCCATGAGCTTTCAGGTTCCTGACCTACTGCTAACCTCACCCAATGTGAGCACATCCAAATGTTAAAACTCAGCCCAGTGGCTTCAGTCTTTCAATGTTTGGGAGGAGGGAATTTCTACTAAACCAAAACTGAATTTCAGAAAAACACTGAAAAATCTGAGTTAGTGGAGGCATCAGAGGTGATTGTGAGGCAGAGCTGGGTAAAGCACCTTGGAATGTTAAAGATGCTATTTAAATGCACGTTGTTGTTGTGCTGAATAGGGATGGAGAATAATTTTCATCTGATTACCGTGTACTTTGGGCTACAATTTACGATGCATGACAAACCTGCCTGCCCTTTACTACCAGAAGTGATTTACAAAGATGTATTAAAATGATTTTAATTTTATTTCAGAAAGTTCTCATATGAATCTGTGCCCTCGGCAGTATTTCAGAATATAATTTATTTACAAACTGCAGATTCGCATTTGAAGGAAAAGCAGTCACTTGTGGAAGAGATAGTGCAGCTCAAGAGGATGAAGGAGATCACGGATACAGGGTTCTCATACAAAGAAATGGAATTACTGCAGAGCAAGCAGGAACTGGAACGACAGCTCAGGAACCGAAAGAATAATGAGCATAAAGTTACAATTATAAAACAACAGGTAAATTCAGTATGTCCATCAGTTGTCTGTGTTTAGTAAGTCATTGATGGTTCAAATTAAGTGACTTGGCATTTGAGTACAGCTGAAAGTTCCTCTGTGGACAAACAGTATGCCTGCCTGTTTCCAACAGTGGACTGCTTAAATAAACAAATCAGGGTTTCTACACCGATTGTAGGATCCTATTGCAATTCTGAGGGTAGCATAACCAATGACCCTTGGAGGGAGTGCAGAGAAGGTTCACCAGGTTGATACCAGAGATGAGGGGTGTTGATTGTGAGGAGAGACTGAGCAGATTGAGTTTGTACTCGTTGGAATTTAGAAGGCTGAGGGGGGACCTTATGGAGACCTATAAAATAATGAAGGGGCTGGATAGGGTAGAGGTGGAGAGATTCTTTCCACTTAGAAAGGAAACTAGAACTAGAGGGCACAGCCTCAAAATAAAGGGGGGTCAGTTTAGGACAGAGTTGAGGACGAACTTCTTCTCTCAGAGGGTGGTGAATCTCTGGAATTCTCTGCCCACTGAAGTGGTGGAGGCTACCTCGTTGAATATGTTTAAATCACGGATAGATGGATTCCTGATCGGTAAGGGAATTAGGGGTTATAGGGATCAGGCGGGTAAAGTGGAACTGATCCACTTCAGATTAGCCATGATCTTATTGAATGGCGGGGCAGGCTCGAGGGGCTAGATGGCCTACTCCTGCTCCTATTTCTTATGTTCTTATGACCCTTAAAGACCCTTAAAAACGGGCCTAGAAATATTTTACTTTTAAATGCATGGAGCCACTTTTGTCCCTCCTGTGCCCACAAGAACACTCTGACCCCTCGCCTGATCATTTGAAGGAACCCTGAGATCAGTATTTCCCCACCACCAACACCAACTTGAACCCAGGCAGACCTGTCAATCAGCTATTCATAGGAATCAACCACTTTCCCTCCCTCTCACAACCTGCTAGTAGGGTGTCCGTTTGGTACCTGCAGAACTCATTCATACCTTTCAGCATTGTGGTTGAACAGGCAGTGTGGCTGAAATTTAAAATAGATCTTCATTATGAAGGATATACAGTGATAGTACAGTTGATGATTTTAGGCAGAACCTTAAAGCAATAAACATTTAATGACAGGAGAACTGACTAGAGTTACAAAACGTTCCAAAAGAGAATGTGGAGAAGCAGCTGATTCACAGGTAAACTGGCATTGAATGGGGCCCATTCCCTGACTTTCCCCATCTCTCAAGACTGCCAGACTCCAACTCCCAAATATTACCAGCAATCCATTGATACTGCCAAACTCTTGGGGTAGGAAGAGGAACTTTGAGTAGGTGGAAGCTCTTCTGAGGTATAAACACCAGCCTAAACCAGTTGGGTTCAGCAGCCTATGTCAGTGTTGTGTAGAGGATCATAGAAACCCTACAGTGCAGAAGAAGGCCATTCAGCCCAATGAATCTGCACTAGTGATGCCCACATCCCCGTAAGTTAATTTTTAAAAAAATAATTAGCATGGTTTCAATTTCCAAACTAAATCAAGTTTTCAGCATTCATTTAAAAACCACCTTTACTAAAATTTGGATGTTATTGTTTAACTTATAAATTAATGCCCAAATCAGATTGCTTACAATGAGATACAACCTTTATATGACCATATACCAAGTTGCGCCAGTTAGTATGCGGAACAACACTGATTTATTAACTTTAGGAGTGGCCTTAGAATCTAGGTGTATGGGGATGGGGAAATCAGGAATTGCCAGTAATCAAAGGATCAAGCACTTCTTGAGGAGACTCTTGGGGTCCAGGAACTTTAGAGAAGGGTTGCAAGTACATTTGAAATGTTACTAGAATCTGAGATCAATCCAATCTAGGCCTTATCCCCGTAACCCCAAATATTTACCCCGCTAATCCCTCTAATGTACGCATCCTGGTTCACCAAGGGGCAATTTAGCATGGCCAATGCACCTAACCCTCACATCTTTGGACTGTGGGAGGAAACCGGAGCATCCAGAGGAAACCCATGCAGACACAGGGAGAACGTGCAAACTCCACACAGACAGTGACCCAAGCCAGGAATCGAACCCAGGTCCTTGGAGCTATGTGGCAGTAGTGCTAACCACTGTGCCACCGTGCTGCCCCTAATTCTATGTAATTCTATGTAACCCCAAGGTATCTGTCTCCAATGTTTCCAGATCAAAAACTTATCCCAGTGATCTCAGATTCTAGTAACATTTCAAATGTACTTGCAACCCTTCTCTAAAGTTCCTGGACCCCAAAAGTCTCCTCAAGAAGTGCTTGATCCTTTGATTACTGGCAATTCCTGATTTCCCCATCCCCATACACCTAGATTCTAAGGCCACTCCTAAAGTTAATAAATCAGTGTTGTTCCGCATACCAACTGGCGCAACTTGGTATATGGTCATATAAAGGTTGTATCTCATTGTAAGCAATCTGATTTGGGCATTAATTTATAAGTTAAACAATAACATCCGAATTTTAGTAAAGGTGGTTTTTAAATGAATGCTGAAAACTTGATTTAGTTTGGAAATTGAAACCATGCTAATTATTTTTTTTAAAATTAACTTACGGGGATGTGGGCGTCACTAGCTAGGCCAGCTTTTATTGCCCATCCCTAATTGTCCTTGAGAAGATGCTGGTAAGCTGCCTTCTTGAATTGCTGCAATCAATATGATGTAGGTGCATCCAGAGTGCTGTTAGGGAGGGAGTTTGAACATTGACCCAGTGACAGAACACTGATACATTTCCAAGTCAGAATGATGAGTGACTTGAAGTGGTGGTGCTCCCATGTGTCTGTTGCCCTTGTCCATCTCAGTGGTAGCAGTCGTGGATTTGCAAAGGTGAATTCCTGCACTGCATCTTGTAGATTGTACACACTGTTCTTTGGTGGTTGAGGGAGTAAATGTTTGTGAAATGGGTGCCAATCAAATGGACTGCTTTGTCCTGGATGGTGTCGAACTTCAACGTTATTTGTTTAAATTTTGTTTCCAGATTGAACAGAGGTCAGAGCAAGAGAAGATGATTGAGACACAGCTAGGAGAAAAGAATTTGGAGCTTCTAAAAGTCCAGTCAGCTGTCCATGAAATGGAGGAAAAGTACTATTCCAAGACAGCTACCATGCAGGATAAAATTGCACGTGATTTCAGGTACCAGCCTGCTAGGGAACAGGAAAGAGATCAAACTATAAGTTAACCAATTAAAGATGAAGAGTTCAAAAATAATTCTTGCTTTTATTGCCATGCCAATAATTTTCATTGATGCTGACAAATCACTGTACCAGTAATGAATACTAACTTAATCACCACCTTAAGATCTTTTTGTAATGGAGAAAAGGACTTTTGGTGCAAGAGGTTTAATCATACACAATAACACTCCTAGCATGAACTAGTTTGCATTAGGAGCCCATAGAGGACCTCATTTCTGCCACAAATATAACCATTAAGTCCCATTATAATATTCTCTTGTCACATAGACTTTCATCCATCAATGTGTAGGCAATGCCGGACCAAACGGAAATACAAATGCAATAGCAGCTTAGACTTGCTGCTCCTCACTTATGCTGTGCTTTACCAGGTGCCTCCCTCCCTTCCGTCTTATTCTGATTTCTTGCGCTATACCTGTGCTGACCTCTGTATGGTCATGTGATGTCCCAATATCCTGTACATTCCTGGTGACAGGCACATCATCTTGGGAAGGCCCCCACACAAAGAGAAAGGAAAACTATCTTCTGGAGACTCAAACTTTGTATACATTTTCATTAGTTGGATGGTGAAAGCTTGTAATCTAAAATAATAAGACAGATCCTATCGAGCATGTGTAATCTCTCCACCAGACTACCAGCCAGATGGTGAAGATGAAAACTTTCTTGCATATTAAGGACAATACACTGAGTGCCTCCATGTTGCTGCTGAATAATTGTACCTGTATGTTAATAAACCATTGGATGTGTTTTGAGGAGCAAGCCAGAAGAAATTTAAAAGAAAATACCATGATAAAAGAGCCTGGAAATATATCTAACAGGAATCAATTCCTTCAGGAGAAAAAACAAAAAATTTGAAAAATAATTTTTAAAAATCAAAGAAATGGTAGCAATCTGTATTGTCTAAGTGGGGAACTCCTGCAATAGAATAAATCACCTGGTGCCCAGTTACACCTAGGTAGTTGTATTTCACAAACCTTAGGACTTTTCCTTAAACAACTGAAGATGATTATGGAAAATGAACCGTAAAATAGTGAAGAGGGGTAAAAAACTAAGCAAAGGTGATAATGTATTCAAGATAATGTATACAGGAGGTCATGTAGGTGAAATAGATATTGGACATAAAATAACAGCGTGTATTTCTCAGTTCTCTGCCGAAGGAAGGTTTCAGCCACATCACCATGGCCTCCACCAAAGTTAGAGCACAGAGGTAGATCCCAAATCCATCCCAGCCAGGAGGGGATTAAATCCTGTGCTATTGGCATCAATCTGATCCAGACCAGCCGTTCAGCCAACTAAACCAACCTGTCCCCTGCTGTTGGGGCAATGTGTGCTTTTACATGCATCTTGTGGTCCAGAGCTACATGTAGATAGTGATAGTGATGGCAGGGGCTCTAATTTTCTTTCCATCACATGACTGACCAGAAATTGCTCCTGGTCTTCCCCAACTACTATATATTGGAAGGATTTACAAATTTAATACTTGACCTGTTTGACCATGATATAAATGCACCTTCTTTGGCCTTCAAGTCCTGGAGTGGTACTTGAACATGGAGTTTATGGCTCAGAGAGGGGGACTCTACCCATTGTGTCACAAGACTGCCAACTTGTGTTTATAGAGCACTTATATGGAGCATTATCAAACAATGAGCCATACAAGGCAAATATTAGGACAGATGATCAAAAGGTTTACTCAAAAAGATGGTTTTTAAGAAATGACTTAAAAGGAGAAACAATAATGAGGTAATGCATTTTGGAAGGTCTAATACAGATAGAAAATATACAGTAAATGGCAGAACCCTTAAGAGTATTGATAGACAAAGGGATCTGGGTGTACAAGTACACAGGTCACTGAAAGTGGCAATACAGGTGGAGAAGGTAGTCAAGAAGGCATACGGCATGCTTGCCTTCATCAGCTGGGGCATTGAGTTTAAAAATTGGCAAGTCATTTTGCAGCTTTATAGAATCTTAGTTAGGCCTCACTTGGAATATAATGTTCAATTCTGGTCGCCACACTACCAGAAGGATGTGGAGGCTTTGGAGAGGGTACAGAAAAGATTTACCAGGATGTTGCCTGGTATGGAGGGTATTAGCTATGAGGAGAGGTCGGAGAAACTTGGTTTGTTCTCACTGGAACGACGGAGGTTGAGAAGCGACCTGATAGAAGTCTACAAGATTATGAGAGGCATGGACAGAGTGGATAGCCAGAAGCTCTTTCCCAGGGTGGAAGAGTCAATTACTAGGGGGCACAGGTTTAAGGTGTGAGGGGCAAGATATAAAGGAGATGTACGAGGCAGATTTTTTACACAGAGAGTAGTGGGTGCCTGGAACTTGTTGCCGGGGGAGGTAGTGGAAGCAGATACGGTAGTGACTTTTAAGGGGCGTCTTGACAAATACATGAATAGGATGGGAATAGAGGGATATAGTCCCCCAGAAGGCTTGGGGGTTTTAGTTCAGTCTTCATGTTCGGTGCAAGCTTGGAGAGCTGAAGGGCCTGATACTGTGCTGTAATTTTCTTTGTTCTTTGTTTTTTAATAGCCTGAGAGGCAGAGAGGACTAGGGAAGAAAATCCAGGACTTAGCCCAGTATCTAACTGAAGACACCGTTACAAGCGCCAATGGTGGAGCAATTAAAATCTGGCGTGCTCAAGAAGCAGAATTAAAGGATATAGAACATAGAAAGCCACAGCACAAACAGGCCCTTCGGCCCACAAGTTGCGCCGATCACATCCCCACCTCTAGGCCTATCTATAGCCCTCAATCCCATTAAATCCCATGTACTCATCCAGAAGTCTCTTAAAAGACCCCAACGAGTTTGCCTCCACCACCACCGACGTCAGCCGATTCCACTCACCCACCACCCTCTGAGTGAAAAACTTACCCCTGACATCTCCTCTGTACCTACCCCCCAGCACCTTAAACCTGTGTCCTCTCGTAGCAACCATTTCAGCCCTTGGAAATAGCCTCTGAGAGTCTACCCTATCCAGACCTCTCAACATCTTGTAAACCTCTATCAGGTCACCTCTCATCCTTCGTCTCTCCAGGGAGAAGAGACCAAGCTCCCTCAACCTATCCTCATAAGGCATGCCCCCCAATCCAGGCAACATCCTTGTAAATCTCCTCTGCACCCTTTCAATGGCTTCAACATCTTTCCTGTAATGAGGTGACCAGAACTGCGCGCAGTACTCCAAGTGGGGTCTAACCAGGGTCCTATAAAGCTGCAGCATTATCTCCCGACTCCTAAACTCAATCCCTCGATTAATGAAGGCCAGTACGCCGTACGCCTTCTTGACCGCATCCTCCACCTGCGAGGCCGATTTAAGAGTCCTATGGACCCGGACCCCAAGGTCCTTCTGATCCTCTACACTGCTAAGAATGGTACCCTTCATATTATACTGCTGCTTCATCCCATTGGATCTGCCAAAATGGATCACCATACACTTATCCGGGTTGAAGTCCATCTGCCACTTCTCCGCCCAGTCTTGCATTCGATCTATGTCTCGCTGCAACTTCTGACATCCCTCCAAACTATCCACAACACCACCTACCTTGGTGTCGTCAGCAAACTTACCAACCCATCCCTCCACTTCCTCATCCAGGTCATTTATGAAAATGACAAACAGCAAGGGTCCCAGAACAGATCCCTGGGGCACTCCACTGGTCACTGACCTCCATGCAGAGAAAGACCCCTCCACAGCCACTCTCTGCCTTCTGCAGGCAAGCCAGTTCTGGATCCACAAGGCAACAGCCCCTTGGATCCCATGCCCTCTCACTTTCTCAAGAAGTCTTGCATGGGGGACCTTATCGAACGCCTTGCTGAAGTCCATATAGACCACATCCACCGCTCTTCCTTCGTCAATGTGTTTGGTCACATTTTCAAAGAACTCAACCAGGCTCGTAAGGCACGACCTGCCCTTGACAAAGCCGTGCTGACTACTTTTGATCATACTAAACTTCTCTAGATGATCATAAATCCTGTCTCTCAGGATCCTCTCCATCAACTTACCAACCACTGAGGTTAGACTCACCGGTCGGTAATTTCCCGGGCTGTCCCTGTTCCCTTTCTTGAATATAGGGACCACATCTGCAATCCTCCAATCCTCCGGAACCTCTCCCGTCTCCATCGACGATGCAAAGATCATCGTCAAAGGCTCCGCAATCTCCTCCCTCGCCTCCCACAGTAACCTGGGGTACATCCCATCCGGTCCCGGCGACTTACCAACCTTGATGCCATTCAATAGTTCCAACACATCCTCTTTCTTTATGTCCACATGCTCGATCCTTTCTGTCCACCGCAAACCAGCAGTACAACCACCCAGATCCCTTTCCACCGTGAATACCGAGGTAAAGTATTCATTAAGCAGCTCCGCCATTTCTAACGGTTCCGCACAAACTTTTCTCCCTTCACCTTTTAAGGGTCCTATGCCTTCACATCTCATCCTTTTACTCTTGACATATTTGTAGAAAGCCTTGGGATTCTCCTTAATCTTACCCGCCAAGGCCTTCTCATGACCCCTTCTCGCTCTCCTAATTTCCTTCTTAAGCTCCTTCCTACATCCCGTATACTCCTCTAAATCCTTAACACCTCCTAGCTCTCTGAACCTTCTGTACGCCTCTCTTTTCTTATTCACCAGGTTCATCACAACCTTCGTGCACCACGGTTCCCGTACCCTACCAACACCCCCCTGTCTCATCGGAACGTTGTCATGCAGAGCTCCAGACAAACATTCCTTGAAAATCCTCCACTTTCCTTCGGTACTTTTCCCCAAGAATGCCTCCTTCCAATTTACCCGTCTAATTTCCTCCCTGATGACACTGTATTTCCCTTTACTCCAGAGAAACACTTTCCTAGCCTGCCTGATCCTATCTCTTTCCAATGCTATCGTGAAGGAGATAGAATTATGATCGCTATCCCCAAGATGCTCACCCACCGAGAGATCCTCCACCTGTCCAGGTTCATTAGCCAGCACCAGATCAAGTACAGCCTCTCCTCTAGTAGGCTTATCCACATACTGTGTCAGGAAACTCTCCTGGACACACCTAACAAACTCCTCTCCATCCAAACCCCTAGCCCTAGGGATATTCCAATCTATGTTTGGGAAATTAAAATCTCCCATCATGACAACTCTGTTATTCCTACATCTCTCCAGGATCTGTTTCCCCATCTGCTCCTCAACATCTCTGTTACTATTGGGCGGCCTATAGAAAACACCCAGCAACGTTACCGACCCCTTCCTGTTCCTAACCTCCACCCACAGAGACCCCGTAGTCAATCCCTCCACGGCGTCCACCTTCTCTACAGCCGTGACACTATCCCTGATCAACAGTGCCACTCCCCCCCCCTCTCTTGCCTCCCTCCCTGTCCTTCCTGAAACATCTAAAACCTGGCACCTGAAGCACCCAGTCCTGTCCCTGAGACATCCAAGTCTCCGTAATGGCCACCACATCACAATTCGAAGCAGCAATCCACGCTCTAAGCTCATCCACTTTATTCACTACACTCCTGGCATTAAAATAGACACATCTCAGACCTTCAGCCTGAGCACTTCCCTTCTCCATCACTCGTCTAACCTCCCTCTTACCCTGTTTACATTCCTTATCTATTTGCGAGCTAACCTCCTCGCTCTCAGTCCCCTCATTTCGATTCCCTCCCCCCAACCTTTCTAGTTTAAAGTCTCTCCAGTAGCCTTAGCCAACCTTCCCGCCAGGATATCTAGGAAGAGTGTAGAGCTGGAGGAGATAACAGAGATAAGGAGGAGTGAGGCCAGAGGGATTTGAAAACAAGTGTGAGAATTTTGAAATTGTTGTTTAACTGAAAGCCAGTGTAGGTCAGTGAGCATAGTGGTAATGGGTGATAGAATTCCAGGCTATAAATGGAACACTTTTCTGTTGGTAATTGGATTCTATTCCGATGAAAAATGGCTGCTAGGATAGGTGAAATAAGAAACTTAAAGAAAATAGAACTATGTGAAATTAAATAAGATAGTACGAAAGAGGAAATTATATTAATCATACTTGGTCAGTGAACATACATTTCAACTAAGACTCTTTGGATGATAGACTTTAATTTATATCTGCTCAGATGACATAATTTGGTATGCCAATAGGGAAGTATTGTGATGGCTTTGAAATCTGAAGGATTTTAAAACCTCAAATTAATATTTTTAATACTTGAAGGAGCAAATGCTAAATATCTGATAAGAAATGCTAACCAGTGTATGAAGAGAAAAAGGCACTTGGACAAGTGCCAGAACTTTTTTGCCAGGAAGTAAATAAGCTGTAAGAGACTGGTATGTAACATTTTCCTGTGGGTAATTAGATTCCATTCAGATGAAGTATATTATTGTAATAACATTCAAAAGTATTATTACATGCAAAAAATAGTCTATGGATTCACAGTGGCTCTGGATTAAATGATGCATTATTCCTTGTAGGGACATGTATTTGTTGGATGCATACAAATTGAAATGTCACAATCTATAAATTAAACTTCCCAGAGCATTAATGCATTGCTGAATTATTCATAGTCAATGTAGCTAACGGAGAATATCACGTGAATGGTTTAAGATTTAACATCTTTCAAGGAGTGAATGTTTGCTTTCACTAAGAATAACAGTTCCATCGCACAGTACATTTTCCCTTGTTGCACTCAAATGTCTATTATAGATCACTGCCAGCATTTTTGTATCTTTGATGTGCTTAACTTACAAGCATGATTGATATGCACAAAATACTGTGCCTGTTAAATTGTACTTGTTTCATGTTCAAAAACACCAGTTCTTCTTCGTGTCTTATTTAGTGTGAGGTCTTTTTTCAACTGATATAAAATGTTTGCTGACGGAGAGGGAGAGTCCTTTATAGATGCAGGAGTAGGCCATATGGCCCTTCGAACCTATACCGCCATTCAATATGATCATGGTTGATCATGCACGTCAGTATCCCACTCCTGCTTTCTCTCCATGCTCCTTGATACCATTATGACAGAGGTCCTGTGACTATAGCAAGCCATTACTATGTTACATGTATTAATGTTGCATTTCAAAATCCTAATATCCAACTTTTCAAAATGAACAAAATAACACAAACATCCCCTATTCCTAAGAACAAAAGACAAATTTGTATGCATGATCATATGTAACTGAGAGTTACCCAAGTTATCCACTATATACCCATTCTCCATTCTCATGAATTAACAACTGTTTGTTCTACTTGTCAGTCTCTGTACCTGCATTGCTTACATAGTCATTAAATCGTGCATAGAACATAGAACATTACAGCGCAGTACAGGCCCTTCGGCCCTCGATGTTGCGCCGACCAGTGAAACCAATCTAAAGCCCTTTTAACCTACACTATTCCAATATCATCCATATGTTTATCCAATGACCATTGAAATGCCCTTAATGTTGGCAAAGTCTCTTAATAGTACGCATGCACATTGTCATTGGTTGTTCATCTGAGTGACGTTCCTTGTTCGGAGAGTGTCGTTTCCATGGCATTTGTTGCCATTTTAACTGTGTTGTTCCATTGCAGTTGTTGGGGACCCATGAACTTTGGAGACTGATGATAGCTCTGTACTTGGTAAGCTGATGAGATCCCTTCTCCATGACTGGCCGACTTTGGTGAAGGATCAGCTTCGTTGCTTGTTCGTATATGCCTGTGATTCCACTGGTATATTTAGTGTTCACTTCCACTGCATAGGATCGATGTGACAATTTCTCTATTTCCCAAATTGTCATGTGGGCTGACTCCTGTTGAGAACATTGAAGATTTTTATCCCGACTGGCTCTCCAATATTCAGTTCAGGTCATGGAGAAACCCTTGTCAAAATGAAATTTTTCCTCCTTAATATTTTCACTCACACCTGTTACTACCTCTAGCAGTAACTGCACACCTTTCGCAATGAACTTTCCTAATGGTTCACACTCCAACAAAAAACTGAGCAAAACATTTTGCTGAATAGCTCATAAATGCAACAAATTGTTGCATTCCTTTCACATCTGTTGGTTACTGCATCGCTACTACAACTCTCACCTTGTCAAGATCTGGGTCAAGACCTTTTGCAGTCAGTACAGGCATCTTCAATTACAATTTTTTCTTGATCAGCTTCAGATTTATTTGGCAAGCTCTCTCCAGTAGTTGTATTAAATTCTGACCATGGTCAGCTAACGTTTCTTCCATTGTGTGTTCACATCCATAAACTAGGAGATCATCAACCGGGAAGATCACTGACAATCTCATGCTGTCTGCATTGATACTCTTCTGGAGCAGTGGAAGTGCCAAACAGCATGTGCAACCTTCTATATGTCCCGAACGTTTGCGTGCTCCATGCCACTAGGTCCTGGAAGGGTCTTGTGATCCACAAACGATCGCTCCCTTAAAGGGCCACGCTATCACATTCCTCCCCCTTTCAAGTTCCCTTACATACAAAAAAATCTTACATACAACTACATGCAGTCAAAACATGGTTTCCAAAAGGAGGGGAATTTGGCAAAGTTCATAACATTAATCAATCTGGGGACTCTCAGACTCTTGTGGAGTGCCAAAACTGTGTCTGGTTATCAGAGTCTACGGCAGTGGTCGATGGATTGACAGTTTCTGACGATGAGCCAGGGCCAATGCCCTCTTCCTCTGCTTCCACTTGGGAAGCACTAGGTTCTGTTCGTGCTGACTCAGCTGCCTGCATACTTGGCTCTACCACTGGGTCCAGCTGACTCTTGGTGGGGACTGCAGCTTCCCACCTTCTGATATGACTTACGTGCTTCCGCACTGTGGCCCTGTAGCTCGACGACATACGATACTGGACCAGTGCTTACAATAATCTCACTGGGTACCAAAGCTGGTTCCCCCCTTCAGACAAAAACTAAGTCACTCATTTGAAATGATCCGTCTCCCTTAGCTGAATCATAGTATTTCTTCTATGAGACTTGCTTAGCCTCCATCCTCTCCGTCAAATTTGGGAAAATGAGATCAAGGCGGGTCCTAAGGCATTGACCTACAAACAATTTGGCCAGTGTAACCCCTGTGAATCATAGAATCCCTACAGTGTAGAAGGCGGCCATTTGGCCCATCGAGTCTGCACCGACCACAATCCCACCCAGGCTCTATCCCCATGTATTTACCCTAGCTGTGGTAGTATGTGGAGGTCATATTTTATGAGAGAAGAAAATTGGAGGAGCAGTGGTCTGTCGGATTGCTCCCGCATCAGCATTTTACAAGTTGCACTGCTCTTTCTAACAACCTATTAGAAGTGGGGTGGTAGGGGACCATTTGTATGTCTTGGATTCCGTTAGTTTTGACAAACTGTTGAAACTCTTTAGCTGTGAAAGCGGTACCATTGTCAGAAATGATCACCTCTAGTATGCCATGTGTTGCATAAATTTGTTGCAGCTTGTCTGTGGTGGCTGATGAGGTCATTGAACACATGATCTGAACATTGACCCATTTTGAGTGAGCATCCACTATGATTGAAAACATCATTCCCATAAAAGGGCCAATAAAGTCAATGTGAAGCTTTGTCCAAGGGGGGTTGGATCACTCCCATGGGTGTAAGTTTGCTGTGGATTGAAGGATCGTCTGCATTTGGCAATGCTCATAACAGCTGACCACCAAGTGTAGCTCCTGGCCAATATCTTCACCTTCGCCTGCCCACGATGTGCACTGTGCAGCTCCTGGAGGAGTGGCTGTTGCCTAGGAACTATTTCTCGGCTCCCCCATAAAAGCACCCAGTCTTCACAGCTGATTTCATCCCTTTGCTGCAAGTAGGACTTGACTTGTTTGGATTTGTCAAAATGCCAGCCAGTTAAACCCACTCTTTTAACCTTCGAGAAAACCGGGTCCCTCTGGGTCCATGTCTTGATGTGGGCTGACAAAATGGGCAGCGTGTCCAGAAAATTCAAAGCAAGGCCTTTCTCCTGTGGAATGTATGATGTTAGTGTACCTTTAAGAAATGTATTTTTAAAATCATGTTCTCTGCAGTTGTAAGCAGACCTTTTCAGTTTTTTCTTCTCATTGTAGCCAGGCAGTCTGCTGGAAGTCCTTTTATTGCTAGTTCAATGGCTTAAATGGGGTTTTGTTTATTTTTACTCTGGGATCTTTTATGACCTTGCATTGTGAGGGGGAAGATTGATTGACAGGTCAAAGTCAGGTGGTTCCTCACCAAGAAAAAATCTAACGATTCATTTCAGCCTAAACTTGGTATTTGTGACACAAAAACAGAAAATGCTGTAAAATCTCAAAAGGTCTGACAGCATCTGACGAAGGGTCATTTAGACTCGAAATGTTGGCTCTATTCTCTCTCCACAGATGCTGCCAGACCTGCTGAGATTTTCCAGCATTTTCTGCTTTTGTTTCAGATTCCAGCATCTGCAGTATTTTGCTTTCATCTTGGTATTAGTGACTATTCTTGTCAGAATATGTTTGATTATATATCACATGATCTATGCAATATAAGACATTGTAATACTCTTTCCCTCCCAGAGATGAGATCCGACAGCTTCACCAACAGCTCCGTGAGAAAGAGGTGATGAGAGAGCAGGACCGCTTCCTCAGAAGCAAAATGGCAGATGACTGTGCTGCTTTGACCAAGGAGAATGTTGTGCTACATTCACAGACCCTTGAGCTTAATAAGCAATTAGAAAGGGTATGTGGAATTTCATCTTGTGTAATAATTCAGTGTTTGAAACTCTAGGCTGAACTTTCTGGTGAGGTTCCCAAAAGGGTTAAGGAACAGGGTAGCTGCCTGGTGATGACCTCCCAGTGATCAGGGCCAGTGCACTAGTCCGGTTTAGAGCCCCCCCACCCCCCCCCCCCCCCCCCCCTTCAGCCTGGCTTCCATTGCAGCAACATGCCACATGGTCTCCTCCCCCTCCACAATTGGTGATATGGATGCTGATTTTATTTTGAAATTTAAAATGTTGGAGTGAGGGTGCCTCCATCCTGGGATGCTCTCACTTTCCCGGAAAGGCACCCTGCTGCTTCTTCAGTGCTGAAGAGTCTCCTGTTTGCTCTCCATCTTCGAGAGCCCACTCATTGTCCTAAATTGAATAGCGAATCCACCCTCTGGCTAGTAATTGGCCAGTTTGAAGTAAACCACAGCCAGGTGACTATTTCCCGCACAATGCGGGCTTCTGTCCTCAATTTGGCCAACTGTCCCAAAGCCCACAGGTAAAATCCTGCTCTCAGTTGAGTAACTAGTCTCAATTGGATTTGTTTAAAGTTAACCATGCATTAATTTTGAGGTTAGCTCCAAGTTATTGAATCTGAGGTGTCTTTGTATACATAAGTGAAAATTTGGTTTAGTAATATTTAGGCCAATAGCCCTCTCATTGCTATTTATATGATCACATCACTCATAGCTCTTCCGTCAACTCTGAAATGTGACAAAATATTTTGAAATAGATGTTTTATATAATTCTACATGTCTATAAATTACTATGAAATAGTGCATGTAACATTATCATTATGGTAGCAAGTAGGTGTCAAATTGATGAACATATTCAAATAATGTGGGTTCAGAAGTTTCAGGGTCAGATGATTTGGATACTGCCAGACAGGATATGGACATGTATCCTGTCCAATAATCAATTACCTTTCTGCACAAAAGGGAGACCGAGAACTCATTGGATGATGAATCATGAAGTATTTGCAGACTTAATGGGGAAAAGTTCCAACAGAATGGCACCTTTAAAAAACTCCATATGACCGGTCAAAACTTCTTCAAAGCATGATGTGGAGGTGTTAGCCTAGACGTGACAAAGGAGGCACATCCTTGGTACGGGTAGTGGAAGTCCAATAAATTAAGCTGCCCAACTTGTCCTTCTTCTTGAAGGTACCCAGATTCTTCTTCTGAATATTCTTCTCAGAGGAAGCTGGTCTAGCCCAAAAAGGATTTGCAAAGATATTTCACAATCCTTGCATTGACTATCCTTGCTCCAGCATTTGCTCGTTGAATGGCCACTTTTGGCACATCTATGCCACATTTCTTGTTGTTTTAACCTCTTATGGGCAGGTCCCAACTTGTGCATCTTCGTTCTTTCACCAAATTATGTCTTTATCACCCTTTTTCTCAAAAACCAACCCTTGACCCCCCTGCCCTTGCAAACTTTCAACACATCTCCAATTCCGCCCCTCTCCGAGCTTGAGTGTGCTGTTGCTTCCCAAATTTATGCCCATCTTTCCTGGAATTCCATGTTTGAAACCCTCCAAACAATTTTTCACCTTTGCCACAGCACTTAAATACCACTTGGCAAACTCACAAATGACATTCTACATTATAGTAACAAAGGTAAACTATCCTTCCTCATTTTCACTTGACTGTACTCTTGTCTATTTAATTGGAGCCAGAGAATTTTCATCAATGGCTTCTCTTTCCAGTCCTGCAGTTAGCTCTGGTGTCCGCCAATCATTTTTCTTTGACTTCTCCTATTTCTCATTTATATGCTGACCCTTGGTGACATCGTCCAAGGACACATCTGTTTCAATGTGTATACTGCCAACTCACAGCTCTACTTCACTATCCCCTCTCTCTCAATCCCTCCGGCAGTGCTAAACTGTCAGACTGCTTGTCTGAGATCCAGCACTACATGAACAGAAATTTCCTCCAATTACATATTGGGAAGAATGAAGCCATTGTTTTTTGTCCCTGCTACAAACTCAGGTGCCTAGCCACCGACTCCTCCTCTCACCATGACAACTGTCTGAGAATGTTCGCAATCTCTGTGTTGTATTTGATCCTGAAATTAACTTTGTACTTCATATCTGTGCCTTAAATAAGACTCTATTTCCACCTACTTAACATCACCCATTTTCACTCACCTCCATTCTTCTCCTGCTGAAATCCTCATTCATGCATCAGACTTAACTATTCCATTGCTGGCTAGCCTCTCTCAATTTATCCTCATAAACATGAGGTTACACTTGCCTCTACTGCCCATATCCCCACTCGCACCAAATTCCATTCACCATGTGCTTGCTGACGTACATTGGCTCCAATTAAACGATACCTTCATTTTTAAATTCACAAACTACTTAATGGTCTCATCCCTCGCTGTCTATGCAATGTCCTCCAATCCTACAACTCTCTGAGATACCTACACTGTCCTAATTTCAGCTTTTTCAGCAGATTATTGTTTCTTCCCCAATGGTGGCTGTGCCTTCAGTGGCCTAGACCCCAAACTCTGGAGTTTCCTGCCTAAACCTCTCCAGCTCTCTATCTTGCTTTCTTCCTTTAATTTGCACTTAAAAGCCTACATCTGTGACCAAGCTTTTGATCATCTGCCCTAATATCTCCTTATGTGGTTCAATGTCAAATTGTGCTTTATAATGCCTCTGTGAAGCGTCTTGGGATGTTTAGGAATACAGATCTCCATGTATTGCAAATGTTGCGAAATAATAACATAATTCTGATTCTCCTGTTTCTGGTATTTTTGGTGTTACTTGTTAATGTCATTCCCGGGGTTTGTGTTGTAGGAGAGGATGCTGAAGGAAGAGACAGATTTTTGCCGAACTTCCAGTGTAGTTCAACTGATAACTGTAAAAGGCCAAGAAGAACAACTGCGGTATGAGGTTAAAAGGCATAAGGAGCTCCTGGAAATTGAGAAAAGAAAATTTAAAGAACTGATGGAAAAGGTAGTTGGAGTTAATGAAAAAATAATGCATGCAAAATTGTAACTTGTTCTGTTGGTTGCATTCCTTTAAAAGGAACAATAAACATACTAGAAGCAGTATATTGCTGCTTAATATGTTAACTTGTTAATGTATTTTTTCCCCTGTGACTCCTTTCTCTTGATTTCTCCATTTTATGCTCCATACCTGAGAGAGGGCTGAGGGTGTGTTTTCATGAATCTCAATGTGTAACTGGCTAGCAAAAGTGTATCTGGGCTTCCCATAGGCAACAATGTGTCTCCAATTTTCATCTTGCCTGTGATAAGATGCCGAACCTCCACATGGAACGTCACCATGTTTACTTAGCTGAGATCAGTAACTAAGTAGCTTAGATTTCCAGCTCCAGGGAATAGTGCCTGAGGAGATGCATTATGCCTGCCAGATTGGTTGGAGGTAAGCCACAATCAGAATTTCATGGCTCACCTCATTAACATTAGGTTACGAGCAAACAAGTCAAGTCTGTTGCATTTTTGACTTCAACAATCTGAATGCTTGAAGTGCAAGTAGCAAGGGACATCTAATAAATGTCAGGTGTAATTCAATGGATAGCAATGGAAGTCTTAGTAACCTTTATTTTAAATTACACAGAGAATAGTTATAAAACTCCAGAGATCTCAATTACATTAGAAGCAGGTGACGTTGGGCCATACTGTGCATAAACCTACACCAAAACATTACCTAACATCAATGTGAGAATTGCATATGATTGCTTGGGGACAGGAATATATAAATGAACATGAGAGGATTTGTTGGCAATATTACAGAAGTGAAGCAGACCATCAGGGAATTTGTATATACCAATGTTTCAAACCAAATAGGCTGGTCTTATGCTATAATTATTCCTAGAAGTTCCAGGAAATTCTGAGTCATAATATGCTCGGTGTAATTCTGATTATTCATCTGTTCCAGTGGCTATTAATTCCACTCCAAAAATTGATTGAGAAACAGTAATCAAATGTGAGGAAAACAGCTAACTTTTGCTTTTTAAGGCCATGTTGAGATAATTAATGAGGAACTCCTCAAACATTCTGTATCAGCACTTAAATTGAAAAATTAATATCTGAATGGATGACTTCATCATGTTGTGCATTTTGATTAACAGTGAGTTAGGAATCAGAACTTCCATAGCTCATTCTAACTATGTCTTAAACATTTTCCCTGAGATTCTGCTCCTCGAACAAGGGAAGACCTCTGTTGAACTGAATGAGGCCACTGTGCGTAGTCGTATAGCTGAGACAGAAAACAGATTTGCAAGTGGCGAAGAAGAGAACCTCCAGCTGCAAAGGGACAAAGCGCTACTGGTTGACCTTATCACTAATTTACAGAATCAGGTATCTGATTCTTCACCTAACTATTCACTGTCTGCAATAATCAAAAGCCTAATCAGTCATGGTTTACATTAAAGAAGCCAATCAGATTGTAAAATAATTTTATAATTTATTTAGGCACTGGGAAGTGATATCAGGATTAACATTTAAAATGTAACCATGAAATATGCAGTTGCAATCATAGATTGCTTTTCAGAGAAATACAGAACACAAAGCAGTCTTTGGCTATAGTGCTTGTGCCAATACCAGTTCTTCATCTGGAAATTATCTTCTTTATTTGTTCTTTCTTTGTACCTCTCGACTATCCAACTATTTATCTGATTCACATCTTGAATTATGTTAAAGCTTTTGCTTCAGTTGTTACTTATTGTTAAGTTTTCCTTGTTCTAACAATGCACTCTGAATTTTTTTAACCAAACATCCTCTTTACTTTTCTATCGCCAAGGAAACTTTAAAATGTGTTTCCCCCAAAATCACCCATGAACAATACATTTGTGTGTGTGTGTGTTTTCTTGCCTGTGCAGTGAGAAACGAAATTTTAAATAACCTAGCAGCAAAGCCTCAATACTTAACAAAGAAAAGTTTATTTCACTGTATTGCTCTGGAAGTTACTGAAGAAAAGATAAAATTACTAACACATGCACACAAACAAGCACAAAGTTTAGTTACAAATAGGGGCGACACAGTGGCACAATGGTTAGACCTGCTGCCTCACAGCGCCAGGGACCCAGGTTCAATTCCAGCCTCAGTTACTGTCTGTGTGGAGTTTGCATGTTCTCCCCGTATCTGCATGGGTTTCCTCCAGGTGCTCCAGTTTCCTCCCATAGTTCAAAGATGTGTGGGTTAGGTTGATTGGTCATGCTAAATTGACTCTAGTGTCAGGGGGACTAGCAGGGCAAATGTGTGGAGTCACGGGAATTGGGTGTGGATGGGATTGTGGTCGGTACAGACTCGATGGGCCGAATGGCCTCCCTCTGTACTGTTGGGATTCTATTCTATGATAAAACGACACTTATAAAAATTGGATCAGTTGCATCCATATTCAGTGCAGGTCGAATATTTTTGAAGTTGAAGTGTAATATTGTCTGAAGTGAAGGTTTAGAAATTGTAGGATTGTCTCTGCATCTGCAATGGCTTCCACTGTCAAATTGCCAGAGATAGCTTTGTAAATGGAATCAGGTAGAGAAGAGGCAAGGGGGAGAAGGAGAGGAGAGGAGTATCTTTAGTTCCTGCAAAGAACTGCGGTGTGGCCCTTTTTTAGACTGGTTTGGTGGCTGCACTTGTTGGTCCCTCGTTTCCTGTGTTGAAGCTCTTGTCTGCTTCTGTAAAAACATCAACTGAGTCATGGCTGACACCAGGTTAGGGATTTTAAACCATGAAGGCTCAGAACATTGACAGCTTGACTTTCACCATTTACTTCCCTCCAAATTGTATCATTTTGCAGTTCTTTGCATTGAACTGCATCTGTCACTTACCCCCCATTCCCTCAGCCCTTGACCTTAATTTGTTCTCATCGGTAAACATTATCATTCCTCTTGTGCCTATTTCAAAACCATTTATATAAATGGAAAGCTAAAGGTCCTTACAGAAATACCAATCAAAAAATAAATCTGTTTTCTTTTATGTTTGTACCCTAATCATCCTTCTGTATCCCTCTACTGCCTTTAATAACATGTGCCTTAATTTTCTTAAGTGTTGTACCTTATCAAACCTTTCTGAAAATCTATATATCAAACTGCTGTTTATTCTGTTTCCTCAATAGTCTCTGATTTTTATCATAAAATTCAATTGAACTATTCCAACATATTGTACTGTTTATACTTGCCTGCTGATAATCCTTTGCTATGTTTATGATTCTGTATTCATTATTACCATCTTGTATCATGGATTTGGGCTTGGGGGGTGGTATCTTCCAAGTACTTGCAGGTGGTGGGAACCCTCACTCACCAACTGTACATATTAGATAATTTGCTGCAATGTGCACGCAATTTTCCAAAATGAGCTGGTTGGTGGGTGAAATTCTCCCTCTATTACTTGATCCATAAACTAGAAATTTACCATCAATTAAAATGAGACTAAATTTCCCATTTTTCTTCCCCATTTCTTTAAGAGGAATTTAACACTACTTATTTTATATGATTCCATATAGTAGTTTAAAAGATCTTTGGAAAATTGTGGTAAGTCTTTCTGTTGTCTCTTCCCCAATTTCAATTAGTGTTCTGGAGTGCATACATCCTAAACCTAATTATTCCACTTTTAAACCCATTAACTTTAAAATACAAATTTCCTTCGGAATTTGATCACCAATAATGACCCTTCGACATCCACCTCAGATTTAGGATTCCACTTAGACTTTTCTCTGTATAAATTGTGGTAATATGTTTACTAAGTATCTCTGCTGCTAATGTCCCTCTTTATCCCTTCTTGGACTATCCTTTTATTCAGTGCTAATAAAAGCCTTTCCGAGTTCTCTTCATATTGACTGGCAACCTAGTCTGATCTATTATCCATAAGTATTTTATACAGGGAGTGATAATGATCTGGAATGTACTGCCTGAGAGGGTGGTGGAAGCAGATTCAATTGTGGCTTTCAAAAGGGAATTGGGTATGCACCCGAACAGAAAACAATTGCACGGCTTTGGGGAAAGGATGGGGAGTAGGGCTAGCTATATTGTTGTGCAGAGAGCTAGCACAGTCTTGACATGTTGAATGGCCTCCTGTGCTGTAACTGTTCTCTGATTCAATTTTATTCATGGGAGTAATTAAGGCTGATAACTGGATGCAGAAATAGAAACAAAGAGCATAAAATTCATCCAATAAACTTTCTACTTTGGAAGAGTCAATGTTATGCATTGCATAGGAAATCCAGAATTTGGAATATTGCAATATGACTTTTAAATGGCTTAGAATCAAACATTTCCAAAACCATGATGCACAAACCTTTTTGATATAAAGTAATCAAGGTTGATATTATTTAAAATTCCAATAATTTTTAATGTGATATACACTTCAGGGAACAGTCTTCCGGTAGCAACAAGTAGGTCAAGAGTTTTTTGTTCTTGATTAAGCAATTTAATTCACTTAGCATCAATTATAAAGAAGGTATAAGTAAAAGATCAATGCCAATTGAACCCACATTCGACATAAACAGAGTAGCCTATATTGTTTCCCCTATTATGGTTTGAAAGCTTCAAAGTGTCTGAAAGAACAGAGCAGATTAGGAAATGAAATATTTTTGTCCGTAATAAATATAGCATTAACGCCGCTTTCTATTGTCACCATTCTAGTAGATACCTGCAGACGCAGCATCACAACTGTTAACAAAGCACTTTCAACACTTTAATTGAGCAATGGATCGAAGCTGGAAAAAGAAATATTCCTGCATCTAATAGCTATTTAAGCAAAAGCCATTAAAATTTAAGAGATAGATTTACCATGATGAGACAGCAGCAGCAGTTAAGCGCAGACTGAACCTGTTCCACTTAAGGCTCTGTCTCTGCACATGGGAGATTGAAAGTAAAACTAAGATGGCTTCTGATAATTCAGACTTTGCACATTTTTCATAAAATAGATAGGGATGAGAAATTAACATTTAGTTCACCTTGGTTTATTTTTCCATGCAGAAAAGAAATCATAGCTTACCCAACTATCTAAACTTTGTGTTTGAACATCTGTGTCCACCCTGGAAACAGATGACATCCCCATATTTCACACCACAAAACATCAAAAGCAAATTGCTAAACTGTTTCTAATCTGGAAAAAAAAGGTTTCAAAAAATTCTTTGAGTTTGATGCACTTAAACTCACAAGAAGTTGGCTTGATCATGCAACTGCTGCAATCCACTCTGGTATAGTATATGTACAAAATCTTCAGGATCAGCCTTGTTTCCTGTGATGAGTTTCATAGTTTGTAACACGGATAGAAATGGCTTGATGCTCAGAAAATTGGCAGGTTCAGTAAATGCTAAGTAACTGGAATGGTAGCATTATTGTTAGCTATTGAACTAGTATTCTAGGCCCTGAACTAATGGTCCAGAGACATGAGTTCAAATTCCACCATAGCAGCCAGGAAATTTAAATTCAACTAATTAAATAAATCTGTAATAAAAAGCTAGTAATGGTGATCATGAAACTACCAGATTGTCATTAAAAATCCATCTGGTTCACTAATGTGAAGGAAATCTGCCACCCCTACCCTGTCTGGTAGCCACTCTAGCCAGGTGCCAACCTGCTGAAGCTACAGCACAGGACTGCACATCATTATTAAAGTTAACTATTAATACAAGAGGCCAAGTTGAAAATCTATCCCATTTTATCCAATGTGTGAGTCTAACATATTTTACTATTCTTGACTTCTTTTGTCAACTGATGTTTACTTGATTAAAATTAACTCTTGTCAAATTCTGTACAGGAATTTGTGTTCTTGATCAATTGCAGTCATCAAAATTAAAATGTTATAGAACAAACGTTGAAAATTAGTATTTACGTGCTGCAACTTTCAATTCTTTCAACACAGCTTTCAAATAAAGAGGAGGAGCTGTCCCGAATCTATTCAGAAATACGATTGTTTGATCATGACATTTCCACTCTGAAATCCCAGAATGCTCTGGAACAGTCCTTCCGCTCTGAAAAATGGCAGGAACTCTCCAGAGTGTCCAGCTCCATGATGGAATTGACTGGGCCAATGAGGAGAAATATTAAAACAAAGACTTACTAATAATTGGGTCAGTGTGCTGTATGATTTACAGCAAGATATGGATGAAACAAATAAGCAAAAACCTATGCATCTTGGAATACATAAGAATTTTTGTTTGAAAAATAACTTTTTTACAATTTGTGGCAACTGTTTTTTTGTTTATGTAACACCAGTAAACTGTAATATGTAACAAATAATGTTGCTCTGTTTGCTCGCTTGAATCCTGGGGGTCCAATTTTGAGTGCATTTGGTACATAAATGGCTTAGTGATTCATTACGAGACTTGAAGTTGACGAAGAGGGAAGTGGATCTCATAGATGAAATTAACTCATCCATTGAATTAACTGGACCACATCAATAGCTATCTGGTCTCACGCTCCAAAATCATCTCCTACTCTAGAACTATCTTGGAAAGCAAACATATCTCAAGTTTCTTTCACTGTAACCAATCACTTCAGCAAATCCTTCTATCTATTCTATCCACCCTCATGTCTAAGTACAAGTCTGAGGAGCCCATGGATGTCTTTGTCACATTTGTTCATCAATTCAGCCTCTCTCCACTTGCTCATCAACCCATTCCACAACCCCAGCCCCAACCTTAATCTTGAATCCCATCTCCTTCCAGTTTCTCTTCCATACTTTGAGTTAATTTAATTTAATCTATGAGACCCACTTTCCTTTTCCTTAACTACATTTCCACTTAGCTGTTGACACCTCAACTGCTCTTCCGGATCCCATGCTAACTGACCAACTCTCCAAAAAAAAATTATCCTTGATACCAGTGGAGCAGACTTGGAGGATCATACAAGAGGCCGTTAGTCAGAACCCCAGCAGCAGAAAAATGGATTCTGATTATGTTAGTAACAAGAAGGTCAGGAAACTGGAAACTCACCAGTTATTGGCGGGAACATAATTATTCTAAATCAAACACTTGCATGCAATTAAATGTAATTGGTCACCAAATTAATGCAGCTTCTCCAATAAAGTGAAACTGACATGAGTCACTCAAGCCTTCAGTGACCTGTCTGTTGAATTCTGGCACTGGCTTCTGTGCAGCATGGTGTAATAGACTAAACACATGTTGCCATCAAGGCACTATGTGACCAGCTGCCAAAAGGGATTCTTCTCATTCAATGTGCAATTAATCTGTCAACATGAGTAAATCATGCAGGTGTGTGCTCATTATCCAGTCCGTAGCCATGATACTTAAAGTTATTTAATCTCTTCTGCTCACCACCCTATCACAGACCTTCCATTTTGTTCTTTTACTTGCCCCACTGCATCCCCCCACCTCATTGCTGAAAACCTATAACATTTGTAAACTAAAAGCAAAATGCAGAGGTGTTGAAAATCTGAAATTAAAGCAGAAAGTGCTGGAAATACTCACCAGGTCTAGGGGTACATGTAGTGACGGAAGCAGTGTTAGTGGGTGGGATTTTCCAGCTGCTCTCACCCTGAAACCGGAAAATTCAGCCCGAAGTCAACTGACTTTTCAATGATCCGCCCCTCGCCTGCTACGATTCCCGTGGCGGGCGGGATGGGAAAATTTGCCCCAGTGTCTCGAATTGAATATCACTCTTGTTCCAAACTATTACATTTCTATCTTCCTTTAGTTCTGATGAAGGGACATCAACCTGAAAGCTTGGCCTGAATTTTGAAGAGTTGTGGAGACTCCACGGACCTTTATAAATAGCAGCAGGACCCAGATCCAGAAGTCCTGTTCCCATTTTCCTATTTTTGCAAGTAGAAGAAATGGGACAGGGCTTGACTCACACATGAGGGAAACCCAAACTCAGCAGGGCCATTTAAATTCACTGTTGAGTTCAAAAATACCCTTTGTCACTTTAGCAAGGGCCTTAACCTGCTCTGTGGGAGTTACAAATTTTCATGGTCATAAATGTTCTTGAAGGGTGGATAATGTTTAAAACTGCCAAGCTGTGGAGTTATTTAAATCCTTAGCCTTTAGAAAATTGAAAAGCCTGCCTGTTTCAGTGAGAGTTGAAAAAAATCTGTTTTAGCAGTTACAATAGCTTTTGTTGATATTTCTCCAAAGGTTATCATTTTGTCGTTATGGATGCTTCACTACTTTCCATAAGCTATAATTATCTCAACAGGGGGATCTTAAATTCACAGTTTGATTTACAGCTCAAAGAGTTTATTGAAGGATTAGCTCTCTTTGACGTGGGCTTATGAATGCAAGTTGTCATAAGGGATTGAGTACTTGATGGGATTTAAATGCATTGAATGGACTTTAATTAGTGGGAATGCTTTTGTTTTACTATAGGATAGGCTGTAATAGATATCAAGGCCTTTAATTTGTTTCACCTTAATGTGGCTCCTGAGATCTTCACATGGTGGATACTGGATGAGTTAGCATGGAGGGTTTAAGAGCAAAGGGTGGTAGGTAGGGAGCATGAGTTGGCATCAGTTGACATTAAGTTGGGAGCAGGGGTTGGTATCAGGTTGCCATTGGGGTATGGATGAGGCATGGGGAGCGGATGGGGTGTGAGGGAGAAAGGGGGGGAATTTTCCCATCCTGCCCACCACGGGAATCGTATCGGGCAGGAGGCAGACCATGCACGGTCCGTTGATCTCGAGCCGAATTTTCAATTTGGCGGTGAGCGCAGCCAGAAGATCCCACCTAGGGTGTAAAATTTAACAAAACAGCTGGGAGAAAGTTACAGAGAACTGAGGCAGGACTTTTAAAGAAACTGCCTTGGCACATAAGAACATAGGAATTAGGAACAGAAGTAGACAAATTCAGCCCTTTGAGCCTGCTCAATCAGATCATAGCTGATCCCTCTCTCGTCTCAAATCCACCTCCCCACCTGTTCCCCATATCCCTCTTTCCCTTTTTTCATTAGAAACATGTCCATCTCCTTTTTGAAACCATTCAACGATTCCGACTCCATCATGCTATGGGGCAGTGAGTTCCACAGATTCATCATCCTCTGCAAGAAGTAATTCCTCTTCATCTCAGTTTTAAATCTACCACCTTGCAACCTATATCTGTGACCTCTTGTTCTAGATTGTCCCAGAACAAGAAATGTTTGGCCTACGTTTACTTTATCAATCCTTTTTGAAATTTTATATACCTCAATCAGATCCTCTCTCATCCCTCTAAACTCCAGCGAGTACAAGCCCAAACTATTTAATCTCTCCTCATACGTCAGTCCTTTGAATCTGGTGAACCTCCTCTGAACTGCCTCCAATGCCACCATATCCTTCCTTAAATAAGGAGACCAAAACTGGACACACTACTCCAGATGTAGTCTCACCAACACCCTATACAATTGTACCTTCTATGACTGGTTCTGATCTGTGTCGCAGGCCCAATCCCTTCTGTCACCTGCCCATCTTCCAACAGAACGAAGATCACCTTGAATTTCCCGCGGTGGGTAGGACAGTAAATTTATCCCATAGTAATTTTTTGGGAAAATTCTGCCTGTTGAGTTCAAAGAGGTGCTGATGACAATAGAATCAGTGCTGCAAGGGGAAGTTTATATTTAAGGAAAGGTTTTGAGCTGAGTGGTGGTATGGCTGTGTGAGGGAGAAGTCCTGAGACCATCTCTATGGGGAGAGGTGCGAAATCTGTACCAGCCATCCATTCACACCAGGAAAGTCTTTGGCCTGATTCTTTTGCACTTTGAGTATATGCACTCAGTGAGCCCAAAAGTGGATGCGAAACACACTCCTGTGGCCGTGGTCAGCCCTGGAGCATGACTTCACACTGGCTGGCTAATTAACAACCACATCATAATTAATTACATAATCTCCACATCATAATTAACAACCAGTCAGCATGAAGCGCCCGCTGGAAAAGGGTGGCCAACAGGGAAAGAGAAGGTGTGGGCTGACATTTCTAATGTGCTCCCTCAAGAGCACAGCTAGGTGGAGCTGTGAAAAATAAATATCGACGGAAAAGCCATCCCATGAATGTCGAAGCAGCATAATCATATAGAGATCTCAGTCTCCAGACACAACTATTAACTTTATTTGAGCCCTGACCTTTCACCCCACCATGGATCAAGGTTGCCGATTAAAATTAAAGGCTGCCTTGTCATCCATCCGCTCACCAACTATAGAGGCAGATGGACAATGTAAAATTCCGGTTCATTGGTTTTTAATTAATTTAAATTGGTTTCTTGATTGTTGGTGCGCGCATTTCCGACTCTCACGTGCACCCATCTTGAAGTATCGTGTGAGTACACAATGACGTCAGGATGTGCACCCAACGTTTTCTCACACAACCCGGAAGCATCTGACAAGAAGACACGAGTGTGAGCTTGAACTTGAACATAAAATTCTGACCTTTGTTTCAGAAAGCCGGTTTGTTTTCTGAACTTGGATTTCCATAGCAGAGTGGAAGTTTGATGAGTTGTGTGGTATACCTTTACTGTAGTAATAGCAGTTTTGCCTTGGGTAATGTTACTGGATTTTTATAATTTTTAAAAAACTATAAGGAAATGGTAAGGGAATTTTCCGGTGGGCTTCCCTCTGGTGCCATGTATTGAGCTGAACTCGGGTAATACAAAGACTCACGAAAGACAGAATGCAGTTAAAGATGTTCTTTATTGACCAATATGCATTGTGAGAGAGACAGCCAGAAGATTCCAACTTCTCTCTGACGTTACAGTCCATGTGGAAAACAGATATACTTTTTTGAGGGTTTGTTTCTCCCACCCAACCTGTCTTCCAAACTGGATGATCCAATTACGTTAACACATTGTTTACCTTGGCCAATAGTATTCTACCTTCTAGCAGTATTGGGAATTCATTGGGCAACCGGACCAGAAATCCCACCCCACCCCTCACCACCATTGCCTATCAACCTTACCTGCACAAATCTTGTCGGTTCAAGGATCACCTTCACCACCTGCAAACCACAAATGGAGAGGGAGTCATTCCCTCTGCCAGCTAGCTACCCCTTATCAGTAGAAGCTGAGTACTTCTATTCACTGCAACTGGAAGCTAAATACGTCCATTCATTTTAAAACCTTGGTAGCTTGCAGCTGCAGGGTCTCCTACTGATAATAGAGAATATATTCTGTACCTTATTAGTTCCAAAGAAGATGGCCTGTCTGGTTCTGCTCGTTTCCCATTATGCTTTGGGGCAGGCTGCATCTTGGCCAAAGCTTACAAGACATTTGAAAATACATTTTAAATCTACAATACTTTTTCAACATTCTCTATCAATGATTATATATGTGTCTATGCATATATATATATTATATAGATATGAGGCACTTTGTGATTCCTTATGGTATATATAAGGCACACTATGATCCCTATTCTAAACTAGTCTACTTTGTTTTAATATTCTTCAAAATCCCAGGGGTTTCTGTACTCCCTTCTACAGAAGTTATTACCAAGTAGTTTACTTGCTTATGCGTTCTATGTGGGTTTTTTTGGGGGAGATGTTTTGTAAACTGTTTTAACTGTATAACTTTAATCTTGTGTGCCTATATATTTTCTTATTAATAAATCCTTTAACTTTTAAAACCCTCATTAGGGTTCCAGTGTTTTGCTTTCACGGTTGTCTTGAACAAATCTCTGCTGGCCTCATTTTTCTCAGCGTGAATTTTTTTTTCCCAGATTGTTATCTTTCAAAGTTTACCCACCACCAATGTTAGACTGACTGACCTGCAGTCAATGTGTTATCTGCCTCTTTTTTGTCCAAAGTGAAAATGATCACAACTGTGTTCAGTTTAGTGTGCTGTACTGAAGGAAGGATATTAAATTCATAGAGGGGACTCAGAACGGATTATATATGATGGCACCAAGAAAGAGAGGCTTTAGTTATGAGGAGAAATCCAAGCTCTCATCATTAGAACATGACAGTGAACGTTAACAAATTTGATGAGTACTCAAAATTATGTCAGTTTTAATAAAGATAAGTAGGAAAAAGTAAATTAATTAAAGGGTTTGATGGAATGTGATTGAGACTTAAGTTACTGGCTTTTTCAGTGTATTGATGGAGTGAACAGAATAGCCTTCTACTGTGTTGTAAATGTTTTGTGATTCTTATGTTGTGCCTCCAACTGGAACATGAAGCTGTGACCATGAGATGAGAAAAGACACAATCTCAGTTGTGAGGTTTCCTGATTAGTAGTCTGGGCCCATAAAATAAGGATGATCACTTAGAAGATTTACAGGAAAGATCAGTGTCATGCAGTGATTAATGAAAGCAGCAAGAAAATGGGAAGGTGGGGAGAAAACCTCTGGTCAAACTAAGTATATGAGCTATAATTAATTTCCTTTGTAATTAATTTAGATTGTTGTGAAAACAGAGATCTTTAATTTTTATTTTGAAATGTTTAGAATGGCAAAAGAGATTCAGATTAACAAAATACATATAGCATACTAAATCTGTCTAAAAAAAAAGTAGATGGACCTAAATGGGTGGTGGGTATTTTAACCCTCTCCTGGCCCCTGCCCATTGCCCCCCATCCCACCAAGGGGAAATGGAAAACCTGACCCTCACGTGCCTCCAGTGCACCCACAGAAGTAGGTTGGTTGTGCAAGCAATGAACCTGTTCTCTGGAGGTTAGTCCCTTCAAGTTTTAGTTCTTTCTCACATTTAACACCTACAGGCTGAGTTTCCCAGCAATTGGGAAACCTGGCAGCAAAAGGGAGGGGGGGGGGGTGTATGAGAACAGCCAGGTCCAACAGGTAGGCCAAAATCTTACCGCCCTACCCACCATGGGAATTGAAGCAGGTAAGGGGAGAATCATGGGAAGGTCTGTTGACCTTGGGTGGGATTTTACGGTTTTGGGACAAGTATGGTCATAAAATCCTGCCCATAATTTCCTTTCTAGCATTGCTTGTTGGTCATGAGATGCAGGCATGCATCTCCCCATCACTCAAGCTAATCTGATTACCACAACCCACAATCGGTCACCCACAATCTATCCACCCCCAGTATCTGTGATACAATCAGCACCTGAGTGATCTCTCTGAGAGATCTCTTCACCCCTTGTCCAGCACCCCCGCCCTCGCCAAAACTATTGATCCCCCCACCCTTGATCCATTTTCCCCAATGTCTGCCTCACTCCCAACCCAGTCTTTCCTTCCTTCCTTCCTCTTTGGTGACATTGATGCCACGGTTTTCTTAAAAAAGAACAGTTTTTTAACTTGCCAAAGACTTTGTAAAACAGAGTTTTCATGTAGAAAACCACAGCAAGCTGGTTAAAATATGTGTATTAGTGTACAATTAAAGTTTGAAAATCCTTTAAATAAAAGGGCTAGTGCATTTCCTCTACCAGTAGGGGGCTGCAGTGAGCTATATTAGTTTCACTCTGGTAATAGAACAAGTGCTGCACCTGTAACGTGCACTAGATTAGTTTCCGTAATGTCTGATTTTCCACATGTACAGACGTTGAAGTAAATGTTATATATTGTATTTAACATTACATTGCCTGTAACACAATGGTACCAAAATTCCATTGTCTCTCAAGGTTCTCCCCCAAGCAAGGAGTGCAACCCATATTCGCTGATATTGTGCAATACTATCCTATTTAATTTGCCTTACAGGTTTTCCAGTATTTGCTACCTGCGTTTAGAAAGTGGCAATGCAGGTGGAGAAGGTAGTCAAGAAGGCATATGGCATGTTTGCCTTCATCGGCCGGGGCATTGAGTTTACAAATTGGCAAGTCATGTTGCAGCTTTATAGAACCTTAGTTAGGCCATACTTGGAATATAATGTTCAATTCTGGTCACCACACTACCAGAAGGATGTGGAGGCTTTGGAGAGAGTGCAGAAGAGATTTACCAGGATGTTGCCTAGAATGGAGGGCATTAGCTATGAGGAGAGGTTGGAGAAACTTGGTTTGTTCTCACTAGAGCGACGGAGGTTGAGGGGCGACCTGATAGAAGTCTACAAGATTATGAGCGGCATGGACAGAGTGGATAGTCTGAAGCTTTTTCCCAGGGTGGAAGAGTCCATTACTAGGAGGCATAGGTTTAAGGTGCAAGGGGCAAGGTTTAAAGGAGATGTATGAGGCAGATGTTTTACACAGAGGATGGTGGGTGCCTGGAACCCGTTGCTGTGGAAGGTAGTGGAAGCAGATACGATAGTGACTTTTAAGGGGCGTCTTGACAAATACATGAATAGGATGGGAATAGAGGGATATGGTCCCCGGAAGGGTAGGGGGTTTTAGTTCAGTCGGGCAGCATGGTCGGTGCAGGCTTGGAGAGCTGACGGGCCTGTTGTGCTGTAATTTTCTTTGTTCTTTATATGAGGTTTCTACTTCTGTAGCCAGCAGCACATGCTAGTTGTCCCACCTTCACCCTCAGAGACACCTTCAAGTGTCATATAGGAAGATCACCCAGGGAGAAAAATGCTGAAAAGATCCATCCAGCAGCAGCTCCCTTCCAGGACCAAGCTGCGACAAGAGGAAGGTCACCTCAGTTCCATGGGTCTCTTACAGCACAGGAATATCCATCAGCCTCTCAATGCGCATTCCAACCATTATTCTGTAAATTGAGTTTGTGTCTTTATATGCCCTGTTTGTGAACAGACTTCCCACTCACCTGAAGAAGGGGCTTAAGGCTCCGAAAGCTTGTGTGGCTTTTGCTACCAAATAAACCTGTTGGACTTTAACCTGGTGTTGTTAAACTTCTTACTGTGTTTATCCCAGTCCAACGTCGGCATCTCCCCATCTTTAATACCAGTGCAGGTGTTACAGAAACTGCATGTACTTATAATAAGTCATTAATAAAATATATAACTCCTGACCATCGTCAATGCATAATGAAAATGGAAGGTGCTGGAAAAAACTCAGCAAGTCTGGAAACATCTGGATTAGGTTACTTTTACTGCAGTCACCCTATGTTATGCACAGAGTTGACCAGCAGGATGCAAACAATCATCTCATGAGATGGAAGGTTGCCAGAAGTCACCATTCATGGTTTTCTAAAATTTTCCTCACTTCTTTTCCTCCACCTCCTCTTTGACTATCAGCTTATCTCAGCTGGTACCAGTTTTGCTGTGAGTCAGAAGGTTGTCACAGGATGAATTTTAGATGCCCTCTAAAAGCTCAGAGAAAGGAGGGGGTCATAAAAGGTGAGAGAAAGTGGGGAGCGGAGAGCCCATTTCCTTCCCAATGCTATGAATTTTGATCAGTGCTGAGGAGAGTGGGAGACAGCCTTCCCACCCAGTGGCCAATTAAGGCCCTTAAGGGCCTTTCCCTACAGCTGCTGACACTAGTGACCGGTAGGCCTTCTGCTAAATGGGCAGAGCTCCCAATAAAACCTAGCGCTTCCATGAGTGCTGAGGGGAGGGGACAGTCCTGTCTGTGCACTCTGGCCAACAAAGACCACCCCTGCAGAATCACGCACCCGCCCTGACTAATCAGAACCCCACCTTCAGTGATGCCTGACTCTACTTCCCTTGTGGGGAGGTTGCCATCTGTATTTCACAGCTGCAGTCTGGGCAGTGGACACTGTTCCATTGTATTGGGAGCAGCTCTTTGAGGAGGGTCTCTTTTTTAAAGAGATGGGATTCCTGGCACCAGGTAGTTAATTGCCAAATAATGCAGCTGAGGGCTCCCCGAGAGGACCCCTGCCTCTCTGATAAGATTCAGCCCAATGGTATGTAACAGAAATAAGTCATTTATCCATCCAAAGTGTTTTCCTCTGCTGTGTCCACACCTGATCTCACTCTCCTCCACACTCCCCATAACTTCTTATATTCCTCTTTCTCAAGAAACTTTAAAATTCCCTTTGAAAATAATTTATGGAATATGCTTCACAGAGCCATTTTCAAACCACTCTATGTAAAGCCTTTCTTTAATTCTATTTCTGAATATTTTATATTTGTATCCTCTTGCTACCAGTGAAAAAATGTATAATTATTTACTTCATTGTAACTTCGTGATCTTGATGATTTTATCATAACCAGCAACACCAGTGACAATTGTGCAGATGGAGACCTGGGTTCCAAGGACAAGGCAACTTGTTTTTTAAAATTCATTCTTCAGGAACCTACTCAATGAATGCAATCCAACGTAAGGGGTGCCCTCTCAGACAAATATGCTTTTTCTTAGGTAAGGAATTGAAAATTGAAAAATTAATCAAACTTTTAAAATTTATTTTTATTAAAAAGGTGCAACATTTTAATCCTACAAACTTTAAACAAGATCAATATAAAATAAAATCACATTTGAGAAGTTTATCTTCCAATGGAAATGTATCACCAAAACAAATAAACATTCAGTGCTACATTCATTGCTACAATCCAATGGGAATCTTTAGTGCAAAAATGGTAATTATACATTTATTATGACACTCTGCTAGGAGCATTTTGTACTGTACAATGAAAACACCTGAAGCACCAAAATAAGTGTTCACTGAACTTGTGTCCATTCTGTATTGGCTGTAGATTGATGGTTATTAATTATTTGATGAAATGAATGTTTTATGATGCTTCTCCCTTACTTCAGAAAATATTTATGGTTTCAGTAAATGCTTAGCATTAAGATGAGATTTCAATTATTCATCTTCTCCATTAATTTTCTATTCGTTCATACCCGCCAAACACACAAACACTTTGGCAAAGGCTTATCTTGTTGCTGCGTCAGTTCTTTCAAGCATTCTTGTAATTATGATAAATTTGCAGTTGAACAAAAAAGTACACAACTCCAGATCATATTGAAATAATTATTTACATCACCATAATTATAACTGTATAAATAAACAAGCTTCTAGAACTGAAGTAGCCAATCTATAATTAGGTTAAATGCCCATCGGAAAATATCCCCAGCTGCTATTGGATCTGTCGTGTAGATCTGGTAACTAAAGGGTTAATACGAGACTGAGTACAGTACCGCCCACATTGTGATATAAGGCGGCACATGGTCTAGAGCTGAGGCTGGTTTTGAGATGAACAGCAATGTGTATGGACCTAGTATGGGGTCCTCTCCAGGCCTACTGTACTATGTATGTACCTAAGCATCATTAATAAGGACTTCCTTGTAACTTATACAAGACTGCTTCAAGTGTAGTGACAACAAAATATATTATGGTACCAGTGTTCGGATGCATCAAACTCTGTGGTGAAGTGATTCATTCTGGCAGGAAGAATGAGGAGGAACAAAATAAAATAAAGGGCACAATTCTCAAGAGGCTGTATGAGCAGAGGGACATGGGGACAATATGTGGACAAATTGTTGAAGATGGAAGGGCAGATTGAGAAAGAGGTGCAGAAAAGATTCAGGAGAATGGTTGCAGGTCGGAAGAATTTCAGCTGTGTTGATAGGAGACTGGAGAAATTGGGGCTGTTCTTCTTGGAGAACTGAAGATTAAGAAGACATTTGATAGAGGTACTCAATATCTTAAGGGTCTGGACAGAGCAGATGTGGGAGAAGCTAGAAGAATTGAGGTCCAGAGGACTCTGATTTAAGATGACTGGCAAAAGAAGAAACAGCAACATGAGGAAAGAATTTTTTTCTTGAGCAGTGAGTGGTTAAAATCTGGAATTCTTTGCTTTGGGTGAAGACAGATTCAATCATGGCCTTCAAAAGAGAAGTGGACAATTATTTGAAGAGAAACAATTTCCAGGGTGACTTGGGGGCGGGGGGGGGGGAGGTGGTTGGAGCAGGATGGGTGGTGAGTGGGACCTGCCGAGAGTCATTGTCACAATGGATTAAATGGTATTCCTCTGTACTGTAACCATTCTATGATTCTAAGTAACCTTTGGAAGCAGAATAATGGTTTTGATTAGTTGCACACCTTAATTAAAATCGGCAAATGAAAATTCTCAAAATGTTAAGGTTAAGAAATTCACTTAAAAGAAAAAAGATTCAATTGGATTAGGGACCTTTTTAAAAATATGTAAGAATCTAGGATTGTCTTTTAAGTTTCAAGGGATATACAATCAGGCTTTGTGACTCCAGGTTTTCACTAACAACAAAAGTTTGTTTAAGATTTCATTTAAACTAAATCTGTCCCTGGATAATAATTCCTCCTTCATGTATTTGTTTTCTAAAGCATTTGCTTTCATTCACACCCTTGTATTTTTAAATCTCACAACACCAGGTTAAAGTCCAACAGGTCCAACGTGGACCTGGACTTTAACCTGATGTTGTGAAACTTCTTGTTGTGCCCACCCTAGTCCAGCGCTGGCATCTCCACATCTTGAAATTAAATGGAATAAAATAAACTTTTAATTACTATTCATCAAAGTGTTTAAAAGATTTTTGTTCAGCAAAAGGTTGTGAAGGGTTATGGAAGCAAAGGTGGATAATTGGAGTTGAGATACAAATCAGTCATGATCCAATTGAATGGTAGAACAGGATCGAGAGCATGAATGGCCTAGTCCTCGTTCCTATGTACTCATGTCAATTATCACCCATGCGCTACCTGTACCAACTTCCCAGCGGCGGCAGTGGCCAGAGAGTGGGAGTCCTCCAACCATCGGCGGCGTTGTTGTGTCTACTGAGAGTGCGAGTCCTCCAACCGGCGGCGGCGCTGTTGTGCCCATTGAGAGTTGCTCGTCCTTAACCGGCGGCAGCGCTGCTGTGGTCCACTGAGAATGCGAGTCCTCCAGCCGGCAGTGGCGCTGTTGTGCTCATTGAGAATTGCGAGTCCTCCGACCAGCGGCGGCGCTGTTGTGCCCATTGAGAATGCGAGTCCTCCGAGTCTGAAGCTTCCCTGGAGCAGAGCGCAGTCTGTTGTGAAGAAGTCTGGTAGGTGGCAGCGGAGAAGGGCGACCCGTTCTTGGAGCAGGGAGAGAGGCCGATGGAGCCCGTTGAGCGAGGTAAGTGAGTGTGTATGTGTCGAGGTCCCTCTCCCTCCACATTCTCGACGAGCCCCCAGAAGTTATCAGGAGCGAGGTTAAAAATCCCAAACTGAAATGGTCGTGAAATAATCCGTTATTATAATTCTCCAAATGTCTTTTTCATCTTCCCGAAACCTCCTGTTGCAGCAGGAATGTTGTCCGGATAGGGTTTCCTCCCAACTGCGCTGTGTGTGTCCCTTCGCCATTAAAACAGGTTGTCCAGCAGCTGAAGGTAGTGTCTGAGTTCAGGTTGTGCATCTTAAAATACCATTAATCACAAGCCAATTTAAAATTGATTTTTTTTTTCAAATTTATCATTGGTTGTATTCATTTTACAGACTTACTCTCCCATGGTGGATCACCAACAATATTAAACTAAACTGGGTCTTGCTGTTGCACCAGGGCTGTGTCGCCTTGGAGTTGCAGTTGCATTTGCTTTCCCCTCCCCACGCCAAGTATTATCGGCTAAGACAAGAGATGAGCACTGTAATCGACTGCTGTAAAATCATGTGGAATGGTTGGATGAATGAATGAGAAATGTTGCACCAAATGTGCCAACACAAAATGTTTAAATCGTTTAATTTTGGGGAAGATAGGTCATCAGGTGTAAGCACCACAAGGTTACCTTCTTCCTCCACTCCAAAGGCATTTGGGAAAGAAATACTTGAGCTTGGTGTTCAAAGAAGGAACTTGTATTTGTATAGCGTCTTTCATATTCTTGAGAAGCTCCAAAGTATTTAACAGCGACGAATTGTTTTTGAAGTTAATTACTTTTTCAAGGAATAACATATGCGTCCTATAACATATGCGTCCTATATAAATCATGACTTTCTTGAGACTTGCCAATTATAATTTCTTATCACTCACCTAAGTAAGATATCTAGGAAGGTGTGCAGATGCAGTTTACAATTTGGAACAATGCCAACATTAAATTCTGTTCTTGAGATGAGGAATGTCAGTGTTAGGTAACAGAACATTTTTCTCAATGTTGCATCCCAATGATAAACTGAGCATTTCCTGAAGTGATTGGAAATCAATATAGTTCTGACCAGACTCCAGGTAAAATTTGTTTGTCTGCCTCAACCTTGTATCTTAACTCCAACTCATTAAAAGCGCAGCGATTTCTCAATCAGCTGTTACTGTAACTAAGCATGACTGTAAATCACTTACGTAAATATAGTGCAATTGTTTACATTAGTCTGGCTGGAGAACTAGGTGGAAAATAGAGTTTGGTTTAAACATAAGTCTCTGGCTCCTGGTTGTCTGCTGGTATATTTATAAACATGTTTAATCACTGGTATAAATGCAGTAACCACAAGAAAAGACTGATTCTTGTATTTTTGTGAGAGTGCGCTTCTAATGATTTTAAAACTTATTTTTCTCTGTTTTAATGTTTACAAATTTCTGTTTTCCTTTATTATTTCTGTTCTTTCTGCTTCGTTCTCTCAAAACTTTCAGTTACAGTACAATAAACAATAAATATGTTCTTTCCTGTCCCAAAATAAACACATGGAGACATCCCATAAAAGTTCACAAGAAGCTTCTGCTTAAGCATGTGTCTTTGTAGGTGGAACATTTATCCTCTCAATTTTGCTGATGTAGATGGGTTCAGTTGCTGGGTTTTAATTTTGAAATTCTATTCATAGAATCTTAGAGTTAATGCAGAAAAGTGTGAAGTGTTTCATTTTGGTCATTTACAGCACAGGAGCAGACTATTTGGCCCGTCATGTCTGCTGGCTCTCTGTAAGAGCAACTCATCTAGTTACCCTCCCCCATTTTTCCCCCATAGCCCTGCAATTTTTTCTGTTGAGATAATTATCTAATTCCTTGTTGAAATCCACAATTTAATTTGCCTTCATCACACACACAGGTAGTGCATGCAAAATCACTTGTGTAGATATAGTGCAATTGTTTACATAACTCTGGCTGGAAAATTAGGAGGAAAAATAGAGTCTTTGGTTTCAGCACAAGTCTCTGGCTCCTGGTTGTCTGCTAGTACCTTCAAAAATATGTGTAATCACTAGTCAAAATATGATAATCACAAGACTGATTCATATATTTTCGTTAGAGTGCTTCTAAAAATATTTAAAGATTATTCTTCATGCCATATTATGCCATTGCTTTTTTGGTCATTCATCTTAAACCTGGGCCCTCTGATTCTTGATTCTTTTCTCCAATGGGAACAGTTTCTTCCTATCTACCCTGTTTAGACCCCTACTGCTTTTTGAATACCTCTATCAAATGTCTCAACCCTCTCCAAGGAAAACAGCCCCAGTTTCTCCAATCTTATCGACATGAAAGTTCCTCAATCCTGGAACCATTCTCATGAATCTTTTCTGAACCCTCTCTATTGCCTCACGTCCTTCCTAAGGTGTGGTGCACAGAGCTTTCTTGATTGCTTTCTCAACCTGCCCTGCCACCTTCAATGATCAGTTCACATAGAACCCCAAATCCTTTTGCCCCTGCACCCCCATCAGAATTGTACTCTTTATTTTGTATTGCCTCTTTCTTCTGGTCAAGATGAAACACTTCACACTTTCTGCATTAAATTTCATCTGCCAATTATTTGCCTATTTCACTAACTTGTCTATGTCCTCCTGAAGTTTATCACTATCCTCCTCACATTTCACAATCTTCCAAATTATTTGTTGTCTGCAAATTTTAAAATTATTAATATATAGCAGGAAAAGGATGGGTCCTAACATCAACCTTGAGGAGGCCCACTATATACCTTTAAATCTGAAAACATTCATTCACAACTCCTGTCTGGTTTCTGCCACTGTGCCAATTTTATATCTATGTTTCTATTGTCCCTTTTATTCCATTTGTTCTAACTTTGCTCACAAGCCTTTTATATGACACTTGATTAAATGCATTTTGGAAGTCCATGCATACCACATGAATCACATTACCATGATCAACCCTCTCTGTGACCTCATCAAAAAGCAAGTTAGTTTAACATAATTTTCCCTGAACAAATCCATGCTTGCTTTCCTGAATTAGCCTATGTTTGTCCAAGTGACTGCTAATTTGGTCCCAGATTATCATTTCTAAAAGCTTCCCCAACACAAGTTAAAATATGTGGCCTACAGTTATTGGGCTTATCTTTGTATCCTTTATTTATACAAGGGTGTAATATTTGCAATTCTCCAATCTTCCGGAACCATCTCTGTATCTAAGGAGGATTGGAAGATTATTGCCAGTGCCTCTGCAGTTTCCACACTTACTTCTCTCAGTATCCTTCGATGCATTTCATCCGATGCTGGTGACTTATGAACTTTAAGTACAGACAGCCTATCTAATACCACCTCTTTGTTAACGTTTTGCCCATCCATGTTTCTTGTCTTTCACTGTCTTGGGCAACATTTTCAAGGTAAAGCCGGATGCAAAAGTATCATTTAGCCCCTTGGTTATGCCCCCCTGTCTCGTAAATCCCCTTTGTGGCCCTACTCCTCTTAGAACCTTTTTACTATTTATATGCCTACAGAATATTTTTAGGTTCTTTTCTGTAGTAGCTGGCAGTCTCTTTCTCATGCTCTGTTTCTTACATTTCTTATGTTTAGTAATAAATAATTTAAAATGTCTGCACAAATGAATAGCTGTCAGATTGTGAAGTGCAGTTTGTTTTAACTTCAATGGCTGAGGCAAGGAAATGATTAGAATAATATTGCATACTATTCCATTGTATTTACAGCATAAAAACAGAGTTATGCCTTTATGTTCCTCAGGAGCCTCCTTCCACCTTTCTTCATCTGATTCTTTCCTTAATGTATTTATTTAGCTTATTCTTAAATGCTCCTAAGTCAGCTGCCCCCTTATGATGGCATGTTTTGAAATAACCACTGCATGGGTAAAGATGTATCTTCTGAATTCCCGGTTGGATTGATTAGTATTTTATATTTGTAGCTGCTAGTCCTTGTTGTAGGCTGTTAGATATTCAATTGGTTTTAATGAAGTCTTTGTAATCTTAAGTAGTTTAACTGTATGTATTAATTATCTACAAAAGCTATGCACATATATAGTAAAGAGATCAAGCTAGGAGCTATCTCCATGCTTGATACTATATACAGCTCTGTCCAACACTACACTAATCCCTGGATTTGGTCACATGTTCCCTTACATTAGTGAGGGCAGTGGTGTACTCAGTCCCACGTTAAGCCTATATGTGCATGATCTCCTCATCAGTTTTAAATCCTTCTAGTGTCTGAATTACCTCTTATTTCACCAAGGCCTGGATCGCAGCATCTTCTTTCATAAAGACAGGTGTAAATTATTCATTTAATACCTCAGCTATGCCCCTTTGTAAATCCACTTTTTGGCCACGAATCAGCCTTATTCCTCTTAGCACTCTTTTACTATTTGCATACGCGTAGAAGCCTTTGGGATTCCTTTTTATGTTAGCTGCCAGTCTTTTCATAATCTCTCTCTCATTTGCTTTTTCCCTTCTGAACCTTCCATGTTCAGCCTGGTTCTCCATTGTATTGTCATAAGCACACTTTTTATTTTTCATCTTAATCTCTATTTATTTTGTTATCCAGGTACTCGGGACTGGTTTGTCCTACTTTTTCCTTTTAAGGGAATATACTTCCATTGAGTCTGAATTATCTATTGTTTGAAGGTAGCCCATTGTTCAGTTACCATTTTCCCCACCAACCTTTGGTTCCAATTCATTCACCCCATATCCTTCCTTACCCTGTAATATTTAATTTTGTTTATATCAAGCAAGATGACCTGTTGTTATGATGATGACTCATTGGTTTGTATTGCTCTGCAGTGACAAGTTGTACAGATTTAATTAAATGATCTGATATAAACCATTGTCCTGTGTGTTTGTTTGCTACCTGAGAAATAAAATGACTTAAAGCTTCATTCTTGCAATGCCTAAACATGAAGGTATCTTCAGCAGATCTTAATTTATTGTAGCCACTTCCTCACATTGTGCTAGAAAACTTACATCCTATTAAACTTCCGATTTAAAAAACTTCTCTTACTACTTGCGAAATACATCTGTTGCAACCTGCGTGCTAATACCTGCATTTTCTGCAGCTCTTTGGTAAAACCAAGTCTGTTTGTTCCTTTCTGACTTCCAGACACCACACAACAGCTGGGAGAGATTGACAGGGCGGGTTGTGGGGGTGAGGTAGTCTGAAATTGCAACCTTTTGCAGTTTAGGAGAAGGAAATCATGCAAGTTCTGGGGAGAGAAGCAATAGAGAATGTGGAAGATGATGAAATAAGATGTGTCAACTGAGTGTTCTTCGGGTGGCACTGGGTGGTTAACACTGCTGACTTATAATGCCAGGGATCTGGGTTTAATTCCAGCCTTGTTGTTTGCATGTTCTCCCTGTGTCTGCGTGGGTTTCCTCCCATAGTCCAAGATGTGTGGGTTTGGTTGCTAAATTAAATTGCCCTTAGTGTCAGGGGATTAGCAGGATAAATATGTGAGGTCACAGGGAAAGGGTCTAGGTGGGATTGTTGTTGGTGCATGCTCAATGGGCTGAATGGCACTGTATGAATTCTGTTCTATGGCTCATGGTATATGATTTAATTTCATATTCCATCCTGCTATTTTTTTGTTTCCAGTGGGTTATTATCTACTTGGTATAGTTCTGTCCATTCCATCATAGTCCAGTATTGTTCAGTTGTCAGGATGGTTCCCCACCACAAATTGCACTCCTAAAGATAAAACCTGTAACCAAATTATTAAAACATGCAACAATTCAATTAAATTAGATCATTTTTTTTAACCCTGTTCAGTTGTTCAACTATTCTACCCACTCCATGTGCAGTACATCCCACTGGACCTCAGACTCTGAAGTAGCATGAATCTTCCTCTGATACTTCAGAGTCTCAGCCAATCATGGAGAATCCCAATTGTACCTGCATCTCTTGTCACAGTTAATGTGCAAAGAGTGTGCTTCTACAATGGAACTGTGCAACCAGACTCGATTCCCAAAAGCCTTTGGACCCTCTTTTCCAAGCCCAATCTACTGATTTTTAGGCCTTACTAAATCAATCTCATGGGTCTAAGTATTCGCTCCTGGATTAGGAGTGCAGAGTCGGGAGAATTGCTGGCTTCGCAAATCTCCTGAAAAACTACCCTGGAAGTTCCAATTTTTGTTCAGGGAGAGATCTAATGGGAGTCGTGCTTGCTGACCCCAGAAACAGTTCAGAGGCTGAGAGGCTGGCCTTGGTGATCTGGCACTTGGTCCGAGCTGAAAAAAAAACCCAAATCAGCCCTCGAGTCCTCACCTCCCACACATACACACCCCATGTTCCATCCATGCCAACCAATGGCCCCCACCCACCTTCCAAGGATCCTCATTCCCTCCTGTACCAACTTATGCCCCCCACCTACCTCCTGGCCTTTCATACCCACCATGCCAACCTGCGCCCCTCTACCCACCCCCATGGTCTCTCATACTCTCCATGTCAGCCTATGCCCCTCCACTCACCCCATGGTCTGTTATAGCCACATGGCAACTTAGTACAAACTCATGCCAACCCATGCCGTCCCACAACCACCATTTTCCATTACACCCTCCATGCCAACTCATCCAGTATTCACCATGGGTAGACTTCTGGACCCAAGATGAGAGGAAATAAAATAAAGTTCTGTGTGTTGATGAATTCACTATTTTAAAAGATTGATTAAAAATGTTCTCTATATTTAAGCTCTGATGAAGTGTCATCCAGACTTGAAACGTTGGCTCTATTCTCTCCACAGATGCTGTCAGACCTGTTGAGATTTTCCCGTTTTTGTTTCACTACATTTACATTTGTTCAAAGAACAAACAAAGAACAATACAGCACAGGAACAGGCCCTTCGGCCCTCCAAGCCCGCGCCGCTCCCTGGTCCCAACTGGACCATTCTTTTGTATCCCTCCATTCCCACTCAGTTCATGTGGCTATCTAGATAAGTCTTAAACGTTCCCAGTGTGTCTGCCTCCACCACCTTGACCGGCAGCGCATTCCAGGCCCCCACCACCCTCTGTGTAAAATACGTCCTTCTGATATCCGTGTTAAACCTCCCCGCCTCACCCTGAACCTATGAGCCCTCGTGAACGTCACCACCGACCTGGGGAAAAGCTTCCCACCGTTCACCGTATCTATGCCTTTCATAATTTTATACGCCTCTATTAGGTCACCCCTCATCCTCCGTCTTTCCAGTGAGAACAACCCCAGTTTACCCAATCTCTCCTCATAACTAAGCCCTTCCATACCAGGCAACATCCTGGTAAACCTCCTCTGCACTCTCTCCAAAGCCTCCACGTCCTTCTGGTAGTGTGGCAACCAGAACTGGGCACAGTATTCCAAATGCGGCCGAACCAACGTCCTATACAACTGCAACATCAGACCCCAACTTTATCTAATCCAAATAACAAACAACCATATAACAACAAATATTTGTATTCGTAGTCCAACTACAAAGACTGTTGAAGCACGTACAGCTGTCAAAACTGTGAACTGGCAGGCAACCACCCCACTGTGATAATAGTTTATGAAATCGGTCATTCAACAGAAATCCTATGACAACCCTCAGGCTTATGCGAACAAACAGTGAAATAGCAAGCAGATTTATTTAACCTGCTGAACAGTTTTTTAAAATTGAAAGTCAGGAGGGTTAAATCCCTTGACAACTTGACAGTTCAATTGTGCTTTGACAGCTTGCTTGACAGTTCCACTGAGTTCATCCACTTTTTACACACACACGTGTGAATAATTCCAAAGGGCACTTTATCTCCCTCAAAGGATACTTTATTTCTGCCAAAGGACACCTTAACTCCAACTTATTTGCCAACTTTGGACTTCCTCATGATAGGTCTGTAGTACAGAAATGGTGTTTCAGACAGCCCACCAGCTAAAACTGGACTAAAGACAGCTTTACTTTAACATGTGCAGCTGCTGCCATGAATCATGGGGTGAAAAGTGCAAACTGACCATTTCCCCCTTCCCCCATCCCTCGTGGCGGGGACAGGTTCACGGGTGGGACTTCCAGATTCGGGTCTCTGGCACTATTTTCACAACAATGGAGAAGTTCTTACACAAAATTTCAGGCCTTGGTGTTCACAGGAGCCAATCTAATATTCAGTACAAAAACCCCTCTTGCCCTCCAGGCCTCAGCACCGCACACTGCATTACTCTTGTACGATGATCAATTTACTCTTTTTTTCCCTTTGCACCCAACATTGATGCTTGATTCTTTTGTAAAATACAATAGAGTGAATTCATGCTTAAAAGCGTATCTGCAGATTGTCAAATGCAATTATCAATATTGATGTATCAACATTGTGTGGGTTTCTTCTGCGTGCTCCGGTTTCCTCCCACACATCCAAAGATGTGCTGGTTAGGTGGATTGGCCATACTAAATTGCCCCTTAGTGTCAGGGGGACCAGCAGGGTAAATACATGAGGTTATGGGGATAGGGTGGGATTGTTGTTGGTGCAGGGCCGATGGGCCAAATGGCCTCCTGCTCTGTAGTGATTCTGTGATCTGTGAATATTTCAAGTTAGCTTTCCCATTGTAGATTGTTGTATCTGTATTTTGAAATTGTGCCTAGCACACCCAATCTAGGTCATTAATATAAAGAAAAGCTATGGTCCTGGCATTGGCCCCTGGGGAACCACTGAATGCCTTGTTCCAGTCCAAAAGCCATTCACCACTAATGTCTGTGTCCTGCCACTTAATCAACTTTATATCCATGGTGCTATTTCCCCTTTTATTCCATAGACTTCAACGTTGCTGCTAAATCTATTGGCAGTTGATCAAACAAATCAACTCTCTCTGTTACCTTGTCACAAAACTCAGTCAAGTTAATTAAACATGCTTTGCCTTTGACAAATCCATGTTGTCGTTCCTTAATTAATTCAGTTTTTCCAGTGACTTAATAGGGTTAGTCTCAGATTATCATTTCTAGAAGTCCTTCCAATAAGGATTTTAAATTGACTGGTCTGTAATTGTTGGACTCATCCTTAAACCCTATTTTAAACAAGTGTGTAACGTTTGCAATTCTCCAGTCCTCTGACAATAACCTTGCATCTAAGGGAAGCTGGAAAGTTATGGCCAGTGCCTCTGCAGTTTCTACCCTTACTTTCCAAAGTACCTTTGGATGCATCTGATTCGATCCTGGGTTAATAATTGGTGCATAAAATGTAAAGCAGTCCAGTCCTAAATTTGCATGGGTACCTTACAGATGATTTTGTGCTACTAGGGAATTTTCAGACTTGTTTTTAAAATTATTTAAATTTGGTTATGTAATGGTTAGCAACAATAAAAATAATTTATGCTTGCTCAAAGTAGCTAATTTTGAATATTTCTCCATCTACCAGTATCTCTCAGTATATTATTTCATAAATAAACAGGTTGCTCTTTTAGTGAGAATGTGAAAATTGTTACCTTATGGAGTGTTGCATGGAATAGCATTGATGTAATTAAGGGGAAGTTACATAAGTACGGATGGGAGAAAGGAATTGAAGGATGTTTCAGCAAGATAAATTGAAGTAAAATGGGAGGAGGCTTGTGTGAAACATAAACCCTGTTTCTATTGATTTTATTTATCAAACAAAATTGTCTAAGACCATGGAGCAGGAGTAGGCCATTTGGCCCATCAAGTCTAGTTTTGGAGTTGCCACCAATAATTCAATACTGAAGGCATTTTCTGGGCAATGCACTCCACAGATGCAGGATATAGCACCATGTAATCATGTGGAATTGACCACAAGCTTTAATTTTTTTATAAAAGTAATTCTGCATATCTTAAGTTAATGTGCAGCATACACCACATCCTAATTTGCTCAGCTATCAACAATTATAGAAATGGCTACTGCGTGGTCCAAATTAGCTGTCAAAATATAACTTTTTAATCACTCAGCATAAATATTATTTCTGAAAAAATGGACATGCTGTCAAAGCTTTTCATCTTGCACTCATCAGGGCAGATTAGCAAGCTTCAATATTTCTCTTCAGCAATATTCAAGTTCTGTACTACCAAGTGGCATGGACATTTTGGTATCAATTTTAAATAAGGTTAACTTGTTTTGCACTGGTTACGGAGCCTGTTATTTCTCTAAATACCAAATTAATGAGAATTGTTTTCAATTGAGTCAAATGTTTATTTTTATAATGTAAGTGCTCTTGGTGGCAAAATGGTATCTAATTTTTAATGAAAGTCGATATGATGAGGTGCACAGGTTTCAACAAAACAGTTTTTCCCCCTCGGGCTCCAATAATATACCATTTACTTCAAAGTCAGTTATTCAAGGATGTAGAGTAATTGGAATCCAGTTACTTGGTGTACTATGCAATTTAATCCAATAGAACACACGTTAGATGGGCTGTAGATGCGTTAGCAGTCTTATAACATTACACTCCACTATCCCTGAGGACCACAGCATTATTTGCTTTCAAATGAAATGCTGTTTCAGCTGAATGTGTCATTGAATTTTTCATTTTATAATTTAAGTCATTTGATTTAATTCACACACTAAAATGAAGAAACTACTTTTTTTTAGGTGTTTGTGGTTGGGGTGTTCTCTTGATTTCTAAAGAAAATCTTCAGTGTAGAATATGATGTGCAGCACTAAGTTTTACAGAACCTTTTTTTTCACGTACAGAAAATATGAAAAATAGGTTCTGTATAAACTGTATTTGGTACTTAAAGGTTAGTACATAAATCTTATGATAGACTTGTTCCATGTTAGAGTGGTGCTGGTTCTATTAACCTGATGAACACAATAGTGTAGAGCTCTGAGATAATGATTTCCCCTTCACTTCACATCCTTGAATTATAGACTGAATGTTGTCACTGCTACTCCAATAGTGATTGCAGTTTCAAAGCAGAGCTATCAAAAAAAACATTAAAATGGTTGGTACACGTCAATTGATACATCTCTTGACAGCATATTGGAACCTCGGAATTGACCACTTCTGATAAGTATTTTATCAACATTCTACCCTTTCTGAAGGATATTACTGGCTTTGAAGTTACCCTATGCAAATAGGCCAGTGTTCGATGCAATATCATGATCTGGTGACATAATGCAACAAACAAGCAGTCAGAATATCCAGTTTGAAATTTAGTGGATTGATGCGGGAGCTTGGCTTGCAGGACACAATCTCTGAAAAAAATTTTTGCATCGCATTATAAAATGTTTCTGTGGAAAACATGCAGTGCTGGAATTTCCAAAATTTGCTTGGCATTCAAAGGGTATTTTACAAGTTCCATTTTGCTTGGATTTTTTAAATAATTTAATTATTTTGACTGATTATTCCTCTAGTATTTACAAATCACTCACATCTATTCAAATATAATACTTACTTGGAGTGCAGAAAGCGTATGGCTTTTTTTCTAGACAGCCCACTTTCCAAAATCTACTGCACATGCCCTGCCATAAAGAACTTTTCTGCACTGTCCATACGATTGCCCCCCCCCCCCTCATCAAAAAAGCGAGTAGGTCCAGTCTGTGGTCATTGTCCGGAATGCTATTAATCCAGAGTACATTGGAAGCCTTCTTTAAACAGCCCTTGTGAATTAGAAATCCTGGAGTGCATTTCTTTGGAAAATATTCAAGATTCCAACTTTAATTAAAGCAGCCACAAATCCTCAGCCCACCAGCAGATCCAGAGCACTAGTCAGATGCAGGAAGTCTGACAAAATGGGAGTCCTGGCTGGACCCAGTCACAGGTCTTCATTCAGAATACAGCTGGCAAGCTATTCCTGCTGAGGTCTGGCTGGGGAGATTTCTACCCACCTCTTACATGAACCATAATATCTGAGTGGATGAGGTAAGGGCATGGATTTCCCACACACTATTGCCAATGATCTGAATCCTGGGATGAATGTGTATCAGTACCCTGGTAATTAGCTGTATAAATCTAAAATTTATTAAGTTAGATTTTTTAATATCTTCCATCTAAAGAGTGATGGTTTCAGTGTTTAGCTCTCTTTCCAACTCTTTTAATAATGAACCAGCCCGTACCAGTCTAATTACCAGGGTACTGATGCATATTCATCCCAGGATTCAGATCGTTGGCAATAGTGTGTGGGAAATCCATGCCCTTACCTCACCCACTCAGATATTATGGTTCATGTAAGAGGTGGGTAGAAATCTCCCCAGCCAGACCTCAGCAGGAATAGCTTGCCAGCTGTATTCTGAATGAAGACCTGGGACTGGGTCTAGCCAGAACTCCCATTTTGTCAGACTTCCTGCATCTGATGAGTGCTCTGGATCTGCTGGTGGGCTGAGGATTTGTGGCTGCTTTAATTAAGACTGCTCTAATTCACAAGGGCCTGTAAAATGCCAGCTAACATTTGGATAGCTACTGACCTGGGTACTGAGTGACTCTTTAGCCCAAGAATGACCGTGTATTTCACATCCTGACTTTAGTCAGAAGATAGAAACGGGCTATAACAACATTCTTATATTTTCACAGCCTCTCTTGAAACTAGACGTTTTAGTGATCTGGGTGCTGATATTGACCTTGGCACACTCCCTGAAGAAGAAAATGAAGATCTTAATGTGGAATTGGCCAAGGTAATCTGAGATAATATGTACATTTCTGTGTATAAAATGTATCACCATTACATTGTCATCTGTTTTGAGAAAGCTATTGATACAAATCTAAGTGTATTCCAGTAAAATTACAAAGCAACACTTATAAAATAATCATTTGATATGGTAGGGAACCAACCTAAAACAAGTTGCGGGAAATATCAAAAAGGCCTTGTCTGACCACATCTTTTCTTCATGGGAATATTGGGTTGTTAAACTACATTGTGAATTGCACAAAAAATTAAAAATAATCACCTTTAAATTCTATTGAATTTTTTTTCTTTATTCTTGCATGGGATGTGGGCATTGCTGGCAGGGCTAGCATTTGTTGTATATCCCTAATTCCCCATGAATTTAATGGGTTTTTAGGCCGTGGCTGAGTCAGTCACATTGCTGTGGATCACATATAGGCCAGGGCTGAATGAACCAGGACTGGGCATGTAAAATAATCAATGAACATTTCATGGTCACTATTACTGAGCCTACCTTTATGTTCCAGATTTATTAATTGAATTTAAATTCTACCAGCTGTCATGGTGGGATTTGAACCCATGTCCCCATAGCAATTAACCTGGGTCTTTGGATTTCTAGTCAAGTGACGTTACCACTACACCATCTTCTCCTCACCGTAAAAGAATAATCAAAACAAAAAAGATAATTTACCTTAAAACAAAATTGAATTAAAATCCAAATTTCCAGACTTTCCCAATGTGTTTAGAGTTTATCCAGTGATTAGCTGAGCCACATGGAATGGCAGGGTCTTGAGTTCGATTTCTTGGTTTGTGCTTAGTTCCTTCACCTTTGCTGGGATGATTGTAAAAGCAATGTCAGGGGAAGGATTGTTTGCAGTTGATCCCACATTATTTTTCTCCATTTGCAATGCTTCTGATGATGGGAGTCCATACCAGCCTGCTGCAGGACATGGATAATATTCCGACTTGGACCAGCAAGTGACAGACACGTTGTGCAAGTGTGAAGTAATGCTACCATCTCAAATGCAGAATGTCTTGTGCTTGCCTTCAACAGGATTACTTTGCCACCCTTAGTTTGAGGGTCATCATTGACCAGAAGCTTTATTTAGCCAATTGTAGCAGCAGTGTGAATATGTAGATTACTCTGCGATGAGTGGTTCACAGCTTTGATATCTCAAAGCCTCTGCAGCAAACTGCAATTCCGGCATGTTGATTGAAGGGCTTACCATTCACATGCAGCAGGAATGTAGCTGTAGCAACACTCAACTCTATCAGAAGTTAGCTTGACTGATGTCCTCCTTTGGACTTGAATTTCATTTCATCCATTACTGGCACACTATGACTGCAAGATGTATGAACTTGCAGGATGTACTCTATTGGACTTGAAACATTAACTGTTTCCACAAATGCTGCCAGATCTGCTGAGTTTTTCCAGCGCTTTACATTTTTATTTCAGATCTCCAGCGTCCACTGTGTTTTGCTTTTATTACAGCAAGTCTACTTGGTTACTGGGGGTTTCTTGGATAGTTTCTTCATCCCTTATTGGCTCTACTAATGAGGACAGGAGCAGCAATGTCACAAGAGCATCCTCCCTTCCATGATTTCCCTTTCTCCTCGTGTCAGGTCACACAGCAACCTGAATTGGAAACTCGTCACTGTTCCTTCAACATCACTGGGTCAGCATCCAGGAATTCTCTATCACCATTGTAGGGACAAATCACCAGAATGTCGAAAGAAAACTCATCATAAGTTGTTCAGCACATCTAGTGATAGGTAATCATCACAGCGTTCCAATATCACCCGCATCCTGAGAAAAAACTTTCTTCAAACCCTGTGTCACGACATTTGTTTTTCCCCTATCTGTGACAAAGGTAAACCATCCCTCCTCATCCTTCTCAACTTGTCTGCAGCCTTTGACATGGTTGACCACCCCATTCTTCTCCAACATCTTGCCGCTTTTGTCAAACTGGGTGGGACAGTACTAATGTGGTTCCTGATCTCCCTAACCGTAGACAGAATCTCTGCAATTGCTTCTTTTCCCACTCCTGCATCATTACTTCTAGTGTCCCCTAGGATCTGACCTTGGCTCCTCCTCCTGTTTGTCATCCATATGCTGCCTCTCGGTCACATCATCCAAAAATAGTTTTAATTTTCACATGTATGCTAATAATACTTAGCTGTATCTCACCGTCATCTCTCTTCACCTTCTCCACGGTTGCCAAATTATCTGACTGCGTATCTGGCATCCAAAACTGGATAAGCAGAAATTCCCTCCAATTAAATGTTGGGAGCAGTGGCCAGCTGATGAGAAGCATGGAACCAGGTTGCCTTTTCAGTCACAGGAGTTCCAGGGCTGGTCAGGAATTCCATATTTTATGGCAATACTTTAAAAGAAGTAAAAATTGCGACTTAAACATGACTGCAGAGCCTGGAGAAAGTTTGTAGTTAGAATATACGGATTCGCAAACTGAGTGCATTCAGTACTGTTATAATTTTTATATAGTGGCTTATCTGAACAAGTTGCCCATTGGGGTGGAGAGTGATTGTGGTTTTAGATTGTAATATAAACTACTGAAATATCTATTTAGAATGTGTGCATGAAGAATTAAATGTTTTTTTTTAATGTCAGCTAGAAGATGAAATCTCTACATTGCGGCAAGTTCTGATTGCCAAGGAGAAGCATCTCGCTGAAATAAAGCAGAAGTTGGGCATCACCCCATTGAATGAAATAAAAAACAACTTGAGTAAAGGCTGGCACGATATGCAGACTTCTGTGATGTAAGTTTCTGAGCGAAGGAGTTTGTTGTAACTTGTTTGAACCATGTGTACTTTATTCCTGCTGTTATATGCTGAAATGCTTTGCTGTGATTCACCCAAATGTTTATTTGCTTAATACAAAATATACTTTTTGGTGCTGCTTAATTTTTAATCGATCCAATAGAAGTGCCTGTTTAAAAATTAAAATTAACAATTCCCTCTTTGTATTCTCGGGTCACTGTCTGTGTGGAGTTTGCACATTCTCCTCGTGTCTGCGTGGGTTTCCTCCGGGTGCTCCGGTTTCCTCCCACAGTCCAAAGATGTGCGGGTTAGGTTGATTGGCCAGGTTAAAAAATTGCCCCTTAGAGTCCTGGGATGTGTAGGTTAGAGGGATTAGCGGATAAAATATGTGGGGGTAGGGCCTGGGTGGGATTGTGGTCGGTGCAGACTCGATGGGCCGAATGGCCTCCTTCTGCACTGTAGGGTTTCTATGATTCTATGATTAATGGGATAATTGCATTGCATTTGGTCCTGGATTATCAAGGTCAAAAGTTGAAAATTGCACATGTAGACATCAGGCAAGGATTGAATTGGCTGAGCCCTATTTGCACGCTTTATTGTCGCTCATTGTCTGTCTTCAATCTTGGGTTGCCAGCACCCACAAAGTTTTCGATCAGAGTCGGTATGGGGAAACCTTGTTATTAAACAGTTTATTTAGAAGTGATAGTGTGTTGAGTAAGTATTTCATAGAACATTGAAGTTGGAGAACAAGGAAGAGCTGATGGTAGATAGGATGTAGAGTGTAAAATTCCAACCTACCTTTCAATGCTGTTTTCATTTTTGTCTAATGTAATTGGATGGGGAAAATTACAACTTTAGCAAAAGATCTGTCCTTTTGAAGTATTTTTGCGCTGACTAAATAAATGCCACATGCTGCAATTTTGTTTTATCTACTTTACTCTTTTGCACCATGAAAGAGAACTGTTTTTTACCTCCACGCTTTATTCAAAATAAGTACAGGAATGGTAAGGGTTGGAGCTTCATCATAAAATCAGCAGTTTGATAAATGCGAAGTGATGCATTTTGGTAGAAATAATGTAGGGAGGAGCTATATGATAAATGGCAGAACCATAAAGGGTGTAGATACGCAGAGGGACCTGGGTGTGCAAGTCCACAGATCCTTGAAAGTGACGTCACAGGTGGAGAAGGCGGTGAAGAAGGCATATGGCATGTTTGCCTTTATAGGACGGGGCATAGAGTATAAAAGTTGGGGTCTGATGTTGCAGATGTATAGAACGTTGGTTCGGCCGCATCTGGAATACTGCGTCCAGTTCTGGTCGCCACACTACCAGAAGGACGTGGAGGCTTTGGAGAGAGTACAGAGGAGGTTTACCAGGATGTTACCTGGTATGGAGGGGCTTAGTTATGAGGAGAGATTGGGTAAACTGGGGTTGTTCTCCCTGGAAAGACGGAGGATGAGGGGAGACTTAATAGAGGTGTATAAAATTATGAAAGGCATAGATAGGGTGAACGGTGGGAAGCTTTTCCCCAGGTCGGTGGTGACATTCACGAGGGGTCATAGGTTCAAGGTGAAGGGAGGTAGGTTTAACACCGATATCAGACGGACATATTTTACACAGAGGGTGGTGGGGGCCTGGAATGCGCTGCCAGGCAAGGTGGTGGAGGCGGACACACTGGGAACGTTTAAGACTTATCTAGACAGCCATATGAACGAAATGGGAATGGAGGGATACAAAAGAATGGTCTAGTTTGGACCAGGGAGCGGCGCAGGCTTGGAGGGCCGAAGGGCCTGTTCCTGTGCTGTATTGTTCTTTGTTCTTTGTTATTACTGGAGGCCTCACTTCCCTTTTTGGAATATGAAGTCTGAAGTATACCCAGTCAATAATACAAATATTATCCTGAATTTGTTTATAAATTGGCTGTTTATAGTTATAGTTTTCATGAAATAAACAAGATGACACTAATGTTTAAAATCAGTGTTTTTTGGGTTTCTGAAATTAAATCACAACTTGAATTGCACATCATGCTGATATAATGTTAGACTTTGGATGTTAGTTGAGAGTTGACTATAAAACCCCAGCTCAGAGGCAGTTGGTCCGGTAGGAACAATCAATAATCATTCTTGTTAAATGCTCATGTATTGTTTGTATCCCCAATATTAGATTACATTTGCAAGTATTGTACTCTATATTAAAAAAAATATGAATTTGGAAAATACTTCCAATGTTTTTATTCATGGGATGTGAGCATGGCTGGTAAGGCCAGCATTTGTTCCTCATCTCTAATTATCCTTGAAAAGCTGGTGGTGAGCCACTATCCTGAACTACTGCAATCTTTGATGTGTAAGTACATCCTCAGTGCTGTTGGGAAGGGAGTGCCAAGATTTTGACCCAACATGACGAAGGAATGGCAATATGGTTCCAAGTCAGGATGGTGTGTGGTTTGTAGGGGAATTTGACGTTTTCATGCATCTATTGCACTTGTCTTTCTAAATGGTAAAGGTCACAGGTTTGGAAAATGTTGTGAAAGAAGACTTGCTAAATTATTGTAATATGCGATGCCACTATGTGCTGGAGCGAACTCATGTTTAAGGTTTTGGATGGGGTGCCGATTGAGTGGGCTGCATTGTCCTGGATGGTGTGGAGTTTCTTGAGTGTTGTTAGAGCTGCACTCATCCAGGCAAAGGGAGAGCTTTCCATCACAGCCCTGACTTGTGCATTGCAGATGGTGCGAATCAGGAACTGAGTTACCCATTGCAGAATTTCCAGCCACAGTGGTGCTTATATGGCTGGTTCAGTTAAGTTTCTGGTCAGTGGTAACACTCAGGATGTTGAGAGTGGGGGATTCAGTGATGGCAATGCCATTAAATGTCAAGAGAAGATGGTTAGATTCTCATTTGTTGAGATGACCCTTGTCTGGAACAAACATTACTTGCCATGAATATTACTTGCCACTTATCAGCCTAAGTCTGGATGTTGTCTAGGTCTTGCTGCATACGGACACAGTCGGCTGCAATATTTGAGGAATTGCAAATGGCACTGTGCAATCACCAGTGAACATTTCCACTTCTGACTGACTGTATGATGGAGGGAAGGTCATTGATGAAGCAGCTGAAGATGGTTGAATCCGCAGCAGGTCTTGGGGCTGAGATGATTGGCCTCCAACTACCACAGCCGCCTTCCTTTGTGTTAGGTATGACTCCAACCAGTGAAGAATTTCCCTCTAATTCCCGTGACTTCAGTTTTACTAGGGCTGCTTGATACTACATTCGGTGAAATGCTGCCTTGTAGATGGTGCGTTTTTCAGTTCACTAATCGAGTCCCTTTATCGCTCATTCTGATCTCATGCTGTGATCTCAGACTTTGGATTCACCTTCAATATTCTCTCAGATTCTTGGATACTAGTCTCTCCCATATGTTTACACATTTGCCCAATATCAAGTAATACAATAATGTAAGTTGGGGGTAAAACAGTGAGACTCATCCTTTGAATTTGGTGCTATGAACTTTGCATGTGCCTCTTCAATCTTCTGGATAGTCGATTAGTTAACATTTTACTGAGATGAAGTCAGAAATTGTTAAGCTGCTTTATTTTTGTCAGTAACTGAACATGAACAGCAATGCTTCTAGCTGTTTCTATTTGACTTCAAATTGATCTGTAGACCACCTCCATAAATGGTAAAAATAAATGCACCATTATGTCCTGGTTAATGGGCTAAATAACACTTGTTTTGGCAAGCATGTCATTAATTCAGATCAAGCTACTCTTAAGCTAGACTCTGAGGCCGTAACCTGCCTTTTCTCCAGGCGTGGAAAGATGGACATTCTCATCTGTAAAATGCAATTTTTCTGGGCTACTTGTCACAACATTTCATCTGATTTCTGATTTGTAGCTACAGTCTGCGGCTGTCTTGTGAATTTAACTCCTTGAAAGAAAGCTTTAACTTAAAAGCACATTTTAATATCAATTAGGCTAAGCTCCTCTACAAAGGTGAAATGTTGAAAATCCCTAAACACAACAATGGTAAAATGGAACATTAAATATTTATTTAATTAATCGGTATTTATTTAAGCGGTATTCACGAAGGAGAGGGACGTGTTAACCGGGAGTGTCTCGGAGGGAGGTGTTGACCCGTTAGAGAAAATCTCCATTACAAGGGAGGAAGTGTTAGGTTTTTTAGGGAACATTAAAACTGACAAAGCCCCAGGGCCTGATGGCATCTATCCTAGACTGCTCAGGGAGACGAGAGATGAAATTGCTGGGCCTCTGACGGAAATCTTTGTCGCTTCTTTGGACACAGGTGAGGTCCCTGAAGATTGGAGGATAGCGAATGTGGTCCCGTTGTTTAAGAAGGGTAGCAGGGATAACCCGAGAAATTATAGGCCGGTGAGCTTGACGTCCGAGGTAGGGAAGTTGTTGGAGAGGATTCTTAGAGACAGGGTGTATGTGCATTTAGAACGGAACAATCTCATTAGTGACAGACAGCATGGTTTTGTAAGAGGGAGGTCGTGCCTTACAAATTTGGTGGAGTTTTTTGAGGAAGTGACAAAAACGGTTGACGAAGGAAGGGCCGTGGATGTCGTCTATATAGATTTCAGTAAGGCATTTGACAAAGTCCCTCATGGCAGGTTGGTTAAAAAGCTTAAGGCTCATGGGATACAAGGAAAAGTGGCTAGATGGGTGGAGAACTGGCTTGGCCATAGGAGACAGAGGGTAGCGATCGAAGGGTTTTTTTCCGGCTGGAGGTCTGTGACCAGTGGTGTTCCGCAGGGCTCTGTACTGGGACCTGTGCTGTTTGTGATATATATAAATGATTTGGAAGAAGGTGTAACTGGTGTTATCAGCAAGTTTGCGGATGACACGAAGATGGCTGGACTTGCGGATAGCGATGAACATTGTCGGGCAATACAGCAGGATATAGATAGGCTGGAAAATTGGGCGGAGAGGTGGCAGATGGAATTTAATCCAGATAAATGCGAAGTGATGCATTTTGGAAGAAATAATGTAGGGAGGCGTTATACAATAAATGGCAGAGCCATCAAGAGTATAGAAACACAGAGGGACCTAGGTGTGCAAGTCCACAAATCCTTGAAGGTGGCAACACAGGTGGAGAAGGTGGTGAAGAAGACATATGGTATGCTTGCCTTTATAGGACGGGTTATAGAGTATAAAAGCTGGAGTCTGATGATGCAGCTGTATAGAACGCTGGTTAGGCCACATTTGGAGTACTGTGTCCAGTTTTGGTCGCCGCACTACCAGAAGGATGTGGAGGCGTTAGAAAGAGTGCAAAGAAGATTTACCAGGATGTTGCCTGGTATGGAGGGTCTTAGCTATGAGGAGAGATTGGGTAAACTAGGGTTGTTCTCCCTGGAAAGACGGAGAATGAGGGGAGATCTAATAGAGATGTACAAGATTATGAAGGGGATCGATAAGGTGAACAGTGGGAAGCTTTTTCCCAGATCAGAAGTGACGATCACGAGGGGTCACGGGCTCAAGGTGAGAGGGGCGAAGTATAACTCCGATATTAGAGGGATGTTTTTTACACAGAGGGTGGTGGGGGCCTGGAATGCGCTGCCAAGTAGGGTGGTGGAGGCAGACACGCTGACATCGTTTAAGATTTACCTGGAGAGTCACATGAGCAGCCTGGGAATGGAGGGATACAAACGATTGGTCGAGTTGGACCAAGGAGTGGCACAGGCTTGGAGGGCCGAAGGGCCTGTTTCCTGTGCTGTACTGTTCTTTGTTCTTTTGTTCTTTGTTTAAATTTGTTTCAATTCTGAAAATTCTGGTTTTCCAATCCTACTTATAATTGGAGCTTAACATTTTTCAGTCTGCACAGGCTATGACGGGGAGCTGTTTTATTACTTTTTTTTCCAAACTAGTAAGGCACCTAATGTGGTGCCATATTTATTCTGTCACACCTTGGGTTGATCCACAACACCGTATGGCACTGTTCTTTGTCCCTGCACAGATCATTGTTGCCATGGAGAGACATCTACATGTGAGAGGACATATTAATGTCAGTAAACTTGAGATGTAAGAGCAGAGAAAGGCAGGTAGATCAAGTTTAATAACTGATCCCTCAGTGGGTATGTGATTAGCTTACTGCTGTGCTCTGGACACTTGTTTCATTTCATTAAAACATTTACATTTTTGAGGATTTTTTTTCACCTCTATATTACTGACCAATTGTCTTAAAAAATACATTTTTGTAAGGCATGATTACCCACAAAATCTTTTTAAAAATGAAACTAGCTGTCAGCTATAACAATGTAACCAAGTTGTTGGATTTGGAATATGTTTCTGGCTTATGCAGAGGGTGGAGATTTGCAGCAATCATTCAGAAGGAAGTTGGATGAGTTCTTGACAGCAGCTGATACTGTTGCATACGAAGGGTGAGTGGGATATTAGGTAATGTATTTTGTGGTCACTGTTATATCCTAATACTTGTTTTGACTCATTGGGATAGGTAGAGGAAATTTCCAGGATTATTTCCCTCCTGAATTGACGTAAGCTTTTTAAAAACTTTTTTTTGCTTCACTCAGGAAATTACATTGACTGCTGGTGGACGGGGAGCATTGGGGATCATGTTACTTGGATGCAACAAACTGAATGAGACGAACCAGTTAGATTTATGTTCATTTGTAACATTCAAAGCTACATTCTTTGTTTAAAACCTAATTGCACAAAAGTCCAAGCTCTCCTCTCCTTCACTAGGTACTCTTCAATGCCTAAATTGTTTCATTTATTTCCATAGATACAAAAAAACACAGGAAACTCTCAATACCACAGGACAAAAGGCATCAGCAGCTTTGACTAACGTAAGCTCTACAGTTAACAAGAAAATAGGAGAGATGAAGTAAGTAAAAGTGAATGCATTCCGGACTCAGTAATTCTTAATGCAAAGTGTTTGTTATCACAGTACTTTTATGTAGCACATACACTAGACCTTTTATTCTTTATACAACCTTCAGTTTTAAGTGATTATTACAGAACTCATGCAATACCTTAATTTATAATATGTTTGAAATACAAAGTTTATAAGATTCTTATGTTTTGAGATAGGCAATTTGATTTAATGTAAAATGGAAGAATGAAGGGTGCCATGTGACCTGCTCTGAATTCTATCCAACCAGAGGCCTGAGTGGCTCAGTTGCTATGGGGACAAAAGGGGCCCCAAGTTAAGAGATTTGCTGAGAACTTGCGAAATATTCACATCTGTAGACAATGGCAAAAACATCTGTATTGATTTAGGGTAGACTATTAGTCTCCAAATCTCTCAGGGAAGAGTTAATGAATATCAGGTTTTGTAACAGTTATACTTTAAATTGTCTATTCAGTTACAAAATAGAATGGAGTTGGGAGTCTAGACAATAGCTAATTAATATTTCTACATAAATACAAGGTCCACGTGATTCACGTTATCAGGAAGATGGGCTTTGGGAAGGGAAGAGTCCATAGAAAGCCAATGTAGTAATCATGTTACAGGATTTTCTAAGATATCATTGAACTTGACAGAAATAGGTTTGTCTGCAAGAATCTGAGAGAGAGTACAGAAAAATTAGAAGCAGGGAAAAGGCTGACCCTATTTTCCACAATGTTGAAAGTAGGGTGGGAATTCGTGCTGGGATGGAAGAGACCAAGTTTGTGAGGATCTCCAGGAAGATTTGCCTAGTTTGGGCGAGAGAAAAGGAATGGCTTTGGACTGGTTCCGGGAAAATAAAATGCCTGCCTAAGAGATAGGGTAAAGTACAACCATACTGGGGAATTTTGGGTTGTTTTAAAAGTTAAGTAGGGAAACTTCTCTCTAGTTTAGAGTATAAGCTGCCTACAAACGTAGTGTTTGGTCAATCTTGTTTTTAGCTTGTTTATTACAGTAAAACTTCTATAACTTGGAACCTTGTAACATTTTCTGGAGGTCACTGGGATTCAAATACCTTTTATAAAAGTTGTCGGCCTCTGTGGGAATTAGAACAAATATGTTTTTTTTAAGTCTGCGATCTTTGCAAATGTTTTACTCCTTCATGTTTAGTAATGTTTTACTCTAGTGATTGCATCTGTTAGTACACTATCTGTGCTGCTTGATATCCATAACTGACTAACTGTTTTGCTGTAGCTTATATTACTTCAGACGTCTGCTCCCAAGCAGGTGAGATTAAAATAGTTTGGACATGTTGAGTTGTCTTTTAAGATACCAACATGGAAAGGGATGTGTGACACACAATTCCACATTTTCATTCTGTTTAATGAACTAGTGCATATACAAAGGGTTGACCACAATATATCCTTTTTGACATTTCTTTCTGAATGATTTTATTTTCTGTATGGCAACCTAGCATACAGCATCAAGTTCTCATCTGGGCTCTAAGTGTTGTTTTCATCCATCATTTTTGTACTGAGCTTTTTTTAAGTTTTCATTAACTGATAACTACATGATACATTGGAATGTGAGAATTCGAATTGAATAAGTAGGAATGGTGCCTGGGATGCTAATGTTCCACAGTTTTCATGGGTTTTTTGCAAATTTACTCCCATTAGTTTTCTCATGCCCACCCACTCTTTCAAAATCCCACTCCGTCACAGGTGTGGACTGAGATATGGATCGTAAAATTCAGGTGGAATGGTGTCTTGACCTCCAACCTGCTGAAATTTTACTCGCCATGAAGTTGGTGTCAGACAACTTGCCAACTCTTGGGCCAATTGATGCCCTTAAGTGTCTCCTCCCACCATGGCTGTTTTTTTTTACCAGTGGCGGGAGTTGACCAAGCCACATGGCAAGGCTACTGTAAATCCTAGTGGCCTGGCTACGAGCTCGGTAGTGTGTGCCTCCTGTTTGGATGCCATATGCCCAACAAAGCCCTTCCAACCAACAGTGATCAAGCCTGTTTTTTTCCACTCTCCAACCACCTAATCATGCCCCCCTCCTCTCTTGCTTGGGCATTTCAAGCCTCATGGCTGTTAAGTCAAATCAGGGCTTAATGGCCATGCAGAGGTGGGCTTGCCCATGATTTCTGATAGTGAATATTGGGGTTGGGGGCATCATCACAACTGAACCTAATCTTAGCCTCACCTAGAATCCACACAAGGGAAATGACATTTCCAGCAGGATTACTTGTTATTGATGAGGAGTAGGAATTCACACCATTTTCTCTCCTGAACTTTGGTACAGAGATCAATAGCATCACAACTGCTTCACCAGGCTACAATTATCTTTACATCAGAAATCAAACTTGCAATCTTCCTAGCGAGTTACTAGATTAATTTAAAACATTTTGTCTGACCTTCAGCTCCTGTTTTCTTTCTAGTTTAATTTTTAAACTCTCACGATTGGTAAATCAGACGCTTTAAAATTATACACCCAGGTAGCAGTGTGTGCTTGTAGTAATGTTCCAAAAAGATTTATTTGTGGATCCTTTTTAAGTTATTCCCCCATTTGTGGAGATTCCTGGATGAAGCAAAAACGGCTGTTGGGCAAAGCAGCTTAAATCATCATAGCTAGAGGAAGTATTAACCCATGGCATAGTGTAAAAAGTGTAATTAGATTACCTGTATTACAGTGCTGTGATTGCCTATGATGGGATTGTAAAACCCCTCGTATATGCACTTTTATTGCATAGTCAGTGTTTTGTGTTGTGTTGTGACTCTTCTCGGACATGATACGTTATTGTAAGCTTTTTAAAGTGTTTATTTTGAGTGTCAGCTGTTTGTTGCATGTGCTTTTCTTTGCAGCTATTTACTGCTTTCAGCTCTTTCATACTTCACCATTTAATATACAAAGTAAATCAAGTACAAAGCAAACATGGATCTAATGGTAAAAAGAAATGCAACGTCTGCAGTAATCAGTTTTTTAACTGATATAGCAATTATGTTGACACTTGGTTTCATCTCTCGCCGAACAGTTCTAGCCTGTAGAAAATTCCCTTAGAAAATTCCCTGTTCATGCATGTATTTTAATGCATCCAAAAAATATGAATTGTAATGATGCTGTGCATTTGAATGGTGATAAATTGTTCCTTCTATCATAATTGTATAAATAAAATAGAAAAAAAGAGTGCAGTAAAGTGAGATTGAATCTAACAGCAAGAAAAATATCCTTTCCAGATATGAGTAGAGCCTCCAAATCTAAGATGGGCATAGACTTGATGAGAGTTAATGTTTGTTGAATGTAAAAATGTTTGCTAGGAATGAAGGAAATCAAACTCCTTGGAGGCACCTTTAGCAATGAAGATGATTTGGAAGTGTTAATCACAGTTCCTGGTGGTCTGAGGCTAAAATTTCAGAGGAACTCTGAGGAGTTTTGACCCTGAGACATAGCATGGCATATGGACATGTCCTCGCACTCATGAACCAAACTACTAGCTATGGATGGATAGCTCCATTGCCTTGTGGATAACTCAGAAAAGGTAAAGACTAAAGGAATGAACCCTGAATAAAAATCTGGAGTGGAGCCCAAAGGCAGAGACTGATACCTAAATATGTAATTTTTCTGGCAATTCCTGCAACCAAGCCAGTGCTGACTGTAAAACGTGCGTTCCTTTGGATTCAGCTGGAGAGGTCAAAATGGAGATCCTTTAGTTTGGGCAATCATAGGGTCCCAGAGAGGACATTCCAGTATCGCTGCAGAGGGTTAGCACAATACAGGAGACAGGGGTATTGAGTGATAAGCTGTACTCCCAAGTGTGGTCTAACTAAAACTCTATACAGTTACAGCAACATTTCGTTATACTTGTATTCCAGTTTCCTTGCAATGAAGACTAACATGCCTTTCACCTTCCTAATTGTTTACTAAACCTTCATTCTAACTTTCTATGTACTTTGCATGCCAAGTTTCTCCAGATATCAACATTTGGAAGTTTTACCCATTTTTCAAAAATAGAGGGTGGAGACAGTGGCTATGGAATCAAGTTTCTGACGATGATCGAAGGCCATGGCTCTGTCTTTCCTGTATTAAAACTAAGGGAATTTTTGGTCATCCTGTACAGGAAGTTGGACAAGCAGAAACCAGAAGAGTCAAGGGTTATGGAGGTGGCAGACAGATGGGAAAGTAGAGTTGAGACCACAACTAGATCAGCCATGATCTTATTGAGTGGCGGAGCAGGCTCAAAGAGCTGACTGACCTCCTGCTCCTAAGACCCATGTTCTCATGTTCCAGACAATTTGTGACAATAGAGGAATAGAAAGAGGTAATGGGAAGGTAGAGGTTGGTGTTGTCAGGGTACATGTGGAAGCCAACAATTTGTCTTTGGATGTCACCGATGGATAGCATGCAGATGAGAAATAGGCAAGGACTAAGACCCACAAATTTTGGACATAATTTAAAAGTGATGTTTCATTTTTAATGGTAAGAATGCCACCTGGATACCAGAAATCTAAAAATTATGTAATTCAGTGACTTCAGGGGAAGCCAATGCACTCCTGATAATGACTAGATAAATAAGAATGGAACAAGGCAAGTGCAACCCCACCCCAGCTTATCAACAGAGAGTTGGAGGACGATGGTGTGTGGTAAATCATGTCAAAGGCTGCAAACAGGATGAGGAGGGCTAGTTTGTCATCATCACAGTCAGATAGGATGTCATTTTTGACTTTAAAGCATTGTTTCAGAACAGTGGCAGGGATGCAGACCTGTTTGGAAGGATTCAAACATGAAGTTCTGGTTGGATTTAGGAGGTTAAGGACTTTGGAGAAGAATGGGAATTTGGTGATGGAATGGCAGTTTGCAGGGTTGATAGAGTGAAGATTTTTCTTTAAGGAGAGGGTGATGATGGCAGATTAGATGGAAAGGGGACAGAACCTGAGGAGCGAGAACCATGAACATTGTTGGCTGACTTGGGGGCCAGAAAGACAAGTTAGCTGGTCATAGTTTAGTGGAATAGGGTCAGGGGAGCAAGACATGAGTCTTTTGAACAAGATGAGCTCAGAGTGTGTATGAGGGGAATTATTTCGGTCAAAGAAACTGGCTGTTGAAACCAAACTATGTGGATTGTCTCTTTAAGGGCAGCAGAGTAGGGTCACCTGGCCTGGGTGACCCATCAGGATTCAGAGTGGGGAATCACCCCGGCAGGAGGAGTTCACTTAAGCAGAATCATTTTAGAACTAGCAGCAGACATGCTGCTCTTGTAGATCCATGCAGGTGAATCTTTTTTTTTGTTCAGTAATGAAGTCTCTGAAGGTGCATCATTACAGCAAGTAAAGCAATTATGTGTTACTTTTTCTAACTGTAGCAAGTCTCACAACACAAGATTAAAGTCCAACAGGTTTATTTGGTATCACGAGCTTTTGGAGCGTTGCTCCTTCATCAAGTGACTCACCTGATGAAGGAGCAGCACTCCGAAAGCTCATGATTCCAAATAAACCTGTTGGACTTTAACCTGGTGTTGTGAGACTCCTTACTGTGCCCACTCCAGTCCAACGCTGGCATCTCCACATCATTTTTCTAACTGGTTATCTCTCATCAATAGAGTTGAACAGCAATAAAAGGAACACAAAATTCACATTTGGCAGTCATTGAAGAGGGTGGTCAGTGATTTCAGTGAGACACATGTTCATAGAGTAGGCAGTTAGCAGAAACAATTTAACGTGTTAATGAATGAAGTAATACATTTTGGAAGATAAAACCAAGATTGGAAGTATACACTTAAAGGAAAGGTGCTGAAAAATGTGCATGAATGGAGAGACCCACATAATCTCAGAACAATATAAGTGCAGGTAGATAAAACCATTTTAAAGCAATTAAGTTCTGTAATTTATAAATGGAGATCCAGAGGTCAAGAATTAATAAGTAATAATAAATGTGTTGTGCCCCTTTATTAAACTGACATTAAGATTATAGATTAATCAGAATGGGGAAATTATACTTATGAGGACACTATTTCCACAGGAGCTACTGCACAACAGGCTAAGAAGAGATTTAGGAGACCTTTAAAATTGTGAAAGGTTTTAAGAATAAATAGACCATTACCTTTCTCTGGATGGCTATCAACTTAAGCAATGCATGCTACAGGGCTGTAGGAAATGTGTGGACTGGTGGGATTCAATTTGGATTGCTCAGACACAGCAGATACAGACACAGTAGCCTCCTTACGTATGTGGTATCAGATTGTAATATTTTCTTGTATATGTCACTGCTTGTATTCCAAATGTTAATAGCTTTATTTAATAAATGTTTTAATTGTGGCCTTTTTTTCTACACTTATTGCTTGACTTAAGCACATTCAATGTTTTTCTTTCTTTAATGCTTCATGTACCAGTTACCCTGTGCAGCATTCAATTAGTCTGCCAGCTATGAGGTAATGTGATGTGAGTTGAAAGAACCGGGACATAACTAAATTTTAGCCGTGAGATTTGTTTGAACTGCATTAAGTAAAAAATTTTTTTAATGATTTAGTGAGAGACTTGGGAACATTTTTTTTCTCACATATGAGAAACCGAATGGAGGGGTTGATTCTCGTAAATCAGGGTAGATTTAATCAGATCAGTGTGAGAATTACAAAGTCAATTTACTTGCATTGGACTTTGTAAAATTTTAAGATTTATTCCCCCTTATTTAAATGTTAGCTTCAATTGCTGCTTCAAATTTCAAACATAAAGTTATGATTACCTCCAACACACTTGATGTTTATTGGAATAATTTTACTTTGATAATAAAATTACAGCCAGGCAACTGGCTTGGAGGAATTACATGGCCCAATGATGTCAGGGAAGTGAATTAATATTTGTAGTCAGATAATATGTATTTTAACTTCATTAATTCTAACAAGCAGGAAGCAATAAATGCATGGTTTCGAGTCGTTCCCATTTTGCCAATTATTAACATTGCAAGGTCAAGAAGCCCATTTAACCTAAACCCAGCTTTTTAGTTGGCTTGAAACTGCACTTTCCATTTAGGATGGTAGCAGTAGCAATTAACGCAATGAGAAAATAAGGCTTTGATTAGTCCAACTGCCTTTCTCCTGATCTTCCACTGCAGTGGTTTTGGAACCACCTACTAGTACCACAGGTTCTGCAATAAGCATTTAAGCTGGAAGAGGGAATAAGAAATATATTTTGTTAAATATTAGCCTGGTTGATGATTCTAACAGACAAAATCTTAATAAAGTCATAGGACTTTTATTTTGTCTGTAATGTGGACATTGCTGAGTTTATTTTAATGGGTTTGCAAATCCATTGAATAGTGAACAGAGGAACACCACTCAAACATATTAAGCATTTATTCAATAATATTGCAAACAGTATATTTTGAACGTATCATCTGGATTTATCAGTTCAGCACACTAGTCATTATACTTTACAAGTGGTCCTAAAGCTGGTTAATTTACAGTATGCATAGGGTACAACCATAATTTTTGGCTACTGTTATCATTGAAACCGTGCCAAACAGAGCAATTTATGGTTGTTATCTTGCATGTTTACTTAGTTATGGTTCCTATTGAATTTGTGTTCTGTTTTTAAAATACATTTAACTATGTCTCTAAATATTACCAGTTGTGTCTGTATTTTTAGAATGCTTGGGCTCTATCAGTTTAATGTAATGTGCACCTCTTCAATAAGCAGTAACTTGCTTTCAGCCGTTGGAAAGTTTCTTGACCTACTACTACATGGAAGTTCACTAACAGTGAATTCAACATTTTAAAAAAAAACATGCAATCAGTGCTGTTTCCTGCCAACATAAATTAGAAACATGTGTGGAAGACTAATTTACATAAAATGTGATTATTAGTAAAACTTAATATTTATAAAATCTGTGCCAAAATGCGTGATCCATTTACCGTAACTCTAAGTGAATAAAACACAAAAACAAATCATTGTGTTTCTTGTTGCCACAGAAATTCTCCTACATTCAAGTCCTTTGAGGAGCGGGTGGAAACTACAGTTAGCAGCCTGAAGGTAAAGGTTTTGTTGTCATAATTTGGTGGTGGAATGTATCAGCACTGCATATCTCTTAAACCTAGCCGATCAATGTGGTTTGATCTGGTTATGTTGCATTTAGAATTCCAACTTTCATCTTCCTGAGCACATTTGAAATTTCATACATCATCTTCATTATTCAAAATTAATTAAAATAATTAAGCCCCACATTTAGAGGAGGCATGATAAATGCCGGCACAACAACCAGTCAATGCCAGTGTTAATGCTTCACCTGAGCCTCCTTCCATGTTTTCTCACCTAAATCTACCATTGTAATATCTACTCCAATTCTGCCTTATACGCGTGTCTACCTTCCCCTTAAATGCATCTGTACTGTTTGCTCCGATTACTCCCTGTGGTGGCGAGTTCCGCATTCTCTCACTCTTTGGGTAAAGAAGTTTCTTCTAATTCCCTATTGGATTTCTGGTGACTATTTTATATAGATGGCCTCTAGTTATGTTCTTCCCCACAAGAGGAAACATTCTCTCTCTATCCACTCTATCAAAACCTTTCATATTTGTAAAGAGCCCCTCTGCCTTTTCTTAGAAGTATGCCCATGTATTTCTGGTATAATCCATGTAAATCTTCTCCTCTCTCTCCCCCGTGTCTCTGTTATTTTCCTAGTAAGATGATTAGGACTGAACTGAGTACTCCTAAGTGATATCTTGGTGTATTGAGTTGGTACAAGGTCAGTATAAATTTATTTTGGCATTCTGAACACTAATCACTTGACTCAGTGGAAATGAAAATTAGGGGAAATTCTAATGGATGGCCGATCCAATATTAGCTATTTTATAAAGACATGTAACAGTTGCTAAAGACACTTTATTAAATTAAAGAAAAGACAGATTCACACAAATAGGACAATAATACTCTAAGACAATTAAATAAATAAATCTTTAAACACATGCAGTTTATATAGTAATTACCTCTTGTTCCAAGATATATCTGCGATCCCTGAACTCCTTTAGACTTTCCTGTTCCCAACAACATCCAAATTGAATCAATCTATAAGTCAAATCCAGCTTATAGTTACCACACAATACAAAGTGCATGATCATGTCTGGGAAATGTCTTTTTCCTGGAATGAACATACTTACACTGCCTTTACGAAGGTTTCTGGACTAACTTGGCTCTAAGATTTCTTAGATGTAAACTGCCTCTCAGGATCTGAAATGTTAAACTGCCCTGCTAGCAGATGTTACCATGCCTGCCTGCTTCTGCAGGTGTAGGTACTTATACCCTGGTTCCTCTTTTATTTTCCCCTCTGATTCTGTCTGGATTCCTGCTAATCTCATTACTGGTAAAGATTGCATCTCATCATCTCCTTTGAATGCTGGCTACTACTGTCGCTAGACAGATTTGACCTGTTGCTGGGCAGTTCACATCCTAACATTCCTTGTGAAATTCTTGTTCCTGCTGTTACTAGGCATATCCATGACACAGCATTTACTCCGTCTAGTCTGTTAGTATTTTATAAATTTATATGAGATCCCCCTTCATTCTTCTAAACTCCAGCAAATATAATCCTAACTGACTCAATCCCTCATATGTCAGTCCCGCCATCCCAGGAATCAGTCTGGTAAACCTTTGCTGCACACCCTCCATAGCAAGAACATCCTTCCTCAGAAAAGGAACCAAAAACCAACACTCCAGGTTCCAGCAAGGGCCTGTACAACTGCAGCAAGACATCCCTGCTCCTGTGCATGAATCCTCTCGCAGTGGAGGCCTATATAGCATTTGCCTTCATCACCGCCTGCTGCACCTGCATACTTACTTTCAGTGACTGATGTACCAGGACACCAAGGTCTCATTGCATATTCCCCCCTCTCAATCTATAGGCATCCAGTTAATAATCAGATTCCTATCTACTGCGTTGGCAGGCAATTAACTTTGAGAAGATAATCCAAGTTTGATGCTACGATAGTGAATGTTCACAGCTGCAGTTTCAGTAAAAATCATTAATAATTGAGAATGTGAATTCTGGATTTTTTTTTTGCTCTCCTGATGGTTAATGTAGCGGCTCTATATTCAACCAGCTGAGCAAAGAGTACAAATCAAATCTGGAACCTCTTGGTTTTTTATTGAATGCAAATTTGCGCTTCCAAGATTAGGTTGATTTTAAGAGAGTAACTACTGCCACAATACAAAAGCAAAAATATAAAAACAAACCAACTGCAGATGCTGGAGATCTAAAATAAAAAAACAAAAATGCTGGAAAAACTTAGGACTGGTAGCAACTATGGAGAAACAGTATTAACATTTCAGGTCTGTGACCTATTGTCAGAACTGGGAAAAGTTAGAAATGTAACAGGTTTTAAGCAAATGAGAAGGAACAGGTTGGAAAAGAAATTGCTTAAAAGAGGAGGACTGTGATATGGTTGAAGATGGAAGAAATTAAATGACAAAATTGTTGATGGTGCAGGGCCAAATGGAGTGGTAATGGATTTAGTGAAGATACAAAAGATGCATCCAGAGATGGTATCAATGGCAGAAGGAGCAGCTGCTGCCCAAAAGCAAATGAATAGAAAAACCTTTTGTCATTTTACCTCCTGTCTTCCACTCTATCTCAGACCTCTTTACTATTTTTACAACCCCTTCTCCCCCTTTGACTTACTTAAAACCTATTACATTTCTAAACAATTCTGTGTCCTCATGAGAGGTGACGGAACTGAAACGTTAACTCTGTTTCTCTCTCCACAGATGTTGTCTGAGCTGCTGAATATCTCCAGTACTCTTTGCTAAATTGACTGCATAGCTCCAGTCTTGTCATTTTTTATATATCCTGTTTTAGATTCCTTGCCTTTGACAAGAGACAAGTCACCAACAGATTGGGAGCTGGACCTTAATTTTATGTAAATGCACAATTTGCTCTACACAAGTAGTTTTGCTCTAATAAACATCAAAAGATATTGATCCACATTTTTTAAAGATTTGTTACACGGTAAAATTACCACAAGAGATAGAATGGTTGAGTGATAATATTAGTTCCTTTTACATGAACAGGGTCAATGGGTCCCTGTTAAAAGATTATTCGGCACTTATTTGTACAGAGCCAAAATATAAATAATTTTCAGAGGTGTGCTTTCAAAAGAAAAATATGTCATTCACAGTTTTTAAAAAAATTCTGAACTTATTGTGGAATAGAAATATAAACAATAACCTTGGAGGAAAACTTGTGCTCAACAGATGGATTGCTAAATTGGAATTCTTGAGGCTATTCGGAATTCTCGGTCTTTCACCCCCCCGCCCCCCCGATGTCTAAGATTACTTGGTCAATCATGTCCAATGCTACCACTAACCAGTGTGTGCTGCTTTTACAGCCAGTATGATTGTGGTATTCCTGACCACTTTGTATTCAATCATATTTTCATTGGTCTTTGGCTTTTCACCTCTCCCGGTATAATTATCACCCCAAGTTAGTCTCCTTTCTTTCTAGCTACTGACTCAAACTACTGGATTTTCCTTCTGTGGATGATGCCATTATTCACTTTTGGATGTATTGTTTATCTATAATTGTTTAAAAAAATAGTAGCTAGTAAGCTGATGAAATGTTATATTTAAATCTTCAGACTGATCAAACTATGTTGCTGTTATGTGGAGGTTATCAGTAGGCATAACCTCTGATACTGTGGATTTTTCTTAATTTCTCAATATTGTTTCTGTTTAGTGTAAAGTTGGTGTGCCGACCCAAAAAAGTGGAAATTTTGAAGATGTGCTGAATTCTACTGCCAACGCCAGTGTTCAGGAATCAACTTCAGCAAATCATTCAACTGAGGGCTTTGGAGTTTGTTAAATCTTTTCTTTAATACTGGAAAATATAAATGTATAATCTTGGTGTTACTAGATTTTATTTAAAATTCAGTAAACCCGTCTCTCCTGAGTATATTAGGAAAGACAACCTGGAATTATTCAAAACAGAAAAAATTTTCTACATTTTATCAATAGAAAATTGTTTCTTATACTTTTATTCTTTGACTATGTCTTTACTATATTTATAAAGAGCTTATTCCATAGTTTTATTCCGAGCTTCATCTGTGCTTGCATTGCAACAGTTTGTCGAGTTACATATGCTTTAAACAAAACCTGTTTTAAGAAATGTTTTATAAAGCCCTATTTTGAAGACTTAATGTATCATATTCTAGCTTGAGGTGTTGTAGGAAAAAAATGAGAAATTATTTCTTGATACCACCTCTATTTGCAACTTCTTGATGATGGTCATGAAGTGAAAGGCTATAAAATTAAGTATTTAGAAGTAGAATTAGCTATTTACAACATTGGTTAAATGAACCCTACAATCAACCTATTCTGTTAAAATAATTTGGCATTGTGTTTGATACTTTGAAGCACTTTAAAGATACTGTAATCATAATTATCAGAATATATGATATTTTGAATGTTACATTAGCTTTACTTAATGTTAAAGCTCTACATGGATTTGTTTTTTATGGCGTTACTCAGGATGGACACTAATTTATGCAGCAATACAGATTAATTGCTCAGCACTTACTATCTACTCTGTGGTCCAGTTTTAGTTCAAAATTCACCAGGTGAAATTAGAAGAAAGGGAAGCAATCAAGAGATAATTATCTTAGAAAAATCAACACCGAAATTAAAATCATCCCCAAGATTGCTATAACTGAGAAACATTTTTATTTATTATAGTGCATATGAAAATGTTACGATCTGAAATCTCCAAATCTTTGCTAGTATTACTATTTCAAAAAACATCATTAACACTGTCAAAATAGATTCCTCTCCCCACCATCCTGCAAAAGAAGTTTGTTTAGAGAAATTTAATTTATAAATCAAATACATTTGTATGTGTTCACTAATTGATAGTTAATGCTTTCAGTATTGTGTTGCAAAGGGAAGAAATGAAGATGTCAATCCTTTGAGTTAGTTGTGGCTCGGTTGACAGCATATTTGCTTCTGACTCGCAAGATTCTGGGTTCAAGTCCCATTCCAGGACTCTAGTGCAGTACTTAAGCAGTAAAATAAAAGAAAAATACTGCAGATGCTGGAAATCTGAAATAAGAACAGAAAATGCTGGATAAACTCTTGGCACTTAGCAAGATTTCAGTATTGTGTGCCAGGAAGCCCTTTCTGTACTTTCAGGAAGAAAGGAAGATGACTTAAAACTTTGAAACATATTTTGTCTCAAAACCTGTCCAAAAAATTGATTATTTCCTCCACTTTCCTGAAAGCCACTGCTAGATTAAGTTTCTATGAGCACCAGTTGTCATCCAGTACCTCAACCAAATTGCCGTGATTTACATGCAAGTGTTGGCAATTGTTTCTTTACTTAACAACCCAATTACATAGCAATCCACAACACAAGCCATAGTTGCTTTCCTAAGGTTCTGAGGCTAAATTAGTGTCAGACTTGTAGCTAACTCAATGCTAACTTATGACATTCTTGGTCAGTGTGCCTCACCAGTTACTGGATAAAATCAGAGCTGTAGCACAGACTTATACAAAGTTTGAACACATTTGCTAATGATACAGAAGAAACCAACACATTTATTCAAATTCACTGTCAATAAAATGTTTTGAAAATATTTTCCTTTTTGGCATGAATGCAGAAATGCTACTGTAGACCTCAGGTCTAGCATTATTTTGTTAATTTCCAAGTTACTTTAAAGCTTTTAATTTTAACCAAATGTCATTTTTTAGGCTTGCATTGCACAATGTAATTTACTGTATTTAACAATCGTTATTAATCACTCTCTGTTTAAAACTGGTTTTTGAATTGTGTTTAATTTAGGCAGGAGGACAGCAGCTTCCTGGATTTGAAGATTTTGGAAAACTTTTTCTTCATTAACGCATCTTATTATTTGCACTGGAAATTATTCATATGTTCTGATCTCTATGAAAGTGGGACAACAGTGGATGATGCATGCCTGATGTCTCAAATCTGATTTATTTTTACTTGTTTTTATGGGATGTGGTTGGCAAGACCAACATTTGTTGCCCATTCCCAATTCCCTTTGAGCTGAGGGACTTGCTAGGCCATTTCAGGGGGCAATTAAGAGTCAACCGCATGGCTGAATGTATCCAGAAAAGTGGTTCCCGAACTGTGGCTTGCGAATCCTCTTTTTTGGGGGGGGAGGGGGGATTCATGTAAAAAATTATGTAATGGGAGAATATTAAGAAACACAAATTCTTGTCTTAATTTGAAGTCCAGTGTCAGGAACTCCAGTTTGCGATAAGCCTCGGGCTCTCCACACATGTGCCAGCTGGGAAATGGCTGCATATATGTAGTTTTTTTTTGCCTTCAGACTAGGAACTGGCCCTGCATGGAAGAAAATAGGAAACGGTGCAAAAAGCAGGTCAGCTGAACTATTACGAATAATGTGTTATATCAGTCCAATTGTTCGGTTGATTTCTAAACATTATCCTCCTAAATGCTGATTTGTCATTTGCTGCAACGTTCCATTGAGTCTGTTAACTCTGTCTCAGGCACACTTTCTAATTCTTTTGAAATTCATCTCGTTAACAAAGCTGAATAAGTATTTGCTTGCTTGTGTTAGGTTGTCAAATGTGTACCGATGTCTTGGAGGTTGATGTGTTAACTTGGGATTTTTTAGGTTTCTGTGTAAGCAAACAGGAAATATTTGCATTTTGACGAATGTAAAGATGAGGATACACCATTGTTGCAATCCGTCATAATCTGTGACAGCCCCTCACGTCTGAACTGAACGAGGAGACAGATACAATTAAATGTTTCTGATACCTGCACAAGCCTGTCTGTTCCGTATGATTGCACATTAAATAGTCTAGGTTATTTTTCTTGATGAATCTGGCTGGTTGCAGCAAATAAATACCAGAGCAAAAACATTGTCACATCACTGACTGCAGAATTTTGGCACAATGAAATGATGACCGGGAATGATATATACAGATCTGTATATTTTAGGGGAGAAGTGGCAGCTTAGTTTTAAAAAGTGAAAATATGATAATTTGAAATATCATAATCCCTACTGTGCAGAAGGAGGCCATTTGGCTCATCGAATCTACACCGATCACAATTCCACCTGGGCCCTATCCCCGTAACCCCACATTTACTCCGCTAATCTCCTGACACTAGGGTCAATTTAGCACGGCCAACCAACCTAACTCACACATCTTTGGACTGTGGGAGGAAACCAGAATACCCGGAGGAAACCCGCGCAGACATGGGGAGAATGTGCAAACTCCACACACAGTGACCTGAGGCTGGGAATCGAAGCCAGGTCCCTGGCTCTGTGAGGTAGCAGTGTTAACCACTATGCCATCCTAACAATGCACTGTATGGGGTTGTAGATAAATATGGGTTAAGTACAGAAATTTCAGAATGATCAGTTGGTTTTGTGGAAATGTATATTTCATAAGCCATTATGCATTTTGCAGAGTTACTGGTTCAAGATTCCCCAGGACTTGGGTATACAACGTCCCAGAACACAAGTCTTTATTTTTTAAGGATCTAGTTCCCAAAGCACTTTTGAGCCAATGAAGTAAATTTGAAAGATTATTTTAATGTATATGTGACAAATTTGCACACATGGTACCACATACAACAGTGTGATAATGACCAGCCAACTATGTACTAGCCAACTTTCAGCCAGCAGTGCCAAAAGCTCATCTCATTATTGGCATATTTGCCTACAAAAATAGGTGACTATACTTCAAAACCCACTGGCTGAGGAGCTTTAGGATATCTGGAGGACATGAAGGATGCATTATAAAATGCATGTTTATTTCTTATTAGTGCTGCAACTTTTTGTAGGCCCCAATTGTCAGCAAATGAGGGAATGATGTGTGCAAGTTACCTGGTTGAATTGTTTCCATTTTCTATGGTTCCATAGGCAGCAGGCTTCTAATACAACCTCAGCGGAGTTTGATCTTGTACTTAGACGATTACAGTATCTCTTGTGCATTTTCCAAGACTCATTAGTTTGTAGTCTGGCAGTAGGAATTGTAGTTGATGTTTCCCTCCCTCGGTCAGGTACTCCATGTTAGTTGTTACCATGAGGTGGAGATGGTGGACTGAGGTGGATAAGATGAGGTCACATGACACCAGGTTATAGTCCACCAGGTTTATTTGAAATCCTAAGATTTCAGAGCACTGTTCCTTCATCAGGTGATGGTGTTATTTGTGGTAAGTAGGTGCAAAGTAAAAGTTGTCTCCAAACTGCTTCAACAATGACTTATGTCCCAACCACTTATTCCTATTAAGATGGTAATTGGCTATTCATAAGCGGAGACTGCAGTTTTAAATTAAGCGCCACCAGGACTGCAAGCAAAACTAAAGCAATATCAATTTAAAAGAAAGACAAGATCGAGGTTGAAATATCACACTTTTATTGTATCCAGTGCCATCTAATATAATTAATGTTGAGATTTGCATTACACCACATAAAATTTTGGTTGTAACCTTAAGTCTCCATAAGAGCTGCCAAATTTGGTTAGTGAACTGTGCCTGTCTGGAGGAATGACTGAAACAGGTTTTTATGTATGTATATAGGATATGGGTAAAATCTTACTGCAGAATTCTTTCACCCATTACAGTCTGTCATGCCTTCACTTGATGGGCAGAGTAAACTGCCCAAAACAAGACAAACCAATCCTTTTAAATGAACTTGTGTAAAAGTAACAACTGTTTTCAGAGCAGTTTTAAACCATGTAACCAGAGCAGTGAAACTAAAGTTGTCTCGTTCAAAGTTACTGCTCTCACCATGAAAACCTTCAATTGAGATTTTTTTTCATTCACAGTCTTCAAGTATTCAATATGTACAGTTTTTTGAATAGTTACACTGTCATTTTCTAATGTTCAAGCAACTATTAATTAAAACATCTATTGGGGCATTTTTTAAAAATGTTGGCTTCCCCATTGAAAATGTTTTTTAAAAAGTGGCTGAAGCTTAGATGGCAAGCACTCCCATCCAAAATGAAGTGAGTACTCCTTACAAATGCAAATATGGGTGTTATACTCATTTTCATATTCAAATTGGCAGAAGTTTTTGACAAACAAATTTTTGCAACCCAACACAGCGCTCATGTCTATTTCACCTATATATTTAAAACTACCCACTAATAAATAAAAAGATTGGAAAAGCCTTGATTTTAAATTTCTCCACGTGTTGGAACATCACAACGCAACTAAAGTTTTGAAGACCGATACAATAAAAAAAAACACATTTACTCAACTCCTTTAAACCCACAATGCTGTCCTAGAGCTTTGTGCTTTGAGGCAATGTGTTTGATTCACTCTTCCAAGAAGACTGTGTCTCTGAGGTGCTGGATTTTGTTTGTATAGAATTTCTTTCTGCATTTAAAGTTGATACCAGTTGAAGGATTTCAGGGTGATGAAATTTTCCTGCAAAATACAAGATCATAAGGCAAAACAATACTAATCAAACTAGTTATATAATTTTCTTTTACACATGGCTTAGAATGTGATGTGATAATCCCATTTATTTAGCAGATCACCTAAATTTTCTCATTCGCTTAAGAACAGTACAGTGGAATTTTCCATAGATACCACTAGCCTTCAATACTTGACCTACGAGGCCAGTTCACTTGAAGAGCAATGCACCACAGTGGTTACAAGTTCAGACATTTAATTCAGCCCATAACATATGTGCCACAGAACTGTGCAGCACTCAATTAACTGCAATTCATGCAATAGGACCTGCAGTAAGCCTTAAAAAGCCACTATTGTACAATTATATATTTTTTAAAAACATTATTAGGGGACAAGAATAACATTAACCTTTTGTTGAATCGTAAAACTCCTGCAGGCGACCAGGCTTTTGTTCCAGCTGTTCATATTCAAAAGCTTGCATAATCATTTCAAACTGATCTAGTTCTTTCACGTATTTGGCTTCACCACTTGACTGGTTCTCATATTCCTACAGAAAAGGTACATTCAGATAAAAATATTTTGCAGACTGAAGATATTGCATATATCCATGGATGAAAAGTCATTTTGGAACAAGCAAAATCTGGGATAAATGGTTGTGTATCAGTCCACAATTCATCACAACCACCAAGTGCTGTTCACTCAATTCTGTGAATACATTGCTAAATGGTTAAGCAATCTTAACATCACTTTTTTTTCTACTTTTACCTAAATCTGTTTCCTTTATGTAGCAATGGTATCTAAGTGCCATTTCAGAGACTTGAATTCAATCTAGGTTGACACTTCAGCGCAGATACGCAGGCCAGAATTCTCCCAAAAAATTCAAAGTGTCGAGTTCACATGAAAACTGGAGTAATTTATGCTGGTTTTTTCAGTGGGAGTTCAGAGACGAATCTCCCACACACTGCACTGCAGAGGCCACCAGTGTGAATATCATTAAAAACTAGGGGGTGCCTATCCCTGCTGGAGAGGCTGAAATCAGCACATTGAGTAGGCCAGTGCGCATGTGAGATCAGCGCATAGGCAGTGGCTCCACATTGCTGGCCAGCTTAATCGCTGGCCAGCTCCATGACCCCTGCAACACCTGTTCCCCCACCCCCCCGATCGTTGGGCTCCCTCCTTCCACCGATTGCTCCCTTCGCACTGCCCATGTCCAATGGGCAGCGCTGAGGTGCCCCCTGGGCATTAGCACTTTGCCCCTTTGGCAGTGCCAGAGGCACAGGGGGCAACCCCGGGTGCCCAACCCTCTGGGGGGGGGGGGGGCGCGGGGGCTCAATTGCCCTCACCTCCACTCCAGCGGGGTCAGGCTTCTAGTTCCCCAAAAATTAGCGGGACGGGATGCGCTGAATCCTTAAACTGAAATCCTTTCTGACCTCAAGTGGTTGTAAAAGATCCCAAAAGCATTGAGTTTTTCCAATGTATTGGTCAATCTTTATCCTGCAAATAACACAGATTTGATCATTTATCTCATTACAATTTTAGACCTTGATACTGTAGTTGCCTGTATCAGAGCAGGGAATGCACTTCAAAAGCACTTTCTGGGCTACGGAATAAGAACATAAGAAATAGGAGCAGGAGTAGGCCATCCAGCCCCTCGAGCCTGCCCCACCATTCAATAAGATCATGGCTGATCTGAAGTGGATCAGTTCCACTTAGCCGCCTGATCCCTATAACCCTTAATTCCCTTACCGATCAGGAATCCATCTATCCGTGATTTAAACATATTCAACGAGGTAGCCTCCACCACTTCAGTGGGCAGAGAATTCCAGAGATTCGCCACCCTCAGAGAAGTTCCTCCTCAACTCTGTCCTAAACTGACCCCCCTTTATTTTGAGGCTGTGCCCTCTAGTTCTAGCTTCCTTTCTAAGTGGAAAGAATCTCTCCACCTCTACCCTATCCAGCCCCTTCATTATCTTATAGGTCTCTATAAGATCCCCCCTCAGCCTTCTGAATTCCAACGAGTACAAACCCAATCTGCTCAGTCTCTCCTCATAATCAACACCCCTCATCTCTGGTATCAACCTTCTCTGCACCCCCTCCAAGGCCAATATATCCTTCCGCAAATAAGGGGACCAATACTGTACACACACATTTGAAATGTACTGAACTTGAAAGGTGCTTCATACATTCGAACACAGGAAATAAATTGGAATACTGCCAAAGTGTCCAATCATCATGTGCGAGGTAGTGAATACAAACAGGCTATTAAACTGTGAAGGACATCACAGCTGAATCAATCCTGTCCTCATATGTCAACATGTTTATTTTCAAACAATGCAGAATTATGTTGAGTACAAGCTGAAAAATGATACAAAAATATAAAATGCTGGAAAATCTCAGCAGGTCTGAGCGCATCTGGGGAGAGATAATAGAGACAATGTTTCGAGTCTGGATGATACTTCATCAGATACTTCCTTCTTTAGCCTATGGGCTCTGGGGTGAGTGCAGTGCTCCATCAGACACACCTCGACCACTTATCTGTCCCTGCTGGCATTTCTCTCATCTCAACCTTACTCCATCTCACCCTGCAGCATATTCGGCCCTTCATGAATACGGCCTTTACCATCCATGATCTCACCAAGTATAATATTTGATAGTGAGCTCCTGACAGCAAACTCTTATGGAAGACAAATGTTTCTCCCTCACTGATTTCTCGTGTGGCCACACATTCCGTTGACTGCCCCGCCCAAACCACTCTGGTTATGATACTGTTTGCAAATCACCTTATCCCCTTACTCTTCTGGAAGTTCTCTTCCCTTAAGGACCTCATCCTGCTCTACTGCTCTCGCCCAAAATACTTGTTATTTACAAGTCACCTTGTCCCTTAACCTTTGCACCTACCTTAAATGATTTCAATCCGCACTTTAACTCATTGGGTGTGGTTTTCCGGCCATGCTTACCCCAAGACCGGAAAATCCTACCCAAGTTCAATAGACCTTTGAATGGTCTGTGTCCCACGCGCTATGATTCCCGTGGTAGGTGAGCTGGGAAAATTTCACCCATTATCCTTGTATTCTCTCAATATAACTTTTATTTCAACTTTTTCATACCTTCAGTCCCACATTCTCTCATGGCCTCTCTGCACCTAGTGTGCACGTATAAGACTAACTAAACATTCCTTGTCTATCTGATCATCCAAATGTCCTATCTTACACTAAGTTTATTCCTCTATCCTCACCATTCATCCACGGAAACCTCTCTTCCAGCTCCCACCTTCCTCTAATCCTCTTCCACCTGTCAAAGATTGTAGCAAGACCTGGACTTGACAACTTGTGTTGCCGTTTGCAGGGAACTGGACCTGTAGCCTAGATTCCTCTATGTTAATGCTTCTCAGAGGCCTTCCATTTACTTCCCTTCTGTATTAGGCATTCCAAAATGCACCACCTCGCATTTGTCTGGATTAAATTCCATCTGCCATTTCTCCACCCAGGTCTCCAGCTTATCTATATCCTGCTGTATCCTCTGGCAATTTTCCTCGCTATCCGCAGCTCCCCCAATCTGTGTTTTCCACAAACTTACTAATCAGACCACCTACATTCTCCTCCAAATCATTTATATGTATTACAAACAACAGGGGTCCCAGCACTGATCTCCAGTCAGAAAAACACCCTTCCACCACTACTCTGTCTTCTATGACCAAGTCAGTTCTGTATCCATCTTACCAGCTCACCACAGATCTCATGTGACTCCACCCTCTGTATCAGCCTACCATGAGGGATCTTGCCAAAGGCCTTGCTAAAGTCCGTGTACACAACATCCACAGTCCTGCCCTCAATCATGTCCTAAAAAACTCAAATCGGGTTTGAGACACACAACCTACCCTGCACAAAGCCATGCTGCCTCTCGCTAATAAGTCCATATTTTTCCAAATGTGAGTAAATCCTGTCCCTAAAAATTTTCTCAAGTAATTTCCCTACCATTGACAAAAAGCTCACCAGCCTTTAATTTCCTGGATTATTCCTGTTGCCCTTGTTAAACAAAAGGAACAACATGACCATTCGCCAGTCTTCTAGGACCTCTTCTCTAAAGAGGATGCAAAGATTTCATACAAGGCCCCAGCAATTTCCTCCATTGCTTCCCTCCGTATTCTGGGATAGATCCCATCAGGACCTTAATGCTTTTCAAAACACCCAACACCACCTTTTTTATATCAACATAGCCCCCTCTAGACTCAATGTCCACCATGTCTTTCTTCTTTGAGAATACCGATGCAAAGTATTCGTTAAGGACCTCACCCACTTTCTACAGCTCCAGCATAAATTCCCTCCTTTGTTTTTGAGTGGGCATATCCTTTCCCTAGCTATCCTCTTGCTCCTTATATACATATAGAAATGCCTTGGGATTTTCCTTAATCATGTTTGCCAAGGACATTTCACAGCCCCTTCTAGCCCTCCTAATTCCTTGTTTAAGTTCTTTCCTGCTTTCTTTACTTTCTTCAATTTCCTAAACCTTTTATATGCCTCCTTTTTCTTTTTGACTAAGCTCACAATTTCATCCAAGGTTCTTGAGTCTTGCCATCTTTATCCTTCACTTCATAGGAACATGTTGGTCCTGAACACTAATCAACTGGCTTAAAAATTTCCACATGGCAGATGTGGATTTATCCTCCAACAGTAACCCTCCCCCCAATCTCTGTTTTCCAGTTCCTGCCTAATATTGTAGTTAGCCTTCCCCCAGTTTAGTACTTTCACCTGAGGATTACTCTTATCCTTATCCAGCAGTAACTTAAAACTTATGGATTATGGTCACTGTTCCAAAATGCTCCGCTAATGAAACTTTGATCACCTAGCCAGGCTCATTTCCCAATACCAGGGCTTGTATGACTCCTTCCGTAGTTGGCCTAGAGACATATTGCTACAAGAAACCCTTCTGGACACACCTAACAAATTACCCCCCATCCAAGCCCCAGTCAATATAGGGGAAGTTAAAATCACCCTGTTGTTTTTACATATTTCCATAATCTGTCCACATATCTGTTCCTCTATCTCCCGCTGGCTGTTGGAAGGCCTGTAGTACACCGCAACATGATTGCACCCTTCTTATTCCTGAGCTGCACCCAATGTGGTCTCACTGGATGAGCCCTCCAGGGTGTCCTTCCCTCAGTACAATGTGATATTCTCCCTAATCAGTAATGCAATACCCCCACCTCTTCCAAATCCCTCTCTATCACGCCTGAAACATCCAAATCCCAGAATGTTAAGCTGCCAGTCTTGTCCCGCTCAACAAGTAATAGCTACGACATCATAGTTCTATACACTAATCCAGGGGTCTCCAAACTTTTCAGTATGAGGGCCACATCGTATATTTTACACATTTTCGGGGGCCTAAGAAAAAAAATTAGTTTTATAAATGAACTGGCAATGATTAAGCCCGTGAGATTGAATGAAATTCACTGTTGAAACAACAGGTTTCAGAACTCAAGACATATCCACATATTTTCCACACAATGCTCGTTGATGGATAATGCAATGCAGAAACATGGGCTTTGAGAATCCACCAACCTCACAAGCTTTTGTGATTTGCCCAACCAAACCTTTCTTCACCCCAGACATGTTCTTTCCTCCATCAATTGTCACGCATTGCAGTTTATTCTACTCCAGGTTATATTCTAACACTGATTTTTGCAATTCTTTGAAGATGTCTTCTCCAGTTACTGTGCTGTGCATGCTATGCACTGATGCTAATTCTTGTGTCACATTAAATTCACTGTCGACGCCATGGATGAATACTAGGAGTTGTGATGTGTCACACACATCAGCCGATTCATTAAGTGCGAGAGAATACAACTGAAAATTTCTTGCTTTGTCTGCAATTTGATGAAATATATTGCTTCCGATATCCTCAATTCTACGAGCAACAGTATTTGGCGCAAGACTGATGATTTTGAACAGATCTGCTTTTTCTGGGCATAACTCTTCCACTGCTTCCATTATACACTTTTTGATGAGATCTCCATCGGTGAATGGCTTTCCTCTTTTAGCCAATACATAAGCTAGTTTGTAACTGGCCCTGGTTAAAGCTTCATTTTCAGGTATCTTCTGCATAAAAAAAGCTTGTTGGGAAAGCAACCTGCGTTGCATTGATTCAAATTTTTCCGAACGCTGTGTTCCTGTGAATTGGGAATAACTTGGTTCATGTTTGGTCTCATAGTGCCGACGTACATTGTACTCCTTCAAAACTGCAACAGTTTCGTTGCATATGACACACAAGGCTTTATCACCTACTTGTACAAAGAAGTACTTTACACCCCATCCTTCATTAAACAGGTGGCACTCACTGTCCACTTTTCTTTTCCCCTTCCACAACTGAATTGGTCTGAATTGCCGCCATCATTGTCATTGTTCTCGCCCATTTCAGACAGATGGAGCTTACGGATTGGATAGAGTAGCTGTCACTCAGTCAATGCAGAGCGGCAATTGGATAACAGATGTCTCAATTGCTGATTCGTTTAATGAACTGTCAGTCACAGGACGGCAGCTCTGATTGGACAATAGAAATCATAGAATCATAGAAACGGTAAATAGGCCGGTAAAGAGGGCGGGGATTCCCATGGGTCCATCAGACACCACGCAGAGCAGCAGCAAATGTCCGACCTGTGGCTTCCATCCCCGCGTCCGGATCCTGAGTCAGCGGCGGGGTTCCGGACACGGGAGTGTTTTCGGCAGTGGGAATCCCGTCCTGCCCCACTGGCTGCGGGCCAGATGTTAGCCCGCTGCGGGCCGGATGTGGCCCGCGGGCCATAGCTTGGAGACCCCTGCACTAATCCAAACTCTAAGTTCATCTGCCTTACCTGTCATACTCCTCGCATTAAAACAAATACACTTCAGACCACCAGTCCCACCATGTTCAGTAACCTCTTCGCCTTACTGGCCATAGTCTCTAACTCCTTGGTCATTTCAGTTGCTGACCTACTTCTCTGGTTCCCACCCCCTTGCCACAAGAGTTTAAACCCTCCTGAATTACACCAGTAAACCCCCCTGCCAGGATATTGATGTCCCTCCAGTTTAGGTGCAACTTGTCCTTCTTGTACAGGTCCCACCTGCCCTGGAAGACATCCCAATGATCCACATATCTGAAGCCCTCTTCCTAAACCAGCACTTTAGCCACGTATTTATTTGTACTATCTTCCTATTCCTAGCCTACTAGCATGTAGCACAGGGACTAATCCCAAGATTACAACCTTACAGGTCCTGCTTTTCAACTCCCTTTGCAAGACCTTGTCACTCTTCCTCCCTATGTCGTTAGTAACAATGTGTACCATGACCTCTGGCTGCTCGCCCTCCATTGAGAATGTTCTGCACCCACCCAGAGACGTTTCTGACCCTGGCACCAGGGAGGCTATACACCATCTTGGACTCTCTTTTGTGGCCGCAGAAACACCCATCTGTGCTTGCGAATATCGAGTCCCCTATAATTACTGCTCTACTGCACTTTGACCTTTTCTGCTGCACAACGGAGACAACTGTGGTGCCATCGCTCTGGCTGCTGCTGTTGCCATCTCCTGATAGGCAATCCGACCCCTCGCCCCTGCTCACCCCAACAGTATACCTGTTAGAGAGGGAGACAGCCACAGGGAACTCCTGCACTTTCTAGCGGTCACCCATCTATCTGTCTGAACCTTGGATGTGACTACATCTTTTAAATCTCCTGTCTATGGCGTTTTCTGCCTCCTTCATGCTTCTAAGTGTGTCCAACTGGCCACACAACATCCGGATTTGGAACTATATCACTTCTATATCATTATCAGGTCAAATTCCTTCCTAACAGTGTTGTTGATTCACCTACACCATATGAACTGCAGTGGTTCAATAAGGAGACTCACCACCACCTTAAGGGCAATTATTGATGGGTAACAAATGCTGACTGTGGCAGCAACACACAGATCTCATGAATGAATAATAGTCAACCTACTGAACCTCTTGCCTCCACATGTGATCTACTAAGCAAGTTGATCAGCATTTCCAAACTCTGTCATTCTTCTTCGAGGCATAGGCTCACAAAGTGTGCAAAACTGGCCGATAAAACATTTGTCTGATTTGGCATGACCACGTACAGCTTTATAGTAAGCCATCTCCGTCCCAACCATCTACTACAAAATCATCTTGAAAGCCAACTCTTAGGCATCTTTTCTTCACAACTGAAACCCCATTCTATTGCATCCTCCAGCGATTTCTTAACTCTACAATCAAAATCATCTGCACAGTTGTCCCCGCTAGTTTCTTCTTGTTCCTCATTCCCAAGCTCCCCACTAACCCATCCCTGAACACTTTGCAGCTTATCCCGTCTTTCCTCTCAAACATATCTCTCCTCCAAGACCAACCTCTTACTCCAATTATCCCTTCTTCACTTCATTCTCGATCACTCAGCTACTTCCCCGGTCCTCATGAAGGTGACACTGTTAAAGATTCCATTTCCTCCTACATTATCCCCCACCTGCATCAAAACTGCCATCTTCACCGCCAACCCCCTTCTAATGCGCCCCCACCCCAACTCTAAATAAAAATCCTTAATCAACCTCTCCTCTAAATCTATGGGCTCATTTTTCATGTCTCTTCAGTAAGCTATTGCCCATCAGCAACATGCCCATCTTGCCTGTAACCACCCCCACCCCCCGCGTTGGTCTCCATGTTAACTACATAATCAAAACAGTAGAATACAAATCAGAAGCGACAATGATCCAAATTTGTCAGACCACACCTTTAATACCAGGTCCACCTCTGATTGCTAAGAAATGAGAGACATACAAGACATGAACGCAATGGGAAACACTCCAGTAAACCAGAGTTCCAGACCCAAGGGTTCTCTGTTTGACTCCTGGATCTCTTACATTTACATTGATTTGGGGCAGGTTAAAGGGACTCTCTGGTTTGTAGGATATACAAGATTTACTAACATTAATTTTTTAAAACAAAATCAGTAATCATGAGTACAATATTTAGTAAAAACAGCCTATGAGAAAACCAAAGGCCATTTTCCTCGCTGCGCCTGTGATAAAATCACGACTAGAAGACTGTTATTTTACTCAATCCAATCCATAACTCACCTCCCAAAGCCCCAACACCTCTTTACCCACATCATCACTTAACAATCCAGTTAAATGTTTCATAGCTTCCTGAAAGAAAGGAGAACATTTTTTTAAAATCAGGGTCCATTTGCCAAAGCAAGAACTTGCATTTGTACACAATGCTCTTCAGGACATAAAGCAAAGTGTTGACCATCTTCCCTCTGAGAATGGTGGGTTATTTTTCGTTATTCTTTAAATTCTTTTCAAAGTACTTAGGTCAGCTGCCCTGTGGAGGACTGCATTCAGTTTTCAGCAACACACCTCACCAAGGTATAATGACCTTGGAAGAGGGTCAGCACAGATTGAACAAAATGATAGCTGGGCTAAAAGGACTGATTGCATAAACTCAGTTTGTATTTGTTTAAATTTTGGAAAGTTGAGGTATTTAAATTGATTAAAGCATTTAATAGGGTAGATACAGAAACACTATGTCCTTCGGTGGGGGAAACTGAAAACAAGACAGCATAATCTTAAAAGTAAGCCTTTCAGAAGTAAACTCAAGAAGCACTGTTTCACACAACAGGTAGAAAAATCTGAACACTCTTTTCCCTTCTTTCGGAGGAAATAATGAAAGCTATTAGAATATGAAGTCAGTTTAAAGTTCAGCTTTAAAAACTGATCCAATAATTGCAACTGCCATTGATAATATGCCTTTTCTGCAATGTGGAACCACTCCATGCTCAATACACAAAACCCACAATAAGAAACCCCATAGTTATACCTGGGAAATTCAGAACCTACTTCTTCTCTCCTGTGCTTTTCCTCTTTACTGATGTTGTCTGCTGGTGCTATATCACCTACAATGCATTCTGCCATATCATGAACCAACGCTAATTTTATACATCTGCAAAGATCAAAGGAGAAAAGCTTTGGTAAGTTTTGCCAAAACATCAAGTGGGCTGCAAAAATTCACAAATTCCTCTTTGTAATCCATAATGCAACTTAGACTTTACAACATTAAATACAAATTATTTATTGGAAAGAATATTAATTATTCATAATTTTCATTGTAAGATCTCACAGCTTTAGTTTTAAATCTGGTATCCTCTGTAAAACCTTGGCTGTCTGAGATAGGTGAGAAGGAAATATCTTTCGCTGACACCAAAAAAGACAAAACCCTCCAAGCACATCTGCCACTGTTCACTTTGTACATAAATAACAGGAGCCATGCAGCAATATCTTCATGCAGCAATCACTGCTACATTTTGCTGCATTCTAGCTATTCGACACTGTCTGTTTTTGGCCTGTCTTGATGCTCTCTCCACTCACATTGTTTTGTTAGCCTGTCTTGATGCTCTCTCCACTCACATTGTTTTGTTAGCCTGTCTTGATGCTCTCTCCACTCACATTGTTTTGTTTCTTAAAGACTTGATTAGTTGTAAGTATTCGCATTCCAACCATTATTCATGTAAATTGAGTCTGTGTCTTTATAAGCTCTGTTTGTGAACAGAATTCCCACTCACCTGAAGAAGGGGCTTAGAGCTCCGAAAGCTTGTGTGGCTTTTGCTACCAAATAAACCTGTTGGACTTTAACCTGGTGTTGTTAAACTTCTTACTGTGTTTACAAACAAAGACAGCATTCCCAAATTATTTTGTCCTTCAGAATAATTATAGTTCAGTAGTGGCTAGAAGAACTCTATAAAGGCACTTCCATCCTGTTTAATAAACATTAGTTACCAGTAACTGAGCGCACAGTTTATGCAAAAATATGGGCAAATGCTCCCATTTTGAGACTAAGTGCTGTGGCAGGATGGGAACATGGACTGCTTCCTGATGCAGAGACTGGTGGGAAAACATGACAAATCTTCTGGCCCTAACCATATTAATTATGCACCCAGGTGTTTTGCGGTGTGTTCAGTGGCAGGGCAGATCTAAATGGCACGTAGTCTGCTGTCATGTCCAGATGCCATATTGAAAAGGCATCCAACATCACTGACTCACTATTGAAGAAAGGAAGTGGACCTCCTGAGAACAGGATCTCTAGGAACATTGAACCTGCAAGATGGACCCCCACCAGGACACCAAATCTGGAAGGTCCACCTGCAAGAGCATCCTAACCTACTGCTGTGGTGTTTCAGGATCATCTTTGGCTTCTTCCCAAATTCCAGAGGTAGCTCCAGGCGAGTCCTGACATCAGCGCACCACTTTATTCCAAACGTGTTTCACACCGTCGTCTTTTCTCACCGGCATTAGAGAATATCTGGCATGAGGGAGGGGGGAGGATCGGGCCTTCATCTGCATCCCAATAACAGAATACAAATGAGGTTCATGCCAGTCTCTGGCAGGTTTTCAGATCCACCATGGCAGGCACCAGCAGAAAGTCCCACGGTAAATTCACACCGGCATGAAACCCATTTCAGGGTCTCTTGCCATTTTCTCCCTCCATGCCCGCTGCCCGCTATCAACACCACCAGCGAGGGCTTGGGAAAATTCCACCCACTGTCAAAAAAATCATCAAACTGAATTGTTCGTGGAAAGATGGAAAATGCAATTGTTCTATACTCAATTCAAAAATCTTAATATCTTAACTAAACTAATTTTGCTGTTACTTACGCTAGAGTTATTTGATAAGCATTGCTGATTTGATAAAAACAGAAAACTGCAGAGTATTATGAACTAACAAATAAACTTAAGACCATATTTCATTCTGCTTAAATAAATTATGTCTTGAGGACGAGTTTCTGATATACTGCACCTATCTTTGTTGAGTTTTTGATCTTCAGTTAACAGTGCCATTACAGCCATCCTGTACATGTGATCTGGCACACTCTCTGGCCGTTCCACATTTCTATATACCCAACCTGTTCGCGGTACTCTCTATAGGAACAAAAAGCAGACAATTATAAGACTCCTAATGCAGTTTATTACATTATATGGATTCAAATTCCGAACACCTCTATAAATGACTTAAACTGTTCATAAAACTGGAGATTCCTTGCAGTAAACATCTTAAATTCTACCCAAGGTGTATAGGTGGAGCCCCAACTATTTCTATTTCCAATAACCAACTTTGTCAGGGTTTCGCCATTCATCCACTGTAACTTCAACAGACAAGCTGCAGAAATCCTGGTAACACAGTGTATATTCCACTCTCATTGCGGGACTGCAATTTTCATTATTGATCTTCAGAATGCCAAAAGAGCTATCCTGTGTATGTGGAAATCTGCTGCCAATATGTTGTTTTTCATTTACAATTAATCGTTACCCACAAACAGAAATTGGAATTACATTTAAATCTACAAATCTCAATAACAAACAATTTAGAATAATCAGCAGCAAAATCTTCATGCCACCTGTATTGCATCTACTATGCAGTGTACTTCAAAACCACCTGGAAATTTAAGATGAAAATTGTAATGACATTAACGAGGCCCACGATGTGGACCTCTTAGAATATGAGCTCCCAGATTAAGACAGTAATGGCTTGTCCAATCAGGGAGTGCTGCATGTGTACATAAGGAGTTTCAGGTTTATACTGTGTATGAGGAAGTACCTGTCTGAGCGTTGCTTACTGTGCAAATAAATCCAAGTTTGGTAAAGGGACACTGGCCTCAGAGGAGTTATTTCAAACCATAACTCTTAAAATGTTACTAGAAATCTGACACTCTCATTGATATTCACTTCTAACTGAATGACTCTTAACTGTGTATTTCCCAGCATGCAAATAGAAACTTACTTGACCCAAGTGATGATGCCAGTTCTGCTTTACTGTTTGCAATTCTGCAAGCTAGTATTCACTGTTTAATAATCACACCATTACTGAGATTATCCATTGGTCCAAGAACTACTTATAAATGGTAACATGTATTATTTGAATTTAGAATGTCCAACTAACAGGATATTATATATATTAATTGGACACAGTCAGAAGTCAGTATTCCAACAACATATCAAATATAAATGATTTGGATGCTATTCATCAAATTCTAAGAGGTAAAACTGAAAGTTTTTAAAAACTGGCTTGGCATTAAATAAAAACATCACCAATATAATAGTCTAAAGTGTCTCAAAGAGCAACAGGCTGATGTATATCACAGCAGCATGAAGGAAATGACTGTCTTTCACCAAGTAATTGTTTATTGTATTAAAGACTGCTGTGATATTTCCTCTCATTTGAAGTGTTTCCAACTGGACAGATTAGGAAAAAATGTTTGTTAATTAATTCACGTACACTAAATTTATTACAACTGAGAAGTTTGTGAAGTGATTTGGGAGATGTACTAAAATTCTGAATAGGTGGGCAAAAAATTTGGGCTGATTTACAAAGTATTTTCAGTGATGGAGGGACCGTGAATGAGGGAACATAGGTTAAAATGCAAAAGTTAGAACCAAAAAAATGGTAGAAACATTTTTACATTTGATTCTTGAGACTGTGGAATGCATAGCTTGAGTTTTTGAAACAGAGACCACGTCAACGTTAACAATAGGTTAGATAGGCTGTTGAAAAAAAGGGTGATATGGGATATGATAACAAGGAGGCACATGAGATTAAGGCTAAAGCTCTTGTAAACAAAGTAAAAAGAGCTTCCAGCTAAATAGAATCTGTCATGACTCCAGGATATTCTAATGCACTTTACAGCCAGTGTAGTACATTTGAAGTGTAGTCACTACTGAGGGGAAAAGTGGCAGCCAAGCTGCGGACAGCACAATCTCATTGAAATTGACATCTAGGTCATTTGTTTGTATAGGTGTTGGTTCAGGGATAATATCAGTTAGGGCACTAGGAGAACTCTCCTGTTCCTCAAATAGTGCCACAGGATTGTTTACATCCAACCAAAAGGACAGGGTCTCAGTTTAACATCTCATCCCACTGACAGCACTTCCAACAGTGCAGCATTCCGTCAGTACTGTACTGGAGTCTCAGCCCAAACTTTTTGCTTTCATGTTTATGGATTAGGTTTCAAACCTACCAAGTGAAAGAGCTACCGTTGGGTCAAAGTTGACACCTTGTAGAGAATCAACACCAAAACAGACTAGTTAGGGCCAATCAACCTATGTAATTCTCTAATTCCCTTGAATAAATCTTTCAGGTATATAAAACTTGAGGTCCCAAGCTGTTCTTTCAGGTACTTGTAAAGGGTACCATGGCACTATTTCAAAGAACAGTGGAGCTATCCCCGATGTCCTGACCACTATTTATCACTCAGTTAACATCATGAAAACAGATCAGCACCTTGCTGTTTATGGGACTTGGCTGTGTTCAAACCGTCCACAGTGCCTCCTAAATTATAACTGCAGATCCATCATGATCTCATTGACGAGTGGAGCAGTCTTGATGGGCCAAATGGCCTACTTCTGCTCCTAAGGTCTTAACAGTGATTACACTTTCATGTGCTTTGGGACATCCTGAGGTGGTGAGCTGCTCTCAAACTGCAAGTCTATTTAGACGCGGTTGCATAGTGGTTAGCACTACTGCCTCACAGCGCCAGGGACCCAGGTTCAATTCTGGTCTCGGGTGACCATGTGGAGTTTACACATTCTCCCCGTGGGTTTCCACCGGATGCTCTGGTTTCCTCCCACACTCCAAAGAAGTGCGGGTTAGGTGGATTGGCTATGCTAAATTGCTCCTTCGTGTCAGGGTGATCAGCAGGGTAAATATGTTGGGTTACAGGGATAGGGCCTGGGTGGGACTGTTGTCAGTGCAGGCACGATGGGCCAAGCGGCCTCCTTCTGCACTGTAAGGATTCTATGATAATTAGGAAGCCAGAGACAGACAGGGTGTGTGGGTGGTGTCATTGCTGAGTGAGCAGCCAGGGGGCACGCGAGAGCAATGAAGCAGAATTCCTATTTGGAACGTTATGTGATCCGAGGAAACAATGCTCTCGATACATTCCAATGAAGCAGCGGGAGTTCCCCCCTCTGTGTGTGTGCGCGCTACAACTGCAGCTGCTACCATTCTGGCTACGACGGTGCAAGCGTAAACTACATGCAATGAAAATAATCCAACGAAATGCACGTTTGTCAATGTAAATCCATAATGCTGCATGGCGCTGGCCGCTCTCACCTTCAGCTGTCCCATATACTGCATGAACTGCAGCAAGTTCTTCACATTACCCAGCCCTGTACAACCGGCCATCGCCTCCGAGACGGAACTGACGTCACAGTCCCCCCCGGGTGAGGGGATGGGCAGAGAGCGCGCTTTGATTTGCTCAATGAGTTTCGACAGGTGATAAAATATTGCAAACAGTAATAATGCAAAACACATCTTGATTGACGATTGAAAGAGTTGACTCTAAAAGCCGGCAGGAAAGAGTGTTGGTTATTAGCAAATACGTACCATGCCAATGCTGGAATGTTACTATCAGCTGCAGCTTATTGCATTTGGTTTAGAGCGCTGTGCAGTTGACAGGCTTTGCTGGTGGCATTGTGCTACTGAGTGAGCAGCTCCTGGAACCAGGAGACCAGTTCAAAACGTTGGCCCTGCCAATAAAAAGCCCAGACCAAAGGGAAACTGGATTCCATAAGACCATGAGAAGTAAGAACAGGAATAGGTTATTCAGTGCTTCAAGCCTGTTCTACCATTTAATAAGATCATGGCTGATCTAGCACTCAGTAAGTCCACTTTCCTGCTTTATCTCTCTGACTCTTAATTCTGATTAAAAACCTCAAAAACCAATCTCAGGCTTGAAAATGTTCAAGGACTCGGCCTCTACAGATTCTTGGGGTAAAGATTTGCCACCCTTTGAGAGAAGAAATTCTGTCTTAAATTAACACCTCCTTATTCTCTGATTATGTTCACTGGCCCAACACTCTCCCATGAGTGGAAACATTGCCCCAACATTTACCCTGTCTAACCCTTTAAGAATCTGTATTTCTTGGTGTTCAGAAGAATGAGAAGTGATAGGATTGGCCCACCCTCGCAACAGAGAGAATTTCTAATTGTCGTTTGAAAGTGCAGCTGCTGTATATAATTCACCACACCTTTCATTTTAAATAAAAGAGACCTTTTTTTTCCCCTGATATATCACATGTTCACTCAATTGATGCATGGAGGCCAACTGGACAAGGAATGAGCCAGAAAAAATATAGAGGCTGAAACAACCTCAGGAATCATTAAGTCATGTAAAATAGAGTATAGCCTTGATAGATCGTGATAACCCATTTGAATATATTAAAGTGAAAGCATTTCAGTTTGATTCCTTTCTACCAAAGTTGTTTCCAGTGACTGGTAGCCAGATCTAGGAAACAAAAAAACCACGGATTGATCAACCCGGCGGCGGGGAGGGAGGGAGGGGGGACTCAATTCCAGTATCACATGAGCAGTAGTCTATGCTGTATTAAACCTGTGAGGGTTTTGTTTATGGGATTGGTTTGATTGGGACAGCTCCTGTATTCATTATGGGTTATACTATATCATGATTGTTTGTAATTGATAAAAGTTATTGTTAATTTCTTACCGTACATGTTAACTATATTTTTAAAAATATTTTGTTTAAAAGTCTAAAAGTAAAAATAAAAGCTCCCTAGTGGGTCATTTGAATCATACCTGAAGTGAAACCTATCATGCTTATCCTAGCCAAATTCAAGATGCAAAACCTATGATCCAGGCAGACTCCATAAAACACTTTAGAGTCAGGCTTACATTAACACTGCAATGAAGTCACTGTGAAACCTGAAACCAGAATCCAGTCCTCTTAGATATTGAATAAAGAGGTTCAAACTTAACAATGAAAGAGTCGTTATGGCCCGAACCCATCAGAAAGTATTCAGCCAAAAAAATAGAAACAGACATTATGAAAGTGTATTCCCTCATTTCAGCCAGACTCCCTACTATTAACCATATCCTGAAAGGAGACATGTACAACTAAGATGACCTGGCCTAACCTCATTTGCTGCTGTGACCCTTGCCCTGTCACCTATTGGCTGAAAGCAGAGAATATTCCAGAAGGGCTCAAAGAAAGGGGAATAAAAACAGCCATTTTCAAGACATACTCCAGGGAAGACTCAATCAACCTAGTGTGACCTGGGATGATGCAAGAGGGCATGCAAAAATCTACCTTTGTGTTAAGAGGCTCCTGAGTTCATCCATCGGCGTGAGCTCAGTGAATTGAATCTAACAGCCCAATCGATTTCACCAGACCAGGTAATATCTGTTTCTTGGGCAATTAGCCTATTTTGGGGAAAAAACCTGTAAGTGTGTTTAATAAAGCTAAGTTTATCTGTCTCGTAAAGGAAGAGCACCTGGGTAAACGTATTTTGAGTGATAAACTGGTCAAAAGGTCTGTCTAGAGTGTGGAAAAAGCAGAGGACAAAGGAAACAATCAGATGGAGGAAGAGAGAGCACCAGCTCCCCCCAACCCCCCGCAACTCCCCCTGAAGGAAAAAGAAATCAGCTGACCTCCAGCCAATGCTATTTGCCTGTGCCAGTTGCGGAAGAGCCTGTCACTTATGAGTCTGCTTCTACAGTCACAAAAGACAATATTCAATACAGAATACACTGTGGGCACAGTCCATCATCTCCCAAGATGGACTGATGCCATTAACATTAGCAACAATGAATTATTTTGTGGGTTCAGATACCAATGCAATTACCAGTTTTTGTATTATTAATAATCTACAGAAATCTTCATCCAAATAACATTTATTAATAAACCTGTTCATCCAAATTCTCTGGATCAGCTTTGACCGTAATGTCCAAGCTCCAAAACATCATTTAGAGGGGGTACCCCAAAGATGTGCTGGGAACTCACCCCACAGAGTTTCACTGATAAGGGTTTGCGTGGCAATTGCCCGGGAAGTGCAAACTTCCGACAGGCAATTTCCCTACAATGGGAACGATCTGGAAATGTGATTTAAATCACAAACTTCGATTGGTTCGACTGTGTTACATCAAGAGGTACCCAGAAAAAGTTAGAAGAATTAAAACCTCTTCTAACTTCTGGGTAACTATTGCACAGACTACACTGGACACCCCCCCCCCCCCGCCCCCCACCACCACCACCCCGACACCTTTGACCCCTCATAGGACTTCCCTGATCCCCCACGGTATTTCCTCCCCACTACCCAGCCCCTCAAGGGACTATACCCATCAACAGGATCTTCCCAAACCATGGGATTCCACCCAACCCCATGGAGACTTTTTCCCCCACTTACTCCCATTTCACCACCAAGACTGACTCCATCTCCACAAACTCCCCACCCCCAGCCAGCCCAACTCTCACCCCTAAAGGTGGGGCCTGACCTGACCCCTCCCACAAGGCCCAACCTGATGCAATGCCCAAGGCTCGAGCAGATACCCCTCCCCCAAGGCTTGATCCAACACAAACACCCCCACAAAGGCTACCAAACACCACCCCATCGCAGGTGCGACCCGACAACTCCCCAAGGCCCGACCCAACAGCCCCCAAGGTGTGACCCACCCTCCCCCAGCACACAAAGGCCTTCCCCCACTAACACCCCAATCCTACCCCCTTACCCTGTCAAAGACCTTTAAACCTTGGCTAGACCTTCAAATTTACCTGATTTATGGCAGCTAGCGCTGTAAATAAGAAGGACATGGTGTCCTAACCTGCTACTCTATGGCCCTTTGATGCTAGGGAAGTGCCGCACTGCCCAGAATTGGCCCAGTCTGAATCAGAAGGTTGGGTGAGATAGGATAGCTAGGATGGTGCTTGTCAATGACTAGAATGGTGCTTGTCCAATTCTTACTTTGAATAATAGGTGAACTGTGACTGTAACAAACTATGATTTGGAAAAAATGTAGAATGAGTACTTTTGATAACTTTTATAAGTGTCTACGTTGCTGTAGAATCGGAAGAATTTATCATGTATGCATCAACATTTCACACAAGCGGCAGGCAAAGCAAATTGCAGGATCTATATATGAACAACAGGTGGTAGTATGCACCAACTGCGATACACGTTTCAGCAATGTGACTCTGCCTCACTTGAGTGAGCACTGTTTGAAAACTAGGTCTTCTGCGCTATGTTTAGTGGACATATGTGCATGGCCATACAGAGGGAAAATATATTATATGCGGTGTATAGTGGTTATATTACCGGACTGATGATTCGGAGTTCACTCCCACTGGGGCAGCTTGAGAATTTGAATTCAGTCTTTTTTTAAATCTGGAAACAAAAAGCTGGTATCAGTAAAAGTCCAACGCCAGCATCTCCACATCATCAGTAAAAGTAACCATTAAGTTGTTGGATTTTGTAAAAATCAAATGGTTTCGTTCTTTCGGGAGGGAAGTCAGCCAGTCTTACCCAAACCAGCCTGTATATGATTGCAGTCCCGCACCAATGTGATTAATTCTTACCTGCTGTCTGAGTTGTTATAGCAAATAATTCAGTTGCTATCAGGGTAACGAGGAAACTGCAATAGATACCAGCTTTGCCAACAGCACTCACATCCTCTGAATTAAAAATAAATCTCCTTAAATTTTACAATCAAGTAGGTGTGTATGCATGTGTGATTCTGCTATTGGATTTGTGAAAAGTGAGAGTTGTTAATGAATAAGTGTCACAAGTAAGCTTACATTAACCTTTCAATGAAGTTACTGTGAAAATCCCCTAGTTGCCACACTCCGGTGCCTGTTCGGGTACACGGAGGGAGAATTTATTATGGCCAATGCACCTAACCAGCATGTCTTTTGGACTGTGGGAGGAAACCGGAGCACCCGGAGGAAACCCACGCAAACATGGGGAGAGCGTGCAAACTCCGCACATTGACTCAACGGGAATCAAACCTGGGTCCCCAGCTCTGTGAGGCAGCAGTGTTAACCAAGCTGTGCTTCTATATGTGGGCTTGTCAATGTGTTTGTGGTTGCATGTGTGGGTATCATATATGTTTCTTTATGTGTGACAAGATTTTTAAAAAATTAATATAGGTGTGTATTTTTGCTTACTTCACTGATGGAGGTATTGGGAGATGCTTGCTCAAGACCTGGGAATGTAAGTGCACAAGTCTTTGGAGATGTCAGGACAACTTGAGAAGGCTGTTGTAAAGGTTATTTGCGATTCTTGGTTTTATAAATAGAGACACAAAGTACAAAAACAAGGAAGTTATGCTACATTTTTATGAAGCATTAGTTGCGAATATTAGCACTGGTGACAGAGTTACCACCACCAGGCCTAGGCTCTTATTATGGACAGTTGCCCACCTCCCAGGTGCTGAGACCGCACCTGGAGGATTCGGGATGCATCATTGGACATGGGCCACCATAAACAGTTAAGTATAGTCTGAGGTGCTGGATCCAGTCAGACAGGCCCTGGTGAGGGTGGTGATGATTTGGTGGTTGGTGAAGTCAGGCAATGCCATTTAATATGGAACTCTAAAATAACACCCATGTATGAATTTGTAATGACTCAAGAAGGGGACATAGTTTATTACAGAATGCAAAGTAAAACCGCTACCGTGATGTACACACACCAGTCTCTACCTGGGACTGCAGTTCAGCAGGCTCAGTCCTGGGCCTGCCTTATGAAAAGCTCAGGTTATGAGTTCCGGTTGGTCAGGCCACTGCTTGTTTTCAGGGGAACTCTGACTCAATGAGCCCCACAGGGAGATCAATCAGTGATTCCCCAATGACCTCGTAGTGGTTATCACAGAATTATTTTCAGGAACATTTTAAAAATGCTTCTTAATACCTACCCCTGGATCAAATATTTGGTCAGCAGTCCTAATGCCTCCTTAGGTGGCTCACTGTCACTTTTCTCTGTATAGACCGTTGGTATAATTTACTATATAAAAGGTGCTTAATAAATGCGGGTTATTGTTGTCACTGAATGGTAATTAGGATTAGGACCACATATTTTTCTGAGTCCAAAGCTGGGATAGAGCAGGATTTAGGATGTTTAACAGAACACAGGAGCGATCCATTTAAGTCACAAACTTTCTTTGATCTAAATTCTGTTGCTTTATTGTGTGTCTAATTTCTGAGCAAAGCAGCCCTGTCTAAAGTGAACCAGCCATAGGACAAAGTGTGAATATATTGCTTCTTACAACTATTGGATCTGCCAAAAGGCTACCAGTTCAATTGATTGAACAAGTTGTCAATCGTTATGAGAGAGGAAACCTGGTTACTTTTGTTTTGAGTATTGAATATTTCTGCAGATTATTAATGTTACAATTGTGGTTCACCTGTGCACAGAGCACTGATTAAAAAATCAGATATTCAGAAACGATTCACTTATTTTTTTAAAGTTGAGGTCAATTATGCGATCAGCTAATATAGTAGACTGAGAATTGAGTCTGAGACGTTCTTGTCCATTATAGCTTAGTGCTATAATGGACAGTGACATCGTTCACTAGGCTAGTATTTCCCCCAGGTATGCATTTGCTACCACACCTAAAATACGTTGAAGATTTTTCTCTTTTCTCACCAGTTTTCTGAAGCTCTGATTATTACCTGAAGTCAATTTTAACTTTCTTTTATTCATTCATGGGACGTGGGTGTCACTGGCTGGGCCAGCATTTATTGCCTTTATACCTAATTGTCCTTCCCGATAGGACATTGGTGAACCAGATGGTCATCGTTAGACTTTTAATTCCAGATTTTTATTGAATTGAAATTTCACCACCTGCTGTGGTGAGATTTGAACTTGGGTCCCCTGATTATTGGCCCAGTGACAATACAACTATGCCATTGCCTTCCAACTGCCTCCCTAACTGATTCCAATGGGCAAAAAGTGGGTGATTGCTGGTTAGATCCATTCCACATACTGCGCAGAATTGGGCAAGGTGTAAAACATTCAACTAGCCCACTACCACTAGTCAGGAACAGTTAAAATCAAGTCCCAGGTCAGAATATGGGTTTCTAGATGCCAATATTCATGTCTGAACCTTAGTAAGCTGTACAATCATAGTGGATTGCATAGTTGAAGCTGATCCTATCCTCCACTAAATTCCACACTCACATGGCTTCCATCGAACCTACTCTATAATGATCAGAGGTGGATGGCAGGCTGCTTTTTCCCTGTGTAACCCAACACTCCTGTCTTCAAACTGAGTATGCCCTCCATCGTGTTGTTTGGCACTATGATTGTGTTAAATGTGATAGATTCAGCACAGATCCAGCAGCTCAAATCTGGACATCCATGAAAGGCAAATCATGCTACTGGACTTTTTTGACTATGCAACCAATAGAATAGATAAGGGAAAATCAGTGGATGAAATGTATTTGGACTTTCAATGGCTTTTGATAAGGTCCCTCATAAGAGCTTAGTGGGAAAATTAAAGGACATGGGATAGGCGGTAATGTATTGGCATGGATTGAGGATTGGTTGGCAGACGGGAAACAGAGTGGAAACAAATGGATCTTTTTCCGAGTGACAGGCGAGTGAGAAGCAAGGAAGTGCAAACACACCTCGATCAAGCAGACGAGCAGCCTGTCATTCAGGGTGCTCTGGACGAGATTTCCTCCAACCCCTGCCAGTGGCTGCTGTATCTGATGATGCTGCGATATCTGAGGAGTGTCCAGCCTTGGGGCTGGATGCTCCTTCCCAGCCGGAGCCAACTCAGGTTCCAGTGGCCAGAGGACGACCACCAAGTTCATCACAGCAAAGTCATCAAGCTGTCTCCAATGTGGCTGCTGGTGGGGTGGGGGGGCGCTATGGTGGTGCTGTGATGGAGTACCAATGTGCAGCACCCACAGGCATAAGTTTAAGGCAATTTAATCACAACAGGGGTGTATCACAGGTGACATTATTTGCATTTATTAATTGAGTTTTCTATTAGGTTTGGAATATTTGTATGTTGTTTTTATGTTAATCTGAAGTGACATAAACATTTTCTTTTGTTCAATGGGCTATGTTGGCTGCATGCTTTGTATAAAGGGTGGCACAGTGGTTAGCTGCCTCACAGCGCCAGGGACCTGGGTTCGATTCCCGGCTTGGGTCATTGTCTAAGTGGAGTTTGTACATTCTCTCTGTGTCTGCGTGGGTTTCTTCCGGGTGCTCTGGTTTCCTCCCACAGTCCAAAGATGTGCTGGTTAGGTGGATTGGCCATGCTAAATTGCCCCTTAGTGTCAGGGGGGCTAGCTAGGTTAAATGCATGGGGATATGGCCTGGGTAGGATTGTAGTCAGTGCAGATTGATGGGCCAAATGGCCTCCTTCTGCACTGTAGGAATCTATGATTAGCCAGATGTTGCACAGGCTTGTAAACAGGAAGTTTTGTATGGTACAGGATTTATGGGTTGTGCTTGAAAGGTAAGTTTTATTGTGAAAGAGACATTGCCATTGGATTGTTTTAGCCATGGATTCCGAGCTGAAAGTTCGCTGTCCCCCTGAATGCCTCAAAATCCTCAACCTTCGACCCATCACTGTCATGTGGTCGTACCTTGCTCTCCTCAGCCTCCATTGGGTCCCTCCATGTCAGAGCTAGATTGTGCAGGGTGCAACACATGACAACTGAGGGAACCATTCTCTGGCGGATATTGCAATGATTGGCTCGGTCAAGATATCGGGAGCGCATCATGAACAGCCCGATGGTCCTCTCCACCACCCCTGTTGTGGATATATGACTCCTGTTGTATCTTTCCTTTGCCTCTTGGGTGACGGAGTGGGGCCATCAGTTTAAGTGTATTAGTGTCACAAGTAGGCTTACATTAACACTGCAATGAAGTTACTGTGAAAATCCCCTAATTGCCACACTCCAGCACCTGTTCAGGTACACTGAAGGAGAATTTAGCATGGCCAATCCACCTAACCAGCACGTCTTTCAGACTGTGGGAGGAAACCGGAGCACCCGGAGGAAACCCACAAAGACACTGGGAGAAAGTGCAGACTCCACACAGACAGTGACCCAAGCCAGGAATCGAACCCGGGTCCCTGGCGCTGTGAGGCAGCAGTGTTAGCCACTGTGATCAGCCATCTCTTCAAGGAATAGCCCTTCTCACTTGTCACCTAGGAGCCATCCATCCAATCTTGCAGGAGTCATAAACAGCCATGGTACCTGGAGTGCTGCAAAATTTATGAATTGTGTGAGCTCCCTGGGTAATAGGCATCGTCTTGTAGAATCTGTGTCCTGTGGTGACAGGCAATCTGCACATCCATCGAGTGACACGCCTTCCTGGCTCTCCTGCTGGCACCCTGATGGCCACAAAGGAGGTCCCACCAGCAGAGTACATTATCCCCATTGGAGCAAGTGTAGAGGACCGGAGCCTTGCAAAAGATAGATCACTGCCCTGCAATCTAAAGGATTTACCATAATGCTGCCCAGCCAATTAGGGCATTGTTCTTCATGTCGCAAATTCCAGATCATAGTTGGGTCATCAAAAAGCAATCCTGCATTTTTGATACATAACTGCATGAGATACAACACCAAATAATCAAAAGTAGATTTTACTTTTCTAGTGTTCAAATAGTTAAGAAAAGTCTTTTGATTTACAGAAATAGATTGATGTTTTTATTTTTGGGTTTATATACTTCCCCAGCCTGCATTAGGTGAACTGTCCCTAACCCTAATCCTAATCCTAACCCTGCTTTCCCCAATACAGCTGCTCCCCTATTTTAAACTTGTTTCATTCAGATATCAAAGCAGTTCAGGTAGCATGCTTCTATACAGCTGCTGCAAAGCTGCTCTCTAATCAGCCAACAACCAACAAAGAAGTTTATTTGTAAAATGGTAAAACATGGCTGCATAAATCAGCAAGGTTTGTGACCTGCTACCCACCACCCTCTAACCGCCCCACCCCCCCCCCTCCCCCCCCCCCCCCCCCCCCGCCACCCCCGACCCAACCGCCTTGGCTCCAGTGGAGCATACACCATAATAATGAAATCACAACCGAAGATCACAATATCAGATCACTTAATCAAATTTGCAGCCTCTAAATTGTGAAGCAAATGCTCCTCCCAGTTCATTGATTACAGCCAAAAAGGAAAGCTCATTTTCAAAATGACGGATGGCCGATCAAAGAGGTTGCAGCCATTTAAGATGAGGTTCACACTGTATACCTTGCTTTAAATTTCCCCTTGTGTTTCATGAGGTGAAGGACAGTGTTGAATGCATTTTGTCATTTTAAAAGCTATTGATATACTTTGTTAGTTGGTATTAATCATAAGGGAAGTTAAAAACAGATGAGTTTACTGTATTTACACACAGGCAGTCAAAATCTTTGCCCAGACATGGTACAGTTTGTGCATACTAAGAACCGACAGTGCCCAGTACAAGGCTTTCTTTGATAAGCTAGCATGCAGCAGTATGCTGTTACCGTTTAGCATAGAGTATTAGCAAATTGTTACGTCTGTGTAATAACCAGATAAAAATGTCAGAATCATTTTATTTCATTATTTTCATTTATGGGAAGCCTTCAAATTATAAATAAATCCTACTTTCACTTGTCAGCTGTTTTATCCAATATGATCTTGTCAGTTTCCAGAATACATCATTGCAGCTTCAAAGCAAAGACCATCACCCAATGGAAGAAACATTCTAATTCTTGGTAGAAATGCTACACTAGAATGATGTACAATTAATGTACATGTAAATGATCGGATTTTTGTTATAATATATTTAATATCATAATAGGCCATGATACTGTGGGCACATTGATCTGTAGCACTAGATGGTAGAAACCAAGACTGTACCAAAGGTTATCCCACTGATAAATTCTCAGCCTTACCATCAGGAGGAAGAAGGGACAAACCATTCCTTCATAAGAAGGTATGGTGCAAAATCAAAGGGAAGCCTGAAATGAAAACAGAAAATGCTGGACTTACTCAACAGGTCTGGCAGCATCTATGGAGAGAGAAACAAATTAATGTTTCAGGTCAAGGAACTTTCTTCAAATCAAAGGGAAGTCTTACTGATCTAATCTTATGTACTGGCCTCATACCAATGGCAGAGAGCCAGGAGATGTTTCCTGCCCACCTTCTCAGATGGGGAATGGTACATTGTCTATGGAGAGCTTGTGAAGAAAATGGGGAAGCAGAGAATAAAATTACAAGTCAGTGAACTGTGCTAACCGCTGAATTGCCATCTCTGACAATGGTGTAGCTGCAATTTTCACCTGTCCCAAGGATAGATGAGGTAAAATACCACCTAGGCTTTTTTGACACTTTCCTTCCTTTCACTTATCTTGCAGTTAGTTATAATGTTCAAGCCACAGCTTTTTATTTTAGAAAATTTTGGCCTGATTGATCCCCTCTACAAGGGGGTTGCAAGATCCTTTGTGAATTACATGACAGGCCAGGATGACACTGACCCATTGACCAGGTGGTCAACACTGTTTTCTCTACACCTCTGTTCTAGCAGTTCCCGAGAAATGTGCAAAATGGGGCAGGATCTCACCAGTTTTATTGAGATGAGCGAGCCTCTCCAAGTCCCAGAATGTTATGATTTATTTTAATCTCTTGAGGAAGGCCTGTATATAAATATCCATGATGCTCAAATATAATAAAGCACAACTCCAATCATCCACCCACAGATTTTCATTATTCTGATAATATTCCAGCAATAGTTCTTGTGTTCCTGGACTTGTCGAGCCCCTAACCAAGCTGTTCCAGTACAACTACCCACCTGGTCAATGGGTCAGTGCCATCCTGGCCTGTCATGTAATTCACAAAGGACCGTGCAACCCCCTTGTAGAGGGGATCAATCAGGCCAGATAGCAGGCCAAAGTTTTCTAAAATAAGAAGCTTTAGCTTGAACATTCTAACTAACTGCAAGATAAGTGAAAGGAAGGAAAGTGTCAAAAAAGCCTAGGTGGCAGTCCAAAGATGTGTGGGTTAGGTGCATTGGCCATGCTAAATTGCCCTTTAGAGTCCCGGGATGCATAGGTTAGAGGGATTAGCGGGGTAAATATGTGGGGTTACAGGGATAGGGCCTAGGTGGGATTGTTGTCGATGCAGACTCAATGGGCCAAATGGTCTCCTTCTGCACTGTAGGGACTCTATGATTAGCATCTATCCAGCAATGTGGAAAATTGCACAGGCTTGTCTTGTCCAAGAAGCAGGACAAATCCGACCCAATCAATTACCATCCCATCAGTCTACTCTCTATCAGTAAAGTGATGGAAGGGGTCATCAACAGTGCTAACAAGCAACACTTCTTCAGTAATAACCTGCTCACTGAAGCTCAATTTGGGTCTTCCAGGACCTCATTACAGCCTTGGTCCAAACATGGGCAATAGGGCAGAACTCCAGAGGTGAGGTGCGAGTGGCTGCCCTGGACTTCAAGGCAGCATTTGACCGAATGTGGTATCAAGAAGCCCTAGCAAAACTGGAGTCAATGGGAATGGGGAAAATTCTCCGCTATTGGAGTCATACCTAGCACAAAGGAAGATGGTTGTGGTGGTCGGAGGTCAATCATCTCAGTTCTAGGACATCACTGCAGGAATGATAGAGGTAAAAACTGATTCACATTCAGAGATCCTATTATTGATATAGTGTCCATGATAATCTGAAGAATATATAGTACTTGCTACATTTTCGCATCTTTAGCCACTTGCCAATCTGTTCTGCTCTCTATAGTCCAGCACCATATCTCACTTATTAAATGAGGGCATACTATTAAAAATAGATGCATGGAAAGGGAAAGAGAAACACATTCAACCCCATACAATTAGCTGAGATTAAATGAGAAATCCATAATGAGTTATCACAAAACTGTACACAATGCACAAACTGTAACTTCATTTGTAAAGTTTCATCATCTCCCTTTTCTGTATTAAGTGCTGCTATTTAGAAAACCTCAAATCTCTTTTGCCTTTTTATAGCTTTTAGAGCTGCAATCCAGCTTTAATAACAAGGCCGACAACTTGCCTTTGTATGGGCATCTGCCTTGCTGCTACATCACTGTGTCCTCTCCATTGCAAATCACAAATCATTGAAGGTGGCAGGGCAGGTTAAGAGAATAACATACACAGCTTCCTAGGTTTTATTAATAGGGTCATATATTATAAAGGCAGGAATGTTGTATTAAACTTGTATGGAACACTGGTTCGGCTTCAACTTAAGTGTTACATCCAGTTCTGAGTCCCACATTTTTAGGAAGGATGCTTTGAAGAGAACGCAGAAAAAAATGGTGTCAGGGATGAGGAACCTCTGTTAGATTGGAGATGTTGGGACTGTTTTCCTTGGAGAAGAGAACATTGAAAGGATATTTGATAAAAATATTCAAAATCATGAGGAGACTGGACAGAGTAGGGTTTTTTTGTTGTAGACAGATTGAAAACAAAAGGGCACAGATTTAAGATAATTGGCAAAATAAGCAATTCTGACATGAAGAAAACCTTTTTCTGGACACTGGAATGCGTTGCCTGAGAGCATGGTGGAAACAGGATCAAACAGAGCATTCAACAGGGAATTAGATTGATTTCTGAAAAGGAAGAATTTGCAGGGTTCTGGGGAAAAGGCAAGGGAATACAATGAGGTAAATTTCTGCTACAGATTGCCAGCGCAGGCACGGCAAGCTGAATTACCTCCTTTTATCCTGTAATAATCCTGTGTATTATGTTTGGGAGGCACTAACATAGTGGTATGGACACTGGACTAGTAATCCAGAGACCCAGGGTAATGCTCTGGGGAGCTGGGTTTGAATCTTACCATGGCAGATGGTGGAATTTAAATTCAATAAAACATTTAGAATTAAAAACTGAATGATGACCATGAAAACATTGTCCATAGAATCCCTACAGTACATAAGGAGCCCATTCAGCCCATCGAGTCTGCACCAACTCTCCGAAAGAGTATGTTATCCCCTGCCCTATCACTGTAACCCTGCACATTTACATAGGCTAATCCACGTATCTTTTGACACTAAGGGGCAATTCAGCATGGCCAATCCACCTAACCTACAGATCGTTGCACAGTAGGAGGAAACTGGAGCACCCGGAGGAAACCCACACAGACAAGGGGAGAATGTGCAAACTCCACACAGACAGTCACCCAAGGCCAGAATCAAACCAGGATCCCTGGCACTGAGGCAGGAGTGCTAACCACTATGGCACCGTGCTGTCAATTGTTGTAAAAACCCATCTGGTTCATGAATATCCATTAAGGAAGGAAATCTTCTGTCCTTACTTGATCTGATCTACATGTGACTCTAGATCCAGAGCAATGTGGTTGTCTTGCCATAGAGGGAGTGTAATAAAGGTTCATGTTGATAGATATATGGATATTAAAGATATCAGGGATAATGGGATTGAGGTAGAAGATCAGCCATGAATGATGGGATAGAATCAAGGGGCCAAATGGCTTATTCTGCTCTTACATTCCTATTGGCCTAAACTGTATGCTCAAGTCTGTGGTGAACCCACAATCTCTTGACTCAGACTTGAGGGTTTTCTCACTGAGCCAAGGGTGAGATCACTGGAAAGTGAATTCCAGACATGAACCTGGAAAGGAACTCACCCGTTCTTTACCAAATTCCTTAAATGAGAACAAGGATTAAGCATTGGCACCATATAGATCTGGAATACAACACTGGACTTGATATCTGGTCAAACAATGGGGAAGCTTGCCAGTGATGGTAAACTCCAGTGTCCGAGCCAATTATACTAAATTTAAGTTTCATTTTATTTATTAGTGTCAAAAGTAGGCTTACATTAACACTGCAATGAAGTTACTGTGAAAATCCCCCAGTTGCCACACTCCAGCACCTAGTGGTATCCTTGCCTTCACATAGTGGTTCCCAACGTTTTGCTCTAACCAATCTATATTAGGTAAGAGGGATGCATTCCTGGAGTGTGAATTCTGTATCGAATGAAAGAAAACTGTGTTTACATTAATATTTCAGTTGTTTGGATTGGTATGCAGAGTTAAACATGATTTCAATATTTTCCACATGTATTCATCATCATCCAGCTGATGGAAAAGAATGTTTTAAAGAGCAAATAAATTTTTAAGAATTTCGTAGCAAAAATTTAATTTCTCCATTGAAACATAACTTATTTTCCTGCAGAAATACGCAACACTAGTTTATCTAATGGATACGTTCTTTGATAATGTCAACTGCATGTCTTCAAACTGTGAAAACAAGATTAAATCTATTTCCTATTGCAAACTTTAACATGTGCTGTGCTGGATTGAGGGCTTCTTGTAAGTACAGTATTCATTTCAAAACAGCTAGATTTCCTTTGAACAAGGCGCTAGTGGTTTGCTTTAAATTTATTTAGACACTCAGACATGTAACCAGATAAACTGTCAAACCTGCTCACAGTAAACCTGGGGATCTGTTTGAATGTATGACATGGAACCTGCCAGAAAATGCTTTTTATAAACTTTCCTGGACTTCCATTGTACAAACAATTAAGGCTATAATTTTCTTTCTATTTTCAGGAAGCAAACTCTTCCTTCCTAACTTTGCTCTTTTAACCACATGGCAAAAAATAGACAAACCAACGACTGACCAGAGAACAGACAAGCACCATTCATCTTAGAGCAAGACTGGAAGTTAGTACTGTTTTCATTATTTTTAGCTTTTTTTTCAGTACAAACCACAACATTTACCTTCTGTATTTGACCTGTGCTATAAATGACTCTGAAATCTATAAATAGCCTGGGAAATAATCTTCTGTCGGATTCAGAGCATTACTATGCGCTGAGATTCCATCCTGCTCTCTAAATACACATGTGTGTGACACAGATATGTTCAGTCTGCGGAGTTTCTCATGAGAGCAGACTCTACTGTAACCTCACTTCCCAGCGGTCAGGTCATGACCTACAGGCAATAGTATTATGGGATGTGAAATTTATACCAAGAGTTCAGTATTTAAATGGTGGTGGTACTTTTCAAGTTTAAAAAGCACTGTTCAACATGACTATGTTTGGGACAAAATTGATATTTTTTGGAGGCAATAGGCTAAGCAAAAACAAGAAGGCAGTAACAATTTTACAAGACAGAATTTGTACATATATTTGATAGCCAGTAAGACACGTTAGATGTATTTTTATTCAATGCGCTAATTGCATTAAGCCAGTAATTTTGATATTTCAGCTAAAGTGAAAATAGGATCAGCTACTCATAGTTTAAGTCGATTATTTTACAAATTATTTTATTTTTTAGAGGGTTTCAATGTTCTGCTATTCCCTATTTCTCTTCAGGTGGATATATATATCCAGGTTACAGAGCAGGCAAAGAACCAGCTTTCAGCTACAGGCCTCTGCTAATAGTGTTTCATAATCGATCACTTAGAACTACATGAGAACCATAGAATTTAACAAAGAGAAGGAAGCCATTTACCCCTTCTTGCCTGTTTTAATGCTAACCCTTTAATGGAGCCCTACCATGCCATAAGGAAAGTCCATTGTGACTTGACCTCCAAATTTTCTTCCCATCTCTGTGCCACTCACACAAATTCATCCAGTGCAGAATCACAGGTGCCAACTTTCATTCTACCGCATCCTGGTTCTGATTACATGCATCATCATGTCAATCATTGTCACACTTTTAAGTGCACCATTCATATATTATCATTTCCTGTTGAAAATGAAGCAATTTGTTCCCATTTCTGTTTAGAGCAGGCTTGTCTAACATGTGGACTGGGGGTTGGATACAGCCCTCAAAGATCCTCGATGTGGCCCCTGGAGTCAATTTTGCAAATGCCAGTCAAACACTATTTTTGAATTGAAGATTCTGCATGGAGCTGCCCCTCCATTCCCAAGCCATTTCTCTCCCACATTTGCTGCTGATCGATGCACTAGTGCACCCATCAGACGCTAATGTGGGAGAGAAACAAATTATGATTGGAGGAGCAGTAAGCACCAGTGATAGTGGGTTCTGGGCCTGGGGAACCGAGGGCCGGGAGAGGAACACGAGGGCCTGGGACCGAAAGGTTGGGGAACTGAGGAGTCAAGGAGCAGGATCTGGGGAGCCGAGGACAGAGCCCAGGGAGTGGAGGCCTGGAGAGCTGAGGTTCTGGGGAGCACAGGTGCTGTAAAGTGTAGGCCAGGCATCTGGAGCAGGGAGCAAGTGAGGCATGAGGCAGCCAAAATAGGGCTCAAGCACACCAGGGTGGAACATGTGGCAACAGGAACCCAAACCACTGGCACCGCAGTTTGTGAGTGACTGGTGACTGTGAGAGTGAATGGGGAAGAGAGAGTGTGTGTGTGAGCAAGAGTGTTTCAAGGGGTGGGGGGGTGTGGTAAGAGAATGTGAAAGGAGATTGGGAGTGTGCGGGGGTTAGAGATTAGGAGGGGAGAGACAGTGGGGGAGTGAGAGTATAAGGGTGGTACGAGAGTGTGAGTGTCATGAGAGATTGTCCGGAGGTGGGTTTGGGGGTGGTATGAGGATTGTGAGACAGTGTGGATGTGTGATGAGAGTGTGAAGGGGTGGGTGAGAGATTATAGGAGTGGTGAGAAAATGTGAGGGGATTGAGAGCGTGTGGGAGGGTGAGAATGTGGGGGTGGTAAAAGAGCGTGAGGAGTGGTAAGAGAGTGTGAGCAGCATGCAAGAGTGTGGGGGTGAGAGAATGTATAGGGCTGAATCTGGAGGTGATAAGGCAGTGTAAGGGTTGTGAGACAGTAGGTGTGGGTGAGAGATTATGGGGGTTGTGAAAGAGTGTCAGGGAATTGAGAGAGGGTGAGAGTGTGTGGGTGGTGAGAGTGTAAGGAGCGTGGGAATGTGAATGGGAGAAAGGAGTTAGAGGGGGAGAGAGAGAGTGTGTGTGAGGGGAGTGTGTGTGCACAGGCAGAATTTGTTTATAAGTCTGGCTCAGTCCCAGTCTCAGGATTCTCATTCACTCTCACCCACACATACCATCATGCGCTTTCGCAGTTTCCTGATATCATGTGGAAGGAAGCAAAACGGATGAAGATTGAGATTGATGATGCTGGGGACCTCTGGAGGAGGCCGAGAGGGATCATCCACTCGGCACTTTTGTTTGAAGATTGCTGTGAATGTTTCAGCTTTGTTGTTTGCACTGATGTGCAGGGCTACTCCATGTCTGATGATGAGGATATTTGTGGAGCTTCCTCCTCCAGTGAATTGTTTAATTGTTCACCATCATTCACAGGCTGGATATGACTGGAAGCTTAGATTTGATCGGTTGATTGTGGAATTGCTTAGCTCCGTCTATTATTTGCTGTTTGGCACACAAATTGTCCTGTGTTGTAGCTTTACCTCGATTTTTTGGTCTGCAAGTTATTCCTTTTCATACCTCAGTTTTTCTTTGAAATTCATGTTGTGCCAAACTTTACCTTTCTGAAATTTGCCCCTTAAGTGAGAAACATTTTGAAATGCGGCCCCTTTCACAAAAATATTGGACAAGTCTAATTAAGAGTAATGAATACTGGAAGCTGTACTGGTAAACTAACATTTGTGCTTTTCTGCCCCATGCTTGCTTTGACTACTAATATTTAAAGAAACTTATTGTTGTAAAGTTTTCCCCAAGGCAAAACTAACCATCCAGACTGACAACTATTTTTGATTCCTATTTTTCATTCCAAGCAAACTTGAATAGTATGTTTGACATCAGATTAAACTACTGATTGTAAACAATGGCCAAGGGTTTAGTGGAGTCATGTCGGCGGTAGGGGAAAGGGGTGAGAAATGAATCACCTATGAGGGAAATCTGAACTCAACTGGGTTGTTAGAACTCAGTGCTGAGTTTTTGCATTTTTGTTGGACCAAGGGCCTTGTCTTTTAATGTATGAGTTACAAATTTTCAAAGTAGATGTAAATGCTTGTAAAGGGTGGATAAGGTCTGTGAACTGTCAAATTTATTTAAATAGTCAGCACTTTTTAAAAGAAAGGGCCTGCCAGTATCTGTAAATTGAAAACAATCTGTGCCTTGAGTTTCTATAGCTGTTTGTTGACATAACCCTAATGGGGGTTATAACATTAACATTATTACTGTTTGACTGCTTCCACAGCTTACCATTATTGCAGTAGTGGGGCAGTATGTTCCCCACTTGATTGGCAGTTTCAAGAGGTTATAAAAGGATTAGCTATCTTTGATGTGGGGTTATGAATGCAAACGTTTGTTTCTTTTATAAGGGATTATGTACTTCAGAGAATTTAAATGTTTTGAATGAGCTTTCATGAATGAAAATGTTTTTAATATAGTGACACCTAAATAGATAATTAGAACTTTAGTTTACTTAACAATTCTCCCGAGGTCTGCCCATGGTGGATACAAGGTGAGCGAGCATGGAGGGTGTAAGGGCAAAGGATAGAAAATGATGTGACATGTGTTGGCATGAGTTGACACTCAGTTGGCATATGGGCTATAGGGGGCATGGAGTGGGTCAGGGTTTGGGTTGGCATGAGTTGACACTAATTTGGCATATGTTCTATAAAGGGCCATGGGGTGGGTGAAGGGCATGAGTTGGCATATGTGGGCAGGAGTGAGGTCTAGAAGGCCTCATATTTAATAAAACTGGGATGGAGTCCGAGAGAAGCAAGGCGAGTCTTAACCACCCTGCCTCAGCACTCAGCAACCTCTGGGCTGCCTTCGATCTGCATCCGGAGGGTTCGGGCCCAACTACATCCTGCATCTGCCCACCCAGAACAAAGATCCCATAGCGTGCTGGAAGATTTCTTAACTCTGGGCACCCGCCTTGTGAGCAAAACTCCAGGCCAATGGGTGCATTTCTTCATATAGCGTTGTTTGCCACTAACAAAACTGTATGATTCAGAAAATTGCAAGGTTGCCTTTAAATGATTTGAAGATTTGTATAGCATTTGCATTACTCTTACTGGAATCACATTGTAGGTCGAAAGTCAAAGAGAGGAGTATTAACAGAAATTACTTTCATAGTTCAGTCTTTGATTTGTCAGCGTTGAAGTAATTTTTAAAATATATTCTGAAAATGATCAATATCAATCTGATAAAACTTCAATTTGTATTATTTGAAATATTGCTGTTATCATCACATAAATATATTATCAACTGTTAACATTCAATTATGCTTCTGATTGATTTTAATTGTGTGTTATTAACTCTCCAAATTTTTCAGACAATAAATAAACAAACCTTACATCTTGTGTGTTGCTAGGAGAACGAGTCATTGTTATTACTGTCTGGAATCTTCCCAGCTGCTTGTTCTTGATGCCACAGCATGCTGTTTGCTGAGGGCTATGTCAGTGCTGATACCGTGGAAATCGTGGCAACAAATAGGCATCACTTGCACTCTCATGTCAGTCCATTGTGTCAAGTCCCTGTCAAACACCAGAGGTTTCTGTTTCTTTTCTTCTGTGTGAATGGGCTGAGGTTAGTGCTGGGGCAGGTGAAACATGAAGCTCTGTGTGGCTGGAGAACACTGACTACCTAACCAAGACTACACAACATTCTGGGCAGAGGACAGAGAAAAGTGGTGTATTAAGAGTATAAGATAGTTTTACTGAGGCAAAGGGAAAATACTGGGAAAAATACTGTCTTGCTTGATATTTTTGTTGATATATGTACAGAAAACCCAAGTTTATAGCACTGTTCTGTTAAAGAAAATGCCATTTCCTGAAAACAGTTCTTTGCTATACTTTTTTTTCATTAATTGCAGCCTGTTTTAAGTTAACAAGAGAAATTTCATTTCAAAAGAAGTTTGAGTCAAGGGTGTATTTTTAAAAAAAATCAGTAATCCAGGCAACATTTTTGGTCAATTTAAACTTGATTTAATAATTATACATTTTACATATAGGAAACATTTGCTTTGAAATTCAATGCCTTATTACAATTTTAGCACTCAAAAGAAACTTATGGTGCATATTAGACATTCTGACAGTGAGACAATGCTGCCAGATGTAGATTTGTTTGACAATACTGATTGGATGTTGTGTGCAATATAAAAAGGATACAGCTGCCTCCTCTTCTAATTCTGCTGTTTTGAGTCTGAGAGATTTAATTGAAAGCTATCAAATGCAAGTATTTTTCTGGTAACTAGTGCTCTATGTAGAAATCCTAACTCGCATTGATGCTAGTGGCACATGTTCATTTACCTCCAGCAGTTGGCTGTGACCTTTTAGAAGTTTGGACTGATTAAAAACAAACAAAAAGGGGAAAGGGGAGGCTCACAGCAGGCTGTTGCCCTCACAAGGTCTACTCCCACAACTTCATTACTTATTGATCTCTTCATTCCCAGTATGGTGCCAGCCCACAAGTCTGAAACCCAGGCCAGGGCCGCAAGTCTTCCAGCCCCATGTTAAGAGCACAATACCCTCCCCCACGTCCTGCTATGTGCCAAAGAGGTCACTGCATGCCAGTTTACTTGGCCTGTGCTGCCAGTTTGCATAAAGCATTGGCTATGTGGAGGAGTAGTTGGATTATAGGCCAGCAATTCACAAGGCAAAAAAAAAGACCGAACCACAGTCTCAGAAGAAGAGAAGGAAAAGATAGATATGTTCTCTGAAAGGTCCTTGAGATTTTATGAGAAACAAAAATAGCTTGAAGGCTTTCCTGGGAAAAAAAACACTTGCAATATTTCCAAATGAACAGTTCTCTTATAAGATTAAATTGCTTATGCTTCAGCAGAGTTTATTTTCCAACATGTGATGTGCAGCACCTTATCTGTCAAATGGAGTCTGCATAAGGTCATTCAGAACAAGACAGAAGGTTGATAGGAAGAGATGAGCATCACGAGAATGACCTTGTTCTCTTTAAAATCCTAACAGCCTGAGATAATTGCATCACATTTTTCCCTGCCTTCCCTTACCATCTTTACTCAATGCAAAGCCTATAATTTTATTCTCAGCTGTTCGTCCTCTGCATTCCTTTGTAATGACTGCAGACATAAATGTAAGAAAGACACCTGGCAGCCACTTCAAACAATGTCCTTCAACTAATTGGTTGTCTTTTTGATATCAGACACTGCACGGAGTCAGACAAAAATATGCTCACAAATTTAAAGGTACACTGATTCAACAAGTCAAAATCTCCTGAAGGGCTGAAAATATTCTCTTAAGTTTCATTTTGTTTGAGTTCATCCAGGGATGAAATAATACTTCCACAGCATAAATTCTACAACAGAAGATTTTAATCTTAAAGAATAAACTAGTCATTAAAATGTGGTTTTCTACCTCTATTTAATTCTGAAAGCAACATTTAAAATTAGAAATGTAACTGATGATGATTTTGGAAAATATAATATTGTATTTATCATTTAATAGAAACAGAAATGCTGAAAATATACAGCAGGTTAGGCAGAATCTATGGAGAGAAAAAGATAGAGTAATCATTTCAGGTGGATGACCTCTCATCAGAACCTGAGCCATTCACAGACTGAAATGTTCCACATGATTCTCCCAAAACAATTCTAAGTGTCGGATTTGCATAAAAACTGGAGTAAATCCCGCTGTTTTTTTCAGCGGGAGTTTCAAAATGAATCTCCCAAACTCTGTGCACTGCAGAGAGCCTCAGCATGAATCTCACAGAAATTCAGTGGGCGGGGCCTATTCCTGCTGGCAAGGCTGGCAGCAGAGCGCTGAGCGGGCCACTGTGCATGTGCCAATCTGTCAGAGTGGAGATCAGCACATGAACAATAGCCCCACACTGCCGGCCTCCCGATCGCTGGCCAGCCCCGAGACCCCTCATCGTGAGCCCTCCAAACATGTATGGGCCAGCCTCGACCCTCACCCCCAGTCCACCTCTATGCCCCCAACCACCCCAGTGCCCAGCCCTCATCGCTGGCCTACCTCCCTCTGTCGCTCAGCTCGGGTGCAGAATGGCAGCGGGACCCTCCACAAATACTGATCTTTTCCCCCCCCCCATCGGGCCCTGCCCCCTTGGCAGGGTGGGCAATGCCAAGGTGCCCCTGGGCATTGGCATTTTGTCCCATGGGCAGGGGCTCAGGCTGGCACTGCCAAGGTGCTAATGCCCAGGTGGCACACCCCAATGCCTTGGTGGCCCCCTTTCACTCTAGCAGGGTACGGCCGCCAGCTCCCCACAAGTGGGGAGCTATAGTAAACCCTGCTGGAGTGACCCACTCTTAGCGGCGGGGTGGGGTTGGGGAGATGCTAGTCCCCGCCTGACTAATGATATGTGAAATATATTTAAATCGGAATTTAAATAATTTATGCAGCTCCGTGCCAATTTCTGGCGTGGAGCTGATGGCGCCGGAAATCCAACTGCGGGAGACTCGCAGAAGCCGTGGCCGCCAGTGGGGAGCCCACGAAACAGCCTCCATTTGAATTTCCCGGCACATTGTGCTGGGGGCTGGGAGAATCGCCCCCCCTAAACTGTTTCTTTATCCACGTGTTATGATCTTAGACCAAACCCCTTAGTTTAAAGTAATTTCTGGTTAGGGACCAATAATGTTTTGTTTAATGTAGACAAAGTTTGAAACTCAAATTTGTTCAGAGAATAAAGCTACAAGATGCTATGGGTTTTGAACAAGCAAAAATAAGCTTTACTACATAATACAATATCTATCTTGTATTCTAAAATTCAGAGGTGCAAATATGAGGTGCATGTGAATTAACAGGCAACTGGTGGTCAAACGCACCACATTGCGCAATAGCTGACACATATGACCAAGTCAGATTCCATGGATTTCACAACAACCCACCTGGACATCAATAAACACTGAGTCAACCAATCTCCTTGGAGCTCTGTCTCACTCAAGGAATTCCAGTCTTCACCTTCGAAGATCTAACCTGGGAATTCTCTCCACAAGTTGCTCCAACTTGGATGACCCCAACAACAGTCCACTTCACAGGATTTCAGTCTTCTGAGACTCCATTGTAATGGATTTCCAAGCATGCGCTCATGCACCAAGTCACAAGCACAACTTCAGCTCTTTGGCTGTACTGAGCAAAGCACTACTGCTCCAAAGATGTAGCTTCAGTCTGCAACATGGAATCGCCAACCTTCTACTGCCTTCTTGGATCTTCAAGCCTTCTCCCAAGCCGTGTTTGATTGCCAGACTTTTTCGAAGTCAGACTTCACTCGAAGTCTGCTAATTGCAACCCTTTTCCTACTTGGAGCCTCTTTCTCAAGCTACTCTGTTACCATAACTGGGACCTCTTCCTCTTCTCTGTTTGAGTTTCTCCTTTCAGGACCTCTCCCTGTCCCCTTTTTCTTTGAGACCTCTACCTGGCCCCTTTCCCTATCCCCTGTCGGACACCCTTCTTTGCAACATGATCCATGTTTTTGTATTGTTTTCCCTTTCTGCACAAGTGCACAGGGCCCATCCTTGGCCCAAAGGCTCACATGCTGAATTGTGCATATGCAGCCCACTCCCATTCTGTCAGGATTTGAGATTCCCGGCCTTCTGCTCTCAAGGCCTATGAGTCTATTATATTGGGTGAAGGAGCAATTGGATTTAGGGGAATCAAAAGAAAGACCAGGAAAGGTGGTGATAAAGGTTAATAAAGCCATTAGAGAAAACAAGCACTGGAGTTCATTTCTTGAAGAATTGGAAAATTATATTAAATTTGTACTTATTTGTAAATTTTTAAGCGGCCCCTGATCAGACTAAGAAATAACCTCCCCCTCTCCTTACCACAGAGGTCTCCAACCCTTCCTAATCATTGCCAACCTGTGCTGGGGGCAATACTCATCTTTACATTCCTGGAGGGGGGGAAATCCCCAAGACAGGTTCACATCTGAGTGAACCTGCTATAAATGTCACCGGCATGATGTTAAGTCGCCAAGGTTTGAAAATATAGTGAAGGAGGAATACATGACAAGGGGCTGTATAATATTAAAATTTATTGAAAAGTATTGAAATCAGGTTCTCGCCCATTATGGAAATGAATTAGGTAAGAATTGCCTAAGGTTTTCAGTATGGATTAGTAATTAGTGCCATAAGTGGAGGCACAGACAAGAACACAAGAAATAGAAGCAGTAGTAGGCCACCTGGCCTTTCAAGCCTGTCCTGCCGTTCAATACGATCATGGTTGATCTATGCCAGCCTCAACTCCTTTTCTGCGCCATTTCCCCATAGCCCTCTATTCCTTGATCTATCAAATATTTATCCACCTCCACTTTGAATACTTCTAATGATCCAGCCTCCACCACACTTTCTGGTGAAGATTCCAGAAATTCACCACCCTCTGCGAGAAGAAATTTCTACACACTTCAGTTTTAAATGACTGGCCCTTTATCTTGTAGCTATGTCCCCTTGTTCAAGACTCTCTCACTGGTGAATTCATTTATCCTGTCAAGCCCCAGGGAGGGTTTGTTGCAATTGTACAGGATGTTGTTGAGGCCTCACCTGGAATACTGAATACATTTTTGATCCTCTCACCTAAAAAGGATATCGTAACATTGGAAGCAGTCCAAAGGAAATTTGCCAAGCTAATTCATGAGTTGAGAGGATTGTCCTATCAAGAGAGACTAAATAGTCTGGGTCGGTATTTCTTGGAGTTTAGAAGAGTGATGGGTGAGTGGGCAGCAAAAACAAAATACAGGTGCCAAGAGAAAATACTCTGTAATAAACAGATTTTGATCTCCACAGTAAGTAGGAATTGTCAATGGTACAGTGATTAGCACTGCTGCCTCATAGCTCCAGGGACCCAGGTTCAATTCTGACCTCGGGTCACTGTCTGTGTGGAGTTTGCACATTCTCCCCATGTCTACATGGGTTTCCTCTGGATGCTCCGGTTTCCACCCACAGTCCAAAGATGTGTGGGTTAGTTTGATTGGCCGTGCTAAATTGACCCTAATGTCAGGAGATTAGCAGGGTAAATATGTGGGGGTTACAGGAATAGAGCCTGGGTAGGATTGTGGTCAGTGCAGACTCAATGGGCCGAATGGTCTCCTTCAGCACTGTTGGGATTCTATGATTTTATGATTATTAGCAAACTGCTGAAAGGTGTCATTGTCAGTATTATAAAGTGGCACTTCTTCAATAGTAACCCACTCACAGTTTGGCTTTGGCCAGAAACAGTTGACTGCAAACCTGATTACAGCCTTGATGTAAGCACTGGCAAAACAGTTGACTTCCAGAGGTGAAAATATCCTTGACAAAAAAAGCTGCATTAAAGCAACTGTGACATGGAGCTCCAGGAAAATTTAAGTCAAGGGGAATAAGCGGGGGTGGGGGGGAAGTAGGGTGGGTCTGGGGCACAATGAAAGAAGGCTGTGTTTGAAAAAACCGGGAACAGCATCCTGAATGACACAAGGGCACTTACACAGTCATCAGTGGAATAGTGGCTGCATGCCTTCAATCTGGCAAGGCTTCTCAAAGCGATTCATCGTGGCCAAGGCAGCCACAAATTGATGGTGTTACATTGATGGTGAGATTGAAACATGACAGTTGGGATGAGGGAGGCGATGAAATTCCACTGGTGTGGCTGCACTTACAGATGACTCAGTCGGTGGTGGGACGCTCCCGAAATTACACTCACATCCAACAGTTGCAGTTTGGGCTCTTGAGTTGCATTAATCCTAATGCTACAATAGAAGCAGGGCAACTGACAACGAGGAGGCCAGACATGATGCCTGCATGACGTTGTGATGCTTCCTCGTGCACACAAACCTTGTGTCCTTCTGGCCAGCCCTTGCCCTTGCAAAGTCCAATATGATCAAACAACATAAAGCCCTCAAGGGCATGCATTTTTGCTTATGAGGAGCCCTGTTCTGGGTCATCACATACTCACTCCTATCTCATCGCTTCTCGGCACACTTGCAACCAACCTGTGGACCTTGTTGCATTGTCTTGCCAGCACTATCATCTCAGTCTGAAGGCGGACAGATGGTGAGTGGAGTGATGATTAAATGGGCTGCTTTGTTCTGGATGGTTTTGAGCATCTTGAGTTGTTGGAGCTGCACTCGTGCAGGCAAGTGGAGAGTATTCGTGATCACACTCCTGACATGTACCTTGCAGATGGTGGACAGGCTTTGGGGAGTCATGAGGGGACTTATTCACTGCAGAATTCTCAGCATCTGAGTTGTTCTCAAAGCTAAAGTAGATCAGTTTATGGTCAATGGTGATCTCCAGGACGTTGATAGTGAGGGATTTAACAATGGTAACACTGTTGAAATTCAAGGAAGATTTGCTGTTCTTGGAGATAATCATTACCTTACACTTGCGGTCCCAACACTGATCCCTGAGGCACACCACTAGTCACTGATCGCCAACCAGAAAAACACCCATTTACCCCCACTCTTTGCTTTCTGTTAGTTAACCAATCCTCTATCCATGCTAATACATTACCCTTAACACCGTGCACATTTATCTTATGTAGCAGTCTTTGGTGCGGCACCTTGTCAAATGCCTTCTGGAAATCCAGATACACCCACATCCACAGGTTTCCCATTGTCCACTCCTCATGTAATGTTCTCAAAGAATTCCACCAAATTAGTCAAACATGACCCACCCTTCATGAACCCATGCTGCGTCTTACCAATGGGACAATTTATATCCAGATGTCTCGCTATTTCTTCCTTGATGATAGATTTTCCCCACTACAGAAGTTAAGCTAACCGGCATATAGTTACCCGCCTTTTGTGTACCTCCTTTTTTAAACAGTGGTGTCACATTTGCTGTTTTCCAATCTGTGGAAACCACCCCAGAGTCCAGCGAATTTTGGTAAATTACCACTAGTATATTTGCTATCTGCCCCGCCAACTCTTTTGGTAACCTGGGATGCATTTCATCAGAGCCAGGAGACTTGTCTACCTTTAGCCCGATTAGCTTGCCCAACACTACTTCTTTCGTGATAATGATAGTTTCTAGGTCCTCACCTGCCATAGCCTTCTTGTCAACAATTTTTGGCATGTTATTTGTGTCTTCCACTATGAAGACCGACACAAAATACCTGTTCAATGCCTCAGCCATTTTCTCATTTCCAATTATTACATCCCCCTTCTCATCCTCTAAAGGACCAATGTTTACTTTAGCCACTCTTTTTCATTTTATATATTTGTAGAAACTTTTGCTATCTGTTTTTATATTTCATCACTCTCAACTCTCAAACTCACAAACCTATCACACATTCACAAAGATTTCACTCGCTGTCACCTCAAGGGACATCACACTCACTCTCACATACCCTCACATCTCCATCTGGCCTCATTTCCTCTGGAGCTTGTATCTTTATCCTGTCCAGAGCTTGGCACACCAACCACACATGCTGGGTATCCTAATCACCTGTCCTTGCACGCGTCATGCTCACACTCTCTTGATCGGTCTTCATGCAGGACAAGCTGGCTCACAACAAAAAGGACAGGTCCCATACCAGCAGAGGACTCACTGAGATCATGGAATTTGAGAACAGAACCATACAACTGGCTGTAGAGGAAGTGGACCGTGTCTGCGCTGATGGTGAGGTTGGCGGCACACACCCAAGTGAGGATCCTGCACTGCAGCGTCCATCAGACTGTGAGTGATGCTTCCTGTTTCGCAGTCCCCAGTCAGTGACTAATTATCTCTCCTTTCTTATGTCCGGGGTGCATGAGGTCCTTGATTATGCTGGCTGCTTTTCTGAGGCAGCGGGAAGTGTAGACAGAGTCAATGGATGGGAGGCTGGTTTGTGTGATGGACTGGGCTTCATTCATGACCCTTTGTAGTTTCTTGCGGTCTTGGACAGAGCAGGAGCCATACCAATTCATACTACATTATATAAGAAGGGAGGTAGAGGTAGGACAGTAGTCAAACATCAATTACAGGAAAGTTGCTAGAAGCTCTCATCAGAAAAAGAGGGGAGAGTTTTAACTTGCAAGGATGGGCATGTTAAAAATAAAAACACATAGAAATCTGACCCCAATCTGTCTCCAATACAACCACTGCTGGTTTTAATGGAGGCAGTTTGGAGAGTGGATGACTAACCTGCTCTCTGGACATGGGCTTATCATTGAAGTATTTTAATAAGACGGCATGACTCAGACTTTGGGTTATGTTTTCTTGGCCCATTTCAGGCCAGAATGGAGATATGTGGCCGAGAAAAATGGTGTGACTTCATGTGTGTCATCTTCCTGACTCTCTCCGATTTCAGAATTTATTTGTGAGGCTCAGGGGAGCACAATCTTGTTGACGTCTATTAAGCTAGTTAATAGATTGTTAAAAACCTGTCTTAGTAAAGTGTTTTGATTTTACTGGAGGCAGCCAGCCTCCCTCAGACCAACTGAAGGGATGCACCAATTCAGGAAGGACTCAGAGAGGCCTGAAACATTTCTGAAGGTAAGTGTAAGGGTTATCGTAGTTGAAAGGCTTACCCCTTTGAAGAAAGGGTTGCAGCAGTCCATCCTAGGCCAGAGGAAGAGTCACTGTTAAGAAATTTGCCAGTTCAGGGGATTGTCATTCTTCTGTCATCACCTGGACACCGAGCAGTGGGCCAGGCAGTTTGAACTCCACATGAGGACGAGGAAGGGTATAGCTGGAAATGGGGTTCTGCACCCTCGGAAATCATGATCATTGAATATGAGGATCAGCAGCCTGCAGCAGAAGGGCAGACCACCAGGCATCATGAGAGCAGAGGAAAGGGGCACTGAGGAGAAGGAGACACTACCCTGAGCACATGATCTACAGGCAGATATGGCTAATCCGGACATGATAGAGAACCAATGCTGAAGGAGACTTTGATTCTCTCGACAGATAATCACAGACATCCGTGCTCTTGTCAGTGTGGACTTCTACAATATTTCACCAGTAGCTCACACCAGAGCATCACTTCAGATGATAGTTGCTCTATTGAAAGCTGAATACAATTCAGATTCACAACTGATGGGCATCACAGACTAAGAAGACACTGGGTCTGGAACCTGCACTGATCAGACCGTCTACTGCAATGGTCTCGATCTGTCTGCAGCTCTCTTGCATTCTTCATAACATGGCTCTCCAGAGAGGTGAGGCCCTGGAAGGGTAAAATCATCAGGGTGACAGGGGTAAGAGAAGGAGAAAGGCAGCAGAAGCAAATGACTCTAAACAGAGTTAACAGAGGGGTGCCCCCACTGTATGACAAGATAGTCTCCTCTGGGAAGAGGACCTCCCTTCACTCTCTCATGGCTCACAGCCTTCTGGCTGTTTGTTTTGTGATGTTTTGTTTTCCTGTGGTGCAGTGGGACACTTTGGCACAAAGAGCACATCCCTCCCTCAGAATAACAAACAGCCTCAGTGATGGCTGCTGTGAATGTTGAAATGAGTCCCACATTTCTGACCCATCTCCATTCTAGCCTGTGTTGGCTGAATTGGACAGGAAGCCCACCTCCATATCAATTATGAGCAATCACCACCACAAAGATCTGAACCTTAGTGCTTTTCTAACCAGAGGCTGGTTTCTGACACAGAAATGTACTCCACTTCTGTTTCTCGCCTCCATGGCAAAAATCCAGCTCTTTATCTCTGTTCCAGATTTAGCGCTTGTCAGCTTGATTTCCCATATGGGCCTTGGAAACCCATCAGCTGAAGGGAGATGAGAACTGCTGGATGGAATGCGATTCCATCATAGCTTGTGGGCCAACAGGAGCAAGCCCACCAAAATGATCTCCTTACAATCCCGTGTTTCCATACAGCATCTAGTTTACTCAAATTTATTGTCTCAACATTAACATGCTTTTCAGAGTTACAAATGGATTTTTTTTAAAAGGTTTTAGTTTTAAAAGAAAAACGCTTGATTTTAGATTGTTTCAGGAGTGGGCGGTACATTAACTTGGAATACTGCCATTTTACCTCAGGGATTTGGATGCAATTGAGTTCCAGACTGCTGTGGCAGGCAGCCTTAGTCTAGGTCCCACAGGATGCATTCCATAATCCACCAGTAACTGAGCAGTCTCACTCAGTGAGATTATAACAATATTTAGTGCTGGAAATTAATATGTCACTCTGGTAGAACACAAGAGTTTTTGAGATTGGAGATTAGGCTTCAGTTTGAAGGAGACATTGGATTCTCTGGGAGAAGAAAAATATTTCATAATGCTGTTCTCCTTCAAGTTTTTAAAATTCATTCATGGGATGTGGGCATCACTGGCTAGGCCAGCATTTATTGCCCATCACTAATTGTCTTTCACAAGGTGGTAGTGAGCCACTGTTTTGGACCCTACAGTCCATGTGGTGTAGGTACAACAACAATGCTGTAGGAAGGGAGTTGCAGGATTTTGACCCAACAACAATGAAGGAATGGTATATATAGTTCCAAATCAGGATGATGCGTGGCTTGAAGGAGAACTCGAAGGTTATACTGCTCCCATGTGTCTGCTGCCCTTGTCCTTCTAGCAGGTAGAAATTGCTGATTTGAAATATGCTGCCAAGGAGCCTTGGTGAGTTGCTGTAGTTTTGTAGTTAATACACATTGCTGCAACTGTGCATCAGTGGTGGATGGGGTCAACTTTGAACATGGTTGATGTGGTGCAAATCAAGCAAGCTGCTTTTTCCTAGATTGTGTTGAGCTAATGAGTTTGGATCCGCACTCATCCAGGAAAGTGGAGAGTATTTCATCACACTCCTGACTTGTGCCTTGTAGATAGTAGACAGACTTTGGGAAGTCAGGAGATGAGTTACTCTCCACAGAATTCCCAACCTCTGAACTGCACTTGTAGCCATAGTATTTATATGGCTAGTTGAGTTCAGTCTCTGGTTAATGATAACCCTAGGATGTTGATAGTGAGGAATTCAGTGATGGTAATGCCACTGATTGTCAAGGGGAGCAGGTTAGATTCTGTCTTGTTGAAGATGGCCTTTGCCTGGCACTAATGTGGGTGAATGTTAGTTGCTATTTATCAGTCCAAGCCTGAATGCTGTCCAGGTCTTGCTGCATATAGGCATGGATTGCTTTAATATCTGAGGAGTCTGAATGATACCGAACATTGTGCAATCATCAGCAAACATTCCCACTTCTGACCTTATTTTCGAGGGAAGATATTTGATGAAGCAACTAAAGATGTTTGAGCCTAGGACCACAATCAATCATCTTCCTTTGTTCTGGGTATAACTCCAACCAGTGGAGAATTTTCCCCCTGATTTCCATTGATTCCAGTTTTGCTAGGGTTCCTTGATGCCATACTTCTTGATGTCAAATGCAGCCTTGATATCAAGGGCAGTCACTCTAACCTCACCTCTTGAGTTCATCTCTTTTGTCCATGTTTGGACTAAGTCTGTAATGAGGTCAGGAGCTGTTGTGATTGTGTTGAAGGGTATCCTCAATGTGAAAATTAGAATTCATCTCCACAAGGAGCTCCTACCAGTATTGTATGGACAGATGTACCTGCCACATGTAGATTAATGAGGATGAGGACAAGTCAGTTCCTCATGTTGGTTCCCTCATCACCTATTGTCGACCCACTCTAGTACCTGTGCCCTTTAGCTCAATAAGTAGTGGTGCTACCAAGCCACTCGTGGTGATGGACATTGAAGTCCCCCACCCAGAGTACATTCATAGAAACATAGGAAATAGGAGCAGGAATAGGCCAAATGGCCTTTTGAGCCTGCTCTGCCATTTAACATGATCATAGCTGATCCTTAACTCCTGCATTCTCCCCATTCCCTTTGACACTTTTAGAGTCGAGAAACCTCTCTATTTTCTTCTTAAATATATTTAGTGACTTGGCTTCCACCACCATCTGTGGTAGAGAATACCACAGGTTCACCATCCTCTAAGTGAAGGAATTTTTCCTCATCTCAGTCCCAAATGGTTTTCTGAGACTGTGACCCTTTGTTCTAGACCCCTGAAAGAAAATCCTGCATTTTGTCTGTCCAGCCCAGTCAGAATTTTGCATGTTTCAATTACATCCCCTCCCGGTCTTCTAAATTCCAGTGAATACAGCCCAATCAATTCCATCTCTCTGCATATGACAATCCTGCCATACCAGGAATCAATTTGTGCCTTTGCCACCTTCAGTGCTTCTTCCAAATGATGTTCAACATGGAGGAATACTGATTCATCAGCTGAGGGATGGCAGTACGTGGTAATCAGCAGGAGGTTTCCATGCTCATGTTTGACCTGATGCCATGAGACTTCACGGGGTCTGGAGTCAATGTTGAGGACGAGTGCAACTCCCTTCTGACTGCATAACCACTGTATTGTCACCTCTGGTTCATATGTTCCATCCTACTGACAGGATAGACCCAAGTTGGTGAAGGTGGTGTATGGAACATTGTCTGGAAGTATGATTCCGTGAGTATAACCATGTCAGGCTTTTGCTTGACTAGTCTGTGAAACAATTCTCCCAATTTTGGCAGAAGTCCCCAGATGTTTGGAAGGAGGACTCTGTAGGCTCAACAGGGCTGTGTTTGCTATTGTTGTTTTCGATATCTGGATCAATTTCATTCCCTCAAGGCTTTGTAGTGATTTGATATGACTGAGTGATTTGCTACGCCATTTAATAGTCAACTACATTGCTGTGGGTCAGGAGTCGGATGTAGGCCAGACCAGGTAAGGATGGAAGATTTCCTTCCCTAAAGGATATTAATGAACCAGATGGGTTTTTACAATAATTGACAATGGTTTCATGGTCACTTTTTCCAAGGCCAGCTTTTAATTCCAGATTGAATTTAAATTCCATCTGCTGCCATGGTGGAATTGAATCTGTGTCCCAGAGCATTAGCCTGGGCCTCTGGATTGGTAGTCCATTGGCATTACCATTACGGCACCACCTCCCGTTAAAAGTAATTGAGTAAAAAGAGTAATCAAAAAAGCTAAAATTAACTGTAGTTAGTTTTGATGTGCATAAAAACCCAGTATATCTTTTATAAACCATAATATTCCAAGGAATCATTTAAAAAGCACAGCTACCTATTACAGATCCCACCTCTCCTTTCTTCACAATGACTTATATGCAGGTGTAATCACAGTGACTATTTGTTTATCCCAGGCTATTTTCTGTAGACTATTATCTTTTGGGAATGATATGTCTAAAAATGTTATCCTGCTGTGTCTTTGTTCTCTTTTAGTCTTTCTTTACCTGAAAACCTTTACAAACACATCTCCTCCTTAATCTTCTCTGTCGACTCGATGGGGGATAAGGAGGCTTTAAAATTATTTCAGCCACTATAAACGGTCTCTTCTTTTCATGCTGTGTATTGTTAGAAGTTCAGGTCCTCAAGGGAGTGTTCACTGTTTATCTGTAGTGAATGTGCCCGTAAGCTAAAATCAACAGTGCCATCACCAGCTGTATTAGCCGTCTGACTTTACTAGAGCCTGGGGATTTGGGGAACGTGTAAAATAACAGGAATATTGTTGTAAGGTGTTCATGGAGGAACCAGAGGGCTTTACAGGAGAGCACCTTTGTAGTTTCTTTCAACACAACCTATTTCACTTGCATGTTTCAACATTGCTTAATTTTGGTTTCATGCTTAACTATTTGTGGAAAGCAAACATTTTTCTGATGATCGTTTTGTAGTATTTAACAGACTAAAAATAGTGAACAAATAGCATAAATTCTGCTAGTTTTTGTTATTCGATATTACGAATTCATTAGCTATTTGCAAGCTAAGTATTGCAGAGCAAGAGTGCTTTGAAAATTGTACTGAATATTTAAAATTCATGTAGCTGTTTCAAGTTTTAGAAGTTAAGCAGAAATTAATTTATTATCCCCATGTCATCAACTCCTCAAAGAAAAGGCAGCACAGTGGCACGTGGTTAGCATTGCTGCCTCGCAGGGACCCAGGTTCAATTCTGGCCTTGAGTGACTATCTGTGTGGAGTTTGTATATTCTTCCCGTGTCTTCATAGAAACCCTACAGTACAGAAAGAGGCCATTCGGCCCATCGAGTCTGCACCAACCACAATCCCACCCAGGGCCCTACCCCATATCCCTACATATTTTACCCGCTAATCCCTCTAATCTACGCATCCCAGGACACTAAGGGGCAATTTTTTAGCATGGCCAATCAACCTAACCCGCACATCTTTGGACTGTGGGAGGAAACCGGAGCACCCGGAGGAAACCCATGCAGACACGAGGAGAATGTGCAAACTCCTCACAGACAGTGACCCAAGCCGGGAATCAAACCCAGGTCGCTGGAGCTGTGAAGCAGCAGTGCTAACCACTGTGCTACGGTGTCGCCCTATGGGTTTCTTCGTGGGTTTCTTCTGGGTACTCCGGTTTCCTCTCACAATCCAAAGATGTGCAGGTTAGGTGGATTGGCCATGCTAAATTGCCCCTTAGTGTCCCAAGATGTGTATGTTAGGGGGATTAATGGGGTAAAAATGTGGGGTTACAGAGATTGAGTATGGGTAAGACACTCTTTCAGACAGTTGGTGCAGACATTCTATGATGTTGCAAGCTACAGCACAGCTCCAAGCTCCTTGCATTCATATTGTAGTTTTATTAGAAGAAATAGGTCCACGTGCTTCACAAAGGCTTCATCAGATAAAAATGGATATAGAATCAAGACTTGTAGATTAGTTACGGTGCAGGAGACCATTTGCCCCTTGCTGGTTGTGTGAAGAGCAATTTATCTAGTCCCACTCCCTGCCTTTTCCCATTGCTCTGCAAATTTATTTAACCAAAGTGCTATACAATTCCTTTTGAAAGCTACTATTGATGACATTTTCTACCACACTCTCAGGCAGTGCAGTTCAGACTGTAACCACTTGTTGTGTAAAAAAGTTTTTCCTTCTGTTGCTTTCGGCTCTTTTGCCAATTACTTTAAATCTGTGTCCTCTAGTTCTTGACCCTTCCACCAATGGGAACAGCTTTTCCCTATTTATTCTGTCTAGACCCGCTCATGATTTTGAATACCTCTATCAAATCTTTTCTCAACCTTCTCTTCTCCAAAGAGAACAGCCCCAACTTCTCCAATCTATCCATGTAACCGTAACCCTTCATCCCTGAAACATTCTCAAATTTGTGGATATTTTGTAAGGACAATGTTTTAAAACTGTATTTAAACATTGTGGCTCAAAGCATGCTCTCAATGATGAATCCTTCTTTGTACACATGTGGTTGAGTTGCACCTATCTGGGCCTTTTGTTTCCAGGATGTGGAACATCTATGACACGCATGAGGATTGATTTTATTTGCATTCCAGGACTATGGATCCTGCTCATGAAATTAATGATCCATTGTACATTTAGGTATTTCACTGTGGTAGGTTCCACCATAGCCTTTCATGTCTGTGGATGCGTGTCTTTTAGAATTTGCAAAGGTAGTATGTTGTCACTTGCTCTGTGTCAATGTTGGCCAATAACAGATGGTTACCAACTTTCTTAGGAGAGAGGACTTGAATATTATCAAACATTTTGGATGTTGTGATGGCGGCACGGTAGCACAGTGGTTAGCACTGCTGCTTCACAGCTCCAGGGACCTAGGTTCGATTCCCGGCTTGGGTCACTGTCTGTGTGGAGTTTGCACATTCTCCTCGTGTCTGCGTGGGTTTCCTCCGGGTGCTCCGGTTTCCTCCCACAGCCCAAAGATGTGCGGGTTAGGTTGATTGGCCATGCTAATAATTGCCCCTTAGAGTCCTGAGATGCGTAGGTTAGAGGGATTAGCGGGTAAATATGTAGGGATATGGGGGTAGGGCCTGGGTGGGATTGTGGTCAGTGCAGACTCGATGGGCCGAATGGCCTCCTTCTGCATTGTAGGGTTTCTATGATATATCTTTACTATGGAATTAATGGTGTAAAACCTGTATTTCTCATCATGTCGTCATGCACATCATTTTCTGGTTTGTCAATCACTCATGTTTATGTTTCTGATGGAATTCTAGATGGCTATTCTTATTGTTTGAAGGAACATGTGGTGTATAGTCTATTTGGATCAGTGTACAACTCTTAGTAGCTGCATCTGCCTATGCTCTCGTGCACAACCTCTGCCAATGGCTCTTTCTGTCATTTACTTTGCAGAAATGATGGAAAGCTGGGCATTTCCTTCATGCAGACCACATCTTCCACATATCTTCCGATATTTGGGGGTTCTAGTGTGTATCTGAACAATTGTTGTACTTAGGACCTGTAAGCTTTATCAACCTACGAAGATCATTTCGTATTTGCATCCGTCCTTGAGTAGCTCTTCGATGCTATACCTTTTGGACTTGTCTAGCAGATCATTCTGGAATGCTTCTATGGGTAAGATATGATTCTGTCTGTTAGCCCTGCATTTGAAAAATCACAATATGTACCCTTTCCTCTGCATCTGCTGATTGTCTATGGATTCTGTCGGCTGTTTTTGAAATTACATGAACTCTAGTCGATGAATACGGAAGTTTAACCTGATTCTGAAACAGTCTTCCAATGTAGTTCATATCTTCTGGGGATCCTTTAGTTCTGCAGTTAATCCTGGCATGTTCAACCTGTGCAGACCTTCGTTTTCAATTGCTGGACAAAGTTTTATGGTTTGCTTGTCTGGTTCAGACACACCTAAGTTAAGAAACCTAGGGTGGGATTTTAAGGCTTCGCTCATCCCAAAACCGTAAAATCCCACCCGAGGTCAATAGACCTTCCCATTGTCCGCCCCTCGCCTGCTCTGATTCCGGTGGTGAGCAGGGTGGTATTATTCCGCCCATAGCTCTGTACGCAGTTTAAAAAGTTTGAATTTGGATAGTAGGTGAGCTGCAGCCCAATTCAAACTGGAGATTTTTGTAGACATTCTGACAATATCCCTTTGACGTTCATAGAAACGTAGAAGATAGGAGCAGGAGGAGGCCATTTGGTCCTTTGAGTGTGCACTGCCATTCATCACAATCATGGCTGATCATCCAACTCAATAGTCTAATCCCGCTTTCTCCCCATAACCTTTGATCCCATTCGCCCCAAATGCTATATCCAGTTGCCTCTTGAATACATTCAATGTTTTCAATACATTCAATGTTCAAGCGGTTATTGGATAAACATATGGATGATATCGGAATAGTGTAGATTAGAGGGGCTTTAGATTGGTACCACTGGTCGGCGCAACATCGAGGGCCGAAGGGCCTGTACTGCGCTGTAATGTTCTATGTTCTATGTTTTGGCATCAACTACTTCCTACGGTAATGAATTCCACAGGCTCGCCACTCTTTGGATGAAGAAATGTCTCCTCATCTCCGTCCTAAATGGTCTACCTGAATCCTGAGACTGTAACCCCAGGTTCTGCTCTCCCCCACCACCGGGAACATCCTGCCTGCTATCTACCCTGTCTAGTCCTGTTAGAATTTTAAATCCTTCTTCTCTAGTACCTGGGATGAGTATCACTGCAACCACTTTTGCATGCTTTTGCCCATGAAAATGAGTTGTGCTGGGAACGTACCATGGAGTAATGCATCTTTGTTCTTTATTCAACTGATTGTTCAGCAGCTGCTGAAACTACCTGCTAAGATCAAAACTTTCTCTGGCCCAATTTTTATGACTTTTTTGTTTTATTTTGTTTGATTCTCCCTTGCTTACTATTGATCTGGCCCACACCCTGATCACTTGTCTTTCCCAACTGAGCTAACGAGGTCCTGATCTTCTTGATGCATTTGTCCCACTCACAGAACTGGTAATCTCATCATGAGGGATCCATCTGCTCACCGGCTCTTTATTTGAGCACCGTCCTGGCACTCTGTCATCATAGCTTTTCTTCGCGGTCACCATGATATGTTTCCAAAGCCACGCCTCCATTGTGATCTGACCAAAATGTTGAGGGTCGTTTCATGTCATTAACATGATTTAAGTTGTTCACCAGGTCGCACCTGCACTTAATGTTGCTGCCACCTGTCTTCCCACTGCTGATCACCACGTTACGTTATTGTAAGGATATCAAAACTTTAGCTGATTTTCTGCATAAGACACAAGGCACTCATATGAGATTGGATTGTGTTTCATTTATTAAAACTAGGCACATGAGAACATGTGTAGGTATAAAGTTCAAAGACATCAGAACCGTGTGTTTATGCTCTGCTCTAAGCAAAAGCGAAACTAAGACTGGATCACATGACACACTTCCCTTCTAATTATGTTATGCTGCTATTCCTTAAAGGCATATTACAACACCCACACAATCAACGCTCTCATATCCTCTCAAGATTAAATGATTGAAAAGGAGTCATGGACTTGTATTGTCTCAGGCACTATCCAGTTCCTGTCCCATTCTATTATCTACCCCTTTATCCTGCGAGTAGATAAGTAGTGTTGAAATTCTGCAAGGTAGCACAGGCAGCATCATCCTGCTGCTCTTACACCATGCCATTCTGTCTTGCATCAAATAAACATGAAATGTGTTGCTAAGTTGACTTACAAAGAATTCTTGTGCAAATCCGCTTTAAGAACTTCTATGGCCGATGGTTCAGTTATTCATTACATGTCACCATGCTGCAGTATCACCATGCATGGTAAGCATACAGTCCTGTTCCTGTTGTATTCATGTTTATCATATAGTTCAGCACAAAATAAATTACAGTCCATGAAAGTAGCATAGACTTGTGGCATTGCAAAGGTTACTTTAACCTTGTGTTAGCTGATTTCTTGAGATTAGCCATCTTCCTTCTCGCACCTCTTCAAGCTGATGGGGTCTTGAGACTATTGCAACAGAAGCTTCTGAAGGGATTTGTCCATCATTTCCACACTGCACATTTCTCCTCTTTCTGACTAGTGTAGGGGTTTAAGTACCTTCCTCGTTCAGTTAACAGCTGCTGCACCATACTATTAATGCTGTTGTTCTATCACGGGCATTCGGCCTCTGATATTCGGGTAAGCGTTCTCCAAGGCGGCCTTCGTGACACACGACAGCGCAGAGTCGCTGAGCAGAAACTGATAGCCAAGTTCCGCACACACAAGGACGGCCTCAACCGGGATATTGGGTTCATGTCCCACTATTTGTAACCCCCACAGAGTTTCACTGGCTGTCTTGTCTGGAGACAATACACATCTTTTTAGCCTGTCTTGATGCTCTCTCCACTCATGTTGTTTTGTTTCTTAAAGACTTGATTAGTTGTAAGTATTCGCATTCCAACCATTATTCATGTAAATTGAGTTTGTGTCTTTATATGCTCTGTTTGTGAACAGAATTCCCACTCACCTGAAGAAGGGGCTTGCAGCTCCAAAAGCTTGTGTGGCTTTTGCTACCAAATAAACCTGTTGGACTTTAACCTGGTGTTGTTAAACTTCTTACTGTTGTTCTTTCCGTCAGGTCTTTAAGTTCAAACCTTAAGCCTCCTAGCCTGGAGCTCTAGGTTCAAACCTCACTCCAGGACTTGGTGGCTTCTGAAGGAGTGTTCTGCTAATCCTTCAAACACACTCGTGGTAGGTGGCATGTTGGGAGCAGAAGAAATTCCTGGTCAGCCATGGTTGATGCTGAATGGTGCTCCTGAAGCTACAATCAGTTGTCTCCCTGAAACAGAGAGATTCCTATGTTCCATTGTGGACTATGGCTAATTATGGACAGACAGCTCTTAAGGTCAAATGTATAAAAGCAAATTACTGCGGATGCTGGAATCTGAAACAAAAACAGAAAATGCTGGAAAATCCCAGCAGGTCTGACTGCATCTGTGGAGAGAGAACAGGGCTGACATTTTGAGTCTGAATGATTCTTGTCAGAGCGAAGAGTCATCCAGACTCAAAATGTTAGCTCAGTTCTCTCTCCAGCTCATTTGGTCAGCCAGCTGTAAAGTGTTTTGTGCATAATTTACAGGAATATGTGGGTTAATCTGATGGTTGCAATTCACACAAAAGCCTTTTGTAACCCACTGATAGACCTGACTGGCACACCAACAGCAATTTCTAAACTCATGTTTAAACCTTTTTGGGGCGAAAATGGTCTTTTTTATTTATTGAGATACAAATTTCCTTCCCATCAGATTTTCTCTTTCCCAGAATGACGACTTCAAAAATATTAAACTTTCTAGAACAGTATGAAAGCAAAGAATATACACATGGGACACATAACTCTGTGCAGTGAAGCTGAACAAAAAAATGTATTGGTTTTGGATCTGGTTGGGAAATGTAACCACAGTTTCAAAAAAGTAAAAGTGTCTTCAAGAGAGAATGGAGGGAGGGGATTCAATTCAATTAAAATCTAAAGTTTTTAATAAAGATTTCAATATAAAATATAAAGTTTTCTAAGTAAATTGAAGTGTTTTGCTCGATCATTTGAATAAGCAGTAAAATGGGGAATGAGTAACAAGGAAAGCAGCCTTTTGATAGATGGCATATTTTAGGGCAGCTGCAAGGTCCTTACAGTAAGGGGTTGTTAATTACTCTGATTCAATGTGTGAAACGTAAGTGCACATTCAACTTCGGCTTGCTGCAGATGAATGGCTTGTGACTATTCTCAATGTTTCTGGAGTTGTTCAAAGTATCCTCACTTCTCATTAGGGTGCTCTTATGAGCTGAGAAAGGCTTGAAGTGGCACCTGTTCAAATACCAAAGGCAATCCTGTGGGCAGTGGGTCAAGTTTTTTTCTTGGGATCAAATGGGAAGGGGGCAAACAAGCTTAAAATTTCTGTAAAAACACAAATCTCTGTGATGTTCATAAGATGTTAACTCATTTGATGTTGGTGCTTGAACCCCAGAATTCAAAGCCATGAGAACAGGCTTGTGAGAAGTGCTTGTTGGAGTGTAGCCAGTGGAGTCAGTTCTTTTCACAGGCCCCCTCACTTCCACTGCTAACCCACAAGTAGTTCCAAATACAGGCACTGTTTCACAGTCTTTGCTGTGTTCCTCTTCACATATCAGAGCTGGCAGCTGCCCAGCAGAGCACTGTCCTGCCAAACTACAAACCCGCTGACACAGGGAAAAAAAACGGGGAAGGGTGTTTAAAAAAATAAAACCCTGGATGAAAAACAAACTGATTCTGTAAAAATGTTGTTTTGCGTCCTAATGCGTCTTCTCGTGTTATATGAGGATTAATTTCCACAGTCACATAACTGAGAAACATTACTCATGGCCTGGGTTCTATTTCTCAGAGACTTTTTGTAGCTATTTTATCCAAATCGCAGTGTTTCAAATCTCTGGGTGGACCATGACTTCACAATTTCAGTTGTCCGTTACAGGTTTCATCCCATTTAATAAATGATTGTTAAAATAATTTCTGCACCAGCAATGCAAGTTTTCTTTGGACAAACCCAAACTTATTCTAAGTTTTGAAGGTTAGTATAAAGATATTCTCCAGGTGGAAGTACTATACATGTGCTAGTTATATTTTAAATTAATTACTCTTCAACATGAATATTGGTCTCAGACCTCTAGTGTACATTAACTGAAGTGGATGCAGATATATCAACAGTTAGTAATCTGGGGGGAAAAAATTAGATCATATAACGACAGAGGCTCTTGGGAATTGATCTGGAGGGCAGCCCATTCCATCTATGTCTGCAACAAAGCCAAAAGTACAGAATTTCAGTTTGCACATTAGTTTTTTTAATTTCTACAAATCTTAAACTGAACATTCCCTCAGACTTCCCCTAATTGTCTTGTGAAAAGGGGGAAGGAGTTACTTCAATGTGTTTGGTCATGACCCAGTTAAAATAGTGGTGTTGGCTCAGTGGGGAATTTTCAGACAGGGTCAGTTCCTGAATACTGGGGAGAGGCTGCTTTACAGCAGATGATATTTAGGCTACAGTGCAAACTTTCTGACACAAATTTGGCTTTCAACCATCAGGATTTTAAATATTAGATTGACAATAAGTGATAAATGATGTCAATTACAATAAATTTATTATGAATTGCATGCTTCTCTGTTTTCCAACTGGGTAAACAGCCTTGCAAGATTGCAAGACACT